>NC_047136.2:3893250-4564916 GCF_009829125.3 Periophthalmus magnuspinnatus | reverse complement strand
TAATCCTACCAATATAACCTAAATATCATCACATTACATTGTCATACAGAGCCAATATTAATATTTCAAGCCTTATTTAGAGTATGAAGTCTAATATTTTTCAAGATATGGCCCTCGGGGAAAAGAGTTTGGGCATTGCTGCTATAAAACTTCCATTCATAATTAGATTGACCAGCCCTGCATTCTCACATATCACCACTAGAGGCTGTCTATGTCGCTGCTGTCTGATAATGTGCTGGTTTTGTCCTGAAAGAAGACGACCAGAGAGCACAGGTGAGTCTGAGGACCTGTCCCAAACAGCTGGTTTCAGTTTGAGACAAGAACTCAACCTAAATGTGCAGGGTTTGTGCGTTAAACATGTGTGAATGAAACAAAAAAACACAACTCCAGGTCTGTTTGCGACGAGGAAACAACATTAGAACATCAGAAAATAGCGTAATATCAGCCCTTTAAGCTTTCGGACAATGTCTGCAACGGATTTGAAGACAATATGTAACTATTTTACACGTCTTTGTACTTGTGCTAGTTATAAAAATATTAGTTTCAGTGAGCGACAGGTGCGTTGGTGAATTATGTACAGTATTGCAGTTACACTGGCGTCTAATTGTGAATGTACTTCTTCCCAAACAGCTTCTTTCTCTCTTCCCTCTGCCCTAACACCTGGTTTTGCACATTCCCACAAAAGGGGAGTCCCGTCCGGAATGATGAAGCTGTGAGGGAAAGGGGCGGATAAGGCTCTGAGCAGGTGTAACCCTGGAGAGCAGCACCTAGTTTAGTTCCATGTTTATTTAGAAGAGTAAACGTCATAATTTAGACATTTAGTAAGTTAATCTAAGTATTTCCTGTATAAATGAATGAAAAAAATGCCCCTGAGAGGAAATATGCATTTCTTTGGATCTTAAAAGTAAATTTGAAGTAAGATAAATATGTTTGACATTTTTTACTCACTGGTAAAATGTGAGACGAGGCTGATCTGGGTCTGCACTACTTAAACACACTTCATGCGTCTTAAGATATGATATGAAAACGAATAGATTAAATAGAAAATGCTTCATATTAGCCACAGTTTTGGGCTGGGCTTTCATGGTAAAAAGGGATGTGCCGTATTTGTTTGAAGATTTGAACCACATGCTGAGAGAAGGAACAATTTAAAGACACTGGTGCAAAAGGGAACAGTTAATATTCATAGATTTAACTAAGCAAATATGTCCTTCTCCTCCTGCAGTTGGTCTGGTTTAGGTTCAGCAGAATGAGGTCAGCTGACACCTGAATATACTGAATGACCAGGTTATTCCATCAGTGGATTTTTTTCTTCCCTGATGACACGGGGCATATTCCAAGATGACAATGCCAGGATTCATCGGGCTCAAATTGTGACAGAGTGGATCAGGAGCATGAGACGTCATTTTCACACATGGATTGTCCACCACAGAGTCCAGACCTTAACCCCATTGAGAATCTTTGGGATGTGCTGGAGAAGCTTTGAGCAGCGTCAGACTCGACCAGCATCAATGCAAGAACTTGGTGAAAAATGAACACAACACTAGATGGAAATAAATGTTGTGACGTTGCAGAAGCGAAATCGAAACAATGACACAGCGAATGTGCGACGTAATCAAAGCTAAAGGCGGAACAACCAAATATTAGAGTGCGTGGTGACTTTTATTTTGGCCAGAAAGTTTCCAATGTATTGATTTTGTACAAAATTTTGTTGAACAGAAACAACTAAATCAATGTTTTTTTCCTAGCAGTTTGGTTTGGTTAAAAATAAACCCCTTAACGTTTTGTACAGGTCTCAAACAAATAATAGTTTTTACTTTTCAGTCCAGTTCAAACCTTTTTTTTTTGGTGGCGACTTTTCTTTTGGCCAGGCAGTGTAATATAGACACAGCAGAAACATTAAAACGACGCTGAAGGTGACGTTAAAACACGGTCTACCATTAAACTCAAGACGTTGGCACGAGCGTAGTGCGTCTGAAATCAGAAAAGTTCATCAATCATTTACAAAAAAGCCAGTACAATGTATATGTCCAATGTCTTTCTTATTCTGTAAAGCACTTTGAATTATTTTGTGTACGAATTGTGCTGTACAAATAAACTTGCCTTCCTTCACCTTCACACTTTGAAACCTTAAAAATACCGTTCCACAACCTTTTAAACCCTGCTGTACTGTACTTCTAGCATTCGCATCCACCCTCACCGAGAAAAAGCTGTCAGGTTATTTCACTAATCCCCTGATAACCTCACAACGACCTCTGACCCCCCGATCGATCGCCGCAAACCATCCGAGCCGTCTTTCGGGAGAGCGATTACCATCAATAACATTGACACAAAATCGATGAGTTAGAGCTCGCCAGGGATTTTGGGGAGTTTCCTACTATCAAAGCGATATTATTTCATCACTATTTCAGGTTTTTTTCTTTCTTGTACTCTTTCATTAGCACACAACTCTCTCCATTTCCCTTAAGACTTGTCATAAAAAGGCAGATGGAGGGATGAGTAGCGAGAGTGATGGAGGTTAGACGTGGGGTCAGGGCTGGATATTTGCGATGTGCCAAGCGGAGTGTGCGTAATGGCCAGGGAGCCGTCAGGAATCATTTAACTCACTCCACCATTGGGCTAATTTAGGAGCTCGAGTTAAATTTGGTCGGGCTACTTAAGGTAATTCTCTTTCAATGGAAAAGACTGGACAAATTGAAATTCTATGCAATCTAATTATTCCCCCAACTTCAACAACCTAGCGCGGTTTTACTTAAGCGGATTCGAGATGTCAGATTTGGTTTTCGAGCTGTCAAAGATCTCCGACGTGACTTTGTATGGAAAGTTTTTATATTTCACTGTTAATTACTGTTTATGTTGATGAATAAAACGCGTACTCTGAAGCGTGATGTCTGGAAAGGAGAAGATAATGAAACTGTACTTCTGCTTGACCTTTTTATATCCGCTGTAGCCAATTAGCACGGACTCCCGCTAACACTGATGCAAAGAAAACACGGAAAAGGCTATAAATTGACTAAATAAATTAGATTATAGGTGCAAACAGGTCGGAATGGCAGTTATTATCATCATATTATTGTTATAAAATACTATTACGGTGATTAGATGCAAAGAAACACGTTGAAATGCGCTTAGAATATGGTTTTCTTCCAACTAATTGCGCGTTATGCATGTTGACACTCGGTTAAGCTCAAACAAGTGTCTTACTAATGGCTTGATTACAATACGGACAATTTCACTTGTGACTAGTGATTTCAAATTGGAGCGTCAGGACTTATTTGGTGCAATGGATGAGCTAATTGTTCAAAGATGGCACCCAAGGCTATGGTTCTCACAGTTCCAAACGATATTGTAAAGAGGCCCTGAGCCGCTTTGCTGGTTGCCTGGTCTGGTTTATTTAATGTCCGCTGACCCTATAAGAGGAATAAATGTACAGTGCTCCAAGATTTTTATTTAATACAGCGAGGGATGTGTGTAATACTCTGGTTTTCTGTTTGTTTTAAAAGATTATTTTTTCCAGATCGAGGTTTAGTTTGTTTTCGGTGACAGTTTGGACTGCTCACCAGTGCTCTTCCTCGTGGTCAGGTGGTGTCGGGTCAGCAGATTTAAAGTTTTTTATCCAATAGTGGAAGCAGGACGACAGTGCCATCTGCAGTCCAACTTCTTCAGAACAGTACTGAAGGTGTGTGAGAGTAAAAAGAGCCCCCTCGTCCCGGTTTAAAGTCCCGTGAGCACGTTTATGTATTCCAATTGGCTCCTTAATCCAGCGACGATGTTTGTCGTTTGTCTCATGTTCAAATACGAAATGTGTTGTATTTCTTGCAATAAAACATACATGAGGAAAACAGGGAGGGCGTTCAGTACATGGAAAAAGGAATGTAGGACAAAACGTGAGAAGGAAACAGCAAAGACGTGCACACGAGCAACAAAACACAAAGCAGAACACAAGCAAATTAGCCATTTCTGACCATTGTAAAAGAGAGAAGAACCACATTCTGGACTGGGACGGAGCGAACATCATTGGGACAGAGGACAACAAACATGGTCGCTGGATTAAGGAGGTAATCGAAGTACGGACACGTTTCCATGAGACTTTCAAAGGTCTTTTTATTTGGGAGTAAGTGTTAATGAAGTGTACGATACTTATATTGTATGACTTTTTCAAATAACGAAACAAATTTAACAAAATTACCCCACCCACAAATATAAAACAACTACAGACCAGCTGCACAGAACAGAAATGAGACATACATATAATAATAATAATAATAATAATAATACATTCCTTGTTAAAATTATTTAAGTAATAATAATTAATAATAGTAAACTATAATTTTTTAAGATGTGTAATAATCCCAAATTATAATGGAGAGGGAGGGAGGATGCTCACGGGACTTTAAACCGGGAGGAGGGGGCTTTTTTACTCTCACAGACCTGGAATACTGTCCTGAAAAAGTCAGACTGCAGATGGCGCTGTCGTTCTGCCTCCACCAGTAGCGAGACAGCGCCAAAAACCTGTTTAAAATCAGCTTAACATCACGTGAGCACTCTGAAGAAGACCGCGAGTGAGCAGTCCAAACTCTCAGGGATGAAAACAAACTAAACCTTGGTCTGGAAAAAGATTCTCTTAAAATTAAAAAAGAAAGAACAAAAAAGTGTGTAATGCTAGACTAAAGAGCTTTTGTCAAGACCCTGTGTGGTGTTTTATTAACCTAGACTAGAAATACTGGACAATAAATGTTTGAATCGCGGAAGTTATTGATCAAACCCACGAAAATGTGAAATTATTAAAACTACAATAAGTAAAAAAGAAACATGAATTAAGGTTGGCTCTGTGGGGAAAAAAAAGGAAAAAATAAAAAATAAATCTGTCAAATCACGAGTTTAATTGTGTCCCACTAGACCTGTTGAGAACCACTTGAATCCAACCAACTTAAAAACACTACCACTCCAGCTAATGGACCAGGGAGTCAACGCGATTCTTTTAAACAGTCAAATTAAACTCTTTTTCACTTGAATACAAGACCAATTCAGCAATAAAACATCCTCTTACCATCCTGCCTGATACGTCTGAGCACCGCAGTGTGACCAAGATATCATAGCGAGATGTGATTAGCAGATTGTAATCAGCCGTAATCCAACCATCATCCCTGCCCTTAATATGCCACTGTGCCATGCCCGGCCGCTCCCAGACAATGGATCGAGAAGCAAAAATGAGCTAATGGGAAACACTCGCCAGCCCAGGTTAATTTGAGGTTCATTGAATTACTGTGAGAATTAGCGTGGCGTCGTAAATTACAACGGGCCGCTAATGAAGAAATGCCGAACTTTTAACGGGAAAAAGAGGAAAGGTTTCTGCCGCAACAGCGAAATATCCTTCATCCCGGATAATTAAATACAAGTGTGGAAATTAGAGGGAGTTTGTATTCAGGAGAAGGCGGATCGGGATGAGAATGGGAATGACTAAAGTGTGGCCCACGGGAAGGAGCAAACGGGCAGACCTCAGCTGTAGAGACCGACGATGGGGTTTGAGTCTAGTTAGCATTTAAAATATACTGCAAGGTCGTTGTTTTTTATGTTTGAAAAATAGTTAAGTGACGTTTTTGAAGCCTAAATGTTTGACCCGGGGTAAATGTTTCTAAATTGCAAGTAGGTACAGAGCAACGGGCAGGGAAAACGGGAATTTTTAACTCTCGATTGCAGGATAATACCCATCACGCCACCTCCTTGTGTCAATAAAGTTATTTTACTGATGGCTGGATAAATCTTTAATTGGTAAATGTGCAAACTTGGTCGCCGATGCTAATGCCACCAAAACTATACATCAAACTAAAATCATTTACATAAATTACAATTAGAAAAGTATAATAATAAAAGACATAAAATAAACTACATGAAATTACAAACACATACCTCACCGGCCCAAATTTAGGAAGTAGAATGAGCTTTACTTTGATTAACTTCATTTTAACTTTGATAAACTTATCCGACGCGCCGCACTTTTGCTGGTAAACCGGGGGTGCGTCTTTATCAAGTGGTCCAGTGGAAACAAATGAAACAACAACAGTAGTTCCCACCTGACAACGAAAAGAAAAAACACACACAAATACCGCATAACATTATTTTAACATTATTTAAATAAAAGTTAAATCAGAATTATGGCAGTAAAAATGCAGCTTTTTACTCAAACCTGCGTGAATTAATACAGATGCAACTCTGAGTAAATTTCTCTACTTTAAGTCCACGTTATAACTTAAAGGATCCATATTACTCTTATATTCTAATCTATGTCGCAATGTTTCGTCATCAAAAACACATTAGAAGTTGTGTTTTGTTTCATTTTAAAACACAAACCCTGTTCCACTTTGTGATGTCATCATGTGGTGATACAGGAAGTGCTCCACTGTGTTTTTAAACCCCACACACTTTCACTAGAATCATTTGGATCATTTCAGCTCTGGAATTGCCAATCTCAACGAAACAGAACGTAAAATGTAGCTGTTAACTTCAAAACTACCACTTAATGACATCACAAGTTTGAACGTCGCATTTTGAGCTTAGGAGATGTACAAACTAATAATAAAGTGTGACTCAAACATGTGTGAATGAAACAAAACACAACCCATGAACACAGTTGGTGGTGGAGTTACCTATAAAGGCTAATGCTACAGCTATGCGTTTCACCTTTGTTTTAAATTGTTAATCACTACGGCAACAGTCCCAGCTTCATCATTTTCATCATTCTGAAACTCATAGTACTCGTGATCGAAATACTGGCTCAAGTTGTGGATATGCAGCCCGAGCGCCCACTTCTTCGAGCAGGTTTGACAGCTGGGTGAAATGCAGTCCAAAATATTCTTAGGTTTTTTTTGAATTATTTAAAGTTTTCAAATGCTTTTTTTTTTTTTTAAGGCTGTCCACTGTTTAAATTATTCAAGATAAGGTGATTGGCTTTACGTATGTGTGAGTTTGCAAATAATACAGTGTTTATTAGTGACAGTAATCGCCTGGATAGCAACGAAGAACAGAGCAGAACTGAGACAATTCATCCACTGCAGACCCAAGTGCATTTATTTTAAAACGCCAAAAACATTTATAATAACAGGAAAATTTAAAAATGGCAGTAACCTCCTGTACACACACCACCTTCACTTTGAGCAGACTGAGGTTTTCTCCTTTTAAAGACATTAAAATCACAATATAACATATCAGAAAACATAAACGATCACAAATAAGCATAATAAAATGAACATTAAAGGAGAAAAGTGCAGAATAAACCCCTTGCAGTCATATGCACAACTAAAAAGAACCGTTTTGAGCCTGGATTTAAACATTGTCAAAGTAGAGGCCTGTCTCACATGTTATATTATTATTTTGGAAGGTGAAATCCATAACTGCAGCACTGAACTTTATAGGAAACTCCACTACCAACGCTGTCCATTGATTAAAGGTCCTATATTATGCAAACTTGACTCGTGTGAGCTTTAAGTTAAGTTATAAAGCAGCTACTTCACCAAAAACAGACCTGGAGTTGTGTTTTGTTTCATTCGCACAGGTTTGAGTCACACTTTTATTGGTTTGTGCGCACTCTGCAGCACATGTCAATTTCAGCACATCCAATAATATTATTAAAAGTTATTGGTTACAAAACTGTGTAACTCATTATTCAATCAAATCGTTTGTTAAAAATAGAGATCTACATTAGTTTATCTGTGTCAACTGCGAAAATCGAATTAGACACACAAAAAGCTAAAATGTTCGACGTCCCTCTTTGCTTTTTGCTCCCTAAAGACAAAAGAATATACTTAAATTAGAACGAATATTAAACATTACAGTAGCTACACTAATAGACAAGTGTAAGGGATAATTCTGCTAAACGTTTGTTCAGTTACACAACGATTACTGTGAACACAAATGAAAAGAACTTCACTGAGGTTGAGTCGCCTCGTACAAACTTTAACCAAACTCAAAGATACAGTGTGCATGAAAGGTTAAACACAGTTGTTTAACAAAAAACAAAAAACCCTGACTCGTGCTTTTGTACTTCTTACTTTTTTGTACTTTTAAATAAAAACAAACATGCACATTTTACATAAAGAGAGATTAGAAAATGTGGTGGGGGAGGAAGGGAGGTAAAAAGGGTGATCCACAGGGTATATCTTTGACGTGGGTGAAGTATTTTTAACTTCATCTGTTCAAAATTCAGTCCCATTTTTGTCAGAGATCCACAGGTGCTCCGGTTTTCACGTTGCACTGCTGTAGGTGACGTAAACCAGTACTTACATTTGAGCGTGTATTGCGTAGCGTACTCCATTTTCGTCTCTTTTTGGCGTAGGCGCGGTGCATGATGGGATATAGCAGTGCCAGAAGATGAACGTTTTGGCTACGGGCGATCTCCACGGAAACGCAGGGCACAACTTCAGCCGCGTTTGTCGGGTGCATGAAATGGGACTGCACTTATTGCACCGGACGTTATGTAAGTCCTTAAATAATATGTGTCAAACTCAAGGCCCGGGGGTCAAATGCCGCCCGCCACGTCATTTTATGTGGCCCGCGACAAGGTAAATTAAAAGGTATGACTGTCTTAAAATGTCAGTTAATCAGGAAATACGCAGTTACACAAATTTGAGTGCAACTATTTTAATGATGTGGCCCTCGGTGAAATTGAGTTTGACACCCCTGCCTTAAATGCACCGTTCGAAATGCGCATTTAAGGGCACTTCGGCGAATTGGGACACAGACAACATGGGTAAAGTAAGCAGAAATTCCAAGTAATTAGCTGATATACAACCACTTCAATCAATAAAACATTTTAAACTCCTTTGAGCACCGTCATTTTTCCTGTTAGCTTTAAGGTTAGACCCACGTAACGGCCTAGCTACACTACAGCGCCTAAATATTTCCAGCTTTAACCGTGCGTACAAGCGGAGTACGGGTGGTAAAGATGATGTCCCCGCACACCCAGTGTGACAATATTCCGCCCCAAGCTCATCCATCTTAAATGACAATAACTTCCAATTCAGTTTGCATAGAAAACACACTTTCAGATGAGCGCTCTCCAAGTTACTGTGAAATGTCAGAAAATATTGACCACCAGTAAAACAAAATGCATAGACTCTGCTTTCGGAACAGTGCAGCCGCGTCTTCTGCCATTTGACTTTGTACTATTGACGTAAAATGTACAACTGTTGCGGCTCGTAAAGTCAGAAAAATTGATATTGTATATAGAGAAGTTTCAAAATGTATCCCTTATAACTATTGAGCCACTATGTAATATTTATTTCTGGTTTTATATCTCTTAGTAAAAGTATTACAGTAAAAGTATTGATATTTATGATTTATTCTTGTCCTTCTTTGTTCCCTTTTCTTGCGTAATGTTCGAAAAATTATAAAAGAATAACGGAATAACCATATTTTAATCAAGGAAAACAAGAAAACATTCACGTGTACGCAGTTGGAAAGTTTGTACGCTTTTTATGCAGCTTAGCGAAATAATTTTTCACCTTTTAGAAGAAAACATTTTTTCCACACATTTATAGATTCTACACAATCATTTCATCTGATCCTTTTATTTAGGTTAATGTTTTGACTAATTGTTGTGGTTATTACCTGTTAGTGTTTATCCCAATAACAATATCTCATTAAGACGCTCATCTCTGCGGGGTCCCACAAGGCTCTATATTAGGCCCGGTGGAGATTAATGACTTTCAATATAAAATCCCCTGGTTCACTTTCACGCAACCAATTATTGTGATCACATCAAGACAATAATGACAATAACGACATGAAAGAGAGAACAGGGCCTTGACAGATAACTGGATTTAAGAAAAAAAAACAATTGTAGAGAGAGAAACAATTGTAGAGATATTAAGAAACATCAACAGTCCGGAACCATGGCAGCAGCAGGGGGAATGAATGCATTAATTGGATAAGACGGCATAAGAGAAGGCAGTTATTAAAAATCATAGCTTATTACACAGAGCAGAAGGGGAAAGTGGAGCGTCAGCATGTGCAGCTAATTGGGATAATTTAACAACATTGGCGCTTTAATATGCAAGAAACAAATGCTTTGGTTGTTGACAAATGCCACTTATAGACTATATAATGACACGGACAGCCGATGGAGTCAACACGTTTAAAGAATTATATTTTAAATGAGGTATCAGCGCAACTGAATTTACAAAAATACAGTCAAGTATTTCTGGTTGCAACAGTTCAGTATGTTATTATACAGCCAGAAATTACACCAGTCACTCGCATTATTTAAAAAAGAGGCCAATATCTTCTGTTTTCCATTGAGACTGGAAGGTTTCATATGGTATAAAACTTCTCAAATTCCAGGAAGACAAACAGGTGACTCTAAGTATTTGGCATTAACTGAACAAATGAAAGACACGTTTATGCTGTGGAAGACAATATCCAAAGCGATTGAGCAGTTTTACCAACATTTATAGGAAACAAGCAGAGGTGGAAGAAGTGCTCACTTTTACTTGCTCTATTATCTGTACTTTTACTCAACAAAATTAGGTAGAAATCGACTTAAGTAAACGAATTAACCTCCTAGGACCAGGTGTTCACATATTTGGACAACACATTCTGGGTTGTTTAGGCCACAATGCACATTTTTAGAAGAAGAATAACAGCAACAATGCAAAAATGTTCAATCTAGAATATTTTTAAGAGGGTTTTTTTTTTTTTTTTTTTTTGTAAAGGCCTGTGTTTTCCTGCTCCTGTCGGCAGCACTTCAAATGAGCCACGTTGTTTTTACTCAGGACAATTTTTGCTGCGTTCAGGCACTTAATACTTTTTTTCCAAATCCTTATTCAAATGTTTTATCAAAATGATTAAAAAATCCACATTCGTTTTACATCACTTTTCTCAAAAACTACATAATGTAAAATGATAATTCTTTGTTTTGACACTCATCAGGTCCAAATCAGCCCAAACAACAAAGAGAAATCAATAAAGCCATGCACGACTTTGGGTCTTAGGAGGTTAAAGTATTTTGTGCAGATTTTGAGGTTTTATATACCTTCCAATATATTGATTTCGTGCAGAATTTTGTTCAGCAGAAACAACTAAATAAATGTTTTTGGTTTTTTTCCTAGCTGCTTGTACAACTTATAAACGTGGTTAAAAAAAAACCTCCTTAACCTTTTGTACAGGTCTCATGCAATTACAAAAATACTTTACAGTCCTGTTAAAAAATGTAGTAAAGTAGAAAGTACAGATACTGCTCTCAAATGTAGTGAAGTAAAAATCAAAAGTAAAGTACAGTGCTTTACAACTTTTACTTCGATTCGACCACTGTTTCAATCAGAATTTGACAACAAACTATATAAAAATATATAGTTTTGTGCAAAATATGTTTAACAAGAAGTAGGAATAATAAGAAAAGCATGAACTTGTTGTAATAGAAATCCATTTATTTTGGTTTTTAATAACAGTGAATATAAATCCCGGTGTGAGCTCGTTGACCTGGCGCTCGCCCTCTGAAGTCCCCACACCTCCATCCCAATTTGTCTCTGTATTCCTCCCCCGACTCGCTGCTCTTTTTCCAGTGGGCTGTTTGACAAGCTGCCAGTCCTAATGCCCCCAGTGCAATGTCCCTTGTCAACTCCCATAAAGTCTAATATCTATCAGAGCTTCCTCCAACAAAAAAGAAACTTCCATTATCAAAGTGATTAAAAATGATCTTTAGTTTCAGGGACGGCCAAGGGTAGCGCATGTTTAGACAAAGAGCCAAACGCCGTTAAAGTTGGCGAATCTGCATATCTTTCCTGGCATCGGCGGCGACGCTTGTAACCCGTTAAGCGTCTTACCTCGTTGCCCTGTTGCCGTGCCCTCCTGCTCCTCCCCCCGCTTTTGTTTCGTGGGGTCATTTTGCATTGAAGAAAGCGTTAAATGCGACTTTGGGAGTGTACGCGGATCAATTAATCAAGGCCGACCTTGACACTGGAATGTAAATGTACTCGTTAGATAACACGCGGAGCACATAATCACTGGATAAAATGGATTTTGCAGCTCGGGCTAAACAATGTGTCTGATCTAACAGCGAAGGCTCCGCAGATCAATCAGTTGCCAGGGTAGAATGCAGTCTGGAGGTTTTTTAACAACCACAGTTTCCTTTAAGATAATATGGTTTAAACCTTTGAGCAGCCACCACAACTATCACTGTATTATGAAAGAAAGACATGAAAGAGTTAAGCCTGCGAGTTAAGTCTGACTGTGCGCAGAATACATTACTAACGCTCTTTATACTCGCCCATTATATTCTGTGATGTAACAACAATGCAGAACTTTCAAATGGGCGTTTTGTCGTCAGTCTGGAAGTAAAGAAAAAAGTTAGCGAGTTTAGCCAAATGATCTCACGACACGACTGAGAATCACTTTGTCGCAGCGGAGAAGTGATTTTCTGCACAATTACAGGTTACAACTGCATGTATCTCTATAGCAGAATGTTCAGCAGTTGCCATGGTGACACGATGCACACATGAGCGAAAAAAGTAAAAAAAAAAAATATATATATATATATATATATATATACACAAAATAGATTTAAACAGCACATTTTCAGGAGCCTCTGATCAATACAAAGATTCAGTCCTGTTTAGGAGTTTGATTTTCTCACAAAAAGATGAGAGTGACTCACTGAAAAACTGTTGGCTAATGCTAGCTAGCGTGTGACTGTAATGTTAATTGAGAGGGACTTGTTAACAGCACAAATGAGCTCTCCTGTGGTAGTTCCAGCTAAGTCAGTTCTTTCTGGTCGGATTGTGTTTAAACTCAGATTAAAGTCTAATTTAAGTAACAGTTTCAGACAGAGCAGAGCCTCCAGTTAGCATCACACCCCAGAGAATATTGACATTAACTGCAAAGTATCACGACCTTGAAAACATGTATTGTTACTGTGAGCGTGTCTACCTCTCCACAGATGTGACTTGTAATTTGGCCTGGTGGTGCCGTCTCATAGTTTCATATCACACTGTAGAAACTTCTAAGCAACATTCCAAACACATTCAGTGATTTTGCTTTGTTTTTTTTTTTCACTAATTTTGATGACACTCTACATTTTATATACGTACAAAAGACGTCTAACAAATGAGAAAAGATATTTGTAATTATGTGGCAGAAAAAAAGTTAAATCACTTTGTTATATTCAAAGTAGCCATCCTTTGCTTTGTTAAAAAAATTATTTTACTTTTTTTCTTTACTACATTATTCCATGTATCTTACTTCATATATGTGAAGTCTTCTGTTTGTGTATAAAATGAAAAAAGTAGGAAAAATAAAGAAAACTGAGAGGGTGTGTCCAAACGTTTGCCTGGTAGTGTATCAACCACAGCTCCTGTTGTGGAAAAATTACAATTCTAGATGAAAAGTAATCCTCCATCCTTAGAGCTCGGATGCTCGAGGGAACAGAATAGGGGAGATAAGGAGACTGAGTATTTATACCAGAATGACAAAGCGACATAGATTTCAAAGCAGTGATTTTTGTTTCACACCCTTGAGTAATGAACTTTTACACTTTGACAGGTAGAACTACAGTTTCCTGTACGATGGAGTCTGGTCTGGGTCTGACACTGACACAGATCAAATGCTTTTAAAAACATACGAGGAGAATATTTTGAATATACTTAAATTTCCATCACACTCCTTTGCTTTACCCACATTGAGAAAACTTCTGCCCTGAGAGAGTCTGTGTGAACTTCAAGATACACTTTACTAACCGCTCATGAGGAAAGTTCACGCTCTGCATTTGACCCACCTTCAACCAATGTATCTGCCGTACAGCGCTCGGAGTCTCATGTTCAGATCTTTAATTAGGCTTAGTGCGTGTTTTGGTTTGATGGAGGAAACGCACCCAGACACGAGGAAAACATGCAACATACAAGGATCAACCTGCCCCTTTGTCATAATAATAATAATTTGACAGCTCTACCGTAGCTGCTGGAGTCTCTTTCCACTCCACGTAATCCACTCCGCCCACTTTTTCCTTTTTCTAAACGCTCCAAACCGTGCTCTCTCCGTGGTCACACTTCCAGGTACACGTAAATCCCATTCATTTCAATGCACAATTCTGGAAAAGTTACCTAAAAAAATCTGATATAAAGTAAATTGATTTGTCTAAACTGTTTTATGTCCATGTGACCAACAAGTCGACGGCAATAAAACAGAACTCCTACTCGTCGGCACCAAATCCACCCTAAGCAAAATAAATCCTTTTTCCATATCCATTGACGGCTCCTCTATCTCCCCTCAGGTAAAGAGTCTGGGTGTCATCCTCGACAGCACACTTTCCTTCACCTCCCATATCAACGACATCACCCGGTTCGCCTACCTCCACCTCAGAAACATCCACCGCCTCCGTCCCTCACTCACCCCACACACCACCGCCATCCTCATCCATAGCCTGGTCACTTCTCGTATAGACCTCTGCAACTCTCTTCTGTTCGGACTCCCACAAAAATCACTCCATAAACTCCGACTGGTCCAAAATTCCGCCGCCCGCACTATCACACACACACCCTCCCGTCACCACGTCACACCTGTCCTGCAACAGCTCCACCGGCTCCATCACGCACCGTATACACTACAAAATCACACTCCTCACATACAAAGCTCTCCACAGCCTGGCCCCTCCATACCTGTCTGACCTCATTCACATCTCCACACCCGCCCGCTCCCTCCGCTCCTCCTCTTCCCTGCACTGTCCCCGTTCGCTGTCCCTCCTGCCCGTCTCGTCACTCTCTCAGCTCTGGAACTCCCTCCCCCATGACCTCCGCAACACACACTCACTCTCACACTTCAAATCTAAACTCAAAACTCATCTGTTTAGAAAGGCCTTCTCACTCTGACCACTCTGACCATAACTGCTCTGTCTTTTAATCTATATTTGCTTTAATCTATACTTGTTTTTAAATGTATTTTTAGTCTTTTTACACTGTTTCATCTTGTATTGTGCTATTTTGGTGTCTTGATGTACGGCGACCTTGAGAGCCTTGAAAGGCGCTTAACAAATAAAATGTATTATTATTAGTATTATTATTATTATTAAATCGACACTGCACCGATTCTCTGTGAGGCTTTAAAATGTCTCCGTAGTCCCTATAAAACGAGAACTTACTGTCAAAATAATACAACTTCAGTGACTATGGCGGCGTCTAGAATAACGGTGAATAAATACAACTCGCAGCTTCAAACTACCCTACACTTTCTTCCCTTTTTCCTTTAATCTCGCCAAACACAGGAACAGCCAAGTATTTTACCACTTAAGCATTTTTAATCTTCAATGATTTGGAATAAAACATTAATTCAAACGTATAGCCCTTAATGCTCCGTGTTGCTTTGGTCAGCATCCAACCGCGCTCACCCACTGCGTTTTAATTACAATAATATATGTAAAAAAACCGGTCACGTTTTAAAAACAGAGCTGCTCGAAACTACTTCCTTATATTAGATTCAAATGAGCACCGCAAATGTGCAATGTCGTCATTTCTGAGGCGTTCCAGGAGAGATAATAGCGGGGGAATAAATGTGATATAGTGAGGAATATAAAAAGCGGTGAAATACAGTTACCTTAAGAGAATATTACTGTACCATGCATCAAAAGTACGCCCCGTGAAATTTGCTACTTTAATCACCGTCGGGTCTGGTAGGAGTCAGAATCTGGCACCTGGAGAGTCCACTCTTTCCCCGACGCCACTTTGGTTTCAAGGTTTTATTATATTAGCGAGGTGGCGGTGGCGCGAAGTAGGTCGGAGACGTCGAGGGGAAGGAAAAGCAGGTGCCAGGGACGGAAAAAGGTTTAGACAGAAGACGAAGAAAATGCCGAAAAAGCAAAAGAAGTCACAGCGAGCTTAATTAAGACTATTACCGTCTGTCCGGGAGGTTTTCTGACAGCAGCAAGAAAAAGATGAAATCCGACAAAGTGATGAGTGGTCGTTTAAAAGTTTGGATTTGAAAGTTCACAGTCGGAGCGTTAAAGTAAAGCGCGCGGTTCAGTTGAATGTGTGATTAAATAAGGTTGCATTTGTCAAAACATTTCATTTTGTGGAAAAAAAAAACTATTTTCCAGCTAATTTTAACATTGTCAGAATTAAATATATACTCACCTACAGAAATGGGCTTCACTGGTTTGACATGTTAATTATTTTAAAAAGCGCTACGGTGATTGATTTGTAATAAGTGAGTAGGCGTAAACCAAATCTAAAAGTCATATTTTCTGTTTTATTTTCCAACTTTGGTAACTTTTTGCGATTAGAAACTTCGAAACTTCAGTTCAGCTCAGTTGGTAGAGAGTTTTATCCGCTTATCCGAAGGTTGGTGGTTCGAAATTCGCGTTTTTGACCAGATTTCAGCTCCTACAGATGACCGCGTTCGTTGTGTCCTTGGGCAAGACACTTAACCCACTTTGCGTCCAGTATCTGTGGTCCTGGTGTGTGAATGGATGTTTGGTTCCTTGACGTAAAGTGCTTTAAGTGCCTTGAAGGTGGAAAAGCGCTGTATAAAAATCTGACCTTTACCATAAAACATATAGAATCTACATAATTAAACTGACCTGGAGGACCTGGAGTTTGCAGATTTGTTGACCTGGTTTGTGGTTAATATTTCTGCAACTACCGGGTCCATTTGCATTAAACAGAAACTGAGTCAAAGTTTAAATTTTCTTGGCCAACGCAATCGAACTAAGGTGATATGATTCTTTCACTTTAGCTTCAGAGTGGAGTCATTATTCAACCGTAAACACTTCATCGTTACCTGTTACTTAATCTTTTAAAGCTCAAATGAAAAACTGGTTATGGTCAAGCCAAACATAACTTAACTTTAACTTTTCTATAGACATATTTGCATGTTTGGGCAAAATATGAAGGGGGTGGGTGTAAAAAAGTGTCTTGAATGGGCCAAACTGACTGAAATACTGGGAACTGTGCGGTGCGTGTAATAATGTGAAATATTTTGTGTAGTGCAATTACGGGAACTGCGCAGTGAATGTAGTTTGCAATTTTTATTTTATTTTGACCTTTTTGTGACCCCAGCCCCCGAACAACATATGGAAATGATCCTTTGTCTACAATCCGGCGTGTTTCTGTTCATGTTGAATTATGTCTGTTCATAAACATGCATTGTTAAAATAAAATTTAAAATAAACAATAAAATATAACGTTAAAAAATACTATTAAAAATAAATAAATAAAAAATAAATAAATAAATAAAAAACATAAAAAAATACTAATAATTTTTTTAAAAAGGAAAGAAAAGATATGTCAATTTTGTGAACCCAATATAAAAATAATAATAAGGTTCAACAGTTGTGAATACATTAGATATTTTATTCAAAAACTGTAAATCTCACATAGAGTTAAATAGACCACTGCTTTCCATCTGAAATTATGGCTTCATTAAATTCAAGAACACGGAACTTATTACAGACAGACATAAGATCCACACATGCAGATATTACACTGTGAGCGCAGACTGTGTAAAGAAGTGGACTAAGTGTGTGACGTCACCCACAGCGTTCAGCTCCAGTCAAATGAAACTCGTCGAGGCTGGAGCAGTTATAGCGGCCAATCTGGAGCCAGGTTCCATGTTAGGAAGTCCGACCGCGAGTATCATAGCAACCAAAGAGCCAATCAGGAGAGAGGCCCCTTCCAGTTATGTTGTTATTTGGGCTGATTGGGACCTGATGAGTGTAAAAATAATTATATTTTTACATTATGAGAACAGTTATGTCCACTCGTTCTACTTTTTAATGAATTTGATAGAACAAAATAAAATCGCATGTGAATAATGATTTGCAAAAACTATTAAGCGCCTGAACACAGCAACATTTTTCCTGAGTGTAAAAACAAAATGAGAAACAACAATTGTGCATCTTGGAACAATGTGTCTCATTTGAAGAGCTGCTGACAAGTGCAGACATGAGCATTTAACAAAGTCCATCTTGAATCTAAACTATAATGTGTTAAACTCTTCTGTCACCTTTAAGAGGCAGTTTAATTACCTCATATGTGGACACCAGGACCTTGTAGAGAAAATAAAAATATATATTGTGGCCTAGACAGTCCAAAATGTGTTGTTCACAGATGAGGATGCCAAGTCCTAGGAGGTTAATGTCCGTATCTTGATTTACAGACAAAATAGCAGAATAAAAATACCAGGATCATGAGAGCGGTGTTTCAACCCAAAGGGATCACACTTATTTACGAAAGGACACAGGAAAACAGAGGTAAGGTAACCAAGCAGGTTTTAATTTTTATTGCTTTGGGTTTTTAATCAAACTGAAAAGCAGGTGGAAAAAAACCTTACCAGACTCTAAAAAAAAAAGTAAGAAAGGAAAAAGACCATGGTGAACTGGCGTGAACGTAAAATAAGGACGGTGCGCTGGACAGGACAACCCTAGACACACCCGCTGTCCCTACACAAAAAAGCAACCCATAAACTTTCCCTACACAAAATAAATAACGAAAACAAGACGTTCCAGACTGACCAGGACAAACAAAAGCGACGGCCCCAGCATGGAGGCACCAGTAGGGGGCAGCGCTGGACCCAGAGAGTGTGGAGACCGGCGGAGAGCGGCGAGCAGAGAGCAGAGAGAGCGAGCACGCCAGGATCACGTTATTTAAAGTTTCCAGCGCACAAAACTA
This sequence comes from Periophthalmus magnuspinnatus, assembly GCF_009829125.3. NCBI lineage: Eukaryota > Metazoa > Chordata > Actinopteri > Gobiiformes > Gobiidae > Periophthalmus > Periophthalmus magnuspinnatus. The sequence goes on along the minus strand of NC_047136.2, from coordinate 4,546,269 downwards.
AAAGGCCCAGGCCAGAAATAAACACTAAAAAAAAAAAAACTAAAAAAAAACTGTAAAATAGTATATACCAAAATAACATGGGTAAAAATACTCAACCAACAGCTAACTTAAACTAACAAAAATACAGGAATAACTTATGATTCAAACAAAAAAAAATAAAAATTTGAAAACTGAGGAACACGGAGGGGGGAAAAAAGGTGCCCAAACCCAACAAGCGGGCTAATCGGAACATTTAAGACTAAAATGAGTCTCACCGCAGCAGTTAGAGAGAGGAGCGACTGTTTTTCAATGTAAAGTGAAGCGGGCCCGTGATCACTTCCTATCTGAAACGTGGCGGCTCGTGCGTTCGCGATGTCCATTTCTACATACAGTCCATGATTATGAGTGAACTCTTGTATAATTATAGACTGCGGAAATAGTTTGAAATAATGACTTTCCTTCCACACAATATACTTTCAACTCCTCTTTCAAATTGTCAAGTCTACGTTTGAACTACTCAAAAACCAATAAGGCAAAAAGTAAGTTTTCAAAGCTCTATATATCTTACACAAACAAGTCAGAAAGGTGTTGGGGGGGGGGGGGATCACAATTTCCAGACGACGGCCATTTTGATGGGAAATTGATCAGTCTGATAAATGCACGAGGGCTTTTGAGGTAAGAGATTGTGATGGTGACGGGAGGGAAAGAGGAGGGGGGGTTGTTTACTTTCAGGTGGCGTTGGAGAGATGGGAATGCGGACGGGATAGTACGTGATGAATGGTGCTAAAAAGGGGCCACTGGACATCTGAGCGAGCCCGGTGCATATGAAGCAGCTGGTCCCGTCTGAGTCGTTTGGCGGTGGCGTCGATGACTGAGGGGGACAGGTGAGGACAGGTGAGACACTGGTACAGGTCCATGTTCATCTTATACGTATGTGGCATGGACAGAAAGGTCGCAGGAGACAGGTTACTTTTTTATGCAGGTTTTATGCTCCTTTAAAACAGTGGCAAAAGGCAGAAATTAGTGGTGTAACTACAATGGAGGAAAAAAACGAAAAAATTAAAATCATCATTGGCACAAAAAAAATGTGTTTAAAGGCCAAAAATAATAAATAGTGACACATTTGTTCATTAAACTTTATATTTTAGGTCAGTTTTCTAGCCAACAATGACAAAACAAGTGCTAGTCCACAGTAATAAGTGGTGATACCAAGGTTAGAAAATAAAAACAACATTTTAGAAAGTTATTCAAACATGGAAAATAGAACAAAATAAAATGTTTTATCACTAATAAGTTTTGAGAATGTTCACAAAAAAAATATTTTGCTACACATGTCTGACTCTGATGCACTTTTACAGTCTTGAGATGTGCACGTTATTGTACTTTTCTGTTTATTTTTCACCTGAAGAATGAAAGAACTTTTCAGAAGATGGAAAGATCTCGAAATATTCAATTCAAGCTTTTTTTTTTTATTATATACCAGATTTAAAACAACTTGAGCTGACCAAAGTGTTTCACGTAAGTCAACAAAAAGCAAATACACAGATCACACGACACAGAGGAAAAGAACAATAAAACAGCTAAATATATATCCTGTGTAGCTACTGTTAAATACCAGGGAGAGAAGGTGGGTTTTCAGTCTAGTCTTAAACTGCATTAACGCCTAAGAGGATCTGACAGGCAGAGGGCGCTGTTCCATAGTCTGGAATTTAAATTGAACATGTCTGAGGTTTTTGGTGATTTTTAAATAACAGGTGAGAAGGAAGTGATCTGAAATGTTAAAAATCCATCACAATAATTAAAAGTTATAACATTTAAAGATGGATTATGTAGCATTTCTGATGAGAATTTAGCCATCAGCTTGTCTCCATGGTGATGTAACTGACGTGCCTTGAATGTTCAACAGTATAGCATTAAACTTCTCTTATCTCTTCTCTTCCATTTAATTCAATTCCATTACTTTTTGCTAATAAAAAAATAAATAAAAACGGGAAAAAAAGCATTCTCACTATGATAGGTTTAAAGCCAGGCTGTGGAATATTCCAGGCAAAGTAATAACAGCAGCAGGTGTGAGTCCTCCTCACAAAAAGGTTACTACTTTGTGATATTTTGGAAAGTCGGCTTTGATTCATATCAGGAATCCTTGATGATTATTCAGTTGATTCATTCTGTTGTTGATGGAAGTTGAGCCGCTCTGATCCCAAACAGATAATAAAACAAGTTGAGAAATAAAAAAGGTTTATGCTCGTGTTTTCATATCTCATCGCTTATTCTATAGTCTCTGAAACAGTTCCGAGCCCGGGCGCAGATACACGTACTCCTTCCACTTTCTTCTCTTGTGTCTAAGTCTCTCTAAAAGGAGCAGCAGAAAACTCCGCGGGCGTGCTTTAAAATTCTGACTGTCCAAAACATTTATTTTTACATAAAAGTCTAACCAAGTGCAGCTTAAATCTTTAAACGATGTAGTAGCAGCACTGGGGCATGTTGCTGTGTTTTGTGAGAGAGATCAGCACATCTCACTGCGGTTTTAAAGGGTGCCCCCAGAGGCTCGGGTGTGTTATGACGGGGCGGGCTGCATGTGTGGGGCCTCTGGGCGCGTGGTATACGGGTAAGTGAACTTTCATGTCTCCTGTCAGCGTTCCTGCTCCATGGGAGGAGGAGAGCAAAAGGATCTGGCACATGGAATAAGCCGTAGAGAATGAGATGTCCAAAATACAAGAGTGTAGAACAAAGAGCTGAGGATCATCGTGTTTCCATTTTTAGGTCATTTACCAACCAGAAAACGGTCTATCCACATTATAAGGTGGTTTGTCATTTCATATCAAACTGCATTACGTAGATGTTTAAGGTTGCTGTGGCTCAGTTGGTAGAGCATTTGTCCCCTGATCGGAAGGTTGGATCCACTGACCCAAAGGTTGGCGTTACGATTCCAGCTCCCACATATGAATGCCGTGGCTGTGTCTTAGTTTGCCACATGTACCCTTCGATGTACCATTCGAAGTACCCACCCGACGAAGGGTACTCCTCCGTGGAGTCGCCTTCATGCTGAAATGGGACACGGAGCGTACTTTAACCGCTGTCTGTACGCTTGCGGAGAATTTGTCCCGGTGAATAAGCGCCCATTCTCCCCCCTCAGGCAGATAAATTCTGCCGTCTGCACGTCACTTCCGAAAGACAAAAGAATATTCTTAAACAAGGACGAATATTGAACATTACGATAGCTACACTAATATACAAGTGTAAGGGATGATTCCGCTAAACGTTTGGTCAGTTACACAGCGATTACTGTAAACCCAAATGAACAGGACTTCACTGAGGTTGCGTCGCCTCGTACATACTTTATCTTTACTCATATTTTAACAGTTTCACGCTGCACTGCTGTAGGTGACGTAAACCAGTACTTAAATTTGAGCGTGTATTGCGTAGCATACTCCGTTTTCGTCTCTTTTTTGCGTAGGAGCGGTGTATGATGGGATATAGCTTTGTACGAAGTGTGCTCGGACGCACATTTTCGGCCGCATTCGTCGGGTGCGTGAAATGGAACAGGCCTTGTCATACCGGAAGTTACGTTTTATATTGTCTTTCAATATGTTTAATTCTTATCTTTGAATGTTTTTGATATGAAATGTTCTCTTAATTGTAGGTTGCCTTGTTACATCTGGCCTGGGGACAACGGATGAAAATTAGCTCTAGTCAGCTAACTCGAGCACATTTACATTTTTTTTTTTGTAATGTTGATTAATGTGCATTGTCCCTTTTTTAAATAAATAAATAAATAATAAATAAATAAAAATAAATAAGCCCTTAAATGCACTGTTCGAACAGCACATTTAAGGGCACTTCGGCAAATTGGGACACGGCCATTGTATCCTTGGGCAAGACACTTAACTCACGTTACCCGCCTTGTCTGCGTACCCTGGTGTATGAATGTGTGTGTGTGTGAATGGGTGTGGTTTCTTGTAAAGTGCCTTGAAGGTGGAAAAGCGCTATATAAAAATGTATTACCATTTCTCAAAATGAATGTCACCCAAGGACATGCATTATAGATTTTATGCATAAAGACAGACTTTTTCAATCTTGCACTTAACAATATTTTAAGGGTTTTATGGGGACTCACTGATGCCTAACTTTTAACTTGATTTATGAACCTTTTTCAACTCCAAAAAGGTAATATATAGTTTAGTGAATTACTACATAAGTACAAAAAAGTAAATAAAATGAACCAAGACATTTTAACCTGGCTCAAGTCAGTCAGATTTTTCCAGGATTTTACATAAATGCGAACTAATGAAACGTCTGAATACAGAAATAATGTCTTTGTTTAAGTCATGTGGAGACTGACATTAGCTGCTGTTTGTCATGAGGCTGCAGGTCACACATCACTTCCCCGACATCGTAACTGAGGTGTGAATGGACAGCGCACTTCCTGATGTTGTGTGCACATAATACATCAAATTCTTACATATAAACTCTAACCTTTTTCTTTCTGTAATAATTAAGAAGTTTAGTTCAGTTACGTTTACAGTTACAACGCCTGAAGTGCAATGTAAAGCAAATGGGCCATCGCAGAAAAATGAAGTAGAAAAGGAAGGAGAACGAATGGCTCTACAACAGGAGGCTGTCACTGGACTCCTGTAGCCCTCTCACTGTAACAATAGCTGCAGATTGAGTTGGACAGGGTTCACACAGTACTCGGCAAGCACACAAAGCTGTTATCTGGCTCTTCCTCAGTGCTTGTCTGCAGAGGTGAGCCGGTACAGCAGTCTTTAGTGCTTCACACTTGTTCTAAGCAGCGCCTCGCTCTCTGAGACTGCGGCACGGGGAGTACTGCAAGTAACGTAATGTGTTGTTAGTAGTTTCCGTACACTGTTGACATAAGGACAAATGTGTCAGTTCTAAAGAGTTGGGTAAGGTATTTTTGTGTTTGTTTGGCGTCATGGAAGAAGGTTGTATCCCCATGAAGCACCAAACTGAGCTTGAACTTTTTAGTTTTGATAGTTCTGGTTTTACATATGTTCTTTAAAATTAGATAATCTGTACATTATGATCAACATTCCCCAGTAATGTGAGGTCCATTGCCAAGTTGAATGTTTTGGTCAGACATTTGGCAAATTGGTCATATTTTAAGGCACTCAAAGCACTTTACATCCCACATATCTGGACAGTATGAGATTCCGGTCTATTTCAAACACACAAACAATTTAAGACAAAAACTGGTTCACCCAAAGGACAAAATCCCGAGCCATAAACAAAGTAATGTGGTCTACTCCATTCAGTGAAGTGAAGAGTGGTGAAACTAAACAGCTACTCCATAAGAGGATGTACCAACACCGGCGTGAGAGCAGCTCAGGACCTCAGTCTGCTATTCATCTCCATCACAAAGACACTAACCACTGCTTTGAAGATAGTGAGGTTCAGATCTGAGCTGGAAAAAAAGAAATGGTTTGAGAGGGGAGTTAAAGAAGCTATTTTTAAACTGGAATGGGGGCCTGACATAATCTCTCACAGATCTACAACTCTATCCTCAGACTCAAAACAAACAGGAACAAAGAGAACAATAGGTGACCATTAAGGGTTGAATAGGGTCAGTAAGACTGAAACTGGAGACAAAGCTGTTTACAGTTTCAGTGTAGTTAGCTCCTCCCTTCAGACAGATATAAGGCAGTGTCCAGGAGTAATCTGACCAGAACTGAAGAGACTTAGATGAGGAACCAAGCGTCTTCACTCCTACAACAATTTGTTCAGTTCACAGATTTAAACTTTGTCTTTTGCCATCACGCACATTCATACACCTGTGTACACGGACACTGGGACGAGGTGGGCGAAGTGTCTTGCCCAAGGACATAACTACTCAACGATGCAATGACAGCATTCATCAATGGGAGCTGGAATCGCACTGTCAACCTGTGGGTCAGTGGACAAACGCTCTACCGACTGTAGCTTTTTAATGCCTTAATTGGTAAGCTCATTTTCGTACTTTTTTTTTCCAATCTTACTAACAAAGTACAAGAATTGCCCTAAAAATATTTGGAAAGATGTTTGCATTCATGGGTCGCATGGGTTTTATGAAAAATGTGTCTGTTCCCATAGTGATTAACAACGTAAAACAAAATAGTACATCTTCGAAGGGAAAAGGCAATGGGGAAAACGTTCTCATAGCGCTGCGTATAACAGGAAACAGCAGCTCGTGAAATGCTTAAAATCTGATTTCAAAAGATAAACCAATTCCCTGATTGAACGTTTTGAATCAGATCTCGGCCTTGGTTATTCCTCAGTGATTAATTAACTGTTTAAATGAGATATCCAGATTTTGGAACGAAAAGATCTGGCTGCCTTTGCAAAAATCCCATCAGTAAAACTCTCATCGCTCTGCTCTTAAATACAGTGGAACATTTAGAGTCGACACATTATTGCACGTTACATATTACTGTACATTATGATTCACTAATGTTATATATTATGTGAAATGAGCAAAGGACTGTGACTTATTATGTGAACGATTCATGAGGAGAAAGGGCTGGTCAAGAGGGAGGCAAAATCACTCCAAGGTTTGAAAGAGGAAGTCAGCGGACACGTTTCCATCATTATCGTAGTTGTATACACATTATTTCAGATCAAATAATAATAAAAATACATCAGATTTATATGTCTGTGTGATCCCTCAGTCGTCCAGGTCTGATCCATCATAAAAGTCAAAGTTAAATCTGTCAACTGGGCAAAGATTTGAAGGAGTGAAGACATTTTGCTGCTCATCCAAGCCGCTTCTTCAGTTCTGGTCAGATTACTGCTGGACATTGCTAGCTTTATTGTGGATAAAGTTAGCCTGTAGTCCCATTAGAGCTGGATGATTATGCTTAGTATGTCTCAGGCACAGTGCACACTTACTCTAGCTCAATAGACCAACAAACAGAAACTGTAAACAACAGCTGTTTCCAGTTTCAGTGTAGTTAGCTCCTCCCTTCAGACAGATATAAGGCAGTGTCCAGGAGTAATCTGACCAGAACTGAAGAAGCATCTTGGACGAGCAGTGAAACGTCTTCACTCCTACAACTTTTTGTTCAGGTGACAGCTTTAACCATCAGAATTATAGTCTGTAAAGCTTCTTTGAGTGTCCAAAAAAGCGCTATATAAGAAAACAGTAGCAGACAGTCGGGCTCGGGTCGAGTTGGTAGTAGGTCGAGTGTTTCTCCACTGATCTGAAGGTTGGAAATTCGAATCCCGTTCTCGACATAAAAACATCTTTGGTTGAGCGGTTGCCATATAAGTTTTCACAACACTCACTTCTTAACATTTAGCTTCTTAACAGTAGCTCATTTGGTAGAGACTGTCCACAGATCTGAAGGTTGACAGTTCGAATCCCGCTCTTAAAAAAAAAAAAAAAAACCTTGGTTGAGCGGTCAGATCCACTGTCCCACAGGTTAGCGGTGCGACTCCAGCTCCCACAGACAAATACTGTCGTCGTGTCATTGGGCAATACACTTAACACCCACCTCACCCCCAGTGTCTGCGTACATTTGTGCATGAATGGGTGAGCGTTTCCTTGATATAATGCGCTTTGAGTGTCCTGAAGGTGGAAAAGCGCTATATAAAAATGCAACCAATTACCATTAGAAAACAACGGTGGAAATCATGAGGGAGGGGCCAGATTGAGCAGGTGACTTCAGTCGTGATTTGAAGCGCTGCAACGAGTCTTGAGTTCCTGATGGATTGTGGGAGTGGGTTCCAGAGGACGGGGTGGGCGGCAGCGAAGGCTCAGTCCCTCAAGTTTGGGCGATTTGTCCTGATGAGGGGAGTGAGGAAGTGGTGTCGGCTGATCTGAGGTGGGACAGTGCTGACGGAGAATATTGTGTGTATTATGATCTGTGTATTGTCATTTCCATTGACGCAACACTGACGCCACCATCTTGTTCCCGGTTACTTGTATGGTTGGTATATGGTTGTCTTCTTCCAAGGTCACGACATAACTATGGTAATACAGAACTTTTGAGCAGTGAAAGCGTCGCCTATAGCCTCCTGCCTTTCAAAGACACTCGTACATCGTTCAACCACCGATTCCTGCTTCCAAGTTGAATTTTTATGCCCCAAAATGTCCACCAAAGTGCAGTCTCTCAGGTCTTTGAACAATCCGAGCTCATCATAGACACCTTTTTTTCAACCTCAACTTGTCTATCTACCTCATTATCCAGAAAATGTCATTCTCTATGCCATTTGACATTCTTCAGAGATACAGTGATGTGTCTAACAGGTATACGTGGAATACAGTCATCTCTCGGTTCACTTAAAACAGGAAAAAGCTCGCAATGATTGGATTAAATAGTGTAATTATTTTCAGATCTATGTTATAATGTTGTTTCCTCATCACAAACAGACCTGGAGTTGTGTTTTTTGTTTCATTCACACATGTTTAACACAAAAAAAGCATGTTTAAGCTGATTTCTTCTTCTTCTCAAACTGAAAACACTCTGTTCCACCTTGTGATGTCATCATGTGGTGATACAGGAAGTGCTCCAGTGTGTTTTCAAACTCCAGACACCTTCACTAGAATCATTTGGATAATTTTAGACTTGTAATTGTCAATCTCTATTGAACTAAAGGTAAAAGAAGCTGTTCACTTAAAAACTACCACTTCATGACATCACAAGGTGGAACAGAGCATTTTGAACTTTGGAGATGAAACAAAACACAACTCCAGGTCTGTTTTTGAGGAGGTAACAGCATTCTACCATGACTTAAAGCTCACAAAAGTCAGTTTAGCTTAAAATAGGACCTTTAAAATGGCATTTGAATCTCTATTTTTTTGTATTTTTAAGAAGATTTGAAGAGTGTTTTAAGTCTCGTCTTAAGACCCACTTTTATTCTCTGTCTTTTAACACTGCATGAGTTGTGTGGTCCTCTGTGGAGTTTTTTTAAATTTATTTTTATGTGTTTTATTGATTTTATGTACAGTTAGTTATTAGTCAAATTAAATGAGCACCTATTTATTTTTGATTGTTGTTCCTTTTTATTTTATGTCACTTTGTCTCTGTGCAGCACTTTGGAAACATTTTGTTTATGAAATGTGCTATATAAATAAAGTGGATTGGATTGATTGAAGATTTGTCATGGTACTAGTCCACAAAAATGATCTGGACACTGCGCCTTTACTCCTGAGGGAAGCATTTGATTTTTTGTTTTGCTTTTCTCCCAAACATAGATCTGTTCTCAGAGCTGTGTGCAGTGCTGCTTCGCTCTGCTTCTTCTAAAATAGCATGTATTACTTACATGCTTAGGCTGCTGTCGGACTTAATCTGGCCATTAGTGAGATCTAAGCGTTAGTCAAAGTCTCTCTTATCTATGAGGCAGAGGCCGACCCCAGAGGACAAACACTTCCTCTTTATATCCGCCCTGTGTCTCCGCCGTCTTTGAACCGCTCAGACTGTGTCCTATTGACTGAAGGGACTTTATTAAAGCGCATGTGACTGGCATTAAGCCGCGTCAATGTGTCCAAATGTTATACAAACACGTCTTTTTATTATTGTAGGCTTTGTCTTCAGTCTCTGCTGCTAATCACTTCTGACAAACAAACGGATTCATCTGTGATATGTGAACTTGTTTATCTGAGGGAACTTTGATGCTTAATCTAAACTAAACTCCAGACTCCATATTACGCATTACTGACTTCTAAGAGCTTTTGAACACTTTACAATTGTTTACCTTGTCATTTATCCAATCAAACTTCAATCAGTACGTGATGTCGTGATCTTTATTCTTATTCTCTTATAACACCCACACGCACATTGCTCTGTACGTTCTTGCTTCACTGATTTGATTTTTTAAATGGTAATAGATGTAGGATTCAATAGTGACAACTGGACATTTTGGCACAAATGAGAAAAAAAAATCCCGAGTTTGCTATGGCGCAGTTTTTGTTGTGATGTTTACGCTGATGTATCATAAAGAGGAAGGCAAAACTCAGCAACTTGTTTTTTCTAAGTTGTTTTAGATCAATAACGCGATTTAAAATGTCCAAATGATAAAACAATGACCCACTGGTGTCATACATTACAGCAGCAGATAACAGCATAGTACATCCAGGTAATCCGTGGTACTCCAGACCAAGGGCCCCCAGCTCAAGATTAAACAAGTGGATTAGATTGGGTCAAATACACAAGGACACAGGAGACCAAAGGCAAAGAAACAGAAAACACAAAAGGTTGCTTTAAATTATAATAATAATAATTAATATTATTGCCATTTGTATTATTATTTTTATCGTTATAATTTTTATCATTATTAGCTTGATTTTTATCATTATCGTCATTTTTACACTGGAGAGACTGGTCCTTGGACACCTCCACTCCACCGTGAGCTCAGCGATGGACCCGCTGCAGTTTGCGTACTGGCCTGGCATCGAAGTGGGGGACGCCGTCATCTACCTGGTGCACCGCTCACTGTCTCACCTGGAGAACCCCGGCAGCACTGTGAGGATTCTCTTCTTTGACTTCTCCAGTGCTTTCAACACCATCCAGACACTGCTCCTGAGGGACAAGCTGGAGACCGCCGGGGTGGACTGTGACCTGGCAGACTGGATCCTGGATTATCTCACAAACCGGCCCCAGTTTGTGAGAGCCAAGAACTGCGTGTCTGATCTCATGACCTGTAGTGTGGGGGCGCCCCAGGGCACTGTCCTCGCGCCCTTTCTTTTCACCCTTTACACTGCAGACTTCAGACACAACACGGACAGCTGCATCCTGCAGAAGTTCTCTGATGACTCTGCCATCATTGGCCTCATCAAGGATGATGACGATGTGGAGTACAGAGGACTAACACAGGACTTTGTGGACTGGTGTCAGCAGAACCACCTCATCATCAATGCAGAGAAAAACAAGGAGATGGTGGTGGACTTCCACAGACGCCACTCTACTGCCCCCTCAGTGAACATCCAGGGAAGGAACATTGAGAGAGTGGACTCATACAAGTACCTGGGTGTTCATCTGAACAACAAACTGGACTGGACTCACAACACAGATGCACTGTACAGAAAGGGCCAGAGCAGGCTCCATCTCCTGAGGAGACTCAGGTCTTTTGGAGTGAGAGGACCACTCCTGAAGACCTTCTATGACTCTGTGGTGGCATCAGCCATCCTGTACGGTGTGGTCTGCTGGAACAGCAGCATCACAGAGAGGGAGAGGAAGAAGCTGGACAAGGTCATCAAGAAGTCCAGCTCCGTCCTGGGCTGTCCTCTGGACTCAGTGCAGGAGGTGGGGACAGGAGGGTCCTGGCTAAGGTCATTTCTATGCTGGGCCATGAGTCTCACCCCCTGCAGGACGCTCTGTCTGCCCTGGAGAGCAGCTTCAGTGACTGATTCACCCTCGCTGTGTGAAGGAGGTTTCAGGTCTTTCCTTCCTGCTGCTGTCAGACAATGAACAGTTAACACTGAACATGTGTCATTCATCCACCCATGTGCAATACTCAAGTCACTTTACAGAGATGTTATATTAGAGTCTATATTTAGTTTATTTTTAAGTATATTTTTTAAATTATTTTAAACTATTTATCTATTATCTTGTTTTATTGCATGTACCATTTTCCTTCTGTTCTTTAACTGTGCGGTGCAATACTGGAATTTCCCCACTGTGGGACTAATAAAGGCAGATCTTATCTTTATCATAATTATTATTGTCAGTTTTATTATAAATTTTTATCATGGTCAGTTTTATAATATTAATATTAATATTTTGTATGTATTATATTTTTTGAAACATAAATACTAAATCCCTCAAAATGTCACCACTTTCATGGCCTCACTCCCGTGGGCCTGTAGGGGGGGTACACCCTGCACAGTAATGACCATTTAAATCCGATCGTGAATCTCGTGTTTAATCCCAACTGATCATTAGATTTCATAAACCCACAGTGTTTTTATTCTGTCGGGGCTGATCCTCTGAAGCACGGCCCTGGATAAAACTAATGAGAAATCACACATGCTTGAGTTCAGTTCACGGCAGCTCACATTAAATCCAAACTAATGAATAGATTTGATTGACTGCGATCATACACAAAGGTATTCAAAAAGTCTGACAGTCACGGCCCCTCATTAAATTTAACCGTCCGATACGCTTTTAATTAAACTGAAACTACGCTTAAATCTCTGTTTCTCGTGTTCTTAGCCCGTTTTTTCCTCCTCACAGGGAAACAAAACAGCGGTATCTCGAGGGGGATGGGAAATGCGTTTTTGCAGGTGAATAATTCTCAAAAATGTCGCTACGGTTACATCATTTTTTTACCTGCGTTTCTCCAGATCCACGACTTTTTCTGTCTTTCTGTCAGTCAGGACGGCTAACGACCAGTTTGTAAATCGACACTGCGGCCGTTCAAATCATGATCATCTGGTTAGACGACATCATCTACCTCCAAATAAATGTGTCGCACTTTAAAGTTTTGTGTTTAGACGTTTGCTGTTTGACCACGCACATAAAAGCAGAACATTTGATTTTGAAAAGGTGTAAAGTTATTAAAAAACGAGCTGAGTTTGTTTGGATTATTTGTAATTTTCAAAAATGGAACATGTAAAAAGGTTTGTCAAGTTAAAAAAAACAAATTCACACCGAGACTACTACGATGACTTGGGGACGGGGCGATGGCGAGGCGACAGGAGCTCAGCTGATAAAGTGTCGGATTCATTGATGCGAAAGTTGGTGCAATTCTAGGTCCCACAGAGGAAAGTTGTCATTGTGTCCTTGGGCAAGACACTTAACCCAGTGGTGACACAATAACAAGTTAATAATCTGGTAATGAGGATTTATACAACCACCTGCATCTGTTTTTAATGTTTTTTGGTTGTTGTTTTTTTTATGCTCTCATTAGATTCTCCTGTAGAAATATAAATAAATCAAGAAAAAAAAAAAAAAGAGATAAGCTAAATGAATAAAAATAATACAAATAAATACAAATATTAAAACAAAAAGATAAATAAATAGATAAATAAATAAAAATAATAAAAATAAATAAAAATATTAAAACAAAAAGATAAATAAATAGATAAATAAATAAAAATAATAAAAAATAAATAAATAAAAATATTAAACAAACAAAAAGATAAATAGATAAATGAAAAGATAAATAAATAAAAAATAATAAAATAAAAGATAAATGATAAATAAATAGAACAATAAATAAAGACAAATGAACAGAAATATTCAATAAAAAGACAAAGAAATAAAAAGATAAATAAACAAATGAAAAAGAAAGAAATGAAAGATAGAGAAATAAAAAAGATAAATAAAAAATGAAAAGATAAACAAAGATGAGCAAATAAAGATAAATAATAAGATAAAGAAAGAAAGATAAAGATAAATAAATAAAAAGATAAATAAAGATAAAGAAAGATAAATAAATAAAAAGATAAATAAACAAACAAACCCCTCTCATCCTCAGTGTCTGTGCACAGGTGCATGAATGTGGACTGGTTCCTTGATGTAAAGATCTTTGTGTAACTTGAAGGTGGAAAAAACGCTGAATAAAAATGTGACCTTTGACCATTGATGTCTGACCTAGAGGTGTGGAATATGTCAAGTTGTCTATAATGTGAATGTTATTTTAAAGATGTGAATGTGGTTCATCTCATTTATCATAATCTCACAATTTGCCTTCACTAGAAAAGTTACATGGAGTAGCTTTAAAGGGCCCATATTACACTAGTTTCTGATCTATGTAAATAATGTTGTTTCCTCATCACAAACAGACCTGGAGTTGTGTTTTGTTTCATTCACACAAAAATAAACAAACATATTTAGGCCGGGTTCTTCTCTCAAACTTAAAACACTCTGTTCCACCTTGTGATGTCATCATGTGGTAATACAGGAAGTGCTCCGCTGTGTTTTTAAACTCCATACATCTTCACTAAAATCATTTGGATGATTTCAGTCCTGGAATTGCCAGTCTTTACTAAACAAAAGACAGCTGTTAACTTGAAAACTACCACTTCATGACATCACAAGGTGGAACGGAGCATTTTGAGCTTTGGAGATGTTACAGACTGATAATAAAGTGTAACTCAAACATGTGTGAATGAAACAAAACACAACTCCAGGTTTGTTTTTGATGAGGAAACAGCATTATAACATGACTTAAATCTCACAAGAGTCAGTTTTATGTAATACAAGACCTGATAAAAAGTGATAAGACTTTTACCCACATATTTATATTGAATTACCAAAGTACTATATATTTTGTCAATTTCTTTGTTCTTTCTTGTTCTGGTTTGGGGAAGGAGAGAACCTCTGCTCATTTGCACGCACACAGACTGTTCATACGGCACAAGGTGGTCGCTGCTGTGACCCATCGATTCGGGCCTCGTTTTCAAACTCGGACTCCCAATCACATTTTTCACTAAGCGGAAAGTAATTGGTTCAGTCACCAGACTAAACAGATGAGCGCGCTGCCCAGTCGTTTTCTGTCTGATTGAGATGGAGGATCAGGAGAAAATCCATGGCACAATACACACAACACACACAGTCACCACATTCAATATTTATGTTAGCAACTGCACAGGCCGGAAGCAGAATAGATCCTTTTATTACAGAGAAATGAACTGGAAAAAGTTAGCTGTACGATGTTGCACTGTGAGCTGGGGCTTTTCAGACTTTTGACTCAATCCTTCTTGAAAAAACTCAAATCAATGTGTTAGTCTACGAGAGTCTTTTTGACATGGGTGAAATGGAACTCCTCCAAATGTGATTGCTAAATTAACTTTTTTACTTTTAGTTTATTTATTTGCTCATGAATAAGAAGAAGAAATCAATAATACATGGCAGATATTAGCAGGGCCGGTCCTAGCCTTTAGGGGGCGCTCATCACTTCATCACAACCACTTATAAAAAGACTGCAAATTCTAGAGGCTCACAACAGCAATAACTACAAGTATAACAGTATAAAAACATGTGAGGAAGGGGGTCTGTCATTTTTGAATTGGTTTCTGATGTATTTTAATGTGTTCCAGTTGAATAAAGTGAGTTTACATTTATCAATTCTTTATGACATAAAATGCAGAATTGGACAGAGTAGCCACACGATGTACTTAAGCAAAAGTACACTTACTTCAAAATCATACCACTCAAGAAGTACAAAGTAGTGATCCATGTTAGGAGTTGCATAAGAGAAACAGTCTGGACATAACATCAGATTTATAATCATCAGATCATTTGGACTGAATATTAAATAAGAGAATTTTAGGATCACATTATTTTTAAGTTTATTGTCTGGATTTAGATGAGAGATTTCACCTAAATGCACATATTAATGAGTAGGATGCACGGGTGCCAGTACTGTACTTGTCAATGAGCCGATACCAAGAGCCGATACCACTGTATCTGTGCTGCATCTTGTTTGACTCACAGCTCATCTCTCCACAGAGCTGCTCTGGACATAAATCTGCACATTAAACACAGCTGTGACACATGTGACTGTCACAGGAAATATGTAAATATTTAGGACTCTAAAGGTGTTTATAGTTCACAGAGGACATCAGCCCAGAGCTTGTGTTTATGATAGTAGCATGCTAATGTTGCTAAGTGGTGCTGGTGATTATTTGCTTGTGCTGCATTGGAACTTATTATAATTGGCAAATTAGCGACTGAATAGAGCGAGTTCAGAGCTTTTGAAAGACGTATAACATGTCCATACTGGTCAAAGTGTGGCCCTGTTAGCATAACAGTGGCTATGCGTTAGCCGTTAGCTCATTAGCAGTTAGCTTGTTAGCAGCTAGCGCATTAGCCGTTAGCGCGGAGCGCGGTCTGCAGAGGAAATGGTAAATACTAAAGCCAGATGTTTATCTAAATAAAGTACCACAGAAGGATCAGACACAACCAAAAACAGCCAGTGTAATAAACAGACTCACCTGTGTCCTCTGTCCCTCTGAGGTGTGTCCTCTCTGCAGAATTATACACGTCCATCTTCTGTTTTATCTGCAGATCCACTGATGTAAAATGGGACATATTTGGAGTCTTTTCTGAAAAGTCCTTCTTTCCCCAAATCGATCTTCGGAACTTCACTAACTTTTAGTCTTTTAGTTTGTGAAACACCCATTCAAATGTCCCTCTGCCTCAGTGCACCCACAGAGCACCTGGAGGGGAGGGGTCCTTCACACGTAGCTGTCCACACCACTGCCTGACTCAAAAACAAATGTAGGCACAACTTTTCTAGCTACTGAAAATAAAACATATCTAATTGTTTAAGAGGGATATTAGACTAGGCTGGCCCTGATCATTATTATTATTATGATTATTATTATTATCATTATTATTACTACTATTATATTTTGATAGAAGTCAATTGGACATATATGCAGCGTAGTTTAGTGTAACCCCTTCCATCTAGGGTTACCCTTACCTAGTCAGTGTTTGACCCTGATTGGCTCACTCCCAATTGGTTGGTGAATAAATGACTGGAGCAGCTCTGTACCTGTCTGCTCCTCCGCCCCTCCCACGCCGCTCTCACTGTGTCTGTGCAACTGGCGTTTGGACTGGATGAAAACTACTCGGCTTTAAACATTATTTTTCACATTCTTCTCACACACGACTCAATGGTGAGTTTTGCCAAAACATTTTGATCTTAAATAATCATGAAATCCCCTAAATTCAAAGCCAGTGCCGAGTTTGGCGTAAATTAAGTCGCGGTTTGTTTCCGCGTATCCGCGTGTTGAATCCCGCTAAGAATGCGAGTATTTTTGTATTTGTTTTGAATTACGGCAATCATTAACTAAAATTTATGAATGAAACATCATGTTCTAATTAACTTTGATGTGTTAACTTTAATTCGGCAGCACTGTTATGCTGTTTTGATACATTCTGTTAATGTAATTGATATATATTGTCTAATTGCTCACTGCTGGCGGTATTGTCGGTGTAATGTGTAGTCTTGATTTGTTGCGCAACTGTTTTATTATGAATGTTAAAATGTTACGGTAACTGAATTGAGATCCTGTTTTGACCTTGTTTTTTTCATGGGATCAAACAGAGATTCTCTACTGATGGCGAGCTGGTAGGACTAATATTTTGTTTTGCTCCGCGAACTGTGGATTACGGATTTGCGTGATTACAAACTGAACCTGAACTGAATCCTAAAAAAAAGGAATAAACTGAACTCTTACAAAGTCACACAACTTTAAAAAAAAACTGAACTGAACTCTCACACAAAGTCAAAATCTTTGACAAAGAACTGCCTTTTTTGTTGTTGTTTAAAAACGTTAATTTTGTTCAATGTAATTTGATTAAATGGTATGCCACTTTGTTTTGACTTTCACCAAATATATTTTACTTTATTCCAATCTGTTCTGTGTCATTCATGCACAAGCTCCCTGAGCAGCCTGTTCTTCTGTCGTCTTAATGCGTTACTTGCCATAAACAATAGCCCAACCAACTAAATATCCTATAGTGGTTACATTAGTCATTAGAAAAGGGGGGGAATTAAACCAAAGACCTTCTTGGTAAAAGTGCTGACTCTGACACAAAAAATCTTCACCTCCATGAGCGAATTCTGCACTATGAGATAAAACACAATCTTAAAGAATCAACCTGGCATATCATAGTTTAAATAATGTTACCGATTTGCAGCTCTGAACTGTCTGACACTTTCAACATTCAAAAGTTTGTGTCAAAGTGTAATGGAGGTCTGATGTTACATGTTGGAGAAATCCCATTCAGAAGCTGGCTGGATCTTACCGCCCTATACCAAGCGGAAACAATCTGCCTTAAGAAAAAACACAAACTTAGTCGCTCTTCACAACCCAAAGGCGCCTCAGAAATCCAATAAAACCCGTGTTATCTCTTATCACCACAAAGAACATTTAAAAAAAAGTACAACTCAACCATTTCATAATAGAAAAACAGCGTGTTGGCAAAAGAAGACACCGCAAGAACTTCTTAAAACCTGTAAGCAGCTGAAATCACAGACGGGGAGACAATGGACAAGGCAAAACCCAAGCAGAGGCATTGTGGACAGGACCAAAAGGGAAAACTGCTTTGTGATTAAACCTTAATACTCGGTGAAAATTCTTGCCGCGGTTTTACTCAGCCTAAACCCTGCTGTGGCATAGCTCCAGTCTCCATGAGGAAATCCAACACAAAACTTGGCTCCGAAGAAACCAGCCTTTTCTGTCTTTCATATTCTCTGACACTCCATATTATTACTTTTTCAATTCTTGTAAATATATGAAAATAGTCTATAATTTAGGTTAAATCGATCTCGTGTGGTGCGGTTTAAAAGACATGATCCCAGTGCCAGTGCTAACCTTAATTAAATCGGGAAATAAATATTCTAAAGGTTTGGGGAAGGCGTCTCAATGATTGGATTTTACTGATAATAATCCATCAGGAAAATAGTACACGGTCAAGTTTTTATACGTTTTTCCACATTCAAGGCTCTCAAAGCGTTCTACAAACTGAGCTGTCACCTAAAATGTGGTCAAAATGCATCTGTCGTGGTTGAGTTTCAGGTAAATATGAACTGAACGGGTCGTGACATTAACAGAATTAACAGTTAAAGTGCTGAAATGTCACTGTACTGTGTCTTTGGAGCTTGTACGTAGCAACGCACGAGCTCCAAACGCAGACTCCGGCTCTGTCTCTTTATTTTTGTCCCTCATCCTTCCATAGCACGTGTGTCAAACTCAAGGCCCGTGGTCCAAATGTGGCCCGCCGTGTCATTTTATGTGGCCCCGACGAGGTAAATTAAAAGGTATGACTGTCTTAAAATATCAGATTTATCAGGAGATACACAGTCATGTTACAAATATTGCATGTGGATTTGCAAATATATGAAAAAATGGCTAAGTAATAAATATAGAAACGGTTAATAAACAAGATTAAAAAGTAGTTGCATTTATTTTACATTAAATTTGGTGACATTTAGTTACGTTTATACCGTCTTAAAGTTACATCTGGCCGTTTAAGAGCAGCTATTTTGTTGTTGTGGCCCTCTGAACATGAGTTTGACGTCCATGTTCTATAGGATGGAAAGTCACCTACACACTTCAAGACAGTTTTGATTAAGTTTATGTTATTAAAGGTTCACTGTGAAACTTTTCCAATGAACAGTCTCCATAGTTGAGGGTAGAAACGTAGATTGAACTGGTAAATCGAGGTAAAGCTCTCGATTTACAGGTCAATCTGCGTTCCTCCTAAGACTGACCCTCAACTGTGGTCATGAGCTTTGGGTAATAAATGAAAGCTCATCGTGGATACAAGAGGTCGAAGTGAGTTTCCTCTGCAGGGTGGATGAGCGCTCCCTTAGAGATGGAGGAGCCACTGTTCCTCTACGTCGAGAGGAACCAGCTGAAGTGGCTCAGATACCTCCTGGACACCTCCCTGGAGACGTATTTATGCCCCACCAGGAGGAGGCCCCGGGAGATCTCAGGACACGCTGGAGGGTCTCTCGGCTGACCTGGGAACACCTCGGGGTCCCACTGGAGGAGCTGGAGGACGTGTCTGGTGCAGGGGAAGTCTGTGGGAGTCGCCTGCTTGGCCTGCTGCCCCCACGACCTGCCCCCAGATAAGCAGAAGAAGATGAATGAAGTCTGCTGTCTAGTTTTCCCCAATGAGACGCTGTTGCTTTAATGGGAATGTCCCACAGTATGACATTGAGCTCTATCTATCGCTCTCTGCATCTCTCTATCGCTCTGTCGCTCTCTGCATCTCTCTATCGCTCTGTCGCTCTCTGCATCTCTCTATCGCTCTGTCGCTCTCTCTATCTCTTTATCTGTCGCTCTCTCTATCTCTTTATCTGTCGCTCTCTCTATCTCTTTATCTGTCGCTCTCTCTATCTCTTTATCTGTCGCTCTCTCTATCTCTTTATCTGTCGCTCTCTCTATCTCTTTATCTGTCGCTCTCTCTATCTCTTTATCTGTCGCTCTCTCTATCTCTTTATCTGTCGCTCTCTCTATCTCTTTATCTGTCGCTCTCTTTATCGCTCTCTATCTTTTTATCTATCGCGCTCTCTATCTCTTTATCTATCTGTCTATCCATCCACCCATTTCTATCTGTCGCTCTCTATCTCTTTATCACTCTCTCTATCTCAGTCAAGTCAAGTTACACGTCAGATCTCTGAAAAGGCCACACGTTTTACAATGGATTTTGTATCAATAGAAAAACTATTTTTTTTGTGCAGTTTTCTTATAACACACTGTACATGTTTTCAAATGTCCGACACTTTCAAAAACATCTTCACCCCAAAACTCAGGACTCGACGAACCAAAACGCGCTGAAGTCTTCGCTCCCCCTTCGTCGCCCACGCCCCCGAGTCCGACACCTACAGCGCCAGCGATTAAAACACATCGACGGGCGTGCGCGGGACGGCGAATATAATTAAAATATTCTTCGCTAATGTGTCAGACTTTGATATCAGAATCCGCGGCAGATACAAATGGATAAACTCACCTTGCGGCCGCTCATTAGCCAAACTGTTATACGAGCGCAGGGGGGGCTGATTGCCTGAGCTCTTCTGTTTGTTAATCTGATCGTGTTTGGAGCTGTACAAACAAGCGAGCGTCAACAAGCTGAAACCTATCCACCGCACGCACACACACACACACCCCCACACACACACACACACACACACGCTCTGGCTAAATAATGAAGATCGGGCGGCACATCGCTTAGGTGATTAATTATCCATGTCACCAGATGGGACGAAGAGCAAAGAAAAAAAGGTCTGATTTTCGTTTTTTTTCCCGCTCTTAAATGCATTTTAGAGTGAGGATTCGATTGGGGTAATGACAGCCATATGTTGATGGATGACCAGAGGCGAGTATTAATCAGAAATACACCAGGACGAAGGGTTAGATGTGTGTGTGTCAGTGTATTCCTATGTGTGTATCGGTGTGTGTACGTGCGGACCTTTACAATTCAGCAGTAGCGGCGGCGGCAGCAGAGCGAAATTACAAAAGGAGCCAAAACTTTGAAAGAAATGAGCTGGAGATTGCCCGAGGAAATATTTTGCATAATGTATTACTAGAAATAAGGTCATGAACAAAGAGTCTTTAAATACTTTTCGGGGTTTTTTGTTTTTAATTAGTTTCTGCGGATTGTGAAAGCGTTTTTTTTCCCCGTTGTAAACAGTCTCCTTGTTGTTCGCCAACACTCAAAGCATGTCCGTTTTTATAAATCTCCAGTTCGTTTGTTTAAATCTTCGACGTAATTTCGCCAATAGGTTTCTTTTCTTCCAATTTAAAGCGAAACCGACTCGATTAAGACGTTCCTTTGCGTCCGAAACATCTGTACGGACTGACCTCTTGATGTTCTTAGTTTGAAAGTGGAGTTGACAAGAACAAAGAACAGACAAGGTCAAAAAGACTCGCGTCCGTTTTAACTTCGCCACATCCAGCGCTGCCTCTTTTTCCTCCACAAAAGCAGCTTTATGTCGCAGCTCGGGACGTTTCAAATGATTAAATTAAACTTGTCTAACTTGTATTTATTACATAACGGATTATTTTTGCGTTTGTGCCGAGTGGGTGTCACCAAACTGCACTCGTCTAGTTCGTTTATTTATTTGAAAAAGGGACGTTGCAATTAATCAACATTAGACGGTGTAAATGTGCCTGAGTTCGCTGATTGAGTTTATTTTCCGCTGTAGTCCCTTGGCCAGATGTAAGAAAGGAAAACTAAAAATCCAATCACGCAAAAAATGTCGCAGACGCATGACGACGGCCGCTTTAACGTGTTAGAGGTCAGTCAACTCCAGATGGGGCCTGACACTTATACCTTTAATGTGACTGAGACTTTTTTGAAGCTTTAACTGTTGCCATTTACGTTTTCACAACACTCATTTAAGTTAGATTTTTAGTTTTCCTTTCTTACATCTGGCCAATCACAAAACATGTCGCAGATGCACAACGACGGCCACTTTAATGTGTCAGAGGTCAGTCGACTCCAGATGGGGCCTGACACTTATACTTTTAATGTGATTGAGACTTTTTTTTTTTTAAGCTTTAACTGTTGCCATTTGTTTTCACAACACTCATTTAACTTTTTTAAAATCATTTTTGCACGTATGAGTGACAGTAGCTCAGTTGGTAGAGTGTCCACTGATCTGAAGGTTGACGGGTGCGATTCCAGCTCCCACAGTTAAATATAAATGCTGTCGTGTCCTTGGGCAAGACATTTAATCCACATCGCCCCCGTGTCTGCGTAAACTGTATGAATGTCTGAGTGAATAGATGAGTGGTTCCATCTTCGTTTGAGTGTCTAGAACAAGGATCGACAACTTTTAACCCCCAAAAAAGCCATTTGGACCCAGTTTTCCTGGAAAAACAAAACAAAACAAAAACACTAGGAGCCGCAAATACTTTGACATCTAAAATAAAGATAACACTGTATATATTTAATTTGATTTTTTATTTATTTTGTTATTGTGTCTTGTCATTTAATGGGTTTATACGACACCGGTAACAAAACACAACAGGCTGCGCAATGAACAAATACAATGAGCTTCACTTTTCACTTCTCCAACTCACTTAAATCAGAGTTTTTCTTCTTCAGGGGCTTGAGAAAACCTCAGATTCTAGGGTGAAAGGAGGGATCTCTGTCGCATCTGTGCTGCAAAGATCTTTACTTCCTGCTCAAATTTGCTCTGACATAAAATTCAGTCTTAAACTTATTTTTTATTTGAATATATGTTCACAACTTGGGTTTAGCCAAGATCCCACCGGTTTTTGCTCTTATTTTGTTAACGCTGCATGGCAAATTTTTATGGAATATATACTGAAGTTGTGATTCCGCCTCTATGTTGTATTTTATTTATTTATTTTTTTAATTTACGCTTTGTATAAACAACTATAGGGTGTTACTTATGAAATCCATGAAGTCCTACAGAGTCTGCAAATCGGGGCTGTGTCTTTACGCAGGACTGAGGTGTAATGCTCATTTTGTGCGACAGAAAACAATAAAATAAAAACTTGAATATTTGAAGATCATACCAAAAGTTAAATCCGTCAACTGGACAAATCGTTGTAGGAGTGAAGACGTTTCGCCGCTTCGATACTTGGACGAGCCGCCCCATTGACAGATTTGAATTTAGTTTTTAGGATCAGACCTGGACGACTGAGGGATTACACAGACATATTTCAAGATCGCAATAATCTTCCAATGTAAACTACAATTTAAAAAAGAACTAATAATTTATTTTCCCAAGCCACACAGAGTCGCAGTACAAGGATGAAAGAGTCGCTGGTTGCCGACCTCTGGCCTAAAAGGATGAAAAGTGCTGTATAAAAACGCGACCATTTACTTTTACCAGCTTTTAACCAACAGCTCCAACAGTCCGGCCTCGTCTGTGTCTGAATCCCAGGGTCGTTGGTTCAAGACCAGACTCTGGCCGTGACCGTGATCTCTGCGTAATGGCTTCAGCTGCTGCGTCTTTGCGTCTTGTTCAGCCTCATTGTTTGAACAGTTGAGGACACACTGAGCAGAACCTCCCGGGCTGTTTGTGGTTGACGTACTGTATGAGGTTGAAGTCCAAAGGCCTCGGGGATGCTGGGCGCACACAAGAGACCAGTTATGGAGCTCGGTCAGGCGAAAAGGGAAGAGAAGGTCTTTATATCCCTCATTGCATCGGCGTACGCGTCATATCTGCACCATGGGCCGAACCATCTCAGTACTAAAGGCTTTTGAAGATAAGGCAAGTTTATTTCTACAGTACAGTTTGCACACAAGGTCATTCAAAGAAATAAGACATTAAAATCACTATCAAAACATAAATGATCACAAATAATCATCAGATTAACGTTAAAGGAGAAAAGTGCAGAATAAAACTATTTCAGTCATATGCAAAGAAAAAAAAAACTGATTTGAGTCTGGATTTAAACATTGTCAAAGTCGAGGTCTGAGTCACATCTTCAGGAAGAATGTTCCAGGTTTTAACTGCAGAAAACTGAAACACTGATTCAACATGTTTAGTCCTGGTTTAGTCCTGGTTCAGTCCTGGTTCAGTCCTGGTTCAGTCCAGGTTTAGTCCAGGTTTATTTCATATTTAGTCCTGGTTTATTTCATATTTAGCCCTGGTTCAGTCCTGGTTCAGTCCTCAGTTAGTCCAGGTTTAGTCCAGGTTTATTTCATATTTAGTCCTGGTTTATTTCATATTTAGCCCTGGTTCAGTCCTGGTTCAGTCCTCAGTTAGTCCAGGTTTAGTCCAGGTTTAGTTCATGTTTAGTCCTGGTTTATTTCATATTTAGTCCTGGTTTATTTCATATTTAGTCCTGGTTTAGTCCTGGTTCAGTCCTGGTTCAGTCCTGGTTCAGTCCTGGTTCAGTCCTGGTTCAGTCCTGGTTCAGTCCTGGTTCAGTCCTGACTCTGGCACCAGCAGGAGGCCGGTCCCTAAAGTCCTCAGAGTGTGACATGGTTCATGTGGCACTAAAGATAAAAATAAGACAGGAACAATCACTCTGAACAATTTTGTTAACACTTTATAATACTTTAAAAGGTCTTATATCACACAAAATGTAAAAATGTACTCCTATGAGCTTTTAACCACGCTGGACTGTTGTCCCTCATCAAAAACAGACCTGGAGTCGTGTTTTGTTAGAGTAATCCTTTATTTAATTAGTCTGTACATCTCCAAAGCTCAAAATGCTCTTTCACCATATGATGTCATGAGTTAACAGCTCCTTTTTACCTTTAGCTCTGTTCGGTTCTATGCAGGATTTGTGCGTTAAACATGTGTGAATGAAACAAAACACAACTTCAGGTCTGTTTGTGATGAGGAAACAATCATAACAAATCAAAAATAGCTTAATATGTGCCCTTTAGTCGCATAAATAAAGCGAAACGTATCAAGAAAGACGCTCCCTTAATGACTAATATCCCCTAAACCTGACTCCTAACCTCTTAATTAAGCACTGACTAAGCCTGAATCAGTCTAAATAAACAATTAGTCGTCCCTTCGGTGTTTTTTTCATGCTTTAAGGCTAATTAAGACATAACGATCTTGCTTTGAGTTTGTCGGTGAAACTTGGTGTTGTTTTCAGCGAGAAGCCTCTTGGTCAGAGTTTGTTAGTCTCAGCAACAGTCCTATTTATATCACTGACCTGTGTGGCCTAGATTTTTCAAGAATGCTATAAATAACTAACCACTACCAAAGCATTATTCTACTGGAAGGTGAAAACGCAAACCGCGCTCAACCCACTTAGAAAAGGTTTGCTCGCCTGGAAAAATAAGCATCTCCTGTTTGTTTAGAGCTTTTTTTTTCCACGCTTGTATAATTGTTGGTGCAAATTCGACACCAAAATAGAGTAAAAAACATTAATTCTGCTCTTGTATGTGCACATTTTCATAGCAAATATTAAAGAAAACCTGTTGTGCTTGTGTCAAAAGTTATAATCTATGACACCTGTGGATTATTATGTTATAATTTGTGCATTTTGAAATCGCAATATTGATCTAAAACGACTTAATAAAAGAAACGAGTGGCTGACTTTCTCGATAAAATTGAAGGAGGAAGTACGTCGGCGAAAACGGAGTTGATCGGCAAAATGGCGTCGTGAAAATAAGCGATTAAAGATGAGTCGAACCTGCGCGAATCACTTCAGAAAAAACATTGAGAGAGTAAACGAGACGGAAACAACTATAACGATTTTGCAGAATAGGTCTGTTTTAAAGCTGCACAGTGTAACTTTTCAGGTGGACGGCTTTCCCACTATTGCTGCTTTGGCTTGAATGTTCCACGGTATAGCATTTATTAAATTATTATTCATCACCGACAACGCCGAAGAAAAGGCCGCATTCTTATTCTGAGCGGACTCGCCTCTCCAGAAACCTGACCTTTAACTCGGCGTAGAGGCGAAACCTGCTTCCACCGAGAAAAATAAGTTTAATTCGAAACCGTGGGACTCTCTAGAAACCGACGACATCTCCGTGACGACGAGCAGACGGCGGGTACACTGCGTATCACCGGAAAAGTTCCAAAGTGCACCTTAAATAATGCATTTTTTGGTTTGTTTTTGCCAAAGTGCTGATAGATACTACACTTTTTTTTTTTTTTTTTTCCTGTGTGAAAATCAGTTCTAGTCACACTCGTGCCTAATGCGTGACTTTTAAACGCATCGACTTTATGCAAAACGGAGTCCGCACGTCCAAACAGAAGCGGAGTGTTTGTGGCCGGACACTGGCTGTGCTCAGAATATGAAACGTGTAAGTGTTATGTATATAAGACCCAGAATGAAAAGCACGTAGACGACGGGGACAGTGAACTCTGCTCCTATTGATTCGCCTCTGTCTGAACGGACCATTATTGTGACGTGAGGAGCACATCAAGTCCAACAGCATTACGCACGCTGCTGCACGAACTTTGGAAATACACCGGGACAGTCTCAGCGTGAAATATAAACATCAAACATCGGCAGGTGACACCACAAACTTTCCCCGACGCTTAAATCAGACAAATTGTGTGTAATCTACGACACCCGTGGATCGTTACGTTAGAATCCGTGCGTTTTAAATCACAATATTCATCTAAAACAAGTTAATAAAAACAAACAAGACCGCTCATTTTCATGTTAAAGTTGAAAGAACGAAGTACGTCACAGTGGGCGTGTACGGGTGGCGGTGAAAACGGGAGTTGATCGGCAAAATGGCGTCTTGAAAATAAGCGATTAAAGAGCGCCCAAACCTGCATGAACCACTCCAAATACAGCGGTCCTTCGTTTACGTTGTAAAAATAACCCGCGATATTCGAAATCCGTGAAGTATCAGCTTTATTTTTTATAATTATTCTCTATGTTTTTGGCTGTAAAACCCCTCACCACACACTTTATACACTTTTCTCACACAGGCGTTAACATTTTCTCACGTTTCTCTCTCGTTTAAACTCTCTCAAAGTTCAAACCTTCGTAGGCGTCTTTGTCGGTGCAGAACGTTTCATCGACATTGTGGGTTTTGTCGGAGGAGAAAACAAATTGCAAACGTACAGCACTTCAGAGTCACACCGCGATCCAACGTTTATGTAAATTTGTCTGAACACATTCTGTACTGGACAGGAGACACGGCACGGAGGAGACTGATGGACAATGGTCTACAGTCCAACAGCCAATCAGGACGCAGGACACAATGCACGATCATACAATGGAAAAAAGCATGAAAATCTGCACTAAGAAAAGGCCACGAAAGGTGAACCGCGATACAGCGAGGGACAACTGTACAACTTTTAGAGCGTAAATAAGAAGGAAACGGCTAAAACATGGTTTAAACCTCTGAAAAGTCGCATAATTTGCATAATAAGTCCGCTTTAATGGAGAGGTAACCGCACGCACAGCACAAACGTAGATTTTGAGGGCTTATTTGAACACAAAAAAACAACCCTACATGAAGAAATGCAAGACAGATCAGTTTAATATCATACTGCGGGACATCCTACACAAACTAACAGCATCTCTATAGCGACAAACAGGTGGTAATTCCCCGGTGTACCTTTACCTAACTTCGCACAACCGTGACGATCTCGCCGTACAAGTGCAACGCGCTCTCCCAAAGCGCCTCAACAAGTCGCCGTCTGCACAAAGAGAGACCGAACTCTGGAAACGAGCTAATTCGTTCTCGATGCAAATTCAGCCGGGGTATTCTCCAGCCGTTGTTAATGCGTTTTGTGTTTACGTGGGACAGCTGTGAGCGCAGATATCTGTCAGAACACAATGAGGGATGGCTGCTCCGTCCCCGATATTTGTCTGTCAGGCTCCGTGCTCACAGCGTTTGCTTGTTCCACTGTCACTTACTGTAGCTGACAAGTTGTTCCCCCCAAAATCCAAAAAAAAAAACTAACGACATGAGACACATTTTTAGCTTCACTCAATTCGAGACTTCTTTTGACATCGACGCACACGCAGCACACACAGCACACACCCCGAGCATAAACTTTGGGATATATTTAGACGATAAAAATATAATCTGTAATGACCTATTTAAACATCACACTGTGGGGTGAAGTGTCAGGGTTTGCACTAATGAGAAAAGACCTGACAAGACGCACAAAACAAACCTGACAGTGACAAGTTATCGGTTCTGTATGTGGCCAGTGCTGCTCACGATCAGTTTGAAGTACAAGTACCTCACTGTTATACTCTTTATTCAGTAATACGGCGTTTCGACAGGTAATATTTTAAAAGTAAAGACTAAAGTGGTGGAATGTAACAAAGTAAAAGTAGTGAAGTGTAAGTGCGGAGTGACCCGGGAGAAAAATGTGGATTTCCTATTCTCGTGTGTCTCTGTCTCTCGGTCTCTGTCTCCCTCTCTCTCCCTCTGTGTCTGTCTCTCTCTGTGTGTGTGTCTGTCTCTCTCTCTGTGTGTGTGTCTGTCTCTCTGTGTGTGTGTGTGTGTGTCTCTCTGTGTGTGTGTGTGTGTGTCTCTCTCTGTGTGTGTGTGTGTCTCTCTCTGTGTGTGTGTGTGTCTCTCTCTCTCTGTGTCTCTCTCTCTCTGTGTGTGTGTCTCTCTCTCTCTGTGTGTGTGTCTCTCTCTGTGTGTGTGTGTCTCTCTCTGTGTGTGTCTCTCTCTCTCTCTGTGTGTCTCTCTCTCTCTCTGTGTGTCTCTCTCTCTCTGTGTGTGTGTCTCTCTCTCTCTCTGTGTGTGTGTCTCTCTCTCTCTGTGTGTGTGTCTCTCTCTCTCTGTGTGTGTGTCTCTCTCTCTCTCTGTCTCTCTCTCTCTGTCTCTCTCTCTGTCTCTGTCTGTGTGTCTCTCTCTCTGTGTGTGTGTCTCTCTCTCTCTGTGTGTGTGTCTCTCTCTCTCCGTCTCTCTCTCTCTGTCTCTCTCTCTCTGTCTCTCTCTCTGTCTCTGTGTGTGTGTCTCTCTCTCTCTCTCTCTGTCTCTCATAGAAACAAAAGAATTGATTGATTTTTTTTTACTACATGTTTTTCTTTGTATATTTTTGTTTGCTCAAAAATAAACTCTGAGCTCGATAAAAATACTTTACTTTTCGATTCAGTTCAAAACTGTAGTGGAGGAGTGTTAGGACAGAGGAAGGAACAAAACAACATGGACAATTGTAGAAGTTAGTTTTTACTTTAACATTCCGTTTAAATAAATTATAACAAAAAGACGCTCTTAACTCTATAGAGTCGAATGATGTCGTCGTTGATAAACTCGCGCAGACTTTCCATCACTGAAGTTGTGCTTCATGTAAATTCAAACGACGTCTCAAAGCAGAGACATGGGGCTCTTTAAATATGTTACTGTCATTACTGTAATGTGCTGAAGTCGCCCTCAAAGACGACCAGTCAGAGCGCAGGTTCCTAGTCACTTATTCGATGCATCAGAGAGAAAATAAGGATGGATGTGTAAAATAGAGGTAGTTGTGTGAAAAAAGGCAAAAGTACATGCTGATACTTCCTTTAACATGATTTTTATGACTAAAAAAAGAATAAAAGTCTAGGCGAGCTGTACTGGTCTATAATGTGCTCGGTCCTTAAAGGATTAAGATCCTCTTTTTATTTTTTATTTAAGATTCCTTTTAAATAAATTATAACTTTAGTTTTTATTTATTTTATTATTTTTATTTTATTATATATATATATATATATACATATATATATATATATATATATATGTTTTTCCATGTTGTTTTGTTCCTTCCTCTGTCCTGACCTGAGCCAGGTCCTAACACTCCTCCACTACAGTTTTTAACTGAATTGAAAAGTAAAGTATTTTTATCGAGCTGAGGGTTTATTTTTGAGCAAACAAAATATACAAAGAAAAACATGTAGGATGAAACTATCAATTCTTTTGTTTCTGTAAGACTTCTCAATCTGCGTGAAATACTTTTACTTTTTAAGCAGCATTTTTAAACTTTAATACTTTTACTCAAATAAAAGAATCACATGAAAAATGTACTTTGCTCTGGACAAAACTGTGTACTTGCACCACTGCTAAAATGTAGTCGACAAAATCAAAATAATACTTTTGTCAACTGAAACTAGAATAAGTACTACAACTAAAACTACAACTACGAGTTAATTATCAAAAATAAAAGATAAAAAGTACATTTTATTTTCTTTCTTACTTTGCACTTTAGGCCAAACGATATCTTGGATCATTTTATTTTTGTTTTCCAGATCAGAGGGTACTTTTGAGAAAACTTTAAACTATTTTGCTGTAATTATCCATTCAAAAGTACATTTAGAATCACTGCATTTTTGCCTTTTAGCGAGTCTGACTCAAACGCCCCAACGAACGTTACAAACAACAATCTGCATTAGCATAATTTAGCTGCGCAGACGAGTCAGATGAAAACAGTGTGTGCGATGTGCTAATAGATGTGAGCTCTAATAATAAACACAGTGACTCACTCTGAAAAGGTCTCGAGTTCTGCTGAGTAAGATCTGAGCAAAAACAACTTTTAGCGCCTATAGCAATTAAACTGAAGAAGTCAAGTCAGACGTGTTTCTGTTTCTGCAGCAGCTCTGGGGGAAGGACTTTGTAACTGCAACATGTAAAATGTGACACTGCTGTTTTGAAACGGAGATTATGACTGGCTTGTATGTGCTTTTTTTTTATAATAATAATAAAATAATGAAATTTTAATTGCACTTTTGTGTGTGGATGCAAAACAACTGTCTCCAGCTAAACTCAAACATAAAGTGTCAGCAAAGACGATGACTTCAGTCTTGTCTATGTGGACCAGTCACCTCCAGTCTCTCGAAAACCTTCAAATCAGGCTAAACATCTAAGGGTAATAATGGACTAAGACTTTGAACTTTAACAGCCACATCAAATCAATAACATCTGCAACTTTTTACCATCTAAAAACAAAGATAAACAAATATATACTGTCAAAACTAGACTTACAGAGACTTATCCATGTGTTTGTCTCCAGTAGATTAGACGACTGTAACGTCCTCTCACTATAAGACACTGCAGAACATCCAGAACACTGCTGCTCAGGACTGAACCAGGAAGTACTTCACACATGTGTCCTGTGGCTCAGGTCTCTGGCTCCTGTGGCTCAGAGACTTTAAAGCAGCTCAGTGTGAACAAGTCTCTCCATGGACCAGCACCAAAGAACATCTCCCACATGAGCCACATGAACCATCAACACTCTGAGGACTGAACCAGGACTGAACCAGGACTGAACCAGGACTGAACCAGGACTGAACCAGGACTGAACCAGGACTGAACCAGGACTGAACCAGGACTGAACCAGGGCTAAACCAGGGCTAAACCAGGGCTAAACCAGGACTAAACATGGACTAAACCTGGACTAAACCTGGACTAAACAGGGACTGAACCCGAGACTAAAACCAGGACTACATCACGACTAAACCGGGACTAAAATTTGACTTAGGACTAAAGGACGACTAAAGCAACACTAAACCAGGACTAAACTAAGGCCGGGGCTAAACCGGGACTAAACAGGGACTAAACAGAGGAGACTGATGGACAATAGTCTACAGTCCCTTAGCCGATCAGGACACAGAACACAATGCACGTTCATACTCTGTAAAAAAAAAAGCATGTAAAACTGCACTAAAAAAATCTGCGAAACAGTGAGACCACGAAGGGTCAACTGCCATATAGCGAAGGACAAACGTACAACCCAAATGACGATGGCAACACCCCATTTTCATGTTTTATTATCATTGGTTGAAGGTCATCAATGCCCATATACGTCTTTACAACATTGTTCCATCACTGACCCCTTGCAGTTGTCAGGACTATTCTCCCATAAAGACTAAAAACCCTCAAGTAATCTCTACTTTAGAAATCCAAATGTCACCCTTGGCATACTGACCTTTACAAAAACCTAATCCAAATCTAACAAAAATTCTAATCAAAACCTGCATCCATTCTTTTCGGACGATGAAATTATATTTGACTTGGAATGAAAACAGAATTTGGTTTCGTTCCCAGCGCTAGCTCTTAAGAAACCTGGCTCCCCGTTGCTCCGCCGGCCCAGTGAACATATTCCAATTAACCTGGAGGCCAACGTGCGCCTCGAATTAGCAGCATTTACTCAAAGCTGAAATTTGCCCGGGTCTGATTCCGCTCGTTAGCTGCCCCTCCTTCGGTTTAACACTCGCTAATCACAGAAATCAGCCTCCGTGGCATTTAACTGGAGAGAGAGATCCTGTTGTTTTGCATCACCCATAATATAGCGTAGAGTCCTCGGGCGAAGAGGCGGTGTTTGTGTTTGAGTGTGACTTTTGCGCGGCTGCTCTATCCCCCCCGCTGCGACACGAAAGCAGGTTAAGTACAAGCGCAAGGGACAAACTAGAATACGAGCGAACAGTGGAGTGTCACAGCGGGCTGCGCGGCGTAATGATACAGTAGAGTTTGAAGAAAGATTAAAAAGACTGTGCAAAAATACGCTCGTGATTGATGTGATGTTGTGAATATTGTCCCTGTTTAGACCAAATTCTGACTTCAATCCAGAGTTTTCAGTTTTTCAGCGAGTTAACCTAAACCCTGAGTCAATCGCCATCGTTTCCTCCAAATATGAGTTTAATTTCTGACTCAGACAGGGCCAGTTTCCTGAAAACAGACTTTGTTCAACCTGTTTCGTGAAATAGGTCCATTGTATCCTTAATATTTACGATTAAACTAACACAAATGTAGATCACAATGGCTTTATAACACAAAAAAGCTCTGTCTTCCTGTTTAAACTGAGTGAAATTTTACCAAAGCAACCAGCAGACTTACATTTGTGCTTTGATTACGGCTACATGTGTGACCCGGAGTCTTTTTGAAGAATGGTCAATCAGTGCAGAGGAGCGGGCGAAGACGGGTCGCTGAAAACAAACATCGTCTTGAATGCAACACAGGATTACTCAAACATGCTTGGATTTAACTAAATGCAACTTGGAGTAAGCTTTTAAGGGCTCAAAGTAGATTTCACAAAACACACGGACAAAATTGTTATCCGTCGGTTAATAAAAGAAAAACTCGGTCACAGAAATAAGTGGAATCTGACAAAAGTAATAATAAATAAAAATTCTATAAAATTTAACGAATGAAAGTCAGATAATGCTTTTCAACCATGCTTCAACAGAATTATTTAAAAAAAGAAACTCATGAAACAGGCTTGGACAAAAATGATGGTTCCCTTAACTTAACCTTTTGAGGCGATCACTGCAATCAAACGATTCCTGAAACTGTCAGTGAGACTTGTGCACCTTTCAGCAGATATTTTGGGCTCTAGTTGTCTCAGGTTTGAAGGGTGCCTTTTCCAGACGCCATGTTTCAGCTCCTTCTAGAGATGCTCAATAGGATTTATGTCAGGGCTCATAGAAGGCCACTTTAGAATAGTCCAATGTTTTCCTCTTAGCTTCTTGTGTGTTTTTAGCTGTGTGTTTTGGGTCATTGTCCTGTTGTACGACCCGTGACCTGCGACTGAGACCAAGTTTTCTGACACTGGCCAGGACTTTTCTCTCTAGAATCTCTTGATAGTCTGGAGATTTCATTGTCCCCTGCACAGATTCAAGACGCCCTGTGTGTCTTGATAGAATTTGTATTATTACTTTTGTCAGATTCAAGTTATTTTTGTGACCATTGTGAGTTTTTCTTTCATTAACTTGTCCACATGTGTAAATCGTCCGCTCTGACTCTGAGCCTTACAGTTCAAAGTTTGAGCAGGTGTGAGAGAGCGTCTATGCCCCTTTATCTTCGTCTAATGGTTCATAATGACCAATAGTAAGAGCGAGATTTCATGCTGGATTTAACCGGTTAAAACACAAGATAAACTAAATGTCCTCTGCTCAAGCCTCATAAAGAACCATCTTGTTTTTAATTAACCCAAATTGTCTAATGATCCCATTATTATCAGCTGACAGACTTATCCAATTTAAGATAATCCATGTAAATTGTTTTGATCTTGTGTTCAGACGGTCCCAGATGAATCATTATGAACGTTTGTAAACCAGTTGTGTTACTCCCTTATTAGTCATAAACTGAATGTTATCATTTCTTAGTGTGTGTATGCAGTATATGTGTGTGTATATCCACAAGTTTTAGGCTAAGTTACTACAAAAATAATATAGAGGAATTAATAAAAAATAAATTAAAAATGCATAGTTTCTTCATGATCACCTAAATGTCAATTATTTCCCACAGAATACATTTTGTTTGTGGTTCCTTTGACAGCTCTTTGGTCTTGGTCATAGTGGAGTTTGGAGTCTGACCACAGTTTGTGGACAAGTGTCTTTTATACTGATAAGTTCAAACAGGTGCCATTAATACAAACGAGTGCAGACAACGGAGCCTCTTAAAGAAGAAGTTACAGGTCTGTGAGAGACACAAATCTTGATTGTTTGTACATAACTAAATACTTATTTTACCAAGGAATTTACCAATTCATAAAAAATCCTACAATGTGATTTCCTGGATTCTTTCTGTCCATTCTGTCTCTCATAGTTGAAATGAAACTATCATTGCACAACTGAATAAATACTTTTTTGCCCCACTGTATGTGTGTGTATTATATTTTTTTCTGTGTATTTTCCACAAAAATGCAGTGAACCCTTTTACAGATCAGATCTTCTAGAACAGGTCAGACATGACGTCACGATGTGACTGGAACGTGGTCAGTGAAGTGTCCGGCTCCTCTCAGGCTCATTTCGAGAGTTGAACTGAACCGTGTGTGTGCATTTATACAGTCTGTGGTCTGATCTTGACTTTTTGTGTTTTTGTCTTGTCACTGCGTCTTGTCAGACAAAACAAACAAGTATTATGGACGTCACTGCAGCAACAAAGGTTGCGCCAATTAAGGTAGATAAAGTTGCAGTCACTTTTGTGTGTGTGTGGGCGGGGTGTGTGTTTGTGTGTGGGGGGGGGGGGTGCATGTGTGTGTGTGTACGTGTGTGTGGGTGTGTGTGTGCATGTGTGCGTGTGTGCGCCAATCTGTGCATTTGAAACGTAACATTTTGAAATGTTAAATTCTATGTACTGTAGTTGTCTAATTGTATTTCTTTTTGGCAATGTTTAGGAGCTGTTTGGGACAGTATTATATAACTCTGCCCTGCAGTCCTGTTGGCACGTGCCCGATTATGAAACCGATTTAAGTACCACTTTATTTATTTTTATAAATGTCTGAGAATATAATTGTAACATGGTTTGTTTTTCTTTTTGTGACTCAGATGGCTCTGGTCGTGCAGCTGTTTCGGTTGAAGAGGATGGGCCAGATGTCCCGAGCCGTCACCACGGGGCACATGGTCCGTGCACTGTTGGAGCGGCAGAAGTTCAGCCGTGTGCGGTGAGTTAAACTGTTTACCAGTGTAATATTTAACATGTTAACACCAGGGCAACAGTAAACCAGAGGCGACCTCCATTTTAGAGACAGAGGGACCAGGAAGTCATGTGACTGCGGACACGTTAAATTCAGGTTTGATTTTAAAATGGGATGTTAAGTAATACTTTTAATGCATCATATAAATTATTCTTTAAACACATTTATTTTTCACACATCTCATTAAATGCTGTTTTTAAACTTTAATTGTACACATCTCTTTGTGCATGCTGTAGCAGTAAATATACAGGCACTCCAGCAGGTGGTGAAAGCAGCAAAATCAATCAGATCAATCATCTTCACTCGCTGTCTGAGAAGAATGCACAACATCCTGCGGGACCACATCACCCTGCGCACCATCTTTTTCACCTGCTGCCCTCAGGGAGAAGGTACAGGTCCATACGGGCCAGAACATCCAGACGGGCCAACAGTCTGTACCCACAGGCTGTGAGGCTCCTGAACTCTGCCCCTCTCCCGTCTCGGCCCCTCTCGGCCCCCCTCTCATGGACAAAAACCACATCCAACTCTCAATAACACTGAACTGGTTGCATTGTTGCATTTTGTCATCATTCTCAGGTCCCTGTCTGCATGTCCCTGTTTTGTGCACCTCACTGACACCATCATGCTGCTACAAGACTGTCTCATGTTGTACTGAAGCCACACTGGGTCAATGTTTACACTTGGGTTTAAGGGGTATTTATTATTTATGGGTTTGCCCTTCATGGGATGCTCCAAACGCAATTTCGTTCTGTGACAATGACTACAAATAAATTGAATTGAATATACTTCAGCATTTGGAGCGCAGTAATGTACTTTGGTCTAATTATTGATTTTGTACCATTTTCCTCCACTGCTCCCACAGTTGAAAGTTGTTGTTGTGTCCTTGAGCAAGACACTTAACCCACCTCGCCCCCGTGTCCGCGTACCCGAGTGGCTCCTTTAATCTAAAACGCTTTGAATGCCTTGGAGGTGGCAAAGCGCTCCATGAAAATGTGACTTTTTGCTTCTGTATTTCCTTAAACTAATTGTTACAACCACAAGTTAATGGAGCTGTTCCCATTTATTACCGTCTCACAAAACATAAAAACACAAAGCTAGTTCATTTTAGACTACGGACTGTGCTCATTTCTCACTTTTATAATGCGTTTCTGGCATCCTAATTATTCATCGCGAGTTCCTTGTTTCGCAGCGTTTAGGGGCCAGGCAGAGCTTTATTATCAGCCCAGACTTAAATAAAAATGGAACAAATTGACAAGTACATTTCTGTAAACATGACATAATGCTTTTTCCTGGTACATTTTCATTTGCAATTATTTAAAAAGTCAAGAGTCCGACAATGTGGGCGGGGAAAGATGGACAGGAATTATCTGAGCAGTCGAGCTTTGAATGTAGGACAATATAGGAACTCAGTTGGTAGAGCGTTTGTCCAATGTTCCAAAGGTCTTGACATAATTTTTGGAGCGGTCAGACCCACGAGTTGCGATTCCAGCTCCAACACACGAATGCCGTCATCGTGCGCTTGGGCAGGACACTGTGGACAATATACAAATGCTTACTTTCTTACAAAAAGGTGCAAAAAGTTGTGTTTCCCATGCAGCAGTCGTCATATATCACACTAAGGGACGATAACAGCCATGTTCTAGTCATTTTCTGTTTGGTTATCTGTCGCCCTTTTCTCATTTCAATGGGAGTTATAGAATGAGGGTTACACAATACTCTGGGGAGGGATATAAAACACTCACTTTGTTCGATTTTGCTTTAAATTTCTTATCTATAGAATGTTTAACTTACTCTTCTAGTATAAAAACCCTGGTACAATTTTTGAGAGCTTGGACTCTCCCGGAGCTTGGACTCTCCCGGAGCTCGGACTCTCCCGCCGCTCGGACTCTCCCGCCGCTCGGACTCTCCCGCCGCTCGGACTCTCCCGCCGCTCGGACTCTCCCGCCGCTCGGACTCTCCCGCCGCTCGGACTCTCCCGCCGCTCGGACTCTCCCGCCGCTCGGACTCTCCCGCCGCCTGGACTCCTTCAGACATCACTACTCACTCGACTCTGCTTTGAATTTTGCCGGACACTGCCTTTAACCCGACTATATTTCTGTAACCAACAATAAAAATCTACAAAACAATCCCCAAAACACCAAATTAAACCAGGTTTTTTACTTGGTTTTTGCATCATTTTCCTCGCACCATCCAAAGACCAGGGCAGTTTTGACAGTAGCTCAGTTAGTTGATTGATTGTCTAGTGATCTGAAGGTTGGCAGTTCGAATCTCACTCTCAGAAAACAGTGGTTGAGCGTTTAGATCCACAGACTCACACATCTCCCATAGTTGAATGTTTGCTGTGTCCTTGGGCAAGACACTTCACCCGCTTCACCCCCAGTGTCTGAATAGGTGAGCAGTTCCTTCATGTAAAGTGCTTTGAAGGAGGAAAAGCGCTATTCAGAAATATGTTTACAGGATTAGTCAGAAGATGCACGACGACTCAAATCAAACACAATTCTGATGATTATGAGGAGGGACCCGGGTTAAAAGGTTAAAAGCTCATTAAAGTAGATTTAGCTGCTTACGTCTCCTGTACGACTTTAAAAAGATGCTCGATCGGCTCTGAATAAACGCCTTGAAAAACACTACTCATCTGAAAAGACGTGAAAATATCGCTTTTTACCACCTTTATTGCAAAACTCCCCAAGGACGCTCCTTCTTTGCGAATGTGTCGTGATGAAGTGGCCAAGTCTAGAGGTACAATTCAAATGAAATCAAGTCTCTTCCAATGAGCCACCCGGGAATACAGGCTACTGGGAACGAGGCATCGGAGTTACAACGGCAATATATCTAAACTAAACAGAAGACGCTCTCGCAGTCGCTCCATCATCCCTCTGTTTGATAAATCGCTACAGTAGCACGCACTCACTCCTCTATATGAAGATAGACAAAGTGAAGAAGACACATAGGGGACGCAAGTTCATGCTAGGATGAGTAATGGGACTACCTGAATGGGGTCAATGTGTTTTTTAAAGCTAAACGTACCTGCCATTAGCCAACGCCGGAGGGTCCCTTAGAGCCCACTGCACACTATTAACCCACACAGAGGCCAGAGCGGTGGGAATGTGCAGAATATAGGCCTGGATGCCTGGAGGGATTCTCGATACGGAGGGTACAGAGGGGCCAAAGCGCACTCCCCTCCAGTGTGGCCCATGGGGGATGGAGCAGAGAGGAAGATGGTGGATGAGAAGAGGCTTATGACATAACTTAATACATTCCCATTTGAGTTTTGTATGGTTTCATTTATATATACAGTACCAGTCAAATGTTTGGACACTCCTGGCTCTTTCTTCACTACATAATTTCTTCTATCTTGATCTTCATATATTTGATGTCTTCCATATGTACCGTAAATTTCAGATTATTGAGCGCACCTGAATATAATACAAGCAAAACTTTGAAAGAAAATGCATTTTATACATATATAAACCGCACCTGAATATAAGCTGCAGGTTTTTATGTTTTACCATGAGATATTTACACAGAAAGACAGTACATGGAGTTTTTTTTGGGTTTTTTTTTTAATCTAAGATGTGCTTTTTTTCAAACTGTCCCTGAAAATCGACAGTACGGCACCAACATGCCATCAACACAGAATTAAGACGCACCCCCCCTTTGCGTTTACTGCGAGAAAGTGCCCCCCAGTGGCCATTAGTTAGCCAGTAAAAATCTATAAATTACCCTTGTTTATGGCGCAGTGTTCAAAGCGCGGGGAAAAAAGTAGCGGCTTATAGTTCGAGATTTACGGTATAAAAGGTCGAATGTCTTAAACAAAGGAAACCAAAAAAAAAACAGAGGGTGTGTCCAAACTTTTGACCGGCAGTGTGTATATTACATTTGTGCTCAAAAGTCTTTAAAGCCAACTATTTTTAACCATGTGCCATCAAGATTTTTGGGTTTTGTAGCTCTATACCTACTGTTGAAATGGTCGTTTTGCTTCATAGACCTAAATTTAAACGTTTGTGTAAGTACTAACATTAATATCAATCAATCAACATTTATTTATAGAGCCCTTTACAACACTCAAGGCGACCAAAGTGCTTTTCAGTGAAATTAAACTAAGAGCAAGTTAAAATCAGACTAAAACAGTAAAATAGGAGAATAAAATACAATAAAATACATTAATACAACATAATATAAATGATGTGTCACAACATTATTAGGAGTTGAAAGCAAGTCTGAATAAATACAATGATATCTCTTAATTATCACACTGGGAGAAGGCCCCGGGGAAGAGCCAGGACACACTGGAGGGACTTTGTCGCTCGTCTGGCCTGGGAACGCCTTGGGGTCCCACCGGAGGAGCTGGAGGAAGTGTCTGGGGTGAGGGACGTCTGAGAGTCCCTGTTTAGACTGGAGCCCCCGTGACCCGGCACCAGATAAGTGGAAGAAAACGGATGGAAGGATATGTCTTAAATAATAAATGTCTTAAAAAAAAGTAAAAAGTCTTGAAAATGTGGTCTATAACTGGCAGCTGAAACCTATGAATAGACACGTTTTATGCCAAACTGTTGAGTTTTCCAGACAAATAACATCTAACAATCTTAATGAGACGAGATGTAGGACCATAAGAAAAGTTAGTGTGACTTTAATGAACTTGAATTTACCATAGAACAGATTAAAGCATTTATATCATGCACATGTGTTTGCTCAGCCCACACAGAGCGCAGTGTGTCAGACGCAGCTGTCAGCTCTGCAGTGTGTGTGTGTGTCTGATGTATGAGCTCATCCATAACCTCCGCACACACACACCAGCCCCTCTGTCACTTCCCATCACCAGTCGGATCACTTTTCTTCAGCGCAATTTCCAAATGTTCTCCATTTTTGTCATTGTTTATGTTGAAGGGTTGATTGATAACAGATAAATATTAGTTCTCAGCTTTCATCATGTCTGTTGTGCACATGGGTTAGACAGAGACACAAATACAGCACACGAGTCACAATATTAAATGTGGGACTGGCTTTGAGTGCTACACAGAATGGCATAATAAATGTATTTCTGGTAAAACTAAATTTTTAAAAATCTATTCTTAATGTTAGTGGGCTTTTCTCACTAGATTTGATGGATAAATTTAATGCCAAAATTGTTAAACATTCCCAATAACAGCCACATTGAGCCAGGGCAATGGACCCTCCTCCAGAAAAGTCCCACACTGTCCCATCTTTAATTACAAAAGTAACTAGCAACATTTGAAAATTAGCAAATGGTCCAAACTAATATGTGAAGAAAGTGTAAGAATGTTCGTTTCCATGTGAAGCAGGTGGTCACTGCATGATAAAAGTACTGAATACTAAAACTATTAAATGGAAACAGGGCAGGTATTGTACTATTAGCCCAAAAGTCACTGACACTTTTAAATCTTCAATAGCTCCAATAATTTGTAAGTTTATATTCACCAAATTTTGGCAGTAGGTAAATTGAACTTTCCGAGATTTTTGGAAATATATACGGTTATAATTTTTCACTTACACTTGAATTTATCACTACTTAAACTAGGGGAAGTCCACCTGATTCAACACACTTTGCGTCACATTTAAAAGCATTTCCGGGTTTATGTCTCTTATTAGATCCTCGATATTACGTTTTAAGTCGTTTATTATCTGAGGTTTATTCACAAACACCTTTTCTTTAAGATTGCCCCACAGGAAGAAATCGGGACTCGTCAGGTCTGTGGAGATACTGCCCCCTGTCTTTGAAAACCACTTATTATTCCTTTAATGGCATTTACGCTCGGGGCATCTCTGATATTAAAATGTCGATTTAACACCTCTGGGTTTGTGAATTTGACCCATGTGACTCAAAGTACCACTGTAAAATGAGGGTTCATTCCTCGGTGCTGGATTTACTCAGATTAATGTCGAAAGGGTCGTTCTAAATGCTCTGAAAAAATAAAATAAAAATATTTAAAAACAAAAGAGTTAAGGATTTTTTTGTACCATGCTTGATGTTACTGGCAAACCTTTGAAAAATGGTCTGTGCAGCCATTTTCGTTGGTCATATTTCTGCAAATTTACACAATCTACACTGCGTCCGACATCATAATATCTTTTTACGCAATCTGAGGTTTAAAAAAAAAAGTGTATACTCCCATCTTTCCATCGTAACACTCCCTAATCCCATATTCCTCTGCGCAGTGGCTGTAGAGCTGCTGCAGACAGTGACGCCTGAGCACACTTTAGGATGACAGAGGTGAGACAGACAAAATGGTGAATGGAGTGTTTATTTTAGGAAAAGCAGAGCCAGGAGAAGTCAGTCTGTGTGAAGTGAGGTGCAGCCCGGGGAATACGACGAGACACTGCTGACAGAGACGGCTCCGCTGATTAAAATGACTTCAAATAAGTCAAAGTCCTCACAGGCTCAAGCTGCTAATATTCTGTTTGTGAAATGACATTCAAATGCGCCCTGTTCGGAAATCTCGTCTTGTGTCGTTCTCGAGGACCCAATCTTGTGTCTCATCTGGGTTTATGGGAATTGTGTCTCGTTCCTCCCCTCGTAGTATTACATCTACCAAAAACATTGCAATATATTTGTGTGGCTAATGTGTCTGTACAGAACTCAAGAACTGATTAAAATGACTCGCTACAAAAAGAAACATCACAATCTGCATAAGGACAGAAACATTTACTGACACTACACTGGTCCCTCGTTTATCGCGGGGGTTTTGTTCAAAAAAAAAAAAAAAAACCCGGCTTGCATAATGTTTTGAGCGAGACAAACAAAGACCAAAGTGTAATGGCCCGACGAGTGGGTCAAAGGATCTGCAAAAATACTTATGTTTGGGTTTGTCGGTGCTGCATGAAAAACCGAAATGAGTTTGAACTCGCGCCAATCTAACACTTTATGATGGATTTTAATAGTCGCATCGTTAGGTTTATTGGGAATGAGTCAGACTTGGTGACGACTGAACTCCCTAAACCCTTAAAAAGTCGATCAGTCTTAGTAAACTGTTTGTGTACTCAGCAAATATGTCCTCTCCTCCTGCAGTTGGTCCGGTCTAGGTTCAGCAGAATGAGGTCAGCTGACACCTGAATATACTGAATGACCAGGTTATTCCATCAATGGATTTTCTTCCCTGATGACACGGGGCATATTCCAAGATGACAATACCAGGACTCATCAGGCTCAAATTGTGACAGAGTGGATCAGGAGCATGAGACGTCATTTTCACACATGGATTGTCCAACACAGAGTCCAGACCTTAACCTCATTGAGAATCTTTGGGATGTGCTGGAGAAGCTTTGTGCAGCGTCAGACTCGACCATCATCAATGCAACATCTGGGTGAAAAATTAATGCAACACTGGATGGAAATGAATCTTGTGACGTTGCAGAAGCGAAATCGAAACAATGACACAGCGAATGTGCGACGTAATCAAAGCTAAAGGCGGAACAACGGAATATTAGCGTGTGTGACCTTTTATTTTGCCAGGTAGTGTATGTTTTTGTCTGTAAAACCCCTCACCACACACTTTATACATTTTTCTCACACAGGCGTTAACATTTTCTCACATTTCTCTCTCGTTTAAACTCTCTCAAAGTTCAAACCTTCGTAGGCGTCTTT
The DNA here is from genome assembly GCF_009829125.3 of Periophthalmus magnuspinnatus. Lineage (NCBI taxonomy): Eukaryota > Metazoa > Chordata > Actinopteri > Gobiiformes > Gobiidae > Periophthalmus > Periophthalmus magnuspinnatus. The sequence goes on along the minus strand of NC_047136.2, from coordinate 4,503,461 downwards.
GTCGGTGCAGAACGTTTCATCGACATTGTGGGTTTTGTCGGGGAGAAAACAAATTGCAAACGTACAGCACTTCAGAGTCACACTGAGATCCAACGTTTATGTAAATTTGTCTGAACACATTCTGTACTGTACAGGAGACACGGCACAGAGGAGACTGATGGACAATGGTCTACAGTCCAACAGCCAATCAGGACAAAGAACACAATGCACATTCATACACTGAATAAAGTATGTCAAAAATCCACGAAACAGCGAAACCGCGAAAGCTGAACCACGATATATTGACGTACAACTATATACATTTTCAGGCTTGTTCCGTCCATTTGAAAAACAATAACACACTTTCCCAAAGACCGAAGCAATAAAATATATAAACACTGAAATCAAACATCTTCCTTGTTCCCCTCGTTCCTTTTTCCTCCAATCACCATCCCACCATTTTTCTTTTTACCATTTTATATAGAATTCACTTTGGCTTCTGCCCCTGATCTATTTCATTTTTATTTTCTCTTTCAGTGGCTGTAAGCAAAACATATTTTAACCAAACAGCACAGACCAACCTACATTCTACAAAATCCATTCCAAAAGAAGAAGTAGTAGTGGCTTAAAAAGACTCTTCCCTTACGGCGGCGCTCCTGAAAGTATTCCAACCTCCATTGTCAGACTTTGAGGCCGGTTTGAAATAGTGTGTAACCTATTACCTCATGTGGCTAGTCCCTCTTCCCTTGCAGCGCACGGAGCAGTCATCACCACACTCCCTTTTATGGCTGTCCATCCTGTCCGCTGGAATTACATATCACATCTATTCTACCTTTGTTCGTGCGTACCAGCGCCAGCAGCTCCGCACGGCTGACACGGGCATAAATCAAAGAGCGGTTAACTCTTCAGATTAGGCTTGGGCGGATACAAGTCATCAGCGCAGTCCTGAACGTTCACCTTAACACCGCGAGCACATGCAAAAGCCGTCGCGCGGGGCCTGGCAGCGGCGCATAAGCGTGTTTTATACGGCGGGTTTATGGCCGGACATGTGTGCATCAATCAAACGGGACGGGAACATGCCCTTCAAACTGTAAAGAGGCTGGAACGGGCGCCGATCAAGACATGGTTCACTGTCAGTGTACATTTACATGCAGAATGGACTGGCGGGGAGTACCGAGCGCACACGGGGAGCAGCAGAAGTGTGGCCACGCTCAGGGTTATACGGCGGAACCAAATTGTTCTAGATTAAATATGAGCCAGAGTCTCTCGTCGTACTCGGGTGTATGTAGTGTCGGTTTGGACCTACTCCAACCAAAGACTAATATTTGAAATAAGTCCTTTTTTTTTTTTTAAATGGAGCGACTAGGTTAGCAAAAGAGCTGAGACTTTCCACATACATTTACACATGGTTTGGCGTTGTCTGGTCTGCTTTTATTTAGACAGGGACAGTGCACGACTTTACTTTGACCTTAAAAAAACAGTAAAGATGTTTGGTGCCAGGTTGTAGCAAAAATACTAATTTCCACGTCTAGTCCCAGGACAGACTGATGTTAAGTCAGAGTAACAGTTTGGTGCAGGTCAGGGGTGTCCAAACTTCTCATTAACGGTCACATAAAAACACAAACAAAGCTAAAGGTCGACTGAGGGCCATAGACTGGTCGCGAATACAGCGAATACTTCAAATCTGCGTTATCGTTACAAGTTAGACTGAACCACTAGACATTTATTCACGCTTACATCCTCAACGGGACACATTAAATATTTGATATGGGCTCGTTAAAGTAGATTTTCAGAAAAGCGCAGTAAAAAAGTACCGTTTAAGAAATATGGGCCAATCACCTGGAAGCTTAAGGGCCAAGAAAAATTGGTATGAGGGCCGCATTTCGCCCCCGGGCCACAGTTTGGGCGTGCCTGGTGTAGGTGGATGAAAGACCTGTAAATATATGGTACATACGTCTAATACGACACAACTCGACCCTAAAAATATGACATTTCTAAAAACATTCAGTCAGTTTATTCATACACAATCAGTCAATTTCAGATATACAAATACTTTCTTTCACACATTCACTAATCGGTGCAAACTTACTTGGATATTAGCCATTTCTTTGTCACATGTGCAAACTTTTGAAAACTTGTGCATGTTATAATCTCATTTGGCTTCAACTATTCCACTGACTCGTAGCAACGATAGAAAGAAAAAGACGATTTAGCGAAAGACGTCGTACATTTTGGACTGCTGCACTGTCCTCTAGAGGGCGCACTAGTGACTCCTGTTGTTTTTTCTGAGCTCAGTGAGACAAACCTTAAGCGAGGACTAGCAATACCATGAATTATTTTAAATAGTAAACAGATGTTCGCGTACATTAGCTGATTATCGAAGAAAAACATATGACCGTCGTGATATGTCTGGGTTTTAAGGCTGTTTTGCAGTACAGAAAACGTGACATACGCACAAAAAGGCACTGAAATTCATAATGTGTAACTCTTTATTATTGCATTATCAGTGTGTTGTAATGACGATGTATTAATTAATTAAACTTTCAATCTGTCCAAGGAAGTGGAAGTTAATGAGGGTTTCCAAAAAGAAGGAAATATTAATGTGAAATCTACACATTTGATATTAATGTTTTAAAACACCTGGGGGGTTTTACATTGAATACTATGAGCCATCTCTCTGCTCTTTAACTGCTTGAGCCGAGTGAAAAAATTGAAGGAAAACTATTTTTTATTGGATTATTCCTTGGTGAGAACAGAGCGTGTTAGTAAGTGCGTCGGGTCAGACACAGTAACACAGAGATGCTCCAACCCTCCAGCCTTTTTTAAATCAAACTTGAGAAAAAAAAGTAAAATATTAATCATATTTTTAAAACTTTTAATTATCAATATTTTGCACTTGATTGATCTGATTTGTGTTTAATTTCTACAAAATGGACAGTTCGAGATCGATCTGTCCATCACTGCACAGATTATAAAAGGGACTAAACTATCACAGCCAAGATCTTGTCTCAAATGACTTTTTTCTGAGATTCAGGTGCTGTGTGATAATTATCCAATGCTTCCATAATAATACAACAGTTTCTTTATGTTCAGGTCAGACAGTGTTCAGTTTGTCCACAGGCTGATGCCTCCCAGACCTGAGCTGCACAGAACCTGAGAGAACAAGGGAACTATGTATGTAGATATGCATATATATAAAAAACTTCAAAAAAGCTTTTCACACACTGTATGAATTTTTCTGTTAAGCCAAATTATATAATGTCTTTTACACAAAAGGTACATCAGTCTGGTGCTTGTCGTACATTGAGCCTGAACCAAACACGGCCTTTCAAGCTGATTTGTTTATTTCAGATTTTGAAACAAATGGTCATTGGTCATTTTTGAACTAAATCAAACTTCCCTCACCTTAGATTTACAGTTTAGTGCTTCCACAATGTTTTTCAATCCCGTGTGATGTTTTTTCCTTTTCCTTGTAAGCAGCAAAGTGGACACTTTTTACTTTTATTCACTACATTTGAGAGCAAGTATCTTACTTTTCAGTCCTGTTAAAAAATGTAAAGTATTACAGTTTGAGACCTGCTGAAAAGGCTGAGGCTTTATTTTTAACACATTTGTAGTTTGTAGATTTGTCTTTGCTGAAATTCAATAGTTTCTGTTGAACAGAATTCAACAGAAATCAAAATAAATCCATTTGAAGCTTTATTAAACAGTAAATGGTCACATTTTTATAAAGCACTTCCACCTTCAAGGCTGAAAGCTCCTCACTTTAGGGAACCACACACATTCACTCACATTGTGTACACAGTGTACACAGACACTGGCAGTGAGGTGGGTTAAGTGTCTTGCCCAAGGACACATTGACAGTATTCATCTGCACTGCACTGTCCTTTTCAATGTTTGTTTTTATCTGAATGCTTTCAACTGTATGTTCATAAATGTAGATTTTAACTGTAAATTGTAAACTGTATTGTATTGTAAGGTGACCTTGAGTGCCCAGAAAGGCGCCCTATAAATAAAATGTATTATTATTATTATTATCTGTGGGAGCAGGAATCGCACCTCAGTGGATCTGACCAACCAACCATTGAGGTTTATGCCGAGAGCAGGATTTGAACTGCCAACTTTTGGATCAGTGAACAAACACTACAGATTGAGCTGCTGTCACGTTAGATCTCAAAATCTGCGCAAAATACTTTTACTTTTTTATACTTTCAGTACATGTTTAAACAGGTCCTCTTAAAACTTAGTAAAGTATATTTTTTTTCAGGTGATACTTAAAAATACTCAAAAGTAAAAGTAACTGAGTAATTCTCGCCTGACTGGTTAATCCACCTGTCAATCACCTCCTAAACTCTTCATAAAGTATTGGAGAAGTGTTCATTCTGGATCCTAACCTACACCTCCCAATAGACTTGGCGCATTGTTTTTGCAGCGTGTAAAAAAAAGTCAGCCGTAACAAGCCAAAAACAAACAGGGAAATAAATCAACATGGGCAAATCTCTTTCCGCTGTTGGTTATTTGCTTGTATCACATTGTCTCGTCTTTGCCCGGGCTCCGGTGTCATCTTGTGGGATTTCCATTGCACCGTAAGTGACAGAGCGCTTTGTTTTAGGCCACATTTCAAGGGCTACGGAAAAATAACATCCAGGGCGGACTTGCGAGCGAAGACACGTTTGCATAACTCAAAATTATCGCACAAGCCCCATCGAAAAATCTCGTTATTCCCGGCTCTTCTTATTCCCGTATTTCTCCCCTTTACCTGAAAGACACAAACAAGAAAACCAATAAAGTGCAAATGTCAGGGGCGGCGGCAACACATCATGAAATGTTATTAACCGGACTGGCCAATTTTCTTTGAGGTGACGGAGCTTCTACTTATTCACGCTGCAAGAAATGAGCTGCAGGGAGAGGCTCGTGGACAGTGATCAAACACCGGTTGAGTCCTGAGGGACCTTCAAACTCCGGTAACTTCGGGCGACGGTGGGTGTTACGTGAAAATAAATCACGTTCGGAGCAAAACGCGGTGGAGAGAAGTGTTGTAGCCAGCTTTGTAAAACTCATTACAAGCTGCACGAAGATGGTTTGGTCAGAAAATGTCAGGATTTGGTGTTTTTTTTGTGTGTTCTGTGACATCTTTTCCTGCCTTTTGGGTCTTTGCCTGGAGCTGGGCGGAGACTCTGGCACCACCCACTACACACCTGCAACAGATGAACACTCAAGCCTCCACCTCAGAAGTAGAAAAAGGTGCTGAGGATTGCTACAGAGGCTGCCAGATCGTCGTCATCCTCCAGTTTATTCGGTTTCTTGGACCCTTTGCGCACCTCAGCCTCCGACCCAGCTTCCTACAACCGGTTTGTACACCTCAGCCTCCGACCCAGCCTTCTACTACCCGCTCCGTCAACCCGCATTCACATTACTCGTCTTTGTAATAAACTCTTAAAGCTGTACCCCGAGTCTGTATCTTTGATCCTGCAGATATTACAACAGAAAAGGTCCGTGTGGTGAAGTTCTGTGGACTTTCATGAAGGCGTATGCTTTTTCCTGCCACTTGACATTAAACTACAACATAATAAGCTCACTCTTCTACATTATGTTCACTGTAAAACACAAAGATAATCCAAAACTACGTAATAGAAATGGGAATCCCTGGCCTTCGTAGTGGCATTGCGTCGTAGAATACACCAGATTTTCATTTACATTACATACGCAAAACAAGATTATCTAAAACCTGGCCGCACTAAAACAGAAATAGGAAAAAAGCTTTTGGTTATTTTGCGCCTAAAAAAAACAGGAACGCATTTCAAGGACGTGCAAAACTGGATACATTGGCGCCACTGCTGCATTTTAAAAACAGGAGCAGGTTTGATTATAAATGTTTATCACCAGATTATTCATGTTTTAAATGAACCTGTGCAGTTATTTGTTTTGTTTGTGTCGTTCTATATTTTAACAAGGCACTCATGAAAACAAAAAAAGTCTGGTACTCTTATTGGGCTTTTCCACTTTAAATAAAGATGAATGAAATGAAACAAGCATCAAAGTGACACACATGGGGTTAAAAATCTGCAGCCATTCAACAATAAAACATGAGTCTTCTGATAACTGCAACTACGTGCGTGATGAGGGTGGAGATCATTTTAATAGATGTTTCTTTTCATACCTGATAGTTTTGGCACTATTTTTCTACCAATGGAGGCAGGACGACAGTATCCCAGGTGTGTGAGAGTAAAAAAGCCCCCTCGTCCCGGTTTAAAGCCCCGTAGGTACGTTTTTTCCTTATTTTGATTGGCTCCTTAACCCAGCGATGATGTTCCTTTTTGGCTTTGTTTTTTGTCATTTCCTTCTCACATTCTGTCCCTTTTTACTCTGATTAGCTAATCCATCTGTCAATCACACCTAAGTTCTTCGTAAAGTATTGGAGAAGTGTGTATTCTGGATCCAAGGCAAGTATCTAAAACATCTAAACTTATACCTCCCAACAGACTCGGCGTATTGTTTTTGCAGACTGTAAATAAGTCGGTCGTAACAAGCCAAAAACAAACAGGGAAATAACTCAATATCTGCAAATCTCACACCTGGGATACTGTCCTGAAGAAGACGGGCTGCAGATGGCGCCGTCGTCCTGCCTCCGTCGATAGGGAAACAACGGCAAAACCTGTTTAAGTCAGCGGACCGGACACGTCGCAGCAACATCACGTGACCACTCTGAGGCGCTAGTGAGGAGTCCAAACTGTCAGGTATGAAAACAAACTAAATCTTGGTCTGAAAAAATATTAAAATAAATTATCAGAAGACCAGATGAACCGATACTGTATAAAAAAGTGGACCCACAGCGCTCCAGTCAAACGAAGCTAATCGAGGCTAGCAGTTGTAGTGACGAATTTAGCACCGAGTTACATATTTGGAATCCTGACCGCGAGTATCATAGCAACCAAAGAGCCAATCCGGAGCGAGGATGTAGCAGGTAACGCCCCTTCGCGCGTCCTCCACTGGTTTAGCAGGGAGCGGGCGCTTAGCAACACTCAATCAAACCTGTTGCTAACGCTAGCGGAAGCAACTTCAGGGAGAGAAGGCACTTGATTTGTCTGTTGTTAATGTTCATATTTTGATTTGCGAACAAAACAGTGAAATAAAAACACTAGGATCACGTAGAGCGGGTTAATACGAACATTTAAAACCAAAATGACGAGTCTGACAGCAGCAGGTACAGCGAGAGGACACAGTTTGCCAATAGAAAGTGAATTGGAGCCAGAAGCGCTACGTTAGCCATGTCCATTTATCACAGTTTAAACCTCATTGGTCCAGTCTCGTTATCTGTCAGTTGTTGCTACAGCTGCCTCGTCTTCGTTTAAAGATATAAACCGTTCTAAAAAAAAAAAAAAAAAAGGACTTGAAGCAGCACAGTGAGTCACGGCGCTCGCTCTGACGCTAAAGGCTAAGTAGCATATTTTACTGTCGGTAGCGGCGGCTTGAATCGCTGCGTGCGGAGCTTGAGGGGGTCTCATCGCTGTCGTGTGTGGAGCTGACGGAGGCTGACGGAGGCTGTATTTCACTGTTAAAGAGTCGGTGTCATGTCGGGCTGTCAGCGCAACTTTAAAGACGATCAGAAAGGACACGACGCAACCGGAAACAGACGTGTGGTCATCAGGAGGAGGTCGGGGACGTGGAGTTGCGTTTCGAGCTGTAATGATGCTAAATAAAATGTCCAGGCGTTAAATCAGAGCACGATGTTCCAGAACGACGCCAACGTGAACGGAAGAACAAGACGATTTAAAGACATGAGCATGACAACAGACATGAGCGTACGCCAAAGTCAAGTTTATACGTCGGCCACCTGCTCATCTCCATGGAAATAAATTGGTTTGACTTGAATGTTCCACAATTTAGTATTAAACATATATCCAGTGTCTTATCTTACCTTTTCTGTTGTTTTTTTTAAATGCAATGGAAAAAAAAAAAAAAAAAAAAAACTTATTTAGCAGAGTCTCTTCTTCACATCTGACCCGTAACATTGATTATTATCAATCTCCATGGAGACACTTAAATGACGTCAAGTGTAATGTCGTACTGTGGTACATTCCAGGCAAAGCAATAACATTAATATTAAAATAAGAACTAATGTTAGACTAAGATGTCTGTTTTAGGAATAAGACTTTGGAATGATCTCAGAGATGAATTTAAGTTAATTAAAAGTGTCTAAATAAAAAAACAAAAAAAAAACCTTTAAAACATTAATTCATTCATACATATACATTGGTGTAGGTTATTTGAGACAAGAAATCTGTGTTTAAGATGTGGATTTAAGTAAATAAAATGTGTTATGTAACTGTATTGTGGAGTTACATAAACATGTGACTTCAGCCCAGTCCTTTTTTGGTTGTAATTTATTCAATTCAATTCAATTCATCTTTATTTCGGACTCGTGGTCCATTCAAAAAACAGACAGACAGTAACAATACAAAACAATAAACATCTATGTTTTAAAAAGACAACCATACCAATGTCTCCACATTCTGGATTGGTAGTGAATTGCACTGCATCTTATGCTTGTGAGTGACAATATAATTTCATTTTCTGACTTGTTCAGTCTGCAGATAAACCTGTACATTAAAGTTCTCAGTACAGCTTGCAATGTATTCACTCGTGCAGTGACAAACATTTCAGTCGCACTGGTCCATCGTGGCCTCCTCAAGAGCACCCGCAACGCGTCATTATAAGCCACCTGCAGCCTCTGTAGACTGGATTTTTTGTACTGAGTCCAGAGGTGGGCAGTGTATAGTGGTGTGCAATATGATTTAAACAACATTAACTTTACATCATCAGAGCATGAACCGAACTTGAACAGAAGAGTATTAGCTTGTGCATACAACATCCTGCATTGTCTATAAATATCATCATCTGCCATGTCCGCAGTGATGATATGCCCAAGATATTTAATTTTAGCTGTAACATTCAATACAACAACATTAGACAGGCAAAAATCAGGATACCACATGTGTTTATCCTCTTTAGTCCTACAAATCATGATCATGCTCTTAGTTGCGTTATACTTGATGTCATACTCCACACCATAAGCTGAACAGATGTTGAGTAGCTGCTGTAACCCAGCGGTGCTCGGACTAAACACAACCAAGTCGTCTGCATACATTAAATGATTAAGGACAAGATTCCCAGCCACACATCCAGTTTTACATCTTTTGAGCTTTGTAGACAGTTCATCTAAATACAAGTTGAACAGAACTGGGGACAAGATTCCTCCTTGTCTAACCCCATTGGTGACTCTAAATGGGGCAGAAACCCTGTTTCCCCACTTAATCTGCACTGTCTGCTGTCCATACCAATAAATTAAAATACGCACAATATATTTGGGTACACCTTTCTGAATCAACTTCATAAATAATTTTCAGTGATTCACTCTGTCAAATGCCTTGGATGCATCTAAAAAACACATAAAAACTGATGAGTTCTGCCTCCTGTATTTGTCAATAATATCTTTTAGAGCATATATACACATGTCTGTGCCCAGCAGAGCCTTAAACCCAAACTGATTGTCTGTCTGTGGATTTAATACAGTGGGAGATCCTGTCAAGCAAGATTAATTCAATAATTTTTGAGACTATACTGGCCAGAGCTATAGGTCTGTAATTGTTAGAGCTGCCAACTTTTCCAGTCTTATCTTTAATGACAGGGACTAGCAGTACAGTTAACAAACAATCAGGTAAAATTTAGAAAATGTTTTGTCTTAAAAAAAAAAAAAAAAAAAATGTACACAACCAAAATAAAAATTCATTCATAACATCTGAGTGGAGACGGGCAGGTGGTGGTGGTGAACTCCTCAAACGTTTCTAATTTAGTTTCACGGAGACGGAAATAAAAAGCTGTTGATTCAAATAACTTTGGAAATGAGATGATAAAAATGTGGATGATTATAAACTTCTTTTTGTAACTTTTTTAAGAGCCTCGGTGTTAAGAGCTGAGGTGTGTGTCTGAGTGTGTGTGTTCACTGGTGTTATGAGGTGTGTGTGTGTGTGTTCTCTGGTGTTATGAGGTGTGTGTGTGTGTGTTCTCTGGTGCCATGAGGCGTGTGTGTTTCCTGGTGTGAGGTGTGTGTTCTCTGGTGTCATGAGGCGTGTGTGTTTCCTGGTGTGAGGTGTGTGTTCTCTGGTGTCATGAGGCGTGTGTGTTTCCTGGTGTGAGGTGTGTGTTCTCTGGTGTCATGAGGTGTGTGTGTGTTCTCTGGTGTCATGAGGTGTGTGTGTGTTCTCTGGTGTCATGAGGTGTGTGTGTGTTCTCTGGTGTCATGAGGCGTGTGTGTGTTTCCTGGTGTGAGTTGTGCGTCCTCGCGGCCTCATTTATTCCTCTCGTGTGTTTGTGGTAAACGAGGATAAACAATGTGGGTTTCACTCCAGCGTACATCTCATACATCAACATAATTCCAATTCATTACAAAGTCAAATTTCACCAAGTGTGAGACTCGACGCTCTAAGCAGCAGCAGCTTATGCATGAGGGGAAAGTTCATCCTGTGCATATGCTTTTAATCACAGAGAGGCCGTTTCAGCGTGGAGATTGTTCTATAAGATCTGTGCTTTATAAGATTCATCCAGAAAATATCAGATAAACTCACATGTTTTCTACACTTACGTTTTTTCCTCTTCTGTGGTTTCCAAATCTGCAGAAAATCTGATCTTTTTTTCCCCCTTTTTTTTCCTCATAAACCGCCATATTTACTTTGATACACACACCACACGTGTCTCTGATTGGCTCGTCCACCTGTCAATCACTCCCATCTTTGTGAATCATAAGACTCACGGGCAGAAGTCTTTTACCATCCCAAAAATTGCTATATATATATTTGACAAATTATTCAATATTTTTAATGAATTAAATTTATGATGGTTTGCACGGCCACATGGCAAGTTTATTTGTATTGCACAAGTGGTACACAAAGCAATCCAAAGTGCTTTACAGAATAAGACATTAAAATGACAAAACAAATAAAAAATAATCATAAAATTAACATTCAAAGAGAAGAGGCAGAATAAAACCAGCTAAACAGAACCGTTTGAGCCTGGATTTAAACATTGTCAAAGTCGAGGCCTGTCTCACGTCTTCAGGAAGAATGTTACAGGTTTTAGCTGCAGAAAACAAACCTTTCGTCCTCCCTTTCGTCCTCCCTTTCGTCCTCCCTTTCGTCCTCCCTTTCGTCCTCCCTTTCGTCCTCCCTTTCGTCCTCCCTTTCGTCCTCCCTTTCGTCCTCCCTTTCGTCCTCCCTTTCGTCCTCCCTTTCGTCCTCCCTTTCGTCCTCCCTTTCGTCCTCCCTTTCGTCCTCCCTTTCGTCCCCAGAGTGTGAGATGGTTCATGTGGCTCTAACATGTGGGAGATGTACTTTGGTGTCAGGTCATGGAGAGACTTGTACGAACCAGATGCCCTCCCAGACATGACCTTTTTCATTTATACAGTCTTGGGCGTGGCAGACAGACAAAAAAAATAATGACCTCAGTAAATGTAGGTCTGAAACAGAATGGTACGTCTGAGCCCACCGTACAACGAGCAAACCAACTCTGGACTTTATCCGAACTTCCCGTAACCCTCACCCTAACCAGCACACGGGCACAAAACGACCCATTTTTCCTGCTCTCCGACTGTGAAATCGCCTCCTAAAAGCACGCGCGCTGTGTCCGGACGCACCGTGTGGACTGGATCTGACCATCGCTAGCATCAGTAATGTGCTAATTAGCTTTGGCAGTGGAGCGTGGACTGGGGCGAGTGTCCGGTCAGTACTGAAGGAGGATTTCACACTGTGTGCTGTCTGGAGACTCGGGCAGGAGGAGTGGACGCACACAGACACACACAGACACACACACACACACACACACACACTCCAGCACATGCTCAGGCAGATCACACAGAGGAAGGTGAGTTATTAGATCACACTGTAGAAGAGCGTGGCATTAGAGAGAAATTGATAAACAGTCGTCTAAATGAGCTCCCGACAACACGACCAGCTCAGTCTCATGATTTGTCTTCGTTTTCCAGGGGCTGATTTTAAGTAGGCGGGGTCAATAACTAATACTCATGTTTGCCATTTCACTACTGACCCTAAACTTACACAGCTACATGGATTCTCACGATAGTTCCAAGTTCACAAACAGTACAGACTCCATTTTGTTGTGCTCCCGCTGTAAGGTCGCACCAATCAGAGCCGTGTTGAGGTGTTAGCATCAATACGACCACGGTGTCTGTGAGAAACGTGCAGAAGGTCAGAGCTGTGGGCATTTGTGGACAGGAGAGAAGTCTGGAATTTTCTCAACTGTGCAACATAAAAGTAACAAAAAGTTCATTTTTTTTGTCTCGTGCTGCTGTTGCGACACTTTGGAAAACGTAAAATGTCACGACGATTCGAATCTGATTTGTCAAACGCTTTCATCGAGCGCCGTTTCAGACTGATAATGTGTAAAACTCAACGCAGTGACGAGACGTGAGACAGTTTTTGGATCAGGCCCAGGTTCTTATATATTGTTCATTATTGTATTTAATTATGAATGATTTTTTTTACAGAACACAGCTAAAAATACAACAAAAAAATGAATTCACGATAAGTACATAAACATCTGACATTTGTATTGATGTTGTCGCTCCTCTAGAACTCATCAAAAACCTCATTTCGTCAAATCTCAGAAGGTAAGACCCGGTTTGGACGGGAGACCACCACAAACACCAGATCGTTTTGTTTCGCAGCGAGGCACTTGACCCACTTTGCCTAGTATAAAAGTGATGTGCGTGTGTGCTGGTTGGAAGGGAGCTGAAGGTGCAAACTGGCAGCCTCGCTTCCGTCAGTCCGTCCCAGGGCAGCTGCGGCTACAATCGTCGTTTTTACCACCAGCGAGTGTCGACCGAACGAACGACGCTCCGTAAATTCGACGCGTTATCCTTTTAAAAATCATCATCTTTGCACCAGAATCCGGTTGCGTTTGGACTCGCCGTATTCACCCCTGTGCCAGATATAAAACCGTCACCTCGCATCAGCGCCACACTATATATTATTATAGTTAATATTAATATTATTCCAAACTAAGAAAAAAAAACGGAAAGCACAACCTTAAGAATGAGTTTATACGAGGGATTACACGGAGCGGCGGGTTCGTCACTCTGTACGACGCATTTGCAGCGACTGACACCTGTAATCTGCTCATCAGCCTCCATCAGTCCACATTAAGCCGTCACACACTCACTATAGGCCCGTGTTGCTTTACTTACTCTTGATTTGCGACGGCGTTTGTGCGTTTGTGTGCGTACGTGTGTATTAAACGGACTGGATAATATGTAACTGCATGTGTGTTGAATCGGCTGCACTCACATCACACGGTGGAAATAGTCAGTTTGAAAGATGTCGGTCGCTGAATGAATCACACCGCACTGTCCAGACGTATGTTTAATGGAATAAACACTAAACGGCGTATTTATGTTTGACAATGAACGGAATATTCTGGTCTATTATTAAACTAAAAATACATCACGAGCAAAAGGAGGTGGTGTTTTTATTTACGTTACAAAACCAGCTCTACTGTCGTGGTCCAGGTCAGACACATTTGATTTTGTTTAGTTCATGTAGCAAAGAAATAACTCAAGTAAAAGTTGAAATATCACATGAAAAATCTACTTGTAAAAGCATTAAAGTACTCGTTTAACAATGTACTTAAAATGTAAAGTATTTCACGTGTCTTATAAAGCTTCAAATGTAGTGATTTTGCGACAGATTTGTGCTGAATTTTGTTCAACAGAAACAACTGAGTTTATCATCTTTTTTCCCTTAGCCGTTTTTATTTGCATATTTTTGTTTTGCTCAAGTTATGAACGTGTTAAAAATAAACTCAGCCTTTTCAGCAGGACTCAAACCTTAATAAAAGTACAATTTACTACATTTTTCTACAAGACTGAAAGGTAGAGTAGAAAGTACAGATACTGCTCTCAAATATAAAGTGAAGTAAAATTAAAAAGTATCCAGTACAGACACCTAAAATGTTTATTTAAGCGCAGTACTTTACTACTTGTACTTCGTTACCTTCTACCTCTGCTTCCTGGTCCTGTGACTGCAGTTGTTAACCAGAATGAACCAACACAAACATGAACTTACAGCTCTGGGTTATCTGGATAATATGCAAATGTCTTTTCATTATTCTGTCCAGTTGACAGATGGATCTTATTTTATGAACTTCCTCTCTTCCTGTACCTCACTCTTTCACTTCCCATTCAAAATATTTACACTGCTGGGCCAAAAAATGTCTCCACCAAAAATAAAAAGGTGACAAACTCTAGCTTTTACAACATCTCAAGATTCATTTCCATCCAGTGTTGCGTTAATTTTCCACCAGGATGTTGCATTGATGATGGTCGAGTCTGACGCTGCTCAAAGCTTCTCCAGCTCATCCCAAAGATTCTCAATGGGGTTAAGGTCTGGACTCTGTGGTGGACAATCCATGTGTGAAAATGACGTCTCATGCTCCTGATCCACTCTGTCACAATTTGAGCCCGATGAATCCTGGCATTGTCATCTTGGAATACGCCCGTGCCATCAGGGAAGAACAAATCCATTGATGGAATAACCTGGTCATTCAGTATATTCAGGTGTCAGCTGACCTCATTCTGCTGAACCTAGACCGGACCAACTGCAGGAGGAGAGGACCTGTTTGCTGAGTACACAAACAGTTTACTAAGAATGATCGACTTTTTAAGGGTTTAGGGAGTTCAGTCGTCACCAAGTCTGACTCATTCCCAATAAACCTAACGATGCCACTATTAAAATCCATCATAAAGTGTTAGATTAGCGCGTGTTCAAACTCATTTCGGTTTTTCATGCAGCACCGACAAACCCAAACATAAGTATTTTTGGAGATCCTTTGACCCACTCGTCGGGCCATTACACTTTGGTCTTTGTTCGTCTCGCTCAAAACATTATGCAAGCCCGTTTTTTATTGCGTCTTTACTTTCCCGCCGCTTTGATAATCCGTTCCTCTCCGCCGTCGTAACGTGACGCCTTATCGGACTCGGCCTTTGTGAAATTATTATCGCTGAAATTCACATGGACACTGCTGCTACTGTTCTCCTCAAAGCGTTTAAAAAGATACGATGTGTAATATGTCCTTTTAGTGAAATAAACCGCTGTAAAATGATGAATCCCACCAGATCATCGCTCCGCACGAGTTGGATTAAAGGTACACTGTGTAACTTTTCCTGTTTGGGGTCCACCAGCTGCTCATTTCCGTTCACTTTGTCTGAAAAGTTACACAGTGTGACGTTAAACTTGCTTGTAATTGAAAAAATGCAAAAGATGTCACAAGACGGTCTCCATGACGATACATATACAGTTGTTCCTGATTATATCGCGTATCGCCTTTCGTGGTCTCGCCGTTTAGCGGATTTTTAATGGCAAAATGTCGATGAAACGTTCTGCACCGACAGTATTTCTAAAAACGTGTGATGTTTCGGCCTGAAAAAAGGTCTTGATCTTAGGTTTTGTTCTACAATACTGTACTTATTTACGAAGGTTTGAACTTTGAGATTGTTTAAACGAGAGCGAAAAGTGATAATGTGCTAATGTCTGTGTGAGAAAAGTGTATAAAGTGTGTGGTGAGGGGTTTTACAGCAAAAAACATAGAATACTTGGGGGAAAAAAAGCTGATACTTTGCAGATTTCGTCTACTGCGGGTTATTTTTAGAACGTGACCCCCACGATAAACGAGGGACCACTGTACACGTGTTCATAAAGTCTTAAATGAGGTAAAATCTTTGGAAAGTTTATGGACACCCTGTATTTAATGCCATACTGCGGAACACATTGGATTTTCAAACGTTCGTAAATTATACACTTTCTTTAAAAAAGCGCCAGATAGAATCCTTTAGCAACCACATTTTGATCCTTATTTTAAAAGTTTTGAAAAAAGGAGAGGAAAGAAAGGAAAGGGAGAAAGGAAAAGAGGAAAAAAGAAAAGAAAAAAATAATTAAGAAAATGGAGACTCAACCCTGAAACTGAATGTCAAAACTAGTTATAACTTCATAATTATACTCACTCATTCATTTTACATGTTACAGATTAAATGGTATTTGCTTCCATTCGTCGTTACGTTTAATTGGGCTCATGTATTTTAATTGAGTAGCGCCCTCTTGTGGTGACCCTGGCATCACGAGCACATTGCCAGTTGATGAGAGTCGGGCATGAGGTGGGTCACTGACTTTAGCTCCGTCATTATAAATTGTGTATTTCTGTTTAATTATATAATGACTGCCCAAGTGTACACATTAATTATGGAATCTGGGAAATTTGAGGTAATATTTGTACAACATATGAGTTATTACACTGTGCTGGACTGTTACACGTCGTGACAAGCTAGCTTTTAGATGCTAATGTGACTTGTTACCCTTGTAGAGTGCTTTCCTGACCAGTATATATGTTGATTGCACAGATTAAAACTACAAGAGACCGCTCCGTGTCCTGGCCATTTGTTCACAACACAACGCAGATAAACTGTACGACAATCAAGGACGAACACAGACGGGTAACCAGCAGCAACCAAGATGGACTTTTGCACAGTTCAGCACGGTGACACCTGCTCAATAATAAAACATTAGCTCATTGTAAGCCCCTCAGCCGCCCGCCCCCTCAGCCGCCCGCCCCCTCAGCCGCCCGCCCCCTCAGCCGCCCGCCCCCTCAGCCGCCCGCCCCAACCTCTGATCGTTGCTTTATTTCTGTTTGTCCTTTGCTTTGTACCAGGTTTATCATTTTGTCTGTTTCTTTGTCTCCTTTGCATGTTTCTATCTCTTGTCAAGTCCTGTTACGTATAAAAAAAATAAACATTTACAATAGAAATCATTGTTTCCACTCTACTAAAGCCAGGTAGCGTACTCCCTCCCTCAAAAGTTACACTGTACGCCTTTAGAAGTCATTATTCTGTACGATTCGTTTTATACTGAGGAGTTTATTTTGGGCAAGCAGCCAAAATACTCCAGGCTGTTTCTGTCTCGAGCTAAACATGTTAAACCCACAGCAGCAGAGACCAAAACAAGAAAATAGTAGGAAATATAAAAAATAAAATAAAAAATGAAGGCTTTTGGTTCCATTTTGAAGTGTTTTCCAGTCTGGCTCTGTGCCCTGTTTTGAGTGGCACTTGTTTGCTGTTTTGGCCCTCGGGTACTTTACTGAAATCACAGTTCTGTTTTGCCTTGGCCCCCTCCATAGTCATGCCAAAAATACTTCTTTGGTTTCACACCATCCACACGGCAGCTGCAGCTAAACAGCCAAACAGCAGTGGGAGGAGAAGAAGTGGCACCTTAGTAGTATTTTTAAGATGGACTAGTATCGTAGTAGAAGTAGTGTGCAAAGTAATCGCATAGAATGACTTTAAAGCTGCGCAGAGTAACGTTTAGGATGGTGCTTTTCTCCACAGACATGTTGCTCTTTTGCCTAGAATGTTCCACAGTATGGCATTCAATTCATCTATGACGATAAACAGATGATGCCAACGGACCAAGTTACATTCAGAAGAGAGGAGTGTCATTGTGTTTCTCTCAAGGAATATTTGAGCTATAAAAACATCTAACTGAATACATGGAAAGGCGCGATTGACAAGGTCCTACGTTACAAAAAAACTGACTCTTTTGAGCTTTCAGCCACGTTAAAATGATGTTAGCTCCTCCAAAACATACCTGGAGTTGTGTTTTGTTTCACTGACACTGTTACGACTCAGCTCATGTGGGGACAGGGAAGTAACAAAAGAAAACCAAGATGGAAAATGGTAAAGAAGTAATTTAATTAACAAGGATGGTAAGGGTAAACTGCAAAAAACAGGGACTAAAAATATATAAACAAAGGGTCGTAAGGGTTTAAACAAAAAAAGTTAAGTTAACTAAAACACAAATGTTACAGTAACAAACAAAATCTTGATGAACAGAGTCAGTACTAGGAATGAAGTGTCTCACCATAAAAAGTTATTACCCCTGTAGTGACTTGACCAAAAGAGACACGTGTGAATTTGCAGACTGACCACTCCAGTCCAGCAGCTACGTGTCCTGAATCTTCTTAAATGGAGGGAGGTGGTTGAAGATGGGCCCCAGGATTGGCCAGGCTGGAAAATAGTCCTCCAATCACATCCACTTTCCCCATAATCGTGGCTGATGGAGACCTTGGAGGATTCAGGGACGCACAAAATTTATAAAAACAAACCACAAAAAGAACTTCAGGTCTAGGGCCGTAACACACACGTTTAGGTAAATATTATGTTATTAATAGTAGCTCTACATCTCCAAAGCTCAAAATGCTCCGTCCCAACCCACAGACTGTGTAAAGAAGTGGACTAAGTGAGTGTGACGTCACCCACAGCGTTCAGCTCCAGTCAAACGAAGCTCATCGAGGCCGGAGCAGCTAAATCGGCGAATAATACGGAGACGAGTTCCACATTTTGAAATCCGACCGTGAGTATCATAGCAACCAAAGAGCCAATCAAGAGCGAGGCTGTTGAAGGTAACGCCTCTTCCCGCCCACCCTGCTGGGATAACGAGGAGCGAGCACTTGGCAACAGTGTCAATCAAACCTGTTGCTAACGCTAGCGGGAGCGACCTCTTGATTTATGGACAGAGTTGTAAAATAAAAACGCCTGGATCAAAATGACTGACACTGCAGCGGTTACAGAGAGAGGCAAGTTAATTGGAGCCAGAGTCGATGGAGCCGGACGCGCGCCCATGCTCGCTTCCCATTTAAAAAGTGGCGGCTAGCGTGTTAGCTATGCCCATTTACATATACAGTCTGTGGTTTCACCTTGTGACGTCATGAAGTGGTAGTTAACAGACTTTTGTTTAGGAGAGATTGGAAAATTTCAACCCTGGTATTGCCAAAGTGTGGAGTTTAAAAACACAGTGAAGCACTTCCTGTATTACCACATGACGACATCACAAGGTGGAACAGAGCATTTTATGTTTGAGAGAAGAACTCAGCCTAAATGTGCAGGGTTTGTGCGTTAAACTTTTTTTTTGTGAAGGATCAGAAAATAGCAGAATATGGGAATTTTAATGACATACTGTGGAATATAGTCGGGCAAAGCAAGAATAATCTCTGAAGACAAGCCAAACAGAAAGGTTACATAGTGCAGCTTTACTGTATTTTCCGGAGTATAAGTCGCACCAGCCAAAAAATGCATAATAATGAAGAAAAAAGCATATATTTCACTTATAAAATCACATCTGAGTATAAGTCCCTCCCCCGGCCAAACAAAAAAGCGCAACTTATAGTCCAGAAAATACGGTAATTATTCGAGAGCATGTTTTCATTGCGTTCATTGCTGCGGTTTAATTAACGTCAGGCACATAAACAACTAAATAAACCCCATAATGTCGACCTTTTTACGGCTGCCACTTTCCACTTTCTCCCTGCGACCTCTTTTTGACATCACCACACAAACACGAGTCTTGTTGCCAGGTCACAATATTCGTAGCTGAGGTTGGGATCAAATTAGCCCCCTCTGCCTCTCCACCCGAGCGAAGGCTATTTACACATTTCCAGGCAATTACGCTCTTGTCTGACATGGCCCGCGCTGACGGCCCACAGATTCATCACGTCAAACTGAGCTGTGAAATCTGAGGGGTCATTCGGGGCTGACGGTTTGCACTGATACTTTGCGGTGACGACACGCTGTGGGGAGCGTTCAGCGTGTATGTGTGTGGCGGGATGTTCAGCAGTTACCGTGGAGACACAATGCGCACATTAGCAGACACTGTCCAGAAAAGTTTTAGTATGAAAACTCAAGAAAAAAATATACAAAATGGATTTAACGGCGCATTTTCAGGAGTCTGATCAAGCTGAGCGTTCATGTTCCTGTTTAGATGTTTGATTTTCTACAAAAAGGTGACAGTGGCTTTTGAAAAACTGTTGGGCTAACGCTAGCTAGCTTGCGACTGTGTTTTGAGAGATTTGTTTAACAGCACAAACCGTCTGACTTGTTGCAGTTCTAAATCAGTTGTTTCTGGTCAGATTATGCTAAAATGAAGCTCGGATTTACGTCTACTTTGTGTAACAGCTTCAGACAGAGCAGTGCCTACAGTTAGCGTCACCTCTCAGGGAATGTTAATGACATCAGCTGCAACGTTAAAAAAAACTGCTTTTAAAATGGATAAAGTGCGTTTTAAATAACAAAATGATCCATCCATTTTCTTCCGCTTATCCGGGGCCGGGTCGCGGGGGCAGCAGTCTAAGCAGGAGCTCCCAGACTTCCCTCACCCCAGACACGTCCTCCAGCTCCTTCGGTGGGACCCCAAGGCGTTCCCAGGCCAGACAAGAGACATAGTCCCTCCAGCCTGTCCTGGGTCTTCCCGGTGGGACATGCCCAAAACACCTCCCTAGAGAGGAATCCAGGGGGCATCCGGAACAGAAGCCACCTCAGCTGCTTCTCTCGATGTGGAGAAGCAGCGGCTCTACCCCGAGCTCCTCACCCCATCTCTAAGGGAGCGCCCTGTGGAGGACACCCATTTCAACCGCTTGTATCAGTGATCTTGTCCTTTCGGTCATTACCCAGAGCTCATGACCGTAGGAGAGGGTAGAAATGTAGACCGACCTGTAAATCGAGAGCTTTGCCTTTTGGTTCAGCTCCTTCTTCACCACAACAAGACAATAAAGATCTACAAATGGAAACTGTCTTTTTTTTGATTGGTTCTTCAGAGCTCCTTATCCAAGACACTTCGCTCTCTTCCCTTGACTTTGAGCGTAGGCGCAGATCGACAGCCACACGTTTATCAATCCTCAGGACACATCAGATGGAGCTTTAGACCATCAGCGAGAGAAGAGTCAATAAATAACACATCATTATTGTGTAGCAACCAGAAAAAAACACAGATACAACCGAAGAATCATTCGTTTCACCCCTGAGAACAAACATACTACTGCAGCTAAAGGCAATTTTGTCCAAGTTTACGAAAGAGCCAAGACGATATTTAAATCTAACAAGTTCAACGCTGCTACTTCAACTTATACTCAAATCTTTACATCGATATTCTCAGTCAATGATGCAGCTGCCATGACGACCAGCGCCCGCATCAAAAATACATCATTTATGGAACGAGATATGAGAATCCGAGAGATGGTTGGAAGCAAATACACAACTTACGTAATGTAGAGCAAGACTTTGGAACTAATAAAGAACGCAGCATGTGCTTGACACGCAAATGAGACCGGCGTTACTGCCGTGGTGTCTGTACGCGGCGTCCGTCTCTGTCCTCACTGAAGCCAAATGAATCTCCACAGTTACAGCCCGACAGTGACGATCGACCAAGTTGTTCACCTTTTTACTGAGGGACGTGCTGCAAAACTATAACACGTCTGTCATCCCTCAGTCGTCCAGGTCTGATCCACAGCATAAAAGCTCAAAGTTAAATCCGTCAACTGGACAAAAAGTCGTCTCGTCGTGCGAAAAGATTTAGACAGATTTAACTTTGACTATAACAGAAAAACACAACTAGTTCATTTTAAACATTTTGCAGTGGTCCTAAATTATTCTTCAGTTACCTTATTCATTCAGAACTACAATATTCACAGGCCAGAGCGGAGTTTTCCCGTGACGTTTAGCCGACAACGACTAGAATGCCAATGTGCGTGCGTCCTGATTATCGGACAATAACTCAGTATTTAGATGCAGACAGCGCACAGTGGACTTATTCTGACGTCTGTACAATGTGTCTGTTCTACGGTAAGAAACTTTGCTCAAATTCGTGGGGAAAAAATCTGGAAGAGGGCCTTTAATGTGCCATTTCTTTAATTGCAAATACTAGGTTTACTATAAATGATTAGGTTTAGCATTTGTGGATTTTCCTTTTGGACATTTACTGGGAGCAGGGCTGTAAAACTATAAAACCTGACAGTTTCTTGACATTGGATACGCGAAGGACTTTTACGAGCATTTTGCCTCCTTTGCTACCCACCAAACAGCGCCGCCGCTAGTTTTAAATGTGCAAGTACAGTGAGACTTCTGAAGAACGTAGTGCTCTCTTCTCCCAGTGTCACGGTAAGAACTCTGTAAAACGAGTGGCGCATTCGAGAACCAGTCCATGTCTCTCGCTTCCCCCTTTTCGCTCTTTCTCTCCGACTCTGATGTACGACAGGTCCACGCCGCACGATGTGTTCAGGCCTGACAGGACACGTGCCCATCACACGTTTTAATTCCCGACGCGCAGCGGGAAAACGTAACGCAAGAAGATGACGTACACTTATATTGTAAACCACGAAACTCAACGGCTCTTTGGGAAACTGCAAGAAACGCTGCGGATATGAGATGGGAGTCGAGGATAGTGAGAGAAAAAGGAGATTTGAACCTTGAAAAAATGAGAACGGAAGAAAGACTGAAGGAAGAGCGCGGAGGAATGGTCACAAAACGAAAGGGAAACCAGGGAAAAACGCAAAAATAGACCTATTTGTGCGTTCTCTAAACTGCTTGTGGAGGATCTGTCACCTACTTCGCGTACTTTGCTTTTAATGTTTGATTTTATGTTGTAAATTTTGTGATATTTTATTCTTGTATGTATTGTGAAGCGACTTTGAGTATCTTGAAAAGCGCTATATTAATAAAATGTATTATTACTAGGCGTTGGATATTGAAATTTTGTGTGACATGTGATTATCATGGCCAAAATAATTGCATTTACCAATTACATCCCAATCTTGATAAATAAAATTGTTATGGATATGAATAATTATAATTTTAACAGAATATTATAGATGAGCAGGGCCGTCATCTGAAATTTGGAGGCCCGGGGCAATAAGTCTCACATGCCCCCCCCCCGTTTTATTGTGTTTTAAATGTAATATGTAAAGTGTGTAATGTATTTTAAGCATGGTAGTGTGTGCATTAGAGTGTCTGAACTGGATGAATGACTGAGACGTGCGAATGTGCATATAAACTATAAGTTCTTATCTGTTTTTTTATTATTGTGATTACTGTATTTTTTCTCTGTAAACCAGGGACTGCAGATGGAAATTAGCTATAATCTGGTGCATTAGATCTGTTTTATGCTTAATGTCTCTGTACATGGTCCCTTAAAGACTAAACTAACCAACTAACTAAACTAATACAAATTAATAGGAAGACGGTTCAATTCTGGGCCCCCTAATTCCCTGGGGCCCCGGACAACAGACCCCTTTCTACAGCGGAGTCAACAGGGGGCGGACAAATAATTTTTTTCTGCACATTTTGGTGATATTTAGTGCGATTATCACGATTATATAAAATGTCTCAGGAACGATTATTGTTGACCCTTTTTAAAAATCACGATTTATGGTTCCAAAAAAATCCTGCAGGTGCCTCTGGTTACAGCTACGTACTAAATATAGGCTCCAATCCAGTTTTTTTCAGTTGTGATACGCCCAATCAGCGTGACAGATTTGTGCTGAACGTTGTACCTTTGCGTTCCCAGATTGATAATGTGTGTAACTCCGGAGCTACACAAACCGTCTGGCTTCTGCGGGATAATGTTTTATTCACAAGGGCCAAAACCAATTGCCTTGGAACTTCCACGTTAGTCTTGTCCAGTGTCTTCTACAAACCCTGAATGTGCTGTTCTCTGGGAATCTCAAGACATTTCTGAAATTAAATGCTTTTTGTTAAATAACAGTCATGATATCTTTAGTAGTGATGGGATTTTTTTGGATCCGTTCATTTGAAAGAGCTGTTCAAAAGACTGGTTCTTTTACCATTTATATGACAGAAAACAATGTGAGAACTCATTTTATCTACAAACTAAGCACAGAAATAAATGACCAAGTCTCAGAAATGTGTTAAAACCATTTGAAATTATACATAATCCAAATAAAACTTTTCACTTCACTGTCTGTATAATCCCTCAGTCATTCAGGTCTGATCCATAGTAAAATAAATTAAAGCCACAAGCGGCATCGAACGGCCCTCGCAGGACTGTAAAATGTACAAAAAATTAGGAAACTTTCCCATTAGGATAACATGGGATTTTTCACGCATCGCCATGGCAACCCAGTGAAAAATATGACATGGTTCTGCTTTAAGCTTTTATGCTATGGATCTTCATGTCATCCCGATCAAAAAAGTAAAGTTAAATCCGTCAACTGGACAAAAAGTTGGAGTTAAGACGTTTTGCTGCGAAAAAGTGTCTTGGGTGAGCAGCGAAAGATTTAAACATTGATGGATTCAAAATATATATTCAAGTTATATTATGTTATCTCACTGTTCATTTTAAAGGTACTGTAGGTACTGTAATGTTCACTCTTACTATAATCATTATATTCATCTCAACTATGTAAACTATGTAATCTGCACTAATGTTTGTTCTTGAGTCTTGCAGAAAATGTCTTTTGAAAGTTGCAGGATCCCACGGGAAGAAGGTCACTGTGAAACCCTGAAACAGAAACATCTTGGGAATGACCTTTAGAAATGCAAAAACAAAATATATTTCTCTGCAAACAGTGTAAAAACATATGACGAAATTCACAAAGTATGTAAACTATGTCCCCCATCCCTTGAGAATGCATTTGTAACTAGGGTCCCTAACTAAATAAAAGGAGGAGAAAGACGGAGACTTCAGAAAGGAGTGAGGTTGTAAACTGAAGGTTTTGCCTCCCCGCTCTTTCTCCTCAATATTGAGACAAAATAACCTCTCTTGTCTTCTCTTCTCTTTTGAACTGTAATATAGGTTAAAAAGGTGAACCTATCAAACATAGTAAAAGCTAAAAGTTAAATCCAACAGAAAAAACAGAACTAGTTCCCTTTAAACGTTTTACAGTGGTCCTAAATTATTCTTCAGTTACCTTATGAATTCTGAACTACAATATTGAGGCCAGAGCGGAGTTTTCCCGTGACGTTTAGCCGACAACAACTAGAATGCTAATGTGCGTGCATCCTGATTATCGGACAATAACTCACTATTTAGATGGAGACAGCGCAGTGGACTTATTCTGACGTCTGTACAATATGTCCGTTCCATTTTCTCATTAGCGTAACATGGGCTTTTTCACGCATCGCCACGGCAACCCAGTGAAAAATATGACGAATATGAAGAGTCATTGTGCCAAATTTCACATTAATCCATGAAACTAATATTTTTTCTGATGATTAACTGGACAAAAAGTTGTAGGAGTGAAGACGTTTCGCTGCTCGTCCAAGTCGCTTCTTCAGTTCGGGTCAGATTACTGCTGGACACTGACTTCTATCTAAATTATTACATCTGAAGGGAGGAGCTAACGACACTGAAACTAGCGTCTTCACTCCTACAACTTTTTGTCCAACTGAGAGATTTGAATTGTTCTTTACATGTTTCACGACAATGACAATAATGAATTCAGTAATAACTTGTTGTGATGCCAAAAGTGTTATTTTTTTGTGCAAAAACCTCTTCCTCGCGTCGATTTAGCCTTAATCGGTGTCAAAATGCATAAAAACTACAATGAGCTCTGATTCCAATAGCTCACATTAAAAAACTGTTCAAAAGAGCCGATCACTAATCTATCGTGCACAGTTCACCGCTCGTTTCTAGTTGTTGGGATTCGATTCCCGCTCTACACTGAAACTAGCGTCTGCACTCCAACTTTTTGTCCAACTGAGAGATTTGAATTGTTCTTTCACTACAATGAATTCAGTAACAACTTATCGTGATGCCAGAAGTGTTTTTATGCGCAAAAACCTCTCCCTCGCGTCGATCCTTGCGCCGATTTAGTCTTAATCGGTGTCAAAATACATAAAAACTAGAATGAGCTCCGATTCCAATAGCTCACATTAAGAACTGTTCAAAAGAGCTGTTCACTAATCTATCGTGCACAGTTCACCGCTCGTCTCCGCTTGTTGGGATTCGATTCTCTTCCTTATTGTCCAACACTTAACGTAGACGTATCCATGGTGACAGATCGTGTTGACAACTTAACACTGATTAACCAGGTGTAAACACGCAGATAAACCTTTGAGCTTTTATTTGCGTCGCTACAGAACACCGGAAACGTGATTGAGTTTTCCCCCCATTTGGTTCCCGTCCCGTTCAGATTACCACGCACAAATCTGCACGCCAACCTGAGCAGGACCGGCGCGCCCCACGCCCGCTCCCCCCCGGGTGCTGTGGTCCTTTTATTAGAAGCGTATTCTATCAGTGCTTTTAATGTAAAAACGTAATAAAGTCATTTCACGCCGTGTTGAGCAACTTTGCCTCATTATTGTTCGGTCTCTGTGGTTTTTTTCCGCAGCGGGCGACGACGCACGCGGCTACGCACTGGCACAAAATAGCCCAGTGATCTCAGCAACCCGGCGCACCTAAGTGAGAGACAGATGGAGGCGAAGGAACGAGCAGATGAACAGGTTAATAATTTAGTGTACTCGTATGTCAAAGGAGTCCGAGGAGTAAGCAGTTTTTGTACTGAATGTGTAGCAACCGAATATGTAATAACAGCCAGGAACGTCGGAATTTTGGACAACGTTAAATGTAATAAGACCATAATGTGACAAGACAAGGCAAGTTTATTTGGATTACTGTATTTTCCGGCCTATAAGTCGCACTTTTTTTTCACCGTTTGGCCAGTTGTGTGACTTATTTCACATATAAAATCGTATCTGAGTATATGTTTTCTTCATTATTATGTATTTTTTGGCTGGGGGTGTGACTTATACTCTGGAAAATACAGTATTTTGTGTACGAATTGTGCTAAACAGAGTGCTTCACAGAATAAGAAAGACAGAACTCACAATACAACAAATTAAAATATAAATCATCATAAAAATCATAAAATTAACGTTCAAAGGAACAGTGCAGCTTAAAAACCTTTCAACATCAATCAATAATGTCGTAATTTTCGCCAACTTTAAATGTAATAAGGCCATAACGTAACAAGACAAGGCAAGTTTATTTGAATTACTGTATTTTCTGGCCTATAAGTCACAATTTTTTTCATGGTTTGGCCAGTTGTGCGACTTTTAATTCACATATAAATCGCATCTGAGTGTTTTTTTTTTCTTCATTATGTATTTTTTTGGCTGGTGCGACTTATACTCTGGAAAATACAGTATTTTATGTACAAATTGCGCTATACAAAGTGCGTTTTAGACATTAAAATCACAATACAACTACTAAAACACTAAATAATCATCATAAAATTAACATAAGAGAAGAGGGCAGAGTAAAAACCTTTCAATAACAGCCAATAAAGTCATTACATCTAAAGTTGGCCCAAATTATAGTCCAGTAAATACAGTAATTCAAATAAACTTGCCTTGCCTTATTACATTATGGACTTATAAGTCACGCTTTTTCATAGTTTGGCCATGGATGTGATGTTTTTTTCTTCATTATTATTCTTTTTTTGCCTGGTGCGACTCATACAAATACAGTATTTTGTGTACGATGTGTGCTATACAAAGTAATAAAGACATTAAAATCACAATACAACTAAAAACATAAATAATCATCATAAAATTAACTTTAAAAAAAGAAGCATGCAGCCAATAACATCATTTTGGCCAACTTTAAATGTAATAAGTCCATAATGTAATGACTTGGGTGAGCCAAAAACGTAATAATGCCTCTGATTTTTGATACTTTTGACAATCTTAAAAAGGTAGAGTAGCCAAACATTGTACGTAAGAGTAAGAGTAAGAGTAATGTAGGGAGGGTTTCATCGCACTGATCTGGACACTCAAGGCGTTTCAGCTCCCATCCAGACGCCATTTTCACTTTGATGTTTCTAGTTTGAGACACTGAGTTGACCAAGTCCAGCCCCAAAGGGAGGAGTTATAGCGTGAAACTGCCCTTGTTTACCAGCAACGATCATGAAGGGTCGTTAACTCAGAGTATCATAAAATCCTAAATTACTCAAACATGCACGGATGTCGTACAAAAACCTCTTCAAGCATGTTTTTGACGAGGCAAACGGTATTATAACAGTGGAGTGCGGACAGGGCAATCAATAAAATCTCAAATATAGTATAAGTATAGTAAATAGTTTAGAATTATATCGAAATAATCCCATTTTCGCTTCACTTCTGTTTGCAGCATGGCTCTAGTCACTGTGTCCTTTAGTACACCCTACTGGCCACTGAGGAGACTGCATCAAGCGCAGTTCCAAATGTCATTAAGTTGTGTTGTCTTATGCTACGGAGATTGTGCAGCGCCGCGACACTGAACTTGTGCTTTTACGACCGCAGATGCTAGCCGCTTGTTTTAGAAGCTTGTGCATGAGCTACATTGAGCTAAATTACTATTAAAAAGACGACGTATCTGATTTTTACCGTGTTAAAAACGTGAGAAACGGAACTAGGTGGTCCAAATTTATTCTTCAGTTACCTTATGAATTACAAACCACAATATTCAGAAGCCAAAGGAGTTTTACCGTGACGTGAAGCAAACAACAGCTAGCATGCTAATGTGTATACAAGCTGATTATCAGACAATAACATTTTCTAATTACCGTAAATTTTGGACTATAAGCCGCGACTTTTTTCCCCACACTTTGAGCCTATACAACAGTGCTGCTTATTTATAGAATTATACTGATAACGGCCACCGGGGGGTGCTCTCTAGCTGCAAACGTAAAAGTGAGACAGACGTGCTCACTCCCACATCATGGAAAACACACGAAGAAATGGATATGATGCAGTTTTTAAGATAAAGGAGGAAATAGAGCCACTGAACTTAAGCTCGGCATCCATGAATCGAACTTGGTCAATGTAAAAAGACGTCAAAAGGAAATAAAAGCAGAAGGCCCGTGTTGGTACAGCTTTATTTTCTAAACCTGCAGGTGTGTTTATCCCGTGTTGAAGGCGTGTCGGTGCCAATTTTCAGGCAGTTTAAAAAAAAAAAAAAAGCATGTCCATGTACCGTCTTTCTGTGTAAATATCTCACGTTACAATATGAAAATATACATACTTATACATGTACAACAATTGATTTTCTTTTCAAATTTAGCTGGTGCGGCTTATATTCAGGTGCGCTCTATAGTCCGAAATTTACGGTTGATGCAGACAACGCACAGTGGACTTATTTTAACCTCTACACAATACATCTGTTCTGGGATAAGACAAATTTTGCTCAAATACATGGGAAAAAAATCTCAATCTTTTAATGTGCTTTTGCAAAACAGCAGCTCGAACGGTCTGATCAATATAATAAATGACTAGGTGGAGCATTTGTGGATTTTCCTTTTGGACATTTGCAGTGAAATCATTTAAATCTGGTGAAGACCGTAGAGCAGAGTCTACATTTGTGCAGCTGATCAGACTGAGGATGGAGCACACGTGTTCTTTGCTAATGGAGCTAAGTGCCAGCCTCACCGTGCAACCCTCAAGTCAAATCCCTTCCACTTAAAAAAAAAAAAAACACAAAAAGGCCTGTGTCATTAAAAAAAGGTTTCCAATAACGCGCCATGTTTAACCACTGCACATTTGCTTCAGCTTGTTTGAGAGAAGAAACCGTTTAGATCGCCCGTAACTAGAACAGATTCGAGATCAAGAGGTTAAACTGTGACATTTTCAAACTCGGGAGCATAATGATGAGAAAGTGATGTGATATCTGCATTCAGAATAGTTTTAATACTGCTTTAACAGAGAGAAATCATATCAGATCAAATCATTTAAAATTAGCATTGGCTTTCAAACCAGATAAATGATTTGGCCTTCGCTAATGGAAGTTCTCATTATAGCGCTCATTGTCTTCAAGCAAAAGGTCTGCGCAATAAGAGCAATTATATTTTTATTTGGTTATTGGTTAAATGCCAGGGGCCTCATCAAAGTTTCATGTGCTGGAAACGATGACATAACTCACAAGTGCGTTGGACGTCATGATTTGGCAAGAACAGCCGCTAAACGTCCTCAAACTACCAAAGTTTTGTCTCAGTATAAGTGAACAGTCGGGTAATTTCATTCTGAACCTCAACCATGGACAACTATTCGCTGCATGTGACAATGAAATAAAGCAATGTTTGAACTTTTAAAATGAATGAAATGTTAACTTTGAAATATTAATAAGTACATAGAGTATATATTTTGCTCAACTTACTCGCGGTCTGTCACCATGGTTACAATCTACTCATTTCCATTGGCCATTTTTTGTCAACTGTTAGGAAATTAAAAAAGTGCTCGTACCTGTTTTTTCCCAGTTTTAATACATAAAGAAGTTATTCCTATTTTTTTCCTGTATATTTTTGTTAGTGTAAGTTGAGAATTTTTGTCTATTTTTTAAAGTATTTTTTCATCGTCTCCTTTGCGCCGCCCCAGCTCCTTTGCGCCGCCCCAGCTCCTTTGCGCCGCCCCAGCTCCTTTGCGCCGCCCCAGCTCCTTTGCGCCGCCCCAGCTCCTTTGCGCCGCCCCAGCTCCTTTGCGCCGCCCCAGCTCCTTTAGTTAGGCCTGGTGAGTCCGGACGTCCTGTTGTCGTTCTTCATTTATTTATTTATTGTTTTGTCATTGTTGTTAGCGTAGGGACGGCGGCGGCAGCTTCTCCCGCTCTGCATAAAATTGTCCTTCCCAGCGCACCGTCCTTATTTTACATTGTCCGGCTCAGCGTGATCTTTTTCTTCAGCTTTAAAAACTTAAGAACCAGAAGTTACGAAAATAATAAACAGCTTTAAACCCTTACCTCTGTCCTCCTGTGTCCTTCTTAATTGACTGTTGACCTATTTGTATGATGTTTATCGTTTTTAATGTTGTACAGCACTTTGGTCAGCTTTGGTTGTTGGAAGGTGCTATAAAAAATAAAGTTTGATTGATTAGTTGTTTTTATTTATCCTTGGGTCGTAACATCAGCGCATTGTTTTATCTGCCTGATTCTCTAGTACAAAATGCTAAACTTACAACTTTAAAAATGGCGTCTATTAGTCATGGGACGATATTGAAATTTTGTGCGACGATTATCACGGCCAAAATAATTGTGATTAACAATTATATCACGATAACGATAAATAAAGTTGCTATGGATACGAATAATTCTAAATTGAACAGGAGATTATTACAGATGAGCAGGGCCGTCAACTGAAATTTAGAGGCTCGGGGCAATAAGCCTCACGTGGGCCCCCCTGTAATACAAATTCACAGTAAGAGGTTTAATTCTGGGGCCCCTAAAAACTCTAGGGGCCCCAGACAACAGACCCCTTTGTCCCCCCCGTTGACTCCCATGTGGACACGTCTTTTTCTGCACATTCAGGTGATATAATGGCGTTTATTTTTGTTTGCGATCATCACGATTACATAAAATGTCCCGGGAACGATTATTAGCCTTTATCACAATAAACGATATTATTGTTTATCGTTCCATCCCTAGAGTCCACCCAGTCGCAGCTTTTAGAGACAAGGGCTAAAAGACAAAGCTTGATAATCATTTTAAACAGAATTGAAAACCGAAGTAACAAACTCTTCTCGTTGCCGTTTTTATTGTTTTATTGTTTTGTCGAGCCACGTAGCCTCACAGTCCCAACGCAGACAGAAAAAGAGTTGAATCCAGGTAAGTCGTCTTAAATTTTGCACGACAATATCACCTGCCCAGTGCGCTTTATTTTTGCAAATTAGTTGTAGACGCATTTGGTGAACTTTGACCTTCATGTACGTGTTTTCCAGTGTGGTTTTCAATTACAAATGGCAAATAAACAACACCTTAATCTTATCACTCACGCTCCACTAAGATAGTTTTGAAACTTCTTAGCGCGTATGCTAACAACGATATGGAAAAATACAAGGGACCAGCTCTGAGATTTTTCATTTGCCTGATTAGCATCTAG
The DNA here is from genome assembly GCF_009829125.3 of Periophthalmus magnuspinnatus. Lineage (NCBI taxonomy): Eukaryota > Metazoa > Chordata > Actinopteri > Gobiiformes > Gobiidae > Periophthalmus > Periophthalmus magnuspinnatus. The sequence goes on along the minus strand of NC_047136.2, from coordinate 4,471,739 downwards.
TGGCAGCTATAGCGTCTCCTCGTATAGAGTTTGCATCGTGAAATAAATATGCGATATAAGCAACTTTTACGTGATGCTGGGAGTGCGCTTCTTTTGTACGGTAAAATGTTTGAAGCTTGTTAAGGTGGAAAGATCCAATATGTCTGCTCACGTCTTAGTCTCTAACGCAAACGCCGCAAAAGCCGTGTTACTTTTGCACTTTTTAAAATGATTTATCTAAAAGGTGCAATATGAAACAATAATACAAAAAAAAAAAATATTGCAGTGTAGATCGGAGATAATGTTTTTAGATGGCGGTTAAAGCAGAAACTTACAGCAAAAGCAGCATAAACGACCCAAATACAACAAAGATGAGACTGCTGCGGCTACGTTGTGTCTCAATTTAACGGTTGCACACTTTGAAGTACCTTTCGAAGTACCCGGCTGATGAAGGGTGCTCCTCCGTGTAGCCTCCATTGACCACAAAGGCCGTGCCGAAATTAGCGTATTAGCGTATGACTCATGATCTAAAAGTGTAAAATGGACATAGTTTCATTTGTAATTCTTTATTATTTCATAGAAGACGAGTCAAGGTGGCGACTTCACAGCCATTTTGTTTCTGTTTACACTGAATGAGATAAGGAATTAATCTTTCCCTTCGAATATCAATAGACGAATATAACATTTGAGGTGATTTTTTTCCCCGCCCAACTGTAGCTAGTGTTACATAACTTTAAGAAAATATAGCAGCGCGTGAAGTCTGCTCAGATGCACGCTTCGTTCACAGCTGAATTGACAAACTATTTCCGGGTCACGGGCCAAAAGTAAATATTTACAGTAAAAACAAAGTGTATAATTAACACTACATCACTAAATACATATTGTTATTTACAGTGAACCATAACCATTAATAATAAAAACACTAAAAACACGACAAAATACAGAGTTAAACAAATAAAGTTCTGGCAACATTACACATCCACCATCCTCCACAACTCAACTACCAACCTCCGCCCAAATCAATCAGCTGAGTTTAAAACCACAATGAGAATATTACAAACACAAACACACAACAGCGACACAAACACAAACACAAACACGGCAGGACTAAAGGGAGACTAGACCGGGACTAAAGGAGGACTAGGCCGGGACTAAAGCGGGACTAGGCCGGGACTAAAGCGGGACTAGACCGGGACTAGACCGGGACTAAAGCGGGACTAGACCGGGACTAAAGCGGGACTAAAGCGGGACTAGAGCGGGACTAAAGCGGGACTAGAGCGGGACTAGAGCGGGACTAGAGCGGGACTAGAGCGGGACTAGAGCGGGACTAGAGCGGGACTAGAGCGGGACTAGAGCGGGACTAGAGCGGGACTAGAGCGGGACTAGAGCGGGACTAGAGCGGGACTAGACTGGGACTAAAGCGGGACTAGACCAGGACTAAAGCGGGACTAGACCAGGACTAAAGCGGGACTAGACCAGGACTAAAGCGGGACTAGACCAGGACTAAAGGAGGACCAAAGGTCTAAAGGAGGACTAAAGCAGAACTAAAGCCCCATTTTACACATCCATAATCCATGAGGCTCAAAGATGAACAGATTTCTTACCTTGTTCTGCAAATTCTGCGTTGTCCTTCTCCAACAGTTTAGTGGTCGATGTCTGAATCCGAGCCCAATCTGGTCCAGGGAGGTCGGGAGATTTAGTCCAAAATACATCCACGTGGACTGGGCGAGGATTTGGGAACGATGTGCACTTTTAAACTCTTTGTTGTTGGTGTAAAGAGCCAAAATGGACCCAAGAGGAACTAGGTTTATTCAACAAGAGTCTTGGACCAGAGCGAGGAAAAGACAAAGGTAAAACTTTGTAATTATAAGTACAAATACATTTAAAAATAGGAACTCACAGCCCATTCGATCGCTGAGATAAGCTGGATGAGCAGGGCTTGATTGCAGATGCAGAACAGGTGAGTTTTGGCCAGAGAAGACTCCGCCCACAGGTGAGGGGAAAGAAAAGGGGTGTGGCCTCGAGGACGAAACAGTAGAACATGTTATTTTAAACTGTAACAGGTAAAATGACAAGAGACGGAGTTTTAACAAGAATTTTACAAAGAGAAAAGTGTTGCATTTCATTTGAATAACATGCTAAATGGTTCACGTGAGAATTAGGGATTTATCTGTGTAATTTCTCATTTGTCCAGGTCTGAGCCACAGCAAAAGGAAAAGAATTTGTCCAGTTGATAAATTTTCAACTTTCCTTTTGCGATTTTTAAAGGAAATGAATCTTGTTATAAAAGGATTTAGCTTCACTAAAAACGTTTATAAAACTGTGGACCACACCTCAGCACAGGAGGTGGTGGAAATGTGCACCTACAGGCTAAAAGAAGGAGGAGGAGGAAGAAGAGGAGGAAGAAGGAGGAGGAGGGAAGAGGAGGAAGAGGAGGAGGAGGAGGAGGAGGGAAGAGGAGGAAGAAGAAGAGGAAGAAGGAGGAGGAGGGAAGAGGAGGAAGAGGAGGAGGAGGAGGGAAGAGGAGGAAGAAGAAGAGGAAGAAGAAGGAGGAGGAGGGAAGAGGAGGAGGAGGGAAGAGGAGGAAGAAGAGGAGGAGGAGGGAAGAGGAGGAAGAAGAGGAGGAGGAGGGAAGAGGAGGAAGAAGAGGAGGAGGAAGGAGGAGGAGGGAAGAGGAGGAAGAAGAGGAAGGAGAAGAAGAGGAAGAAGAAGAGGAGGAAGAAGAAGGAGTAGGAAGAAGAAGGAGGAGGAGGGAAGAGGAGGAAGAAGAAGGAGAAGAAGAGGAGAAAGAGGAAGAAGAAGAAGAAGGAGGAGGAAGAAGAAGGAGGAAGAAGAAGAAGAAGGAGAAGAAGAGGAGAAAGAAAAAAAAGGAGGAGGAGGAGGAAGAAGAAGAAGAAGGAGGAAGAAGAAGGAGGAGGAAGAAGAAGAAGCCGTTCATACTGAAAACACCTCATATCAAAACTAGCACTAAACAGATTAATCACGGATCTAAACCAGAACCAAACCAAGTCTACATCAGGACTAAACTGGGCTCAAACCAGGACAAAGACCAGACCAGAACAAGTGTGAATCCAGACTAAGACACCTGTGCCAAAGCAGAGAAAGTCTTGTTCTTCCAGAAATCAACAAAATATCGCTAGTCGTACATTTTTAAGTTTTATATCTTTCTTTCTTTACTCTTTTACCTTGTACAAATTCATTAATCTTACAAAAGAAAAGATGTACCAGATTTAGCTACTGTTACTTTCCACGTGCAGTCCCTGGACACAGCTGAACACACATTAAAACACACATTTCATTACAAATACATTATAAGACAAACAGTTCATCATTGACATTAGCAGGAAAATACAATAAATGTCCCCATGTCCAACAGTATATTTCCTACAGTCCAAAACCAATTTAAAAAGTCAATTATGTGCAGGTTTTTACATTGAAACAGAACATTACAAATGAACCAGACTGACATGGACACGTTTGATTTTTGATGATCTAAAATATGTAGTTAATCATCATGACTTTTCTCCGCTCTTACGGGGGTGAATCACAAATGTGTCAAAACTTTTAATACGTTTAAACTTCCTGCAAACTGAAACATAACGCTGCAAAGTAACAAAAAAGGGCCAAAACGCTGGAAATTATCGCCCATTTCCGAGCTCATCTAGTCAGAGAAAATATGAAAACTACGCCCCCTTGTGCCACCTGCCTTCAAATTATGGACTGCGACGTGGATCTGTACATCTGGACTACGCTACTCTGTTGGACAAAGCTGATCCGTTTGATATTTTAATGATATAAAGGCGATAATCTGCTGCGCTAACTATGCTAAGATAAGTAACAGATATAAGTGCCACTGCAGTTTAAACTATAGTCGCCATAGTTGTCAATAGAGAGACATTTCAGATGCTAACTCCAAACTTTTCTGCCTCCCACAGAACAGAACTTCTGCAGAAAGACACAGCAGGCACCGGGGAGGCAGTGAAAAGACAGTGGTGGAAGTTGGAAAAGTTATGCAATCAAACCAGTCTGGGGAATGCTCATTATACGTAGCTCTGCTTTTGTTTGTTTAGCTGTTAGCATTATTTGTGTTTATGTCTCTTTTTTTCACTTTTTATATTACTTGTAGTTTAAAATATATGCAAAGAACACAGTGTCTATGTAGTTTTTGAGAGACTGAAATCAAATTTGGGGCTGTTGAGGCGACGTAAGTTGGTGTTTTGGGAATGTTTTGAAGCATCAGTCATTTCTTACGATTATTTCCATAACTCAAGTGTTTTATAAGGTCAATGTGCGTTTAAAGTCGGACATGACCAACTCGTTCAAACCAAATGTTCCACTTCCACTCTAAATTATAATCATGGGCCAACTGTTTATTATTATTATGATTTTTAAATGTTCCACTTCCACACTAAACTTTAATAATATGCCAGCTGTTTTTATTTTTTTTAATTATTATTATTAAATGTTCCACTTCCACACTAAATTATAATAATGGGCCAACTGTTTTTATTTATTTATTTATTATTATTATTATTATTATTATTATTATTTAATGTTCCACTTCCACACTAAATTATAATAATGGGCCAACTGTTTTTATTTATTTATTTATTTATTTATTATTATTATTATTATTATTATTATTATTATTATTATTATTATTATTATTATTATTTAATGTTCCACTTCCACACAAAATTATAATAATGGGCCAACTGTTTTTATTTATTTATGTATTTTTCTTCTTATTATTATTATTATTGTTGTTGTTTTTATTATTATTATCATGTTTTTTGCTTTTGTTTTTCTTCTCGTGCCACTCATGTTCCCACTTACACACATACAAACTTCTTGAATATCAGTTTAAGAGCAGACATGGAGACACTTGTATATGAGCTCTCACTTGAACCTTTATGTACTAAGTTAATTATGTACCGGCACGACCAGTTTGCGTCTGTAAAATCCATTTCCGCTCATCAGGAAAACTCTCGGACCTCCTCCTGCTCATTGAAGAGTCAAACAGTTTGTCGTGTAAACAAACCTGCCTCACATGCCCAGCGTCGTCCTCTTATGTTCCACAAGATCTAATCAAGACATTCAATTTTCAAGAGATAGAGAAGATCCAAAGCAGTAATTGAAATGAGTTAATTCAGTGCACAGTTAGGAACATCATTATCGCTACTCTACGTGTGAGAAATTAATGAAACTTCTTTTTTTTTCATTTTGTGTATTTTGCATGCGTTGCAGCAGTGTCACAATTAGTTTTACTATGCTTTAAACCTAAGGCAATAACCGTTTCATGCTAATTAACTTTTGTTTTGCAGACTGCAGACTCGTTTTCTATTCAGTCCAAACTATGCTCTGGTCACGACTGTTAATCATAATTAGCACATAGTGTGTACTGAGCCGTCATGTGACCATCAGCAGAAGTACAACGGGCCCAATACTGAACCTTGAGGAGCACCCCAGTACAAGAGTATTAATGATGAGAGCATGTATGTTTTTTGTTTTGTTTTTTTCTTTCAATATTGTCTTGATTTGTCTCTTGTTTGTTTGAGTTGTTTGTACTTTGTGTTTGTTTTTTTTATATTATTATTGTTCATATTATTGTTCATTCTTTTAGTTTTCTTTGTTATGTGTAATAAGGCGAGAGAAATCCGGTCCTGGTGTCGCTACTTGCAGGATCTGAGATAAATCATGGCTCTGCGCTGGGGCAGTTTGTCCAGTGGTGTGAGGACAACTACCTGGATTTGAACGTTGCCAAAACTAAGGATATGGTTATTGATTTTAGACGTGCACCTTCTCATAGTGTCAGTGTCATACATGGAGATGTTGTCGAAATTGTCGATAATTACAAGTATTTAGGCACCGTGATAGACAACAGATTGAGATTTGATCTAAACACTGAAAGTATTGTTAAACGAGGGCAGCAGAGAATGTATCTGTTGAAAAAACTGAACTCTTTTAATGTAAACAGAAATATTCTCAACAACTTTTATTGTTCTTTTATCGAGAGTCTGCTCACTTTTTCTTTCATTTGCTGGTTTCAGTCCCTGTCCTTGAAAGATAAGAACAAACCTGCTAAAAAATTACAGGGATTAAGCAGAGGGAGCTGCATTCTCTGTGGGAGGAGCTGAGCAAAGCCGAGTGTCTCCTGGCTCCGCCCCTCCATCCTCTGGCTCCTGACGGAAAACAAATCGTTTTTCAAATTCTTTTGTGCCCTCGGCTATTAAATTGCTAAATTCTAAGGGTAGTTTTTTTTTAAGTTTTGCACTGTTTTTATGTATATTGTTCTTATATTGTGCTTTGAATTCCACTGTGGACTGTAATGGACTGACACACTGTGTTTGTGTGTGTGTGGGTGTGTGTGTGTGTGGGTGTGTGTGTGTGTGTGTGGGGGGGGGTGTTTGCGTGTGTGTTTGCGTGTGTGTTTGCGTGTGTGTTTGCGTGTGTGTTAGAGTGAGAACTGCTTTGAGATGCTGCAAATGAATTGCCCTCTAGGATCAATAAAGTTTTCTGAATCTGAATCTGAGAAATGTAATTTTATTTGTAAATCATAGGTGACAAATGAGCTCCTCAGTTTCACCCACAGGGGAGTGGACTAAACGGGGGACAAAGGGCCCAGAATTGGACCTTCATTCTATTAATTTATATTAAAGGGGGGCCCATCTGAGACTTCTTGCCCTGGGCCCCGAAATGTCTGTCAACGGACCTGTTCACACTGAGGAAAACAAATCTGACTGTACGATCATGTTTGACCGGGTTTGAGACATAACAGAGTGTGTCTCTGTGTGTCTCAGTGTGTCTCTGTGTGGGTGTGTGTGTCTCTGTCTCTGTGTGTCTCTGTCTCTGTGTGTCTCAGTATGTCTCTGTGTCTCTCTGTGTCTCAGTGTGTCTCAGTATGTCTCTGTGGGTCTCAGTGCGTCTCTGTGTCTCAGTATGTCTCTGTGTGTCTCAGTGTGTCTCTGTATGTCTCAGTGCGTCTCTGTGTGTCAGTATGTCTCTGTATGTCTTAGTGTGTCTCTGTGTGTCTCAGTCCCTCTCTGTATGGCTCTGTCTGTCTCAGTGTCTCTGTGTGTCTCAGTGTGTCTTAGTGTCTCTGTATGTCTCTGTGTGTCTCTCAGTGTGTCTCTGTGTCTCTTTGTATGTCTCAGTGTGTCTCAGTGTCTCTGTATGTCTCTGTGTGTGGGGACAGTGTTGAGGAGCGAGCTGAGGCACTTTACACTTTATTTATTTCACTATTGTTATCACCGCTGCAGTAAGTGTCTTGGATCTGTAAATATATAAATTAGAATCATTGTGAATACTGATATTATGAGGTTTGTGTGGCTTGTAGTAATGCAAGTACAGGAAACATAGTAGAAATGTATTTTGCATGAACAACACGGGGGTGGACATGAATAAATACTACTACATCCCACTGATGTAGTCTAAAGACAATTTGTAACTGATACATTCAAAGTGTTTTCATGTTTTTCGTTTTGTTTTTTTTTTCCTTTCTTGAACAAGTATGAAAAATTATCCTGGATCAATGCTCGAAATAAACAAATCATCATCATCATCTGTACAAAAATGCAGAGATCATTTTATTTGAAGACATGGTTCTTCTTATTGTTACTGTGTTCGTGCAGTTTGAGTCAGATCATAAACCGTATAAAGAAGTGAACTGAGTGAGTGCGACGCCACCCACAGCGCTCAGCTTCAGCCAAATGAAGCTCAGCGAGGCTAGAGCGGTTATAGCGGCCAATTTAAAACCAAGTTGTATATTAGTAATTCCGACAGTGAGTCTCATAGCAACCAAGAAGCCAATCAGTCTGGAGTGAGACTTTGGCAGGGAGCGGGTCCTTAGCAACGCTGTCACTCAAACCTGTTGCTAACGCCAACGGGAGCGACTTCTGGGAAAGAAGGCGCCTGATTTGTCTGTTATTAATATTCATATCTTGATTTATGGATAAAATAGTAAAATAAACACACCGGGATCATGTAGAGCAGGAAAATACAAACAATTTAAGAGGGGCGACAGTTTTCCAGTGCAAAGTGAGTTGGAGCCAGAGCCGATGGAGTGCACCCACGATCACTTCCTATTTGAAACGAGACGGCTAGCAGGTTAGCTATGTCCATTTATATATACCACATGTGTCAAACTCTAGGCCCGGGGGCTAAATGCAGCCCGCCATGTCATTTTATGTGGCCCGCGACAAGGTAAATTTAAATGTATGTCATGTTAAAATGTCAGTTTATCAGACGTTATGCAGTTACATAGACATATTTTTATATCTTTGCAAATTTGACACGAACCATTCTTCTGATGTGTCCCTCAGTGAAGTTGAGTTTGACTCCCCTGATATATACGGTTGTCCCTCACTATATCGCAGTTCACCTTTCGCTGCCTCGCTGTTTCACGGATTTTTTTAGCGCAATGCGTTTAGCCAAATTTACATAAACGTTGGATCGCAGTGTGACTCTGAAGTGCTGTACGTTTGCAATTTGTTTTCTCCTCCGACAAAACCCACAATGTCGATGAAACGTTCTGCACCGACAAAGGCGCCGACGAAGGTTTGAACTTTGAGAGAGTTTAAACGAGAGAGAAATGTGAGAAAATGTTAACGCCTGTGTGAGAAAAGTGTATAAAGTGTGTGGTGAGGGGTTTTACAGACAAAAAACTGTATAATAACTGTAAAAAATAAAGCCGATACTTCGCAGATTTCGCTTGTTGCGGGTTATTTTTAGAACGTAACCCCCGCGATAAACGAGGGACCACTGTACAGACTATGCCTTACTAACTTACTATATGACATATTGCTAAGGTATACGGGTATTACGAGGATATTTAGAGTTTATTTAAGTCAGCTATGTATCTTAATAAACTAAAATCCTTATATAAATTGAAAAAACTGCACTAAAACATCAGATTATACTTGTGTTCCACTCTGTTTCTCTGCTCCATAAACCCACTCTGTAATAACGGTGTAGCAGAGGTGCACGGCTGCTGCAGAGCTCCTGACCTAGAAACAGAGGCGGAGGGGGATCCAGCTACACCGCACACCACTTAAACTGTCTCACTGCTGCACCACCGGAATCTGCATCCACCGCGAGCTCCCCCCTCCCCTTATCAGACGGCGTATTTGAAATAATTCGGTGACAGCCTGTGATGTCTTGCTTTGTCAACAACGTTACAGCAGCCAGCCGAGCGTGATCCTGCTGCTTTTGGTTGACTCAAAAATGCAAATTCAGACTTTCGCTGTCACTGTGGAGGAATCTGGAAAGCAATCACGGCTACCCCCCCCCCCCCTCCCCCCAAGCGGGAACAACACAAGTCAGCCCGGAAAATTCTCTTCAGAGGCATTTTTAATATAGTGTTAACCTCTTAAATGGCACCAGTTGAAAGTAATGCGGACTTTTCGTGTCGTTAATTATCTTGTCGCCCCCTCAGCGTTTGGATTCTCCTCGTGTGATTCCAGGCGACATTTTAACATCTAGAGATCAGGATTGTGTCCAAATGGAATTTTCAATAGACCCAACAATAAACCGATGGGGATTTTAAGATGCAAAGTACTTAAAGGTCCTATGTTACACAAAATGGACTGTTGTGAGCGTTAAGTCGTGTTATAAAGCCGCTACATCATCAAAAAACAGAGCTGGAGTTGTGTTTTTTTTCATTCACACGTTTGAGTTACACTTTATTATTAGTCTGTCTACAAAATGCTCGGTTCCACCTTGTGATGTCATGAAGTGGTAGTCTTCAAGTTAATAACTGCCTTTTATCATTAGTTCAGCAGAGATAGGGAATTCCAGGAGCTGAAATTATGCAAATTATTCTAGTGAAGGTGTATGGAGTTACAGGTCAGATCTGTGAAGAATCGAGCCTGTAACAGTGAGAATGCATCATTTTCAAGATATTTATTTATATATATATATATATATATTTATATATATATATATATATATATATATATATATATATATATATATATATATATATATATATATATATATATATATATATATATAAACATACATATGTGTGTGTGTATATATATACGAGGGTCATTCAATAAATAAGGTGAATTTTTCGGTATAAGGACTTTTAATACAGTTAGAAGCTTACGTTTTTGTTTGTTTGTTTTATTTGTTTTTCACATGGATTTAATTTCTTTTGCAGATTAAAAAAAAACAACTTAACGATTAACAAAGATGGCCGACCAAGAAGCTCCAGGATTGAACAGCGGTCAGTTGTCAAGTTTTTGGTTGGTGAAGGTACAAACCTGTTGAAATTCATAGGAGAATGTCACTGTGTCTGGTGTCACATGTTTCAGCCAAAAAAATGTCTACAAGTGGCTAAATTGTTTAAAGAAGGACGGAGCAGTGTTGAGGATGAAGGCAGGGAGGTCTACAGAAATGAGGTCTCCTGAGGTGAACCAGACACAGTGACATTCTCTATTGAATTTCAACAGGTTGGCACCTTCACCAACTTGATAACTGACCGCTGTTCAATCCTGGAGCTTCTTTCATCTTTGTTAATCGCCAAAACTCTCAAAGTTTTTTTTTTTAATCTGCAAAAGAAATTAAATCCATGTGAAAAACAAGTAAAACAAACAAACAAACAAACAAAAACGTAAGCTTCTAACTGTATTAAAAGTCCTTATACCGAAAAATTCACCTTATTTATTGAATGACCCTCGTGTGTGTGTGTGTGTGTATATATATATATATATATATATATATATATATATATATATATATATATATATATATATACATATATGTACAGGCAAACCACCAGAAAAGTTACATAGTGCACCTTTAACACCATTTGCTAAAACATAATCCGACAATTATGTGTAAAACTACCACGAATGACTATTTACTGCAGCAGTATCTCACTTCGTAATGCTAAAAAAAACATAAAAAGCTGTAACTCTGGGACCCTTTGTGACATCTGCCGGTAATTTTATCCCTGTGATTTACTTCCCTCTGTGGCACCAGGTACAATGCTTAACCCCTCCGGCAGTGGCATTTTTAGAATCATAATGACTCCTCTTAGGGTAGTTTCAGTAATTACAGTAAAGAGCTAACAGGGCGCATCAGCGAGGTATCACGGCAACAGAGGCAGATGGACGAGACGAGTGTCATGGAAGCCTTTTCACAGCGGCACAATACATTAGTCACATAAAACACAGATTCTACACAGGCTTCAGCTCGGGCGCCACGTCTGTGCGACAAAAGACCGTTCAGTTCATCAAGAGGCAAATGAACTTTATTAACGGCACAGACCCTCGTTTAAAAACAAGAAACAGGAAGTGACAACGCTCGGACATTGTCTTCTGTGGTGGAACGTAACAAAGCAAGTAGAAAATGAAGGTGTCTGTACTTTACTTGAGTACATTTTAAGTGTATATGTTTTACTTTTACTTCACTACACTCGAGAGCAGTATCTGTACTTTCTACTCCACTACGTTTCTGAACAGGACTGAAAAGTAAAAGTGTTTGTTATTATAGTTTGAGACCTGCTGAAAAGGCTGAGGGTTTATTTTTACCATGTTCATGATTCCGAGAGGAGGCCAGGACACGTCGGACGGACTACGTCTCTGGGCTGGCCTGGGAATGCCTTGGCGTCCCACCGGAGGAGCTGGGGGAAGTGTCTGGGGTGCGGGAAGTTTGTGAGTCCCTGCTTAGACTGGTGCCCACGTGACCCGACCCTGGATAAGCGGAAGAAAATGGATGGATGGATGTTCACAATTTGAACAAAAAAAAATATCTAAACATCTAGATAAAAACAGCTATAAAAATAATAAGTAAATCTGTAACAAAAATTGGACCTCAAATTAAATGCTTTTACTTTTTACTTGAGTAGATTTTTTCATGTGATACTTTAATGTTTACTTGAGTATTTTTTGCTCCAGTATTTGTACTTTTACTTAAGTAACAAAATTCCGTACTTCTTCCACCTCTACTATTAACGTTTGATTACTGAGCTGCATGGGTGATATTAATAAAAATGAATCACTAAATATATATATTTTCTCTCTGGTGCGATCACATGGTGCTAAAACACACTGCTAAACGTCTTTGTGGAGGTTGAAGTATTTCATGTAATGTGACTGTAAAATGGAACACAAAAGTTTTAAAAGTATTGCCCTGTTTTGAGTTTTACAACAAGTATTTTTTTGTTTTTTTTCAAATATTTTTCTTAGTGTTCAATCAGTTTTTAGGCCCGAGCCCCTGCAGGGCGTAGGGCCTATTGCTTCCGCAACGATGAGTGCATGCGTTTGAACGCTGGAGCAGTCATCATATCAGAGACTTCACACTTGTTGGAGTCTCTCCTCAGATCATGGCCCTGCTGCTTGAATGGATCTACACCAGGCATGTCCAAACTGCGGCCCGGGGGCCAAATGCGGCCCTCAGACCAATTTTTCTTGGCCCTCAAGCTTCCAGGTGAATTAGCCTGTATTTCTTTAAACAGTACTTTTTACTGTATATTTCTGAAAATCTGCTTTAACAAGCCCTTATCAAATATTTAATGTGTCCCATTGAGGATGTCAGCATGAATAAAGGTCTAGCGGTTCAGTCTAACTTGTAATAATAACACACATTTGAAGTATTCACTATATTGGCGACCAGTCTATGGCCCTCAGTCGGCCCTCGGCTTTGTCTGTGATTTTATATGCGGCCCTTCATGAAAAAAGTTTGGACACCCCTGATCTACACCAAATCCACCACATTTCTGAGCGGAGAGAATGTCCAGGATGTAGTTGTGGCTGCTGACATGCTGCTGCTGGAAAACCTGGTTAAAATCTGCTACTGTTACATGGAGGACCACATGTGTCCGGAGAACTGCATTAGCATCTGGAAGTTCTGCCATGGTGTGCTTTCGCACAAAACAAAGGACTTGGCTTGGCGGTTTATCATGAGTCACTTTGAGGAGGTGGTGAACTGTAATGAATTCCAGCTCCTCACAGCACAGGAACTGAGCGGGTTCATAGAAGATGATGAACTTGATGTGAAAAATGAGACAGTCGTGTACCAAGCCGTTCTGCACTGGACCAACCATGACCTCCAGCAACGCAGAGTCGACTTTCCACGTGTACTGGCAAAGGTGTGTTACTAATGTACAGCTATAATGTCAAATTATCAAAGTTTCACATATAAGAGATGCCAAGTGATACCAAAACATTTGACCGAAATCATTAAAGTACAAACTGTTTTGTGACCCATTGTAAAAAAGGCCCCCTTGTGGCCCCTACGAGCCACAGACTCTGACTCTTACTCTCTCTCCTCATTTGCTATGCACCGCACTCTACCTGGACTCTCATCCAATCAGAGGATGCCTTGGACTTTTCCTTTGTGCAGAAGTTGGCAGTCGCTCGGAGAGTTCGCTACGAGCAGCAGTGTTTGTGTAGTCCCTGCTGTTGAACTGCTTTAATAGTTATACCTTTGCTGTCCGCTGATTCTGTGTATTGTGTGCGTCTAGTGCAAGTAAGTGTGTGACCAATGCGAGTTAATAGTGCATTATTTAATTGTATTTTTTATGCCTTTGCTTTGCTTAGTTAGCTCTAGCCAACTGTCCTTCGACGCCTTGTGCCTCCCATCTCATTTATATTGTAAAGTTCATATTTGGCAATGTCAAACGGGTTCACTATTTCATTCCTTTGTACTGTGCATTGTGCATCTTCATACTAGCGTTGGTTCTGGCGTTTACAAGTTACGCACTGCGTGCGCCTTAATTGGTTGTAGGCCCCGCAGCACATCACGTGGCTCCAGCGGCCTTTGTTATTTCTGTTCGTGGCCGATAGAGGGAGCCATTCGTGTAATTATTTTCTTAACCACCAGATAGAGCTATTTCTCTGAATGGCTTGTCATTAGGCATAAACTGACATTAATATTGAGGCTTTTTGTTTCATTGGATTTATGTCAGTTTTATTAGTTTGTAACTGTTTTATCATTGTTCATCATAGTGTGTTATTTGTACATTTACATTCACTCATTGTTGTTTGTATTTCTTCTTGTTTCAGAACCACACACACGCGTACACATCCATATTCACCATTCCTAATAAACATCACAAAATCAAGAGAAGCATCGTGATTCTGACCGATCACCTGCTGTGGGTTCTACTGTAACGATCCAGAAAATTAATATATTGAGGAAACCCATCCTTCCTCACACCCATTCTGTTTTGTGTTTCAGGTGCGTTTCGACCAGATATCTCTTGAATTTCTAAACAACAACGTTCTCAGCAATCCTCTGGTGAAGGATCACCTCCACACACGTGAAGTGCAGGCCATATATGCACTTTCCAACAGTGCGGGTTCCCATATCCGTCTGATCCGCCCCCGACTTCCTGGGGCCATCCTATTGGCTATTGGAGGCTGGAGTGGTGGCGATCCAACCAATGGCATTGAGGCGTACGACTATAAGGCTGGTCGCTGGGTTAATGTCACAAACCACCAGGAGAGGGCCAGGGCTTACCACGGCTCTGTGTTCCTCAATGGGTCGGTCTATTGTGTGGGAGGATTTGACCGGACGGAATATTTCAACAGCGTGCGTCGCCTGGACCTGGCCACCCGCACTTGGCACGAGATGCCCCCCATGTACCACCGCCGCTGCTATGTGAGCGTGGCTGTGCTGAACGGATGTATCTATGCTATGGGCGGACACAACGGGCACATACGACTGAGCACCGCTGAAGTCTTTGACCCTGAGACTAACCTGTGGTCCCCGATCCGACCCATGAACGAGCAGAGGAGTGATGCCAACTGTGTCGCAGTTAATGGCGAGGTAATGGGACAGAAAAAATATTCAAAAAATTCATTTCATAAAAGACAATTTTATAACCCTGAACCTTTCTGTGTTGTGCAGATCTACATTTGTGGAGGTTTCAATGACATTGAGTGCCTCCAGACGGCTGAATGCTACGACCCAAGAACCAAGCAGTGGTCTTTGATTGCTCCTATGACCACCAGGCGCAGTGGTGTCGCTGTCATTGCCTACGGTGACTACATCTATGCAGTAAGTATTAACTGGATACATATTACACCTTTTTAAATTTCAGTAGAGTCACTATTTTAATCTATAAGGCTTTCTATCTCATCTGAAGGAGCACATGAGCATTTACCCCTGACTATTTTTCAAACAATTGCACCACAGCCTTGATAGGTCGTCGTATTAAACTACCAGTTCATTAAGTTGTCTCTTCTCTCATGTAGGTTGGAGATTTTGATGGGACTATGCGCCTGAACAGCGTGGAGGCCTATAGTCCGCGCACAAACTCCTGGCGTCCCGTGGCGTCCATGTTGACCACTCGCAGTTACTGTGGCATTGAGGTGCTGAACGGCCGCATCTTTGCTGTGGGGGGTTTTAACGGCTTGAGCACCATGTACTCTGTGGAGGCCTATGACCCCCTGGTGGACAGCTGGAGCTTTGTCTGTGACATGGACATCTTCAGGAGCGGTCTCAACTGTTGTGTCATCTCCGGTCTCCCCAACATGACCGGCTACGCCATTTCCCGCAACGCTCTGCCGCTGCTTGACATCGAGATGGACGAGTCGGACGAGGAAGCCATCTAAACAGTGTCACCAAACCCCCAGAGCTAACACTAGTCCTGGGCTAAACTGAAATAAACAATAAAGCATCCAAAAATATGTTTACATTATGATTAAAAGCGAGAGTAAGAAACACTGAAACACCGGGCGGAACTCAAACACTCCATCCGTTCAGAGGCGCCAAAACACGGATAACTGCTCCCAACACTCCGCACGCCGGCGGAGGTCAAAACGTAACTTTAAATATAGCAATTTCACTTATAACACTTCAATTAACTAGACAACACCTGTCAGAAGATGTGAGACACATACAAGTACCAGCCTAGAAGTCAAACTCATTTTACGTGTCACTATTCGTACGAGAACGCGCATTTGCTCCGAAGCCTGGAGCTCAGACCGGGCGGAGCTCAGCCATTCTATCCACTCAGAAGCGTCACAACTCGGCCACCCGCTCCGGCCACTCCGCACGCCTGGCAGAGGTCAAAACGTCACTTAAAAGTATAGCAATTTTACTAAAATACATAATTAACTAGAACAACACCTATCTGAAGATGTGAGGCACGTATAAGCACCAGCCTCGAAGTAAAGCTCGTTTTATATGTCACTGTACATAACGGGAACGCGCATTTGCTCCGAAGCCTGGAGCTCAGACCGGGCGGAGCACAGCCATTCTATCCGCTCAGAAGCGTCACAACTCGGCCACCCGCTCCCAACCCCTCCGCGCGCTCACGGAGGTCACATGTAAGGGGGTGACTTTGGCGGTTAGCTTCAGGCTAGGCTCCTAGCTAACCGGCTAACGGTTGGCTCAGCGGGCGGGACAGAGGCACGGCGGGTTTATATGTGTTTGTGTATATATATATGTGTATGTGTAACAGAACTGCTGAATTAAATCAAAAGTTGAAAGTGGCGGGGTGTTTTGCTTAGTGATGGATATATTCAAATCACTTGGGTCAATAATGTTGTATGACATGAGTTTTGTGTTCATGTTTGTTTCACGTCTTTAGCTAGGTGTTGTTTCAGTTATTTGATGCATAAAGGTGAAATGATGCATAAAAGTGAAATGTCAAATGGTTATGCATCAAAATGTGATGCGTGATGTGTTTGACCCCCGCAGTCTGAGCTCCAGGCGTGCGGAGCAGTGGAAAGTGGAAGGCCGAATTGTGGCGCTTCTTGGCGGGAGGCGTGTTTGGGTTCCCGGTCTGAGCTCCAGGCGTCGGAGCAGTTGCGCGGGCTTGAGACCTGATTGCAGCATTTTAATTCACAGCTTGTAAATATCCTTACAAAAAGTATTAATTGAAGCAACTCAATAATTAAACAACACTATGATATAAAATTCATTTGGCAGGGTCTTGTGCGCTGCCTCCTCGGCTTTACAGGATTTCACAGCTCGTGCTTTTCTTACTCATGCGCGCTCCCGCGGCTGGAGTGACGGTATTTGCGTGTAACTTGAACAATGATAATCCCAAGATATTTGCCAAAATCTACTTTAATGCCATTAAACTGGTATGGCCTATCCATATATAACCAAATGATAACAACATGACTACATCTATCAATATAACCAAATATTAGCATGGGGCACGGTCTATTAATATGAAGCATTAGCTTATATATGAATATGAACATTAGCTCTTATCGGTTGTAAGAACTCGTTTGGCAAATTATGTTTCTATGTGATTAACATTAATCTACAACTTGATACTGGGGATGTTAATGGAGGAAATTCCCGTGTTATGGAGCCAGACAGCTTTTGCTCCGAGACTGCGGGTCTTTCAGCGGGACGGCCGTCTAGCTGCGCCCGGGGATGGTAGCTCAGATGCGGAGAGGTTATTAGCGGCTGATGCGCCAGCGTTTTATTCTCTTATAAATAAACACACTTGTTAGACATATCATAATTTCTCTTTGTGATTTACATTTCATATACAACTTAAACTGGGGATATTAACGGAGAGGATCCCCGTTTCATGGAGCCATATTGAGCTTGGAGGCGGTTAGCTTGTTAGCTTGTTAGCTTGTTAGCTTGTTAGCGGCAGATTCACTAAGGTGGTTGATATTTTCTGTCACAAGCTTTAGTGTTTTTACATTCATCTATAAATAATGACAAACAAAAGAGGCTTTTAAAAGTATTTTGCTTCTTTATTTAACTGGAAATAAGGACTGGAGTTTAATTCAGCACAAAATGATTCAGTGTATCAAAGAAAAACAATTGTAGTTAAACAAACTTAATTTTATTTATTTAATTCAATTCGTTAGGCCCGAGCCCCTACAGGGCGTAGGGCCTATTGCTTCGCCCATGCACTCATCGTTGCAGACTATCTTCACGAAGTAGCCACCAAATTCGGTACATGCATTCTTCAAGTGATGCCAAACAAAAAATATTATTATGGCCACGCCCTCTGAAGCACCGGAAGTCGGCCATCTTGGATTGAAAATTCCAAAATGCTGAGTCAGCGTTTTCGCTGACCTCGCATTTTCGTCAACTCCTCTGAAGACGCTTCACCTGCGGGGCTGAAAATCACTGTACATCATCTAGACAAGTGGGGCATCAAAAGTTATCCAATTCATGATGATGCCTATCATGGCTTCCATGCGGCGAAGCCGCAAATTTCCATCGGAATTTTTGCAATTTTCAAATTTCAAAATTTGCTCCCGTTTGCGCATGCAAAGTCCGATTTGGCTCAAATTCGAATCAGTTGTAAAACTTTCGGCCCTAATTCTTATGTTTGTGAAAGAAATAAATTTGGCGCGACAGCGCCCCCTACAGAATAACAAATAAATTTGTATGGAAGGCTGAAAATTTAGTTTTTCCAAATGTTCCCAAATTTGACACAAAATTCCATTGGGTCATCCCAATCAATAAAGTCAATCAGACCTATGTCGTCTTTTGCACCGTGTTGCCATGGCGATGCACCAAACTGCCAATGTTATCCTAATGGGAATCCTCCCAATTTTTCCCATTCATGGGAAAAATATTAGTTTCATGGAATAATGTGAAATTTGGCACCATGACTCTTCATGTCATCCTGATCAAAAAAGTCAATCAGACCCAAGTCATATTTTTCACTGGGTTGCCATGGTGATGCGCGAAAGCGCCCATGTTATCCTAATGGGAAAATTTCCAAATTTTCGTACATTTCAAAGTCTTATAACGGCCTATTAACGTCAACGACGAACATACAATTTGGCACAGTGATTCTTCAGGTCGTCCCCGTCAAAAAAGTCAGAGGGGCCAAGTTTGTATTTTGCACGGTGTTGCCATGGCGATGCCTGGAAAACCCATGTTTTTGCATTTTGTGCATCAGCACTTCACATGTGTTTTGACTTGTTTGGTGACAAGTGCAGCCCAAAGCCGCAATAAAAAAGGGACAAGTGGCGCGTTAGCGCCACCCACAGGGAGTGCGGGGTCGGCCGAGCGCGAAGCACGGCCCGCGAGGGCCTTTCGATGCCGCTTGCGGCTTTAATTTATTCTTTATTTCTGCAAACCTTCAAAACAGGAACTTTGATGTTCTTTTGCAGACAATACACTCCTCACATCTCCTCTGGATCAGCCTTAACTTTGTAATAAATGAGCTTCTTCTTCCTTTGGCAACGATTAAAATGTTTTTTTCATTTTATTTTGCTCATATTACGCTATTTTCTATGTTCTAATGTCATTTCCTCGTCACAAACAGACCTGGAGTTGTGTTTTTTTTGTTTCATTCACACATGTTTAACACACAAACCCTGCAGATTTACCCTGAGTTCTTTTTCTCTCAAACCGAAAACACTCTGTTCCACCTTGTGATGTCATCATGTGGTAATACAGGAAGTGCTCCGCTGTGTTTTTAAACTCCACACACCTTCACTATCATTATTTGGATGATTTCAGCTCTGGAAAATACCGATCTCTACTGAACTAAAGGTAAAAACGTAGATGTTAACTTGAAAACTGCCACTTCATGACATCACAAGGTGGAACAGAGTGTTTTCAGCTTTGGAGATGTTACAGACAAATAATAAGGAGTTACTCAAACATGTGAATGAAACAAAACACAGCTCTCTGTTTTTGAGGAGATTACAGCGTTATAACATGACTTAAACCTCACATAATTCTATTTTGCGTAATATATGACCTTTTCAAAGCATAAAATAAAAGTAAATAACATAAATGAACAGTAGTTGGACATAAATAAGAACAAGCTGATCGAAATAACACGCAAACACGACGGGCAGCACGGAGATCAGGACTCGTATGTGGCGTCAGATGATTTATTTCCACATACTGGAACTGAACTTCTGTGAATTTGATGAATAAGACCAAACAATTACATAACAGTCAATCTAATACATAAAGTACTTTTGGATTACAGCCTGTTTCCTGGTAAAGGACGATTTCATTACAGAAAATACAGTGTTTATGTTACTGGATGTGCATCGAGTCATAGCTACAGTATTATATGATTATGCGGTGAGCTAGAAATTTAAAATGCATCTATCTACATTGTGACGGTAGAGATACAAAAACATGAGGGCAAGACTTCACTGTTTTACACTTCTCAAACCAAAGCCGTGTAAGTATATGTGAAATAAAGCTTGTAATGTTTATCTGTATGTCAAAATATATCACTGTACGTACGCAGTGATGTGAAGAATACTTTGAAAATGGATTTAGTTGCAGAATACTGAATACTTGGATTGAAATGGATTTTGTAGCGTAGTACTGCATACAAAATCTGTCACATAAATACTAATAGTTTTATGTTTATTGCAGTTTGTTATGCTTTAATGTAGCGGTATGTTTAATGTAAGAAGGAAAAATCACACACGCACACGCCGCAAAACCTGATTTCTTTTGTTCTTACCAATATCGTGCAGTTCAAAGCGAAAATTACATGATGAAATACAACCTTTGATTTGAGAAAAGTATCTGTATCCTGAATAACGCTACATAACTGTACTGGATTTACTTGTCGGGTGAATCCAGACTGATATCGCTCTGTGTTTTTTTTATACAGGTTAATATAAGTCTGGTCTCTGGTCTCAAACCCGGGCTAACGTGATCGTCCAATCAGATCCGTTTTTTTTTCAGCGACGTGTGAAACGAAGGAGCTCATTGGTCGCCTATGATTTACAAACATGTCTGTGTATATTACCCTCAGTCGTCCAGGTCTGATCCATAGCAAAAGATGAAATTTAAATGCGTCAGATGGACAAATCGTTGTAGGAGTGAAGACTTTTTGCTGCGCATCCAAGCCCCTTCTTCAGTTCAGGTTGTTCAGAACAGAGCCACTTCTTCAGTCCACTGGATGAGCAGCGAAACGTCTTCACTCCTACAACGATTTGACCAGTTGACAGATTTAAATTTAATCTTTTGCTGTGATTTACAAATAAAATCACATTTATCTCACCTCACATTAAGAGTTTAGGCTTCGCTCAGTGATTTTACAGAAATCCACCACTTTTTTCAGCCCATGTGATATTATTTTTCCTTTATTTTTTCCAATATAAATGGATCATGCCTGTCCCTGATTGGCTGATCCACCTGTCAATCATCGAGGAGATTCACTGTTGACCAGACTCACATCTTCTCAAAGTATTGGAAAAAGTGTGTGTTCTGGATTACAGTTGCTCAAAATTAGTATCCTGAATGCGTATTTCCCTACATGTATTCGGTTACTTCGCCAACACTGTTTGTGCGTCTCACAATAGGAGCAAAAGAGTGTCCTAATATGGAGAAATTGAGTAGACTTTCATAGCGCCACCTCCTGGACTGGGCGAAGAAGCTGGAGGAGGAGATCCGTTGCTGAAATACAATTCTAATAAGACCTTTAAAGTAGCGCCACCAAGTAAAGTGATCTATGTACAAAACCTATGAGTAAACAAACTGCTGTGTTTCAGACGACGTCACAACATTCTACAGGCCAGTTATATTTAATACAGATGGAGGCAGCTAAAATGAATCTTGTTCAAATGAAGATTTCTGTTTCTGTCTGTAATATGTAGAGTCCTAGGGTCCAGTCACTGATAGAAATGATCAGATTCTGTCATGATCCGCACTGTCCGCTCCTGGTTTTCCTCCTGTCCTGCTCTTTCCCTCCCTCACCTGCCAGATCTGGGCTCCTGGCTCCTCCTGCGCGCACCTGCAGCCCATCAGCGCAATCACCACACCTGCTGTGCATAAGAGGAGCTGGGAGAAGAGACTCAGCGCGAGATCGTTGTCGTCCTGTCGTCCCTTCATGTTGTCGGTTCCTGTGTTCCTGTGTTCCTGTGTTCCTGCTCACCTCCGGATCACCCTCTGTTCGTACTTTGTCCTATTTCTACAATAAATACTGTAAATCTACCCCGAGTCTGCATCCCTTGGTCCGTTACGACAGATTCAACATTTGTGAATTTAAATTTTGGATATTTCATGGCAAAGTACAATGCGATCAATAGGGAAAACTGTCTCTTGCGCTAATTGACTGTATATATAAATGGACATAGCTAACCTGCTAGCCACCGCGTTTCAAAACAGGAAGTGATCAGGGGCGCGCTACCAGCTCCATCGGCTCCAATTCACTTTACGCTGAAAAACTTTCGCCCCTCTCTCTGTAACTGTTGCTGTCAGACTCATTTTGGTCTTAAATGTTCATACTAACCCGCTCTACATGATCCTGCTGTTTTTATTTCACTATTGTATCTCCCGCTAGCATTAGCAACAGGTTTGACTGACAGTGTTGCTAATCGCCCGCTTCCTGCTAAACCAGCTAAATCAACAGCCTCGCTCTCTTTGGTTGCTATGATACTTGCAATCAGAATTCCAGTGTTAAAATTCTGTTTTTTTTACCTGTGTTTCTGCGCTGTCTCCCGTCTCCCTTCGGTATCTGTGTTCCTGGAGCTGGGCGGAGAGTCTGGCACCACCCGCCACTCACCTGCAGCCGATCAGCAATCAAGCTACAACCTCTGAAGTACAAAAACGCTGCTCGTTTCTACACACGGGGCCAGATCGTCAGTTTCTCCTCCTGTGATCCTGTTTTTTTTGGACCCACGGATCACCTCAGCCTCCGACCCAGCTCCCAACACCCAACCTTTGTTTTTTTTTTTCTTTTAAATAAACCCCGTTAAATTTTTGAGTCCTGCGTCTGCAAATTTGATCCGCCACTCATTATGACATCCACATTTGCCTTTTATAACTGCTAGAATGAGCTTCTTTTGAGCTATCTACGATTTCCCACCCGTCTGGAACAACAACATCATCACATTCAAGAACCTCCAACGTGGCTGTTTTTTCGTACTCCAAACATGTATTCTACAATCTCCGGCTTGATGTAAAGAGCTCAAGTCAAACACATGAAAATACATTCCTTAAGCTGATGGCAGACGAAGCCCGCTCTAAATCAACACTCCCTGCGGCTCTTAAGACTTTTGTTCTTGTGAGATCAAACAGTGAGCCTAAACTGCAGCTCTGTCCGACCAATTAACATCCTCCGACTGAGCGGCCATGGAAACCGGCGGTCTGGCTGTGTTTGGTTTGGGGGAACGCTGCTGATTTCTCGCACCGCTCCACTTATTTATTCACCCATTAGCCCGGCTGTAAGGACGTAGTGATAACCGCCAGGAACGACCCAGATACAGAACAATATATAGACTTCAAATATAAGCTAATGTAATGATACTTCTATGTACTCACAGTGCCACAGCGGAAAGTATTGCAAGAAAATAAAATGCGCTAATGTAATGTAATTAATTAAAAGCACAGACATGAGCACTGGTGAAGGTAATGAAATAATAAAAGTAATTCTGTGCTTAAGTAAAAAAATTTTAGGTATCTGACATTATTTAAGTACATTTAACATTAGGTGCTTTTTACTTTTACTTCACTACATTTGAGTGCAGTATCTGTACTTTCTGCTCCACTATGTTTCTGAACTCTGCTGAAGTAAAAAGTAAAGTAAAAAGTACTTTTCATATGATTTGAGGGGTTATTTTTACCGTGTTCGTGGAAACATCTTGACTAAAATCTTTGAGTTGAAGCTCCGGCTTTGAGCAAAACAAAAATAAACATGCAAAATTCATGAGAAAAAAGTTAAGAAATTGATTCATGGTGTAACCCTGTCTATAAAACCTAATTTATTCATATGATTATCTACATTTTACAATAACATACTGCATATAAGCTCCGTTACCATAGCAACCCGAAATCTCGTGAATCCTCGCGATAGCCCCATGTGGAAGTGTGACCTCGTGTGCAGAGAATGAATCAGAATCAGAAGACTTTTATTGCCATAGTCTGTGAACACAGTTCACAAACTAGGAACTTGATACGGTGAAAAAGTGCAACATAAACACACTGAATAAATACAAATACAAATAAGAGCATGCACAAAGTTAAAAAGATATGCTTAAAAAAATCAAATGAAATACTTAAAGGGAAAAAATATGTACAATAGCAGCATCAGAACAACAGTGCAAAGTGGCTTGTTAAAGTGACCGGTGTTATAAAGTGTCCAGTTTAGTGCCGATATTATAGAGTGTTCATGAGACAAACAGCAGAGGGGAAGAAACTGTTCTTATGGCGAGAGGTTCTGGTCCCAATGGACCGTAGCCTCCTGCCAGAGGGAAGTGGCTCAAATAGTCCATGTCCAGGGTGAGAGGTGTCAGCTGCTATACGGCCTGCTCGCCCCCGAGTCCTGGAGACGTACAGGTCCTGTATAGATGGAAGGCTGCAGCCAATCACCTTCTCAGCAGAGCGCACAATGCGCTGCAGTCTCTGTCTGTCCCTGGCAGTGGCCCCAGCGAACCACACAGTGATGGAGGAGGTGAGGATGGACTCAATGATGGCCGTGTAAAACTGCACCATCATCTGGACTGGCAGCTTGCGTTTCCTCAGCTGCCGCAGGTGGAACATCCTCTGCTGGGCTTTCTTGATGAGGGAGCTGATGGTCGGCTCCCACTTGAGATCCTGGGTGATGCAGGTGCCCAGGAAGCGGAAAGAGTCCACAGTGGTGATGGGGGAGTCCGTCAGGGTGAGGGGAGGCAGGGGGGCTGTGACTTTCCTGAAGTCCACGATCATCTCCACCGTCTTCTGGGCGTTGAGCTCCAGGTTGTTGCTGCTGCACCAGGACACCAGCCGGTCCACCTCCCTCCTGTAGGCAGACTCATCGCTGTCCGAGATGAGTCCGATGAGGGTGGTGTCATCCGCAAACTTAACCAGTTTGACGGAGTCGTGGCTGGAGGTGCAGCAGTTGGTGTACAGGGAGAAGAGCAGGGGAGAAAGTACACAGCCCTGTGGAGATCCTGTGCTGATAGTCCGAGTGTCCGAGACATTCTTCCCCAGCCGCACGCGCTGTCTCCTGTCTGTCAGGAAGTCAGTGATCCACCTGCAGGTGGAGTCAGGCACGTTGAGCTGAGCGAGCTTGTCCTGGAGCAGAGCAGGGAGGATGGTGTTGAATGCAGAGCTGAAGTCCACAAACAGGATCCTGGCGTAGGTTCCCGGGGAGTCCAGATGCTGGAGGATGAAGTGAAGGGCCAGGTTAATGGCGTCGTCCACAGACCGATTGGCTCTGTAGGCAAACTGCAGAGGGTCCAGGAGGGGGGAGGTGAAGGACTTGAGGTGGTGCAGGACCAGGCGCTCAAATGACTTCATGACTACAGACGTCAGCGCCACAGGTCTGTAGTCATTAAGTCCAGTGATCCTGGGCTTCTTGGGGACGGGGACAATGGTGGACAGCTTGAAGCAGGCTGGGACATGACATGACTCCAGGGAGGTGTTAAAAATGTCCGTGAAGACAGGAGCCAGTTCCTCAGCACAGTGTCTAAGGGTGGAAGGAGAGACACCGTCTGGGCCCGCGGCCTTACGGGGATTCTGCTTCCTGAAAAGCTTAGTCACGTCCTGCTCCACAACTGTGAGGGCAGTGGGGGAGGAGGGGGGGTCCGAGGTGGGTTTGGAGCAGATGTGCACAGGTGGAGATGGGTGGAGGGCGTGGAGAACAGCTGCAGGTAGATCCATGACTCCTAAACATTTTGGTTCATGTTTTATATGTTTATTAGTGATGGGGAGATCAGGCCTCGTGAAGCGTTTCGGCTCATTCCCCAAACTGTATTGATCCTGTGCTGGTGCAGTGTTGCTCTATACTGACACCTGGTGGATCTTAAGGTGTACATCATTACAGGCAACTTAATTTAAGTTATTGCATTTCCTATGGTATTATTTTATATCTTATGTGAAAATTTAAGTGAAAGTGTTATACCAATTCACCTTTACCAATTTAAATGTCATTCACTCAGGGAGGTTTTTTTTTTTTTTTTTTTTTTTTTTTTTTAATAAAAAAATGCTATAAAAAAATATTTAAAAAATCAATAAAAAGCCAATGTTTTGACATTCAGTCGATTGCGTTTTTTTATTTCCCCAGCTTTTGAAAATACACGCTCGACAACGAAGCTCGACAAGTTAGAGGCCTAATGTTCAAAAATAATAAAATAATAAAACACATTAACATAGCAACCATGAGGAAGCTGTTCAGTGTCTGCATATCTGTGTTCATTCTGGGAGTATTTATCACCTCATTTTCACTCTTGGCTCTGTAATGCCTTGAGGTGTTTTTATTGATCTATGACATACATACAATCAAATGCATAATTTATACTGAGTCACATTGCATTCTTAATTTTTTTTTATTTTTTTCATTCTGATTGATCAAGTGGAAACAAGGAAATACAGTTGCCTTATTTGCTGTTAAAAGATCAAAAATCCCACACAGCGGAATGTTTTCTTTTTCTCTCGGGCTCCATTTTGTTGATGTAGAAGGGGAAGGTCTTTTTTTAATCTTTGGGAGGGTAATTTTCTTCTTTTAATAGTGATTCATCCTGTTGACAGATGCAGATTCCCTTTTAAACAGTTTGGTGCGTTGGTGAAACAGCAGCTGACTCTATAAACACGACGCATGCGCATCAGTGTGGCTGGACACATCACTAATGTTTATGTCTGAGTTTGTCCTTCAGTCTGCAGATGTCTCCACTGTGACTACATCATGTTACAACTTGTGAATCAAAGGAACTGGTGAGTGTTATCACAACGCTAACGAAAGCTAATGCTAAGCGGCGCTAGCATTAGCTTAAGTATTAGCAGCATTAGCCGCAGCTAATACGAAAGCTAATGTTACTTTTAGTGTTTTGGCACATACTGTCTCTGCTTTAACTGTTGGGCAGCCTATCTGAATGTTAGCTAACAATCAACAAACGCTTGAATTTGACCCAGTTAATGCTGCTACTTTCTGGATAGCTTGATGGTTGTGACTAGCCGCTAACCGCGCTAGTCTAATGTATTAAAATTGTACAATTATGTATTTGTTATGGTTTTGTGATGTACATCTAGAATGTATTTATTTATTGCAATAATGTTGTAATGCAAAATACTGAAACTGGATGTCTCCTACAGGCCAGGTTCCTCCTTCCTCTTCTTCCTGCTTGGACTGGATCGTACGGGACAGGAAGGTTCTGAACTGCCAATGTCCAACAGACGACAGCCACATGGAAGATGATGCTAATGTGGTAGGACGCTCTGCAGCCTGTGCATGTTCACTCCACCTACTCAAACACACACCCCAACACGCACCCCAACACGCACCCCAACACGCACCCCAACACGCACTCAAACACGCACTCAAACACGCACTCAAACACGCACTCAAACACGCACCCCAACACGCACCCCAACACGCACCCCAACACGCACCCCAACACGCACCCCAACACGCACCCCAACACGCACCCCAACACGCACCCCAACACGCACCCCAACACGCACCCCAACACGCACCCCAACACGCACTCACACACGCACCCCAACACGCACTCACACACCCCAACACGCACCCCAACACGCACCCCAACACGCACCCCAACACGCACCCCAACACGCACCCCAACACGCACCCCAACACGCACCCCAACACGCACCCCAACACGCACCCCAACACGCACCCAAACACGCACTCAAACACGCACTCAAACACCCCCCCCAAACACGCACCCAAACACACACTCAAACTCTCTGGTCTCTATCGTTTCCTCTGCTGCTAAACTGGACTGAACTGGGGGGTGGATTATTACAGTGGACTGTATTGAACTGTGGCACTCAGAGCTGATCAGACTGAACAATGCACTTTGTAAATATTGTACATATTATTATTATTATTTTTGCATACTTTCTGTCTCTCTTTCCTCTGAGCTGAATCAGATCTTCTAAGCCCAAATATCATCATAACACACGTGCTACAATATTGCTTCTGTTGATTATATGTATAATTTTAATCAATATCACTATGTTTATACTTTAACGAATTAACAACACTTGTATGAAATACTCTAAAAAGTACATTTTTAGACACTTTTACTATGGATGAGTACTTCATCCACCACTGGACATAACCTTGACTTTAAATGCATACATGCTTCTGTTGTATCCTTAGGCAAGACACTTAACCCATGTTTAAGTTTCAGCCTTAAGCTCATGTCTCGTGGTGTGTGTGTGTGTGTGAGCTCTGGAGGAGTCTATTGACAGCTCTGGATTGGACAGTCCGCGGGGCATCTGGGGCCAGAAGTGGCTCATCACCGAGTGTCGAGCGAATGAGTAATGATGAGTGTAGCGCTGAGATGCTAAGCTTCTTAAGTATGTGCATTAATATTTATTGATATTAACGAAATACATGACTGAGCAAGGCCAAACGAGGACACGAGCGGCCTCCACGCTCAATGGAAGGACACATGTCTGGTGTTTTTAGCAGTAACATCTATAATTAAATACATGCAAGGTGGCTTATGTTTTTAATGCCATACTGTGGAACATTTTGGGAAAAGCATTAACTTCTCCATGCAGGTAGCAGCCCAACACCAGAAAAGTAACATAAAATCTTTAATTAAATATGGTTTAAAGGTCCGTCTGTTTACATCTCCAAAGCTCAAAATGCTCTGTTCCACCTTGTGATGTCATGAAGTGGTAGTTTTCAAGTTAACAGCTACATTTTTACCTTTTTAGTTCTGTCATCGATTGGCAATTCCCTGGGTGAAATGATCCAAATGATTCCAGTGAAGGTGTGTGGAGTTTAAAAACACACCTGTATCACCACATGATGACATCACAAGGTGGAACAGAGTGTTTTCAGTTTGAGAGAAGAACTCAGCCTAAATATGCAGGGTTTGTGTGTTAAACATGTGTGAATGAAACCAAAAACACAATTCCAGGTCTGTTTGTGATGAGGAAACAACATTAGAACATAAATACATAACATAAATTTAATCCAGTCCAAAAATGTGTCAGAACCAGGATTTAACAAGGCCCACGGTGTTTCAGACTGCTGAATCAGATTTAAACCAAAAAAAAAAAAGCCCACGCAATAGTTTTTGAGAGACACTGACTCATTCCATTTGCCTGTACAATACAATGTTTCCCCGATGCTTATAATTAAATGAGCTATTTCACCAATGATGAATGTGGTTTTGATTAACTCTCCTTTAGAGATTTTGACATCAAATAAATGTAGAGTAACTTTTGTCTGGAGTTGCTCACAAGGACAGGTGCTTCTATTGATTTGAATACACAGACTGTATAAAGGAGTGTGACGTGACCCGCAGTGTTCAGCTCCAGACAAATGAAGCTAATCGAGGTTAGAGCAGTTATAGGGGCGAATTTGGAGATCCGATATCATAACAACCAAAGAGCCAATCTGGAGCGAGGCTGTTGAAGGTAACGCCCCTTCTCATCCACACTGCTGGTTTAGTAATGCTGTCAATCAAACCTGTTGCTAACGTTAGCGGGAGCGACCTCAGGAAAAGAAGTCACCTCATTTGTCTGTAATTAAAGTTTATATCTTGGTATACAAACAAAATGGTGAAATAAAAACACCAGGATAATGTAGAGCAAGTTTAATACGAACATTATAACCTCCTGAGACCTGAGCTCTTGCAAGACTTTATTTGCAAAAACTACATTTTTTCACATACATTTTGTGTAAAAAACTAAATGAGAAACACATGTGCCTCTTGGAGCAATGTGTCTCATTTGTGCTGCTAACAGGTGCAGGAAGACATATGCCTTTAAATAAAAATAATAATTATTAATTAAATAAAGTACAATAAAATAAATAAATAAAAATTATAAATATAAAATAAAAAGATTAAATAAAAAATAATAATAATACAATTAAAAATAATAATTAAAAAAATAACATAAAAAATTTAAAAAATAACATTAAAATAAATAAATATAAAAATTAAATAAATATTCTAAACTCTTTTTCAAAATTGAACACGTTCTTGTTGCTGTTCTTCTAAAAATTTGCATTGTGGCCTAAACAACTCAAAATGTGTTGTCCACAGATGAGGACACCAGGTCTGAGGAGGTTAAGACAAAAATATTGTGGCTTATAGTCCGAAATTCACGGTAATGTTTATATCTTGATTTACGGACATAATAGTGAAATCAAAAACCCCAGGATCATGTAGAGCGAGTTAATACGAACATTTAAGACCAAAATGACGAGTCTGACAGCAGCAGGGACAGAGAGAAGAGTCACAGTTTCTCAGCGTAAAGTGTAAACTGGAGCCGGAGTCAATGGACCCGGATGTGCGCCCAGGATCACTTCCTATTTGAAACAAAGCAGCTAGCAGGTTAGCTATGTGGCAACAAATACACATCCCTCACAGCATAAAGCTCTTGCAGTGTTCATTAACTGCCCTCACCACCTGTGTCAAAAAGAATAGAAATCAGATTCATTAGCAGAAAAAGATGAATACGGCGAACTGTACAGAAAAGTGTCACTGTCATAAAAAGTGGTGGGAAATTACAGAAGCTTTAATTTAATTGGCAGATTGAACTAAACATGTAATAGCAGTCCTTGGATTTTATTTCTTTACAAACTTTAGCGAAAGATTGACAAACTTTTGAATTAGTTCGAAACGTTCAGCGACAGTGGCTAAGTTGGTAGTGTTTTTGTCCACTGATCCGAAGGTTTGTGGTTTGAATCCCGCTGTCGACATAAACATCATTGGTTGAGCGGTGCGATTCACTGGCTCAGAGGTTGGCGATGCGATTCCAGCTCCCAAAGATGAATGTTGTTGTTGTTGTTGTGTCCTTGGGCAAGACACTCAAGCCCCCCTCGTCCCCAGTGTCTGCGTGAATGGGGGAGTGAAAGAACTTTACATCAAGGAACCAGTGTCTTGAAGGTGACCATTTACCGTGAGTCATTAAGTTGATTTTTTTAGCTTGTTTTCCTCTATCCGTGACTTCAGCCTGCTATAAAAATTAAGGACCGTTGCCATAGCGATTATCAATTATAGTACATCTTTTTGAATGGTAAAAAGTCATAGAAAACAGGAAGATGAAACCCATGAATATGTTTTTAAATAGTCAAAAACAGCCAAGCAACATGTATCTATGGTTTACTGGAAAAGGTATGGGACACTCGCCTGGTTCTGCAAACTACAGGCTGCAGAACATCTCTCTGTCTGGTCTCCACCTCGTTTGTTCGTCAGTCCTCCTTGTAAGCAGCTACGTTTTGTCGGTTTCTGTTCTGTTGCATGAAGAACAGGCGCAGACGCACAGGGGTCGTTCCATAGATCTTTATTATCGGTTATAACAAAACAGTCGGGTTAAAGGTCCAGCAAAATTCAAAGCAGAGTCAAGTGAGAAGTGTCCTAAGTGATGTCTGAAGTAGAGTCTAGTGTAGAGGATTAAGTTGTGTCTAAAGAAGAGTCTAAACAAGGTGATATTGTGCCAATGTTTTATACTATAACCAGAGTGAGGGTTACGCATTCTATAGATAAGATAATTTAAAGCAAAGTTGAACAATATGATTGCACCAGCGTTTTATAAACCTCCCATAGTCAGGGTCACACATTCCTGAGATGACAGGGGCCACAGAAATGTGGCCTTAACCGAAATGACCAGAACAAAGCTGTTATCTTCGATTAAGCCAGTGCTTCTCAATTATTTTATATCATGCCCCCCTATGAAGAAGGAAACATTTCGTGATTATTTTTATTATTATTATTATTATTTTTTATCCTTTTTTGAACTGATTGAACCATTTGATACTCAAAAAATAAAATAAAATATCATGAAATGTAATTAAATATCAAATTAAAATAAAATAAAATAATAAGCATCAAATGAATAAATTTAAATTAAATATCAAAATAATACATTAAAATTAAATAAATATAAAATTAAAACAAGTAATTTAGCAATTTGGTACACCACCTTATATGATGCTCAGTGCTCGCTGGTTTAAGTGACATTTACAAAGTGGATGATTGTTGTTCATATTTGGCACGTTGAAAAAACTCCAGCGTCTTATCAGCGTGACTGAGGTGTAATGAGGTGGTGTCTTAACTTATTTGGCTTCATACTGTCCTCTGCCAACATTTTCAGACACAGCAGACACCGGTCTGTCCTCGTGTCCCACCGGAGTCACGGTGAAGCCAAGTGCTGCTTCATCAGACTTCCTCGTCTTACTTTTCGGGTGACTTTCGTGCGTCTCATCCTCCGTCTATCTCCGCCTTTCTTTTCATCCCTGTTAAAATGTTTTCCGCAGTGTCTCTTTAGCAAAAGTGTCTCTTGTTCACTGTCCTGTGTCACGATCTGTTCACTCTCTCCTGCTCTTTGCTGCGTACGCGCCGTCTGCAGTATTTACATTGTCATACGTGGAGCACTATTTGAGAACAACTGCCTTAAGTGATGTGTTACATTTGTATATTGTCCACAGTTTGTTTTGATACAGACCATGTGTCCCTGATTGGCCAATGCACCTGTCGATCACGGCAATATGAAATGATGTGTGGATCAGTGTGTTGGAGTTTATTCTGTTTTCTCGGCTCGCAGAACAATCCAGTGGTAAACGGTCACATTTTTATATAGCATTTTTCCATCTTCAAGGCTCTCTAAACGCTTTACATCAAGGAACCAGATCACATTCATACACCAGTGGGATAATTGGTGACGTGGGGTAAGTGTCTTGCGCAAAAACTTTACAAGGATGTTCAGGTCGAGAGTGGGATTTGAACCGCCAACCCTCGGATCAGTGGACAAACGCTCTACCAACTCAGCCACTATTGTCAAGATGAACCAAAACAAGTCCAAGTCTCGCCACGACCCGGGTGGATCAAACATATTACAGAGGACACAGGAGCGTACACTTTATTTTGAGTTAATTTTACTTTAAAATTAACCCCGTCCCGTGCCCAAAACAAATTAACAACAGAAAGATGGACCCAAACAGAACAAAAGGATGTGACCAACCCTGTGCAGAGTTGTAGAAGCTGGTGCGGACTTCACTAACCTAAACCTGAAAACATCTCCAAACTAACCTTTATCAAACAAAACGCGAAAACAGAACAGTCAGTCCCACCGGGTTAAACACAAAAAAGGCTAAATGCAGCTAACACCGAGCAGCAGTCAGAGCCATAGAACACGCACGATGACGAGCGAGAGAGCGTGGCCTATTTATACTGCCACCTGCCACACCTCAAAACAATCATAAATATACAAAGCACAAAAGATAATGGGGCAACGGGGGGCCAGCACGTAACAGACAGTCTGAGCATGGAACGTTTTAGTTATACAATACAAAATGTTACAGAAAATATGTGAATTCAACTACACAAACTTATCTCTATCCTTTCACCGGAACATCTCCAGCCAACAGTTCACGTGCAGGGGTCACTGAGGTCATTTTTAAGGACGAATGAATTATTAAAACAAGCGGACTCCACATACATCCATGTCTTGCTGCGAGTATCTCTCACATAACTTTCCGTGCAATTGATAAGAATCGCTACTTAGATACGAACGCTCGTGGAGGGTAGGTAGGAGTAGCTCGGCACTTAAGATGTAATTACGATATGGAGCGTAGTCAAGCTGCAGGTTAATGTGCATTTATGCCTAATAGTGACTGCTTATATCTGAACTACAAGGACAAGATGAACCTTAGAGATTGTTGACCGGAAGGTGGAACGCGAAAGACCTTGAAACGCATGATAAAAGCCATATTTAGCGCGCCATAGCTAATATTCGCATCATTATTCATACCGCATGCTAATTTGACTTGGCATGTTCAGTATGACAAAAACAAGGCGAGGAAAACTGGCAGGGATTTGGGCGCAGGAGGCAGGAGGCTTAAGATGTAACCGCTAGTGGCCTCTACGTTCAAAGAAAGCCCATGTTGATTTCACAAATGGGTTTTACTCTTTTCCAAGTCAAAGCAGTGGCCGGGATGATTCGATTATGTAAGAAGAGTGCAGGAATAGGGTAAAAGGAACTGAAGATGGTGCTGTTAAATACACAGGCAAGGCAGGTTTACGCAATACAGCAAATCAAAACATGAATAATCACACATAATCGTCGTAAAATTAATATTAAAGGGGAAAAGTGCAGAATAAAACCCTTTCAGTCAAATGCACAGATAAAAAGAACTGTTTGACAATGTTTAAATCCAGGCTCAAAGTAGAGGCCTGTCTCACATCTTCAGGAAGATTGTTTCAGGTTTTAACTGCAGGAAACTCAAACGCTGATTCCCCATGTTTAGTCCCGGTTTAGTCCCGGTTTAGTCCTGGTTTGGCCATTTTTAGTCCATGTTTAGTCCTGTTTTTTAGTCCTGTTTTAGTCTTGGTTTAGTCCATCTTTAGTCCTGCTTTAGTCCTGTTTTTTAGTCCATGTTTCGTCCATGTTTAGTCCTGGTTCAGTCCTGCTTTTCAGTCCTGCTTTTTTCCTGTTTTTTAGTCCTGGTTTAGTCCTGCGTTAGTCCTGCTTTAGTCCTGGTTTTTAATCCTGCTTTAGTCCTGCTTTAGTCCTGGTTTTTAATCCTGCTTTAGTCTTGGTTTAGTCCTGCTTTAGTCCTGTTTTTTAGTCCATTTTTAGTCTATGTTTAGTCCATGTTTAGTCCATGTTTAGTCCATGTTTAGTCCATATTTAGTCCATGTTTAGTCCATGTTTAGTCCTGCTTTTCAGTCCTGCTTTTTTCCTGTTTTTTAGTCCTGGTTTTTAATCCTGTTTAGTCCTGCTTTAGTCCTGCTGTAGTCCTGCTGTAGTCCTGCTGTAGTCCTGCTGTAGTCCTGCTGTAGTCCTGCTGTAGTCCCGCTTTAGTCCTCAGAGTGTGAGAGTTCGTGCGGCTCTGACGTGGGTTTTGTTCTTTGGAGCTGGTCCATGGAGAGACTTACAGATGTTTCAGCTTGTTACAGTTGTGAATCTGTTTACAGGAGACATTTTTGAGTTTTTGCCCATTCTCCCTCATCACCGTCTCCCTCAGAGCTGGAGTCGGATGATTCATACATGTCTGAGTAATCCTGCTTTGTCTTGTATTTGAGGCTTGAGGCGTTGGAAAGTTTAAGTTCGTACCTGCTCCCTGTCTCCTCCCACTTCACTGTATTTCCTTGTGATTATTCAGAACATTTAGACTCTGGGTGACACATGGAGGGTTCAAAAATATCACAGCCATTTATCATCAGTGAAAACGAGTGAAAGAAAATCTGCTGTGGTGAAATTTCACTTTGAAGAGGCGAGGACTTGAGAGGTTTGTCAAATAATAGTTTACATATGTTATATTTTTACATCAAAAACAAAAAAATAATAGGCTGATCTCCCTTATGTGGTCACGTTACAGAAATGTGCAATTATAAGGATGAAAAAATAGACAAAGTGGATGAATGAAGTATAGTATTTGTATTTTTTTTGTACAGTGGTCCCTCGCTATAACACGGTTCACCTTTCACAGTCGCAGTGTGACTCTGAAGTGCTGTACGTTTGCAAGTTTTCTCCCTGACAAAACCCACAATGTCGATGAAACATTCTGCACCGACAGTATTTCTAAAAGCATCATTCTTATTTACAGTATAAGAAAGTTATATTTTTATTTCTTAAACAAATGTTTGGGCCTGAAAACAGGTCTTGATCTTTGGTTTCATCCTATAATACTGGACTTATTTTTAAAAATCTATGAAGGTTTGAAGTTTGAGAGAGTTTAAACGAGAGAGAAATGTGAGAAAATGTTAACGTCTGTGTGAGAAAAGTGTATAAAGTGTGTGGTGAGGGGTTTTACAGCCTTAAGACATATATAATTGTAAAAAATAAAGCTGATACTTCGCGGATTTTGCCTATTGCGGGTTATTTTTAGAACGTAACCCCCGCGATAAACGAGGGACCACTGTATTTTGTTAATAGTGTCTTATAAGCTCATTACAGGGCTCGGCTTATTTGTATTTAAGATATAATGAAATTCATTCATTCATGTATAAAATCATATTTAAATGTTATAGTGCATCTAAACCAAAGCATGTTCTCTCGAAGGTTTTGTCAGTTTTTAATCTTTTGTAAAATAAACCAATTGGCATGTGTAAGATGTAAGATACTTTAAAATGTGTAGCCTTGACTTCTGTCTTTTTAGTGAAACATTGGCCATTTTTTGAAACATAAAAAAAAAAAAAAAAAAAGGCTAGTGTTATACAAATATGTTTATACTTACCAAATTACAATATAGTGACGTTATGAACAGGTAAATGATGACAGCCAGGACTCGAGCCTGAGCAAACAGACAAACTCTCTATTTTAACTCATGTTTGATAATTACACATGAAAAAAAACACCCCGTATCTCAGATGGGTTCAGTGGACGGCAAAGTGAATGACCTCAAATGAGTTGGATGTTTTATAATCATACCTAATCACATGAATTACACCTGAAACCATTTGTGATTTTAATAATTAGCCGAGAGCGTCTCCATGCGCGTTGCCCGGGGAGCGGGTCACCGGGGCAACACAAAGCTCACTCACATGTTTGTCTTTGGAACAAAAGAAATGTGCCCCATGAACAGGGCTGCGTTTCAATAGCTTCATTAGCTGCTTTTTTCATTCTGTCTATTGATTGATTCAACAAGGACACTGCTCATTATTCTGCATGAACATTCAAGAAATACCCTGTAATTATACAAAAAAAAAAAAGTGTGATTTCGTGCAACAAATGATTACTGCAAAAGAAAAGCATTCAAATTATTGTTCACCCGTACAGCCAGAAGGGGGCACAGTTGAGTTTGACCCAACACACAGGTCAATAAATGTGGCTAATGGGGAAAGAAAAGAGTGATATTATGTTTTTTATTTTCCTGTTTACCGTACTTGGGTTCTGGATCGTAGTTCCCTGAATTTATGCTTTTCCAGTAGTGTGCGTAGATGTGTAGTGTGCGTAGATGTGTAGTGTGTGTAGTGTGCGCAGGTCTCCCAGAAGAGTAAAGATGGCTGCGATTGACAAATGGATTAGCTACTCACCAAACAAAACAAACATGGCTGCATATGAGGAAAAAAATTAAGAGAAACCAACTTGTGGAATGAAAAATATTGTGGATTTCTGGTCACTGTTAAACTGAACGGTCGGCGATGTGGGTTAAGTGTCTTGCCCGAGGACACAACAACAGCATTCATTTGTGGGAGTTGAAATCGCACCGCCAACCTGCCAATCTGACCGCTTAACTAATAATGTTTATGTCGACAGCGGGATTCGAACCGCAAACCTTCGGATCTGTGGGCGAACTAATGATGCTTATGGAGCTCAAACATTAAGTAACATTAAAAGTTCATTAAAATCAGCTCTGTGGTAACTAATGGCGACCACATGTATAGTTTTATTTAAAATCTGTTTGTGAAAAGTTATAAAACACAAAGTTATTGAAGTATTTTGCTGAATCTAGTGTTTTACATGTGCGTTATAGACATTAGTTAGCATGTAGCTGGTTAGCCTCCGTGATGCATTTGATCAAAGTCTTCATATTTGAATTTTCAGTTCCTTTCTCTCCCCTGTATAAAGTTCTGTTTTGTGTGTAACTTCTGTAAAAAAAAAAAGAAAAAAGAAAAAGACAAAAAGAGGATGACTATAGTACTGTATTTGGTCTAATAATGAACCTTGTAACTAAATACCACTATCAGAAGATAAAGAATTACAAAAAAATAAATAAATAAAATAAAAAACATTTGAATTTTCGAAAAGTCTATGGCAAAATTAATGGAAAATGTACTTTTGGAATTAGAGTAGGCGGTCACTGTTGAGCTCCATAAGCTCCTCTGTTTCTCATGCATCACTAAATTAAGCTAAACTCTGACCTCTCTTGGTCTGTTTGAGTTTGGCCTGAGATGCAAATGAGAAGATGGTGTCCTGGGTTAATATTGTGGTAGAATTTTTAGTATTTTATTGTTTCCGTTGCCCAAGATACACTGCAAGAAGTGTTAAAAGCTGCACTAAAAGCTGCACTAGTCTTTGTCAAGTCCTTCAGTTTCACAGGAGCCTATAGGGAACTTTTTGTTTTTTCCATTTACATTTCTGCTGTTTTATTTCACATCTATTGTTTGATCATCCTTACCTGTACTCAGATGCTAACGTAAAGGTGTTAGCCAGCGTGTCCTAAACGTAAATCGTACTTGGAGACAGGCTTGGACCTCAATATTTAATAGTTTTTACCCCATTACTCTCGACCACTGCAGCAAAAACTCACGGTGCAAACGTAATAAACCAACATAGACAGACTGCTTGTATGTTTTGGTATTATTTTACAGATCATTTCCACAATAATTATACAGAGAAAATCAGTCTGGATTCCAGGCTAAACAAACAGCTCTGCAATATGATCCAAGACTAGACTGAAAACCCACCTCTCCACCCTGGCATTTAACACTAGCTAGAGGAGATCTTGTTGTTTTATTGCTCTTTTCTTGTGTATCGTGTTAAGTGAATATTTTTACTTTTTGTTGACTCCTGTGAAGCACTTTGATTCACATTTTATAAACTTCAGCTGAACAAAAGTCTTGTCAAAAAGCACTTTAGGGAGGTTTATTTCAGGCATGTCCAAACTGTGGCGTGGGGGCTAAATGCGGCTCTCAGACCAATTTTTCTCGGCCCCGAAGCTTCCAGGTGAATTGGCCTATATTACTTTAAACAGTACTTTTTAATGTACATTTCTGAAAATCTACTTTAACAAGCCCATATCAAATATTTAATGTGTCCTATTGAGGATGCGAGCGTGAATAAAAGTCTAGTGGTTCAGTCTAACTTGTAATAAACGCACAGATTTGAAGTATTTACTGTATTGGCGACCAGTCTTTGACCCTCAACCGGCCCTCGGCTTTGTCTATGTTTTTATATGTGACCCTTAATGAGAAAAGTTTGGACACTCCTGGTTTATTTGGATCAAAATTCACAAAAAGACAATATCAGACGGGTAAAAGTGGGTCAAATTAATCCAATACGGAAGTGTCGCAAACTGTTGAACTGATAACAAAGATATTCAACATTTAAAGCTGCCAACATGAAAACCCAGAAAACAAAACTGTAATAAAATAACATACAAGGCGATGGCAGAGATAGAAGGCTGTAGCTATAGAGTGTAGTGTAATAAGCCCCCAGTAGAGAGCCTGACAAAGCCCCATCTCATCCCCAGATTGGAATAAAACCTATTTTCCAAGGCTCAAGACAATAAAGCACAAGGTTATCCAAGCCCGCACCCTGGACACCCCCATTTAGAGCCAGTCCTCAGACCCACATAAAAATGCATAACTCCGGCAGTGGACCATGGGGGGCTCTGACACCGGGGTAAGAAGGGTACATGTGCGCTTTATGGTAATATAAAAACACCTCCAAAGGCCAGCGGAATAGATCAAGTCAGGGCGAGAAGGAAAAGACACCGAATACAGAGGGAAAGGACACTAAAATGCATTCACTGCTAGAAGAGTAAATATGCTGCTCCTGCCAGGCCCGTCGACAGAAATTCGGGGGGTTCGGGGCAAGAAGACTCAAATGGTACGTAAACGTAAAGTAAATTAATAGGAAGAGGGTTCAATTCTGGCTCTGTAAGACTGGGGCTCGGGACAACAGACCGATTTGCCCCCCCCCCCGTCGACTCCCCTGACCCGTTGAAGGCTTCGTATGTTTGTATAAAATGTAGATTTATTTTAGATTTCATGAGCAATAAGGATACACAAAAAAACTAAGTGGTAACGAGTTCATTGTGAAATAAACAGAGAAAAAAATAGAAATAATGCTGCTTTCACCAAATGAAGTACTCCATTTTGTTACTTAAGTAAAAGTACAGAAACGGAGGTAAAAATCTGCGTAGGTAAAAGTATTTTAGTACCTGTTTAACAAATGAACAACACTTGTGTGAAATACTTTTACTTTTCACCCTTAAAGTACATTTTTAAAGTGTTAAATGCAGTGATATTGATTTAAAAATGATGCATATTTTGGTCGACAGTTGCAATACAAATCAATTTCTAAATATTTCTCATGAATTTTGTGTATTTATTATTATTTTGCTCAAAGTCGAAGCTTGAACTCGAAAATTTTAAGATGTTTCCATGAACATGGTCAAAATAACCCCATAAATTATATGAAAACTACTTTTTACTTTTTATTCCTGTTCAAACATGTAACGGAGTAGAAAGTACAGCTACTGCTGTCAAATACAGTGAAGTAAAAAGTAAAAATTCCACTTAAGAACAGTACTTTACTACTTTTACTTCGTTACCTTCCACCACTAACTAAATGTTCTTTTCAGTACCTTATATCCATCCATATATTAGACCCAAGCAAAGCAAAAATGATACAGCATTTTAAGTTTTGGCTCTGCCCACTGAAGTATTTTTGATAAACCTTCACTGTCTTTGGTGAGTTTTAATGAAGCTCCCTCATCAACAAGTTACACGGTCATCTCCTCCACGGACTGTATAAAGAAGTGGACTAAGTGAGTGTGACATTGCCCACGGCGTTCAGCTCCAGTCAAATGAAGCTCATCGAGGCTAGAGCAGTTACATCGGCCAATTTGGAGCCAAGTTACATATTTGAAATTACGACAGCGAGTATCATAGCAACCAAAGAGCCAATCTGGAGCGAGGGTGTTGAACTTAACGCTTCTTCCCCCCCAATTACACCGCCGATTTAGCAGGGAGCAACGCCGTCAATCAAACCTGTTGCTAACACTAACGGGAACAACCTCAGGAAAAGAAGACTGGGCAGAACTCGGTGAAAGGTTTAACAGTGTTTATTTACAGATTTTCAAAGTGCAATATGGCGGCAGATCGATCGGTGAGTTGAGAGCGGGGTGTTTGCCGTGGTCCAGGGGTAGAGCGGGAGTAGCAGAGTCTGAGACGAGATGAACGGTACCGGTAGAGAAGAGCGGGGTCGGAGACTGAAGAGCGGAGTGGGATCTGGTGAGGAGCAAAAGTATCCAATTCAAAAACATGAACTGAGCCAAGCAACGTGTGCCGCAAAGATACGTGGACGATCTGGCGCCTAGTGTCAGGTCCTGGCTCCTCTTATCCTCCCCAGGTGCAGCTGACTGTAGATTAGCTCCAGGTGTGCACAGGAGAGGCCAAGATCTCCGCCCCCAGCTCCAGGCTCAGACACAGAAGGGAGGGGAAAAGGTGCAAAAAAAAAAGATCAGGACAGACAGGGATCATGACGATAGCGTGATTTATGGAAACAACAGCGAAATAAAAACACCTGGATCGTGTAGAGCGGGTTAATACGAACATTTTATGACCAAAAATGACGAGTCTGACAGCAGCAGGTACAGAGAGGAGCCAGTTTTTCAATAGAAAGTGAACTGGAGCCAGAGTCGATGGAGCCGGAAACGCACCTACGCTCGCTTCCTATTTGGAACACAGCGTCTATGTCAGTTTGTATATACAGTCTATGATCCCCTCCCACAATCCTCCGCTCTCCCTAAAAAGCACTGACCAACAAAATGACTGAATCGTTTTTTGTTTTTTTTTCTTCTCTTTGTTCATTTTCCTGCATCTCTCTGTTACGTTCAACAGAGCACAGACTCAATGTTTTCAGATATCAACGATGTAACGCTGCTGCTGCTGGAGACTAACATAGCGCTGAAAAGATTAGCACAATAGACGCATTACATGAATATTCAGGGTTGAGCGGTTAAGTATTGTTGCATTTGAGCCATTGTGTTTTGTATTCTATTTTTTTTTTATCTCTGTATAAGCTCTCACACTCGCATTTAAATACCACATTTTTCCTTTAACTGGGTTGAACGGTGCAACGCTAATGTCAGCTCGATAATGTAATATTAAATCTATTGTATGCGCTTGGTTGTAATGGATGACGAGTGCTATTCTCCTGCACCTGAACGCACAGGTCATGGGAAGAAAAGAAATGAAAGAAAAAGAAATGGATGATAATAAAAGAAAAAATGGACGATCGCTCGGTTTGTTGGCAGTTGGAATCCTGATTTTGACGTAAACATCATTGGTCGAGTGGTAGATGCACTGACTCACACGTTGGCGGTGAGATTCCAGCTCCCACACATGAATCTTGTTGTTGCGTCCTTAGGCAAGACACTTAAACCACGTCGCCTCCATCGTCTGCGTACACTGGTGCATGATTGTGGAGTGGTTCCTTGATGTAAAGTGCTTGAAGAGCCTCGGACGTGGAAAAGCGCTGTATAAAAATATGACCATTTACCATCACCATGGAGATAATAATTTTGTGGTCACGTTTAAGGACCCTATAAGAAACCAAGAAAAAAGACTCTCTCTCAGCCCGCTTTTCTGCGTCGAAGTTGTTCCTGTGGCTGTAATATTCCATAATAAGGCATAAAATGTGAACGCACCATTTCTGTTATATGTTTGCTATTAAAACTTGTGATTTACAGATATTCAGATGAACTTATTTCTCAGGTTAAAAATGATACACATACTTTTTTTGTAAGTTTTGTTGTGGAAATTCTAATAGTAAAAACCTTAAAAATATAAAAATCGACAGAGAAATTGTCTTGAATCAAAACTGTGCACAATTGTCAAAGAGATGTTGTCTCTAATAGTGTCGGCTCGCCCTCATCTGACAAATGAACATACGTACAGTGTATTTATACCATCAAAACAATCGTAAAAGTTTAGTCCCAGTGGCTCGAGGCTGGACGCAACAAACAAGAGACACAACCATGCAGAACAACAGATTGTAGTTGTCCCTCACTATATCACGGTTCACCTTGCGCGGCCTCGCTGTTTCGCGGATTTTTTTGTGCAATTTTTGCCTGTTTTTTCTTACAGCGTATTGTGTTCTGCGTCCCGATTGGCTGTTGGACTGTAGACCATTGTCCATCAGTCTCCTCCGTGCCGTGTCTCCTGTCCAGTACAGAATGTGTTCAGACAAATTTACATAAACGTTGGATCGCGGTGTGACTCTGAAGTGCTGTACGTTTGCAATTTGTTTTCTCCCCGACAAAACCCACAATGTCGATGAAACGTTCTGCACCGACAAAGACGCCTACGAAGGTTTGAACTATGAGAGAGAAATGTGAGAAAAGTGTATAAAGTGTGTGGTGACGGGTTTTTAAATCTGCAAAACATGTAGAATAATTGTAAAAAATAAAGCTGATACTTCGTGGAGTTCGCCTGTTGCGGGTCATTTTTAGAACGTAACCCCCGCGATAAATGAGAGACCACTGTATTACGAAGGTTGAGTTAAACAGATCCCCAACAGATTTCACTGCAACCATGTCCTTCAGTTACAAGC
Source organism: Periophthalmus magnuspinnatus (assembly GCF_009829125.3). Taxonomy (NCBI): domain Eukaryota; kingdom Metazoa; phylum Chordata; class Actinopteri; order Gobiiformes; family Gobiidae; genus Periophthalmus; species Periophthalmus magnuspinnatus. Next base: position 4,428,698 of record NC_047136.2, on the reverse strand, counting down.
TGCAACTATCTATATCCCTGTGACGAGAGGCTCCTGTAACCAATAATATGAGTGACAAGCTGTATCTGCAGTGACATATTCTGCCTTCCTGTAAACAGTTAAAGATGTTCATTCTGTCCGTACAATGTCGTCAATGGAGACAATAAGTTCATGCAGGTCCAGCAGTCTATAGATAGTCTTTCTCCTGTCTGTACTTTCACTCTTCTGATATCAGATTAAAAAAAAAAAACTTCTTTCAAATCTCTGCCTGGTCTGGAATCACATCCTTCACAATTACAAAACGTATCGGTCTCCATGGAGAAAGTTTCAAAGTATGGTTTTAACTCGCTATTTCCATGACGTGACATCTCTGGAAAGTTTCACAGTATTGCAGGGCTGTCCAAACTACGGTCCAGGGGCCAAATGCGGCCCTCAGACCATCTTTTGTTGGCCCTAAACTGGCCCAATTGATCAGGAAGTTGTTTTTTTTATTGCAAATTGAAAAGATTCTACCTCTATAACCTGAATAACATCACATCACATTGAGACACAGACCTAAAAATAATCTTCCAAGTCTTAATAAACACACAATGTCTCTGTCGAACCTGTGTTAAATGAACCGTTTGACTCCGTGTCGTCATTGGTCCGCTTCAAATACGTTTCAGTAAGTTTGGACACCCCTGCAGCAGTGATTGAACAAATTAAAAACAACATAAAGACAATAAAGATAAAGGAAAATACTAATAGTCAGTGGAAGAGATGATGAGACTTTGACGACAAAAAATATAAAGCGTAACATATCGGCTATTTTTTCTACCAGTGATGCTAATTGGGCCGTTAACGTGGTGAATGTTTTGGCACGGCGAGGCATCTGGTGCAATTCACTGACGCTAATTGCTTAAGTCGGGTGCGATTACACTATGAGCGCTGCCGTTATTTAGCATTTTCTAATCACAGGGGAAGACGTTTTTATATGGCCCGCACCCAAGCACCGCAGTAGCCGTAACCAGTGCTTTTCGACTCACTCTGCTACATTAACCTTGGCATTCACGGACCGCTTCAAATGCCTCGAACATTACGAAGCGCGGGAGAAATTTGCTTGTCTGAAAAAATGTGTTATCTAATCTTGATTTTGCTTTGAAATCGAGCTATGCAAAAGTGGAGACAATTAGGGTCGCTCGGCTGATTCTCAGATAAACTCGGTCTCATTTGAAAAGGCGTTTTTAAAGATAGAATTGTTTGAGAGTTTATTTGAAGCCTGGAGATACAGATTTCTACACAGAGCAGCGGGTGACCTGCTATGCACCACCAGAAAGACCCTTTTTCCTTTGTATCAGCGTCTTGGTTAACAGTGTTCTGTGTTAGCTTGTTTAGCGCTATAAGAAAAGAAGTGTATTTACGCAGCTCGTCATGTTGTCGCCTCTTTATCCGATGGGAACGGTGTAATCCAAGAACAATTACCAACTCCTAATTCATAGACTGTATAAAGACGTGGACTAAGTGAGTGTGACGTCACCCACAGTGTTCAGCTCCAGTCAAATGAAGCTAATCAAGGCTAGCAGTTATAGCGGCGAATTTGGAGCTCCATATTTACAATTCCGACTGTGAGTATCATAGCAACCAAAGAGCCAATCCAAAGCGAGGCTGTGGAATGGCCCCTTCTCTCCTGCACCGCTGGTTTAGCAGGGAGTGGGCGCGTAGCAACGATGTCAATCAAACCAGTTGCTAACGCTAAAGGGAGCGACTTGGAGAACGAAGGCTGTTATTAATGTTTATATCTTGATTCAAGGACAAAATAGTCAAATAAAAACACCAGAATCATGTAGTGCGGGTTAATAGAAACATTTTAAGACCAAAATCCTCGAGGTTTCCCTTTTTCATACTGTTTTTTTTTTTTAGTTTTTCCTTGCTGAGAAAGAGGGTCTAAGGACAGGAGATGTTCTGGGACAGTTCTCGATTTGCTTGTTTTCTGTTGATCCATTCACTTGTCTGTTTCTGTTTCATTGTTGTTTTTTCTAACTTGATTTTCTGTTGGTTAAAACAATTCTAATGTTTCAGCCCTAAGACGCGACTGCTGTTTTGATTTTGGGCTTTACAAAAATAAATTAAATTGAACTGAATTAAAATGACGAGGCGCCAGGAGCAGTTACAGAGCGAGGCCACGGTTTTTCAATAGAAAGTGAATTGGAGTCGATGGAGCTTCCTATTTGGTGAGATGCGTCCATTTATATGTACATTTTATGGCTGAGATTACGGTTATTCTGTTGTAGTTTGATTATTTTGAATGTTAACAGAACAGTTTTAACGCAAATGTTAGTGTTTTTGTTTTTACTGGACCTACAAACCATCTACACAACTGTTCAAATTAATGAACAAATTCATAAAATATTTTCCTGTACATTTTTAAAAGCTTTTTCCAGGCCGATGCGTACGATTTTGGCAATGCATCTACACAACAGGATTGCAATTTGAGCTCAAGAAGTTTTGGTAAGATTTGAAATTATACTACACAACCCCAACCCCCCCAGCACGATGTTATTTAAATTAAAACAAAAGCAGGAGGCAAAAGAAGCCTTATATCTATGCTGGATTTTCTGTTTCTATCAGTGCTTGGAGTGAGTGACACCATGAGGCATTTCGCAGAGTGAAAAATAGCTCCTCCAAGCCTGTTTTACTTGACAATGATGAAATATGAGCTGTGCGTTTTCCTCCAGGTGTCTGAATTTCTGAAACAAAAAACTGTGGGCAAATTCCAACGGGGCTCAACTCCACCACAGGCAGCAGACTCCAGAGGCTACGATCCCATTCCAACACTAACAATGTGAGTTTTGAGTTCTTCTTACACGTGTCTGGGAAAACAGAAGACTGCATTCAAAAATATCATAACGTAGATTAGAAAATTATATCTGTTTGTTAAGCCATTGAGTCAGATCTTGAGCTAGATCAGAGATGTCAAACTCATTTTCACCGAGGGCCAAATCAGCAAAATGGCTGCCATCAGGGGCCAGATATAACTGTGAGGCAGGATAAATATCACTAAATGTAAACAAATGTCATGTAAAATAAATGTAACTAATTTTAAACTTGTTAAATAACTGTTTCTGTGTTTATTACTTATTCAAGTTGCAAATATTACGTATCTGTGTATCTGAATTTCCTGATAAACTGACATTTTTAAAAGTGTGTATCTGGTCACAGCACACCTTCAGCACTGCTTCAAAAACAGCCTTTTTTAGCCTTTTAATTATTGGACAATTTGTAATTTCTTGAAGGCTAACTTTTTCATACTTAGCTCCGTGTTTGTCGATGTAGATTGGACCGACGCCGCCTCATAAAACAAAAAACATACAGATTTTCTCCTTAAACCACAAACTTGTATTCACCTTTAGCACCTTTCTTGAAACTGCCTTCCACGCCGACAATTTTCCTCTTACTGAACAATTTGGGATGATTATTTGCAAATATTTCTCAGTGTCACTTATTGGGAAAATCTCATTAGTTTATTGTCAATGCACACATTAAAGCAGTATAGACTTGTATTTAAAATGACAGTCAAGCCTTAATTTACCTTCTCGCGGGCCACATAAAATTATGTGGCGGGCCGCATTTGGCCCCCGGGCCTTGAGTTTGACATATGTGAGCTAGATTCACCTGGAGGGTTTGACCTGTGGTGTATGTTTTGGGTTGATGGCGGAAATTGGAGTGTCCAGAGGAAACCCACCGAAACACAGAGAGAACATGCAAACTCGACATAGAAAGAAAGGCAACAGATCTATTCGACAAAATGGACTTTTCAGAGCTTTTAAGCATGTTATAGTTGTTTCTTTCTCAGTTGATTCGTGCATGTTTGAGCAATCTTTTAATCTTTAATTTTCAGGATGCTGTGTTTCCGATCAAGCCCCGCCAACAATACTCTCCCACTGTGACGAACGCACTTTGTTCTTCAATTTTATTTTCTTAATGGGTGATATGCGTAGAATTCAGCAACGTCACATAGTAATTTTGGTAAAAATGGAAACAAATCTGCTACTCGCTAGTGTGATGTGCACATGGATCTATTAAAATAACTGGATACGGTATTGCTAGCTTCTACCTCCTGTCCAGAAAGGATTTTAGGATACAAATTTAACAAAGGTTGAATTTTGTGGTGATTTTTACCTGTTTTCAGATCATAAACTTTTTCTCAGCTCAGAAACGGTCTGTTGTGTTAAAAAATGCTTTTTAGCTTTGGTTATGCTCTATTTCCGCTCTAGCTAAGGTTAGAGCGGTCACGTGGTACGACATGAACGAGCATGTGACCGATGTGAACGAGCCAAACTATCATGAATGAGCTGCAGGTTTAGAACATAGTTGAGAAGCTCCTGGAAGCACAAACATTGTAATTTATAGTTTGTACGTTATTTATTATCCTCTTGTCTCTGTGCTCCGCTCCACTCGCTCTCGTTACTTAAAGTCTCATGGGAAGTAGCTCAACTGTGCATGGTCCATGGGCAGGACAGGACTGGATGTGCCTAGCTGTTAAATCAAGGGTATCCAAACTTTTTTTCATCGAAGAATAATCTTGATCTCAGCCAGTTTAAGAGGAGGCATGAGGGCCAACAAAAATTGGTCTGAGGGCCGCATTTGGCCCCTGGGCCGTAGTTTGGACAGCCCTGCATCAAAGGCTGAACTCGCAATCTGCACAATTGAGCATGGCCCACTGTTTTCAATGGGCAGCAATGTTTAGACCCTGGAGCTTGGATCTGCAGCTTTCCATCTGAGTTGCTGACAATTTCACGGCCCTTTGTCGTGATGACGTTTACGCCGACGTCAGCGCCCATTGGGCACCGCAGTTTTCTGACTGCCCAAGTCAGTAGTAAGTAATTTTAGGTGAATATTGTTATTTAAAATGTCCAAAATATAAGATAACGACCAAAAGGTGCCATATATTATAACTACAGGGCAGACACAAGAACAATAGGTCGTCTTTGAAAACCTAAGTCGACTCAGAGTACGTTCTCAGATGTTGTGAAAACGTCATATGGACCACCAGTTGGTTAAAGGCTGTTTACGTTTTGTTTTGGTCCTCCCCGTCAGAGTAGGTGAAAAATAGCTTCAGTCAGCCTGCATTATTTGACAAAGATAGAATGTGAGCTGTATCTTTTCCTCCAGGTGTCTGAGACAGAGCAGAAAAGTGTAAAAAGGCTGGTGGAGGAATCAGCCGCTGAGCTCGGCGACTTTTTCTCTGCGTGCGCGTCTCTGCCAGTTCACATGAATGCATCTATGAGAGAGCGGCTATTGCTGTTTATGGCTGGGTGTGTTTTCTACAGAAACCCTTTATCAGATGCTGGGAGAGTGGAGCACAGGGGGATCAATAGAGCTTTGGCCCAAGACGGGGAGGCAGTACCTGGATCCGAGCCGGTCTCCAACCTTTCCTCTCATTGATCTTCATTACCTCGCGCAGACTGGAGCTTCAGGATGCAGTGGCCCGTACACACAAGTACACACGAGTACACATATACAAGTACGTACACATCAGCGGACCGTGGCTGCAATATAATCATGTCCAAGTTGACTTTGGAGGATGAGATGGGACTAAGGACACTCATTACTTAAGTAAGGTAAAAGTAAATACGTTCTCTTCTTTCTTGTAATGTAAAAGTAGAAGCCAAGTTCACGGTCTTTTAGTAGTGCAGTCACTTTGTCGTAATGTCTGGGGGATCAAAGATTCAGACTCGGGGTAAAAAGTTGAACAGAGCTTACTTACAAACACGGAAATGTAAATGTAGATTGACGGAGCAGATCGTGGAGAGCGGGGTCGTAGGCTGATGTCTTCGAGCCGGTCGTAGGTAGTGGGGTCAGAGGCCGGGGTGTTCATACCGGTTGAGGTGAGTTGGGTCGAAGGCGGAGTTGTTCGTACCGGACATGGAGAGCATCTTATTATTGCAGGGGTGTCAACCACATTTTCACCGAGGGCCACATCAGCAAAATGGCTGCTCTCAAAGGGCCACATGTAAAATAAATCAAAGTACTTTTTGAAAATTTTAATTAACTGTTTCTGTATTTATTACTTATTCAAGTTACAAATATTGCATATGTATTTGCCTAAATGTAAAAATATGGCTGTGTAACTGCGTATCTCCTGATAAAATGACATTTTAAGACCATCATACCTTTTAGTTTGCCACATAAAATGATGCGGAGGGCCACATTTTGCCCACGGGCCTTAAGTTTGACACGTGTATTATTGCAATAATAATTTCTAATGATAATGTCATCTTATTGTCTATAAATAACTGCACATTCCTTTATTCCCCTCCTTTTTAATCCTCAAACACACGCCCTGTACAGATCTTTATTCAGATTTAACAGTTTCATGTCGCACTGTTGTAGGTGACGTAAACCAATACGGACATTTGAACGTTTATTGCGTAGTGGACTCCATTTTCTTCTTCTCTTTTTTGCGTAGGTGCATTCAGTCAGGTGCATTGAAATGGGAGAGCCCTTGTCGCGTCGTAAGTTATGTAACTGCCCTTCGACGCACACTTCGAATGGTGCTACTAAGGGCACTTTGGCGAATTGTCCCTGGCCGTGTCCCAGACTGGGATCTTGACACACTTACACTTTTTTTTTTCATGTGTTTTTGAAATCTTAAAGGATACCCTGCACTCTTACTGTTTTAACAAAGGCACATAACAAATTCTCTCACTGAGCTACAGAGGCCGCACTAGCACTGATCACTGACTGGCTGCATCAGTTCGCTGACGTCAGTATAGTCACATTTGCTTACACAGACGTCGGAAGCAAGTTGGCCGACGTGTACTGCCCAAAAACACAACAGAAAATATTGCCATTGGTGTGAAACAAACCTCCAACCTTTGAATTTGTGGGCAAACATCTAGAAATATCAATATGGAAATAAAACGCTGCAGTTCCTCACCCTGTTTAGCGTCCACTTCAAGTTGAAATCAAGTGAGCGATGATGGATATTGCATTCTGCAACAACATGCAGGTGTAAGCACTTCTGATAAATCTAACCACAGCCTTCTCGTCTCCTCTTCCATCACCGCTATGGCTTAGGACCAAAGTGTATCTATCTGCCCCTTGTAAACTTTTCAAAAACATCTCACTGGTTTATCGCAAATCAGACAAAGTTCACTTCACTAAATCAGCGTTGTCTGTTTGAAAGATTTAATCGTCACTCAGGGGTACACATCGTTTATAAAAATACTGAATAGTTAGACCTAATTATTTTCTGTTTTCTGTGACTGCAACGCTGTCATAATGTTGGATCTTGTCATATTTAATCATAATGTTTTTAGCATAACAATTCCAACATCTGACCATTAGGGGCAACAGTTGAACAGGCTTTTATGGTGAATACGGGCACATTCACGGTAATGTTTAGTAATGTGCACTTTCCCTGGTGAATAAAATAAGTAATGTCTTCAGGTTGAAAGATTCTATAACAAAAAATGAAAAGAAACATGCTGTCACTAAAATATATCAAAAAAGTTGTAGGAGTGAAGACGTTCTGCTGCTAATCCAAGCCGCTTCTTCAGTTCGGGTCAGATTACTGCTGGACACTGTATATCTGTCTGAAAGGAGGAGCTAACTACACTGAAACTCAAAACATCCATTGCCCACAGTTTTCTTTGGCTAAGATCTGTACCTTACGATCTTGAAAGGAGTGGTTAGTGTCTTTGAGATGGAGATGCACAGCAGACTGGGGTCCTGAGCTGCTCTTGCGAAGGTGTTGGTACAGTCTCTTATGGAGTATCTGTTTAGTTTCTCCAGTGTAACGCTCACTGCACTCTTCACTACCCTGAATGGAGTAGACCACATTACTTTGAGAGGGCTTTCTCCACGTCCACAAACTAAAGAAGGGGCTTGGTTGAGCAGCGAAACGTCTTCAATCCTACAACTTTTTGTCTAGTTGATAGGTTTTATTTATGATTTTTTTCTTTTGCGATGAATCAGACCTGGACAACTGAGGTATTACACAGTTATAAAAAGGAGAACGATTGTGTTTTTTGAGGATCCATGTCTATGTAAACGCAGTGTCCTGATTTCAGTACACTGGATGAGCATTTTTGAGTTACAGTGAAGAGATCTATATAAAACTGATGTATTATTGTTTTTATTACCATTATTACAAGCCAGTATCCCGGTTATGAGACGCCAGGACCCTCTCTCTGGGATATTCTGATAGTTTGCAGGACACTGAGGCCTGTAGACACATTATTTCCACTGGTGCTGTACTGAGCATGTGCAAACTGAAGTAACAAATACGGCAGAAACAGCAGGTTCCCCTAAAAACGACTCAAACTTCTACCAGGACTTTTTAAGTAAGAATATTTCATACTTATTGCTGTTCGACACCCGTTTAATGGTGTCTCTTGTTCCTCTTTAGTTGTTACTTCGCTGCAGTGACTTTTATCATATTTTCCACTGAGAGACACTTGTTATTATTATTATTACAAACTTTGTGCAATTTAAAAAGTTTGGAATTGGTCTAATTAGTTCACTTTTGCTAAGCTTGAATTGTTTTATTTTTAATGTTTTAATTAATTCCTTTTTAAAATATGATCCATCTGTAGGAAATATTTGACCCAATTTGGGACATTTTTTTGGTTTGTTACTTATTAATCAACAGTAAAAATAGGTGATAAAAAGGAGAACATTTTTTAGTGAACCTTAACATCTGGTCTATTGTCACGTCGCTTGTAACACTTATTAACAAAATAAAGCAGTCGACTTTAGTACAATCACCGTCTAACACCAGGCTTAACGTTTGTGTTGCTCTTGGACCAAACTGACGCTGTGGGATTTGTATTTTCCAACTGTTCATAATCTTTTTTTCTGATGCTATAACAGTCACAGTCTTATGTTCTTATTTGAATGGACATTTTTCCAATAGATTCTAACTTGCGCAGGTTTTCAAATGTTTGCACGTCTGAAAAAGAAGTAGCTGAAATCTAAACGAGTTTGTGCACTTCAGGGATAAATGTGATGTGTGTGTGTGTGTGTGTGTGTGCGCATATGTACAGCCTTTATGGAGGGTAGAAGGAGTTAAGACGAGCGATTAAGAGTGCATGTGCTTATGTGTTTGGCTATATGTTGTTTTTTAGAATACTTTTTGAACAATACGACTCTAGTTAATAGGCAAGGCAAGTTTATTTGTACAGCACAATTCGTACACAAGGTAATTCAAAGTGCTTTACAGAATAAGAGACATTAAAATCACACAAATCAAAACATAAATAATTACAAATAATCATTATAAATTTACCATTAAAAGAGAAGAGTGCAGAATAAAAACCTTTCAGTCGTATGCACAGCTGAACAGAACCGTTTTGAGCCTGGATTTAAACATTGTCAAAGTAAAGGCCTGTCTCAAATCTTCAGGAAGACTGTTCCAGGTTTTAGCTGCATAAAACTTAAACGCTGATCCCCCATGTTTAGTCCTGACTCTGGGCACCAGCAGGAGGCCGGTCCCTGAAGTCCTCAGTGTGCGAGATGGTTCATGTGGCACTAACATGTCGGAGATGTACTTTGGACCTAGGCCATGGAGAGACTTATACACAAGCAGAGCTGCTTTAAAGTCTATTCTTTGAGCTACAGGAGCCAGTGCAGAGACCTGAGCACAGGACTTATGTGCTCATACTTCCTGGTTCTAGTCAGGACCCGAGCAGCAGCGTTCTGGATGTACTGCAGCTGTGTTAAGGCTCGTTTGGAGAGGCCAGTGAGCAGGACTTTACAGTCGTCTAACCTACTGAAGACAAATGCATGGATAAGCATAAGTAATACTGTATCTATTTAATTTATTTGTGGTCTGTGTAATCCCTCAGTTGTCCAGGTCTGATCCATAGTAAAAGTCAAAAGTAAAATCTGTCAAGTGAACAAAATGTTGCCGAAGTGAAGACTTTTCACTGCTCATCCAACTCACTTCTTCAGTTCTTGTCAGATTGCTGCTGCTGGACACTGCCTTATATCTATCATTCATCTATCTATCTATCTATCTGAAGGGAGGAACTAGCTACAGTTTACAACAATAACTGTTCAGTTTCTGTGTAAACAATAGCTGTTTTCAGTTTCAGTGCAGTTAGCTCCTCCCTTCAGATGGATAGATATAAAGGATAAATATAAGACAGTGTCCAGCAGTAATCTGACCAGAACTGAAGAAGTGGCTTGGACGAGCAGCAAAAACGTCTTCACTCTAGAATTTTTGTCCACTTTACAGAATTTTACTATCATTTGTGGTCAGTTTATTTACATTGAATCCGTACTTTCAGTATTTCCACCACCTGCTCAGAGACGACAGATGTAAATGATGCTAAAATGCTATTCATGCTATAACCTGCAACAGCTTCACTCCTATTACTTCTCTTGATTAATGTTGTGCACTGTCCCTGCTAAAAAAGCCGTACCAGACCATATCATACCATAGATATCATGTCATCTTGTCTTTTTTTTTTTTTGTGGCTAGAAACATGCTAAAAACAAAGCAGAGCGGCTACATCTTTAGCTCCTTGCCATATCTGTGAAATAGTTGCCATAGTTACCACTCTAAATTATCCAGGATACTCAGATTATTCTGCCTCGCCCACTTTTTCCGTAAATGCAACTAAAACACTCTTTCTTTGTAGTAGCGCTTCCGGTTAAGTGCAAATCCCGTTCCTTTTGAAAGAGAATTTGGGAAATGTTTCGGCGCTAATATATTATATAGAGTAGGTTTGTTTGTGTCAAATGTTCATTGTTTATGTGCAAAAACAAATCAAAACTGCGCCGATTCTCTGGGAAGCTTTAAAGCGGCTCTGTAGTCCTTATAGAACTTATTTGCCATCAAGATCGGCAGCTCAATACAAAGTAATACAATCCAAATGACGATGGCGTATCCTGGTTTGAGCGCATGTAAACGTTATCTCTGGAATACCATCGTCACCGGGATCAGACTCATAACCGGGATACGCGAGCACATCTGAACGCACTCACTGAAAAGTCCATAAGACCACGTGAATGGAAGACAGCTGATCGAATATACGCTCTAAGGTGCAATTCTCTCCTTGCGACTCCATTTTAATTCAATTCTCTTCCCTCCGTCCAGACTAAAGCTTTGTCTGGAAGCGGCAGGCATCAAAGGCCAGCCAGAAAACACTAAATGATCCTAACTCAATTGTAGCTCGCCCATCATTGATCGTTTGCCCGGGAAAAAAAGTTGGATGAGAGACAGGAGGTTGATTTACCCCACGCCTCTGACAGTTGGTGTAGCATGTTTGCACCTATAAAACGGAGCCGGAGAGCATCTGCGTGTCATATGCCTGTGTGTGCACTCGAACCATATGCACCAATAAAGCACTGTAATGAAGTTTAGTAAGGAAATGTATACGATAAACAACGGTTATTGATGGAAGGCAGTGGGATCTGTGTTATGTAATGAAACAGCATTGTGTAAGTATGCTAACGTCTGTCTTTGGGAAGTTCAGTTTGTTTAGTGTAAAGTATTATGCAGGATGAACTTTTCAGAGATTTTAATGGTGTTATAATTGTTTCTCCTACACGTGAGCCACTATTAATTCATTAAACAAGAGAGAAATGTGAGAAAATGTTCATGCCTGTGTGAGAAAAGTGTATAAAGTGTGTGGTGAGGGGTTTTACAGCCGCAAAGCTTTTAATCGTGTTATAGTTGTTTCTCCTTCTGATTCACCTTCTCAAAGATGTATTTGGAAAGATGCGTGCATGTTTTAGCAATTTTTAATCATTTCAGCCAAATTTACATAAACGTTGGATCTCAGTGTGACTCTGAAGTGCTGTACGTTTGCAAGTTTTCTCCCTGACAAAACCCACAATGTCGATGAAACGTTCTGCACCGACAAAGACGCCTACGAAGGTTTGAACTTTGAGAGAGTTTAAACGAGAGAGAAATGTGAGAAAATGTTAACGCATGTGTGAGAAAAGTGTATAAAGTGTGTGGTGAGGGGTTTTACAGACAAAAACATAGAGAATAATTGTAAAAAATACAGCTGATACTTCATGGATTTCGTCTATTGCGGATTATTTTTAAAAGTAACCCCCGCGATAAACGAGGGACCACTGTATAGAATTATATACATCTATTTCCATGGAGACAGTTGTAGTTATGTTCCTTCGACACTACAATGGAGCGACGCCAGGATGAAGAGGCACAGTCGGAGGAACTGTGAAATACACGTGAGTCACTATTAATTCATTAAACAAGAGAGAAGTGTAAGAAAATGTTAATGCCTGTGTGAGAAAAGTGTATAAAGTGTGCGGTGAGGGGTTTTACAGCCGCAAAACTTTTAACCGTGTTATAGTTGTTTTTCCTTCTGATTTACCTTCACGAAGTTGTATTTGGAAAGATTTGTGCACGTTTGAGCGATCTTTTATCACTTATTTTTAAGATGCCATAGTGCTGATCTATCCCTTTTTTCTCCGGTAAATGCCCACTGCACTTCGTTCTTCAGTTTTACTTTCTTAATCGATGATACTTGTAGGATTCCGCCGTATCACGTCGACATTTTGGTGCAAATGAAAAAAAAGCTAGCTGCAACTATCTATAGGGGGCGCCGACAGCATGCTGCATGACTTTTATAGCGACGTCAGCTCCTATTGGGCACCGCAGTTTTCTAACTTTTTTTCAGTCGTTTTAGATGAATATTGCAATTTAAAATGTTCAAATTATTACACAACGATCCACAGGTGTCATAGATTATACCTATAGAGCAAACGCAAACACAATACGCCTGATTTAAGATCCGTATTCGCTGTATGTTTGCAATTTCTTCCCTTTCTCCCTTTTTTTTTTTTTAAAAGGACAGCAGATGGAAATTAGCTTCCTATAGAATCTGGTACTAGCATCTTTGTCCTGCGGCATTATGTAGCTGTGCATTCTACTCTTAAATAAATGAAATCGCACTCGAAGCCTCTACGACCCTGTACCAAACTTTTTTTCCTCATAGAATAAAATACTTTGAACCATATTTTGTAAAAGCAGCAGTGTGTGACAAAAGTGACTGCCCCATGCTGTCTGCATCGTAATAAGAACCATTTTTATCAGTTGCAAACCCCGGCGCCTGCATTGGAATTTGTTGGGTAACTCTTCTCATTGCTTCCCAACAAACATTCTGGGATCTGTTGCATATAAATTCATGCACATAAGGAGTAAAAATGTGTGGAGGGGGGAGCTAGACACGGGCTGGAGCCAGTGAAATGGGGTCAAAGCCTTTTAGTGCCATTAAGGATAGTGCCGGATACATCCCGAGAATGTGACTTGCGATAATTTATTTATTTTAACTTTTTCAGAATGTGGATCATTTTGTTCCTACGCCAAGCTTTTGAAACCCACTTTAAATTTGATTTTATTAGATGGTTTAGTGACTTTGGAGCCATGGTCAGGTGTCATGGGGCTACGATTGCTGTAATGCCAAAAAATATGCCCAGTTCTGCCTAAAGCCTAAATAAATCATGAGGTGGACTTTCTCTGCCAAAATATGTACTTCAGCCGCTCCTGTTCTGGCTAAAAAATATTCACACCCTGCTTGTATATTAAACGGGTTGGTTTGCCAAAGAGGAAAACCATGGAACAAACTGTGATAACGTTATTTTTATATTTGGAGACTTTGCCTGTGCGATGGTGCACACGGTTCTGGCTACGACGAAAGTTTGTTAGAGCAAATACAGTTGTCCCTCACTATATCGCCGTTCACCTTTCGCGGCCTCGCTCAATTTTTTTGTATGAAATTTTGCATGCTTTTTTAACAGAGTATGATCGTGCATTGTGTCCTGCATCCTGATTGGCTGTTGGACTGTAGACCATTGTCCATCAGTCTCCTCCGTGCCGTGTCTCCTGTCCAGTACAGAATGTGTTCAGACAAATTTACATAAACGTTGGATCGCAGTGTGACTCTGAAGTGCTGTACGTTTGCAATTTGTTTTCTCCCCGACAAAACCCACAATGTCGATGAAACGTTCTGCACCGACAAAGACGCCTACGAAGGTTTAAACTTTGAGAGAGTTTAAACGAGAGAGAAATGTGAGAAAATGTTAACGCCTGTGTGAGAAAAGTGTATAAAGTGTGTGGTGAGGGGTTTTACAGACAAAAACAGAGAATAATTGTAAAAAATATTGTATTGTATTGTGATTTTAATGTCTTTCTTATTCTGTAAAGCACTTTGAATAACTTTGTGTATGAATTGTGCTGTACAAATAAACTTGCCTTGCCTTTTCTTGATGGAGAAGTTCCACAGTATAGCATTATATCCATCTGTTTCCATGGAGACAAGCAATTAAAGCCATCAGCCTGAGTTACTGGTCAAATTTTTGGGCAATATAGATGATGATGGAGCTCCTGACAGATCGTATAGCTCAGATGGTAGAGCGTTCGTCCACTGATCTGAAGGTTGGTGGTGCGATTCCAGCTCCCACAGATGAATGATGATGAATCGTTGTGTCCTTGAGCAAGGCACTTAACCCAGCTTGCCCCCCGTGTCTGCGTAAACTGTTATGTGAATGTAAACAGAGTCCCTTGAAGGTGGAAAATCACGCAATCAGAGCCGCGCTGGCAGAAAACGCAAACACTTTCACATTTTTTGCTTCCATACATAAAGTGTGTGGTGAGGGGTTTTACAGCAAAAAACATAGAGAATAATGTAAAAAATAAAGCTGATACTTCGCATGTGGTAACGCTTTCCAATGATTAGTTAAGGCCAGTGCTGTATGCTAACAGTGTTTTTGTGTTTATAAACCTAAGTAAATTATTAAATGGCAAGGCTCTCTTTACAACTAATATTCCAAGTATCAGAACCTTGATACGACCTGTTATCAAGCGTGTCTAAGTTTAACCTTTGTACCTGTCTCACTCTTAGACATAACACCGACGATTTTGCGTTTTTCTGCTGAAATCCGGCCGATTTAAACCTAAAAGGATGCCCTGTGAGCTGAATCCTCACTCCCTAAACCCCAGCACCTGCAGCCAATCATTAATCAGTGAGTGAATTCTAGAGGTCCTGAGCTTTCACACGAGGCACGTCCTGCATACTGAGAACCAACGTATTTGTCCTCTATAGGTCAAGGCAGTGGCAGTCCAGGTGCAGTTGTGATTGTAATTCCTTGTAAGAACTGTAAGAGCGCAGGCTGCATACTGAGACTTTAAAGATCGGCTTCTTTTGAGTTTGCACTTCTCTGCGATAGGTTAAATCCACCTGTCACTCAGACACTTTCCTCACCGACTCATCTTAAAGCTCAGCCTCTGTCACGGTCTGTGTTTGAGCATCGAGCTGCATTTAAACAGATGAGATCCAGTAACAATTCGATTTTTCTTACCATACGTCCTTGCGCTAATCTAACCGTCTAATTCGCCACAAAAGACAGGTTAAAGTCGTCTAGACTGTAATTGTTCAGTGCATGATGAGATACTTGTAAAGCACTTTCTTTTGGACTTAAATCCTTTATCGGACTCTTTGATAAGTAGCTTGTCTGGGGGCAAGAAGAAGAAGAAGAAGAAGACAGCATGGGAGCCGGAGACAAATCCAGTGTCACCTATAATAAGAAGTGCGGCACAGGTGAGAGAGAAAGGCATTGTGGGTGATTGGAGGGAAAGATTGGAGGACACAGACAAAGGAGGCGTTAGCCGCGCAGGAGGGGGGCTAGCCACTTCTTCTGGAGATGACAAAATAGCTGCAATTATGGGTGAGGCGGTCGTAAAAGGTAGCGTAGATCCGTCAGACGCACATGAGGGCATTAGCGAAACGGTGACATATGCTTACGTCTGTCCTCGATTTAAAAAAAAAAAAGTGGTGTTAATGTAATGTTCCTCCAAGCGAATGTAGTTTAGAAGAATGTATTGTGTTAGGAAATGTACAAGCAACAGAAATAACTTTGTTCTAGACTTGCGACAGGCGCAAAAACAAGATTGGTGATCGAGTTTCCATGGCACCTGTCAGTACAATTGCAGGCGGCTCATTTGAAATTGATGGAATGAAAGCGACGAACGAGTTGTATTGGGAAGGACAGGGTCAGACCATTGTCAAACTATTGTTGATGTCCTCAGGTAAGTTTATTGCTCCACAACTGTAAACAAGACGAGATAACTATTGTGCAAGGTACTCCATACTGTCACTAGTGTAATGGGTGGTGTTGTAGTTCAGGTGGTTGAGCTGGCCGCCCCTTTACTCAAAAAGCCTTGCTGTATAACGTAAGACTGACGGAGGGACCAAAGATAAAGACTCGGGGAAACAGTTCAACACAGTTTATTTTCAGATACAGAAATGTAAATGAAGGTAGACAGAGCAGACAGTTGGGAGCGGTGTCGTAGGCAGTAGTCTTGGAGCAGGCCGTGGGTCGCAGGGTCAGAGGCTGGGGTGTTTGTACCAGACATGGAGAGCTGGGTCGGAGACGGGGGTGCAGAGTGGCTCCAAAGAGTGGGATCACGGTGGATACACGGACTATTAAACTGGAACATAACATAAAGGATGGCAATACTTGGAAATGACAAGAAAATACTGAAAGGTGACAAGATGATCTGGCCCAAAGTGTCGGGTCCTCAGTTCTTCCATACACAAAAACCCCACATCCTGACAAATGTTCAACCTTATCGTCTCTTCACTAGTAAATATTGTTGTGTCTTTGCGCAAGACAATGAAGTGTTTTCTGCACAAGTGATAAGTATAGGTTTTAAAGAACTTGGGTTAGGGGTCAGGGGTCAGAGGTTGGGGGTTAGGGTCAGACAGTGGACAGAGTGGATGTCACTGACAACATGCTAAACATGACACAAATAAAATGAATATTTCACAAGAGGACACTAAAATGTTTAGAACAGGAGCGTCAACAGAAGTGGTGGTGGCTGGTGCCAACACATTTGCAAAGCATTCTGGGATTCGTAGTATTAGAGCTGCATGCGACACCTTGACTCTTCTTTTATGAAATAACAAAGAATTAAAAATAAAAACGTAATTATTTCAGTGTCCATTTTACACCTTTAGGTCATTAAGTCAGCCGCTGTCATGGTTGCTAGGCGCTATAACATAAGCGACATAACGTAAGCGCGCAGACAGCGGTTGACGTACACTCTGTGGTGTAGGCCTGTCCCATTTCGGCACGGCCTTTGCGTCCGATGGAGGCTACACGGATGCTAATGCTAATTTTGAGGCATAATAAATATTAAAACAACACCACAAACTGAAGTATTCTACATTTAAAATAACCGGGTAGTCTTTATTTTAATTAATTAGAATGTTAATAGGTTGTTTACTTCATGTTTTCCCATTTTAATGAAAGTGAGTATTAGCTTTGAGACACCGTGAGCTAGCGTCTTGCTGCGCACTGGGCCTATTATGAAATTTGTCCCTCCTGGAAAGTTAATTTGCAATGCAGATAACTCAATTAAAATATAAAACACCTGACTTCTTTCTGTTACAATATTCTACAGGTAATATCTTTGAAACTAAAGTTGCGTGAACATCATCGAGAAGAAATGACACTAAAATGGATAAATATAGAGTAAATTACAATCTGCTCCTATATCTGTTTTTGCAAATAAACTCTGCAAGTGCAAAAATCATAAAAACACCTGCTATTTTATTCAACAGTGTCAACAATATATCATCATAACTACGCAACTCTATTTGAAATCAGTTCAACAGACGGATTTACCAGCTGTTGAACCCAAGTTACATGCTATTTATCCAAGCAAACACTGCACATTCCATCCGCCATTATCAGTTCCTGTGGCGCGATTACTTGAAAGTACTCTAATTCTTGTTATTCTTCCCCCCTCTGCGCGGCTTCATCACATGCATCACATCTTGCTCAGTCATACAGAGCCGAGCAAATCACAGCTGAAAAAGTCATTAGCAAACAAACTGCAAAGAAAGCCTCAAAAGAAATAAAAAATAAGAAACTAAGTGCCACTGATCATTAGCGGCAGAACTTCTAGAAGTCGTTGCAAAGTTAAAACACCCAAAATGGTTTCTGTCCGGAGTCTCGTATCATCTTTATCTTTCAACTTCTAATACGAAAACAACAGAAGAAATACTCGCCCACAAACATGAATCCTAATTGGGTTATTTAAATGTATCTACCATTCGTTGCGTTTGATGTATATTTTAAGACGGGTTCGGTTGCCAGGGGGTTCTCTTGTTAGAGGCACTGGAAAGGTCAGTGCCATGAGTCAAATACTCCCACACCTTTAATAGTCGTGCGCATCGACTGGAGTTTCGTTTCAACTCCAAACGATGGAGCGTGTCATCAGTCGTCTGTCTTGTATCTGTATGTTAATTAAAGTGGTGCTGTAAGAGTGTGATTGTCCTCAGTAAGTGGGATTCTTTTTGCTTTGCGTAGTCTTGTGCATGTCACTCTTCATGTTTTACCAATTAAGAGTTTGATCAAGACGTGTTCTATACATTCGTTATGTGCTACACAGCTTTTCTGAGTTGTTTGTAAAGTTGGTGTTTTTCCACCTTTGCCTTGAAGATGAACAAAGTGCATTACGTAAACGAGTGTTAAGACACTGCAGTACATCCAGAACACTGCTGCTTGGGTCCAGACTAGAACCAGGAAGTACGAGCACGTAAGTCCTGTGCTCAGGTCTCTGGACTAAACCAGGACTGAAACAGGACTGAACCAGGACTGAACCAGGACTGAACCAGGACTAAACATGGACAAAATGTGGACTGAACCGGTACTGAACCGGTACTAAGCCAGGACTAAGCCGGGACTGAACCGGGACTGAACCGGGACTAAACCGGGAGTAGAACTGGGACTAAACCAGAGCTAAACCAGGACTAAACCAGGACTGAACATGGGAAATCAGTGTTTCAGTTTTGTGCAGCTAAAACCTGGAACATTCTTCCTGAAGATGTGACACAGGCCTCTACTTTGACAATGTTTAAATCCAGACTCCAAACAGTTATTTTTATCTGTGCATACGACTTAAAAGGGTTTTATTCTGCACTTTTCTCCTTTAATGTTAATCTTATGATGATTATTTGTGATTATTTATGTTTCGATCTGTTGAATTGTGATTTTAATGTCTTTCTTATTCTGTAAAGCACTCTGAATTACCTTGTGTACGAATTGTGCGATACAAATAAACTTGCTTTTATATCAAGGATTCATACACCGGTGCACACAGACACTGGGGGTGAGATGAGTGAAGTGCCCAAAGACACAACGACACTCATCTGTGGGAGCTGGAATCACACCGCCAACCTGTGATTCAGTGGATCTGACCGAGAGCAGGATTTGACATGGAAAACACTCTACCAACTGAGCCACTGTCGCCTCAGAGAACAATCTGTTTTATGTAAAGATGATTTAAAAATGTCATTATCGAGGAGGGTAATCGCCGATCGAAACTGTTTCAGACGACATCCCAACATTCGATAGTCCAATAATATTTAATACAAATGGAGGCAGCTAAAATGAATATGTTAAACTCAGATTTTTGTTGTAATAAAGCAAGTTCTTGTGTCTAGCCACTGATAGAAATGATCAGTTCCAACATTTGTGCATTTACCTCTTGAGTTTATTTAACTCTGTTTCGAACAAACTCTGTGAACCGAAATTACTTGGTTCCCAAAAGATCTTCGGCCTTTGCTCAGTCGACTTTTTCCTTTTCAAACCATCAGACAGAGACTCAGCTCCAGACAGTCTGAAATTGTCTGTACATTTGAATAATTTGACTAGAAATTTGAAAAAGCACATTTTAAATTTCAAGTGTGTCCACATCAGTCTAGTTTATTCAACATCGTATAATGGATATGTGGATATTTTATTGTATTTTACTGCTAATGTTAATGATGAACTGTTAGTTTTATGAAGTAATTGTAATTAAATGTGTGTTTTTAATGCGTGTTCACCTGCCCGGGGACTGCACATGGAAAGTAGCACCAAACTACAGTGTAATCAATAAGAAAAACTGGCCCTTGCCCCCATGACATCATCACATTCTTCTCCGAAAACCACCAATAATATTATTTCACTCAACTAGAACCAGACTCGAACGATGTCCTCTTCAATTTCAGGACAGTCACCTCGTATTTCAAAAAGGCACAGAGTCTTCTACTGGGTGAAGGCTGCACCTGACACTGACACAGAACTGCAGAAACACAAATCTGCTGCAAAATAGATTTTAACTGATTCAGGCCTGATTCTTTTCATCTTTTCCTGTTAAAAAAACCACATCTTTAGCTTGATTTCCAGGTATATCATGGGCAAAACTAACAGAAAGTGGCATGGACAGAGTTCAATCCATACAGGAGTTTTAAAACATACAAAACGACTGAAATGGAGTGGGACGTAAGACTTATTTTAACCCACTCCAGTGCTGAGAAATTAAATAAACAACAGGTCTATTTATTTGCATAGCGTCTTATTCCAGACCAAGGTTTAGTTTGTTTTGATCTCTGACAGTTTGGACTGCTCACTAGCGCATGATGTTGCTGTGACGTGTCCGTTTAGCTGATTTAAACAGGTCTTCCGAGGGGTGGAGGCAGGACGACAGCGCCATCCGCAGTCCGACTTCTTCATGACAGTATCCCAGGCGTGTGAGAGTAAAAAAGCCCCCTTGTCCCGGTTTAAAGTCTTGTCTAAAATTATCGTAAGACCAGATAAACCTCATTGGACTGAACAATGGAAGCTTAATGTTGTGGTCAAAATGCACCTCCAGCCTCTAGGTGTCGCTGGCTCCATGTTCTGACTCACCTGTGCGTCCCCTGTGTCTATTAAAGGGGAGGGCATTAGTGCAGCAGGTGTTTTTGAACATGTTACCGGGATGCATGGAAATAAAGGGCGTTTTAAGTGCGTCTGTTTGAATATTGGGCTCATTTTTTTAGATTTTGAAACATCACCAAAAGCATCTGCAACCTAGTGACGTTTATACCGCTTTATTCGAGTTTTTAGTTCAGTTTTGAAGTATACAGATGCAACTTGAAGACTATAACTACTGAGTGAGAGGAGGGTAAAAGATTTTCTGCCTGGTCCAAGGACACACCAGCGTTAGGCATTAGGATTGATGCAGTCAGCTGACCAAGTAGTGCCAATCCCACTCAAGCAAAATTAAGGATTTTTTATGTATTTAATTAAATTTTTTATGGGAATGAAAGATAGAAAACTCCTACAAGCAAGATGACAGTGGTGGAATAAGTACTCAAATTTATTTCTTAAGTAAAAGTACAGATACAGCGCAAAAAAATACTCAGGTAAAAGTTAAAGTGTCACATGAAAAATCTACTCTAGTAAAAGTATTAAAACTGTACTAAATGAGTCAAAAGTAAAAGTATTCTGTGCAGATTTTCAGATGTGATTAAGCTTAAAATGCATTTGTGTGAATTTTGTTCAACAGAAACAATCAAATCAATATTTTTTTCATAGCTGTTTTTTTTTTTTTTTAGCTGTTTTTATTTGTATATTTTTGTCTTGCTCGAATTCACCTCAGACTTTTCAGGTCTGAGACAATAAAACAAAATGCGTTTACTTTTTAGACTTGTTCAAACATGTAGTGGAGTAGAAAGTACACATACTGCTCTCAAATGTAGTGAAGTAAAAGTTTAAAAAAATATCCACTTGAGATTTTACTTAACTACAGTACTTTAATACTTCGTTACACTCCACCACTGCAGGTTGGTGATGGCGTGGCAGATGGGCTAACCACTCTGCCACTGTATATTTCCATACAAACATCAGTCTTCCACATCATCTTGGTTTATAGCTTTATATTGCATTAGGTGTAATCTTGTCTAATTTATAGCACCGTGAAATAATTTCCGTTCAGCAGAAACCACATTAACAAGGTCAATGATTTTATTGTGAACATCCAATTATTAGTCTTCCAATAATTGCTATTCAGAGGACGCCATCGACCCGTTCTCCGTTTAATCACTAAAAAACACATTTTCTTTCCCCCCGGTCGACAGAAAACAACAATATAGAGTTTGATTTCACATGCGGCTCAGTAGTCCTCAAACACCGGCGTCATTGTCGGACACACAAACAAGAGAAGAATAACTGTGGAATAACAAATCCTGACCCTTCGAAACAAGCGAAAACGAGCGAATGTGCCCGAGTGCCAAAGACAGATCTTCACTGCGCTAAGACCGTGACCCTTGTTTCGAGAATCGCACTTTGGGCCGTCACAAAACGTAATGCAAAGATATTAGTTCCCGCATCAGACGCCTACAGCCGTCCAGCGGGTCCACGGGGTCATGTGGACAAGCCGAGGCAAAAAAAAAAACTGTAGCATAAACAACACGATATTGGGTACGAATTTGAAACGAAGTTAAAAAGTAAAGTTTGAAGTTTGTAGGAGAAGGGTTAGGGGAAAAGGTACAGCGATGGAAGCAAAAAATGTGACAGTGTTTGCGTTTTCTGCCAGCGCGGCTCTGATTGCGTGATTTTCCACCTTCAAGGGACTCTGTTTACATTCACATAACAGTTTACACAGACACGGGGGGCAAGCTGGGTTAAGTGCCTTGCTCAAGGACACAACGATTCATCATCATTCATCTGTGGGAGCTGGAATCGCACCACCAACCTTCAGATCAGTGGACGAACGCTCTACCATCTGAGCTGTACGATCTGTCAGGAGCTCCATCATCATCTATATTGCCCAAAGATTTGACCAGTAACTCAGGCTGATGGCTTTAATTGCTTGTCTCCATGGAAACAGATGGATATAATGCTATACTGTGGAACTTCTCCATCAAGAAAAGGCAAGGCAAGTTTATTTGTACAGCACAATTCGTACACAAAGTGATTCAAAGTGCTTTACAGAATAAGAAAGACATTAAAATCACAATACAATACAATATTTTTTACAATTATTCTCTGTTTTTGTCTGTAAAACCCCTCACCACACACTTTATACACTTTTCTCACACAGGCGTTGACATTTTCTCACATTTCTCTCTCGTTTAAACTCTCTCAAAGTTCAAACCTTCGTAGGCGTCTTTGTCGGTGCAGAACGTTTCATCGACATTGTGGGTTTTGTCGGGGAGAAAACAAATTGCAAACGTACAGCACTTCAGAGTCACACTGCGATCCAACGTTTATGTAAATTTGTCTGAACACATTCTGTACTGTACAGGAGACACGGCACGGAGGAGACTGATGGACAATGGTCTACAGTCCAACAGCCAATCAGGACGCAGAACACAATGCACGATCAATCACTGTAAAAAAAAAACAAACGTAAAATTGCACTGAAAATAATCCGCGAAACAGCGAGGACGCGAAAGGTGGAACCGCATCACAAAACATAATCCAAAGATATTAGCTCCTGAATCACCCGCCGAGCTTGTTCACCAGCAGAAAACAGCACAATATTGACTCTGAAATTTGAAACGAAGTTAAAAAGTTAAGTTTCAAGTTTGTAGGAGAAGGGTTAGGGGACGAGGTACAGCTACGGTAACAAAATGTGAAACAGTTTGCGTCACCTGCCAGCGCAGCACTGTTCCAGCACTGATTGCATGCATAAACCCTCCATATTTGGGTGACTCCAGCTCTGCAGTCGAGAAAGTCTGGCGACGCAAACACTGGACAAATCCGCTATAGATTGTTGTCATTTGCAGCGGAAAGAGAAGCAGATACATCGACAAATATGACAAAAAGCATGAAGGGTCGTCGATTGTTCAGTTGAAGGAAAAAACTGAGGGTTTAAGATAATTTTTTGGGGCCGGGTGAATGATGAGGGACGTGGCAGCCGTGAAGTCAGATTTTGCAGAGTGGATACAAAGAACGGCTCAGATCAGTGAATCCGACTGTCAAAATGTCAACGTGTTCGACTTGTGCCATCCAAAAGCAGACTGTAGAACCTTGAAGAGTTAAGCCTGGCCAGTCTTTAGCTACACTTTTTTTAGTTTTGGTGCAGATAAGTTGGTTTTGGTTTAATCTTCGTGAGTTATGTGTTACAATCCTCGATAGAGCAGTCATTTCAATTGGACATGTGATGGAGACAAATGAAATACAAAATACAGAGCAAACAGAAATGAATAACTGCATAAGTCGATTTAAAACATTAAAAACAGGAGCAGGTGTGAGTGTAAATGTTTATCCACATTATTAAAGTGCATCAGTGGTTCCAGTCTGTCCAGTTTTAGATGTCCTTGAAATGTGTGGCATTTTTGGGAAGTAAAATAACCAAAAGATTTTTTGCTCCATTTCAGTTCTAGTGCAGCCATGTTTTAGATTCAGACAACCACGAGATCTTGGATTCAAAGTTCTTCTTCTCTCCCTCTCTCCTCCTTTCCCTCTCTCTTCCCTCTCATCCCCTCCTCCATTCTCTCCTCCCTCTCCCTCTCATCCTCTCCCTCCCATCCTCTCCTCCCTCTCTTCTCCTCTCCTCCCTCTGGCTTCCTCTTTTCTCCTCTCCTCCCTCTCATCTTCTCCTCTCTTTCGCTCCTCTTCTCCTGTCCTCCCTCTCTTCTCCTTCACCCTCATCCTCTCTCCTCCTTCACCCTCATCCTCTCTCCTCCCTCTCTACTCCTCTCCTCCCTCTCTCCTCCTCTCTTCTCCCTTTCTCCTCTCCCTCTCGTCCTCTCCTCCACCCCCTCTCTCTCTTCTCTCCTCTCTCTCTCCTTCCTGTCTTCCTCTCCCTCTCTTTTCTCATCTCCCTCTCATCCCCTCCTCCACGTTCATCCTCTCTCTCTCCTCTTCCTCTCTTCTCCTCTCCTCCCTCTCATCCTCTCCTCCATCTGGCTTCCTCTTTTCGCCTCTCCTCCCTCTCTCCTCTCCCTCTCTTCTCTTCTCCTGTCCTTCCTCTCTACTCCTCTCCTCCCTCTCTTCTCCATTTCTTCTTCTCTCCCTCTCATCCTCTCCTCCCTCTCCCTCTCCTTCTCTTCTCCTCTCCTCCCTCTCTCATCCTCTCTTCTCCCTTTCTCCTTCTCTCCCTCTCGTCCTCTCCTCCACCCCCTCTCCCTCTTCTCTCTTCTCTCTCTGTCTCCTTCCTGTCTTCCTCTCCCTCTCTTCTTCTCTCCTCCCTCCTCTTCCTCTCTTCTCTCCCTCTCTTTTCTCATCTCCCTCATTCCCTCCTCCGCCTTCATCCTTCCTCTCTCTCCTCCCCCCCTTCCTCTCTTTTCTCCTCTCTGTCTCATCCCCTCCTCCACCCTCATCCTCTCCCCTCTCTCTCCTCCCTTTCTCCTCTTCCTCTCTTCTCCCCCCCCTCCTCCTCTCTCCTCCTCTCTATTGTTCACTTTTTATCCATAGACACTCATGATCTCTTGTATGTTCCTGTATCAGTTCTTCAAACAGGTGGTGTATTGACTCTTCTCTCATAAACACGTCTTATACAGTGTTATTCTCTTCGATGGTTAACCTACTTTTTCACAGAAGAGCCGAGTGAAAGAATCTGAAGGTTTCAAAGCAGAAGCTGAAGTCTGCGTGGACATTATATCTTCATAAACCAGTACAAAAAGAAACAGATCGAGCGAGGAAGGTCATATCGACACGGTTTCTATACAAATATAAATGAGCTTGAACTGCATCCTTCAATACACTCACTAGACCTTTGTACTTATACCAAATCATCTCAACTTCGCCTCTTTTATTTAGTAAAAGTACGATATTACGTGAAATTGACTCTTATGAGCTTTAAGTCTTGTTATAATGCTGTTATCTCATCAAAAACAGACCTGGAGTTGTGTTTTGTTTCATTCGCACATGTTTGTCTACATCTCCAAAGCTCGAAATGCTCTGTTCCACCTTGTGATGTCATGAAGTGGTAGTTTTCAAGTCAATTTTTACCTTTAGTTCAGTAGAAATTGGCAGTTCCAAGGCTGAAATGATCCAAATGATTCTCGCGAAGATGTACAGAGTCTGAAAACACAGTGGAGCACTTCCTGTACAGTGGTCCCTCGTTTATCGCGGGGGTTACATTCTAAAAATAACCCGTAATAAGCGAAATCCGCAAAGTATCGGCTTTATTTTTTACAATTATTCTATATGTTTTGCGTCTGTAAAACCCCTCACCACACACTTTATACACTTTTCTCACACAGGCGTTAACATTTTCTCACATTTCTCTCTCGTTTAAACTCTCTCAAAGTTCAAACCTTCGTAGATTTTTAAAAATAAGTGCAGTATTATAGAACAAAAACAAAGATCAAGACCTGTTTTCAGTCGGCTGCATTGGAAAGTCGTTTACGTCACTTCTGGCGCAACAAGGACTGTCCCATTTCACGCTCCCCACGAACACGGACGACAACTGTGCCCTGCGTTTCCATGGAGATCGGTCATGAACGAAGGGTACGTCCGAGCAGACTTTACGCTCTTCTACATCCCATCATGCAACGCTCGTCACTTCTTCTACGGGAGAAAATGGAGAACGCAGCTCTGGTTTATCGCGGGGGTTACGTTCTAAAAATAACCGCGAAGTATCAGCTTTATTTTTCACAATTATTCTCTCTGTTTTTGTCTGTAAAACCCCTCACCACACACTTTATACACTTTTCTCACACAGGCGTTAACATTTTCTCACATTTCTCTCTCGTTTAAACTCTCTCAAAGTTCAAACCTTCGTAGGCGTCTTTGTCGGTGCAGAACGTTTCATCGACATTGTGGGTTTTGTCGGAGGAGAAAACAAATTGCAAACGTACAGCACTTCAGAGTCACACCGCGATCCAACGTTTATGTAAATTTGTCTGAACACATTCTGTACGGGACAAAACACAACTCCAGGTCTGTTTGTGACGAGGAAACGACATTATAACATCAGAAAATAGCGCAATTCGTTCCCTTTTAATCTCCAAAAATCCTCCCGTTTCCATAGCGCTACCTTCCTCCATCCTCCATCTTGTTTCACGCTCTTAAAAGTCTTAAAACCGTCTCTTAGCTCACGCGCTAAAGACGTTGACCTCGGAGGATCGGGGTGACATGACGCACCCAGGCAGCACCCGTACACTTCTGTCACAACAGCAGACTCTGGGGGGGCTGGGAACATATCACCCTTACTTGTCACTACAGGACGTGACCCGTGCGAATACAAGCCCCCTGACAGTAATGGGACAGATCCGAGCGGGAGGGAGGGGCGGGCGCTCGAGGCACAGGGACCGGCTTAAATGCGTCACCGTGGATAAAAACAGCGCCATTTAGACAACGTGAGAGCTAAACGCAGGATTTCAGGGTGAGGAAAGATGAGCTTGTTTTGGCGTTGGGTTTATCCGGCGCTGAATTGCATTGTCGTGGAGTTTTGTTGAGCTCGTTTTGGACATAAGCAGATGTTTTTGAGGGAATGAAGAGAAGCGTCAAGTTTGTGAATACGTTTCTTTCATGTCACGTTCTGTAGTGTTAAAAGAAGGACTATGGACTATGTAAAAGGTCTATAATGAACCAGAATACACACACAGCTTAACGTATTTTCTGGAGTGTAAGTCGCACTTTTTCATAGTTTGGTCAGAGGTGCGACTTATATGTGAAATTATTTAAAATATATATATATTCCAGAGTGGTGCTTCATTTACCTCTGGAGTTGGTGGAGTTGTCCAGAAGCGACACCAAGGATGAAGAATAAAGTGGATTTAGTAATTTGTATTGAGACCCAGAGTAAACTTGTTGCTTGTTTTTTATACTTAATTTATCTGATGAACTGTTAATATCTTACGTTAACAAACCAGACACGTGTTTAGTTCTGTCTGTGCTTCATGTAGCTGAATATATGCGTTATGTAACGGTTGATTATACATGTTACAGTTCGCTTGTTTGACCAATAGATGGCGCTTTTGTGTTTGTAATACCTGTACGAACATTTACTTGACTTAATTTCCCCAAAAATGCGACTTATAATCCAGTGCAACTTATGTGTTTTTTTTTCTTTATTATTGCATTAGTGTGACTTATAGTCCAGAAAATACAGTATAATTAATCATAACACACACACGCACTTTACTTCTTTTTTGGTTAAAGCTGCACTGTGCAATCTTTTCTCGTGGAGGGTCCGCTACCTGCTCATCTCCATGGAGAGGTCATTGCTTTGCTTACAATGTTCCACAGAATGGCGTTAAACTTGTCCATCTTTGATTTATTTGGCAAACCACTCACACACACATTCATACACTGGTGCACACAGACCCTGGGGGTGAGGTGGGTGAAGTGTCTTGCCCAAGGACACAACGACGGCCTTCATCTGTGGACGCTCCACCACCTGAGCTAGTGTCCATCATTTCTACTCCACTAAAGTTTTGACCAGTAACTCTAGTCAGACTGGTGGTTTTCAGTTGATGAAAATGTTTATTTAACTTGTCTGTTAATTAATCTAAATTATTTTAGATCTGAGGCACAGTGACATTTTGATAGAAGCTGCGTGTCCTGGACAGAAACACGGACAAATTTAAAGTTTACAGCTAATAATTAAATTGGACATGTGCAATATTAGTGCAATACTTGTTTAAGAATGTTTTTAAGTGTTTGCGTGTTGTGTAATTTGTAGTGTTTTTAGTGAATAGTGTTAAGAATGTTTAACTTCCCTCCTGTGTCCTTGTGTCCAGGTGTCAAAGATGTCCCCGGGGAAACGAGCTCCTTAAAAAGGTTCCAGGGCAGGACCGAGGTGAGGCATGATGGGTATTTTAAAGGGTTTTAAGTATATTTGGTGTTTGTTTTTAGGGTTTACGTGTGTAATATATGTGTAAAGTTAATTTGATTTATGGGTTTATTTGGTTTTATGGAGGTTTAAGAGTTTTAAAGAGCAAATGTTATTTTTAAACACCCCTTTTAAGTAACAACAGTTTTATCCAGTTGGTGGGACAGTATAAAAGACGCCTGAAACAACACACCAGGTTCTGCTGCTGGACGAGACGCTGCTCCTCAAACCTCCATCACAAAATGCACTTGCACTTTGGTGATTGGTTGAAAAAGAAATAAAATTATGGACCACACCCGCGCTTCCGCCTTCTGTCCCACATCGTACCGCTAAAGTCCAGCCTACGTTACACCAGACACCTACAGAGCTCCATTACTTTGACTTGGCTTTGCGTCACATCTTCAACGCGGCGTTTTCATTCACATTTTCTCAGCTCGTTTTTACTTCCTATAACTGTTCCTCCTAAGCCGGTTGAGCCCTTGTTGTTCAGCGAGCGTTGTCCATCTGTCTGTGCTTAAAGTCCTTCCACGATGGAGGATTGATGTGTCGTTCTCTTTGGATGTTTGCTCACCTCTCCTTTTACACCTGTTCGGCCGTAACGATCACGCTGCTCGGGTCTTGAGAACTTTAATGACTCCAGATGTTATTAAAAAAATGTAGAAAAGCTCATAAACTTCTGACCCTCTCCTTGTTTTTCTGCGTTCGTCTCATGAATAATATGAATAGTTGATAGATTCTCACTGATATTGCTTTACCGAGGCCTTAAACCTTCACAGACAAATGAGCGTTTTCATCTTGCGTACTTTAGACTTCTCATTTCAACAACGTGCTGAAGTGTCTGTCCCATTATGATTTCCATTTTTGCCATTTGAGTATTTTATTTCAAACTGGAGTACTGTGGAACATCTCCATCAAGACACGGAGGTAGCAGAAAGTTCAATAGTGATACACGAGTTCAGCTTAAGAGCACATGTTAATAAAGTATAGATTATCCAAAAGCATGAGTGACGGGACGCCAACCAAGAGGCGCTAACGGCAAAACCATGGCTCCAAGTGTTGTTTATATCCGTGTGTAGCGCGTTCACTTCTCTCTGTCAGCTTTAAGGTATACCTCAGCGACTGCCGCAGCTTAAGGTCACGGACTAAACCCTCCCAATCTCTGCCAACCTCACATTCTCAGTCCCTTTAAAAGCTTGGTACTATTGAGTACAAAAGTGGGTAGTCGATATCAGTCACTTTAGCCCGTGGTGTTGTCAAAACGCTCTCGGTTTGGAGTTCATTCAGGGTTAGACACGACTCAGACAGACGCCAGTGCCACACAGAGGGGCCGGTTGAGGAGATCGTGTTGGATGTATGGTTCAGTGGGCGCGTGGTAACTGTGGAAATGTCAGCGCTTCTTATCCTCCGCAAAAACGAAAAAAGATGTCAAGTGTCTGTGAAGGTTAATCCAGGTGACGGCGTCCTTGTTTCTCGTGCCCCCGATAGACTTGTGTTGCAAAGGGCCACGTCCTGCTCCGCGTTCGTTGTAGAGGTTGGTAACCAGGTGTCTCCGTGGAGCTCCACAGTGGAATTTTAAGCGTCTGTGAAAGATCGGACGACCCATTTGACTAAAACACGTAGACGTTATATTCTTTAAAACAAATCTATTCTGCAAAATTGACTTTTCAGAGCTTCTAAATCTGTTATAATTGTTTTCTCTCACCATTTACTCACCCAAAGTTATTTTTTGGAGTTATTCGTGCATGTTTGAGCAAGCTTTAGTCACTTACTTTCAAGACACCATATTGCCAATCAATCCCTGTTTTCACCGCCTCCAGCGTACGCCAACTTCTCTGTACTTACTTCTTTGTACTTCTATAATTTTATATTTTTGATGATGTTTATGGTGACGTCAGCTCCCACTGGGCACCGCAGTTTTCACGGATGGAACACTGCAAAATTACAAAGAAGGATTTGTTTATTTTATGTCATTTTAAGTCGTTGAATGATCAATATTGCGATTTAAAATGGCCAAATTACAACATAATGATCCATGATTGTCATAGATTGTAACTATAGAGCACACACCAGCACAGTCGGTCTACTTTGTTATTTTTTTTAAGCAAAATCTTACATTTTTTTCCCAGTTTTGCCATTTTTTAGGTTGAAAATTTTACTTTCTGGTTGAAAATGATGACATCAGGTAATTCTACAACTGTTACCTAGCGACCGTGTTATACAGTGGACTAACTTCTCTAATGTTCACAAGTAAAAATATTAGAAAACACCTTTATGTTGTTTTAATAATGTTTAAAGAATAGGAAAAACGTGTTTCTTGGAAGTTGTGCCAAACATCACTATAGAACGCTGCATTTCCTATAATTCTCAACACATTTGCTAACTTTTCCTCACAAATTGATTCTTGACTGGTGTAAAACTATAATTTATACTTGCAACAGGTTTTATCTCACTAAATTAAATCGTAATTAGAAAATCATGAAAAACTGTCATACGCATTTTAACTTCATCTCAGTCTTACTTTTATTCAATTAGCTTTTTGTTGCTAAAAATATATTGAAAAACATCATTCTTACTGAGAGCGAGGTCGTCTTTTCGTAGATCTGTCCTTGGCCTGGTGGAGTCGCCTGCTTAATTCCAAACAAAAGCCGAGGTTTTGCTGTTACTTTTCCTCCTGTGAATACTTTATATTGTCAGTATTATTACATTTGAACTGTAGATTTTGTATTGTTTTCAAATATTTACCTTGTATTTGATTATAGAGGTTATGCAGTAATTACCGTACTTTCCAGATTATAAGTCGCACTTTTTTCATAGTTTATCCGGGGTGCGACTTATACTCAGACGCGACTTATATGTGAAATTATTAAAATATATGATTTGGAGTAAGATCCAGAGTAAACTTTTTGCTTGTTTTTTATGTTTTAGTTTTCTGATTAACTGTTAATATCTTACGTCGCTGTCTAAGATATTAACAG
The DNA here is from genome assembly GCF_009829125.3 of Periophthalmus magnuspinnatus. Taxonomy (NCBI): domain Eukaryota; kingdom Metazoa; phylum Chordata; class Actinopteri; order Gobiiformes; family Gobiidae; genus Periophthalmus; species Periophthalmus magnuspinnatus. The sequence goes on along the minus strand of NC_047136.2, from coordinate 4,397,180 downwards.
TTAATCAGATATGAAATGTCTGTTCTTGGTCTCAGATTTTGCAAAATAAATTTCCCAAAAAATGCGACTTATAGTCCAGTGCGACTTATATATGTTTTGTTTTTGTTGTTTTTTCATTATTATGCATTTTTTTGCTGGTGCGACTTATACTCCAGAGCGACTTACTTATAGTCCGGAAAATACGGTAATTTCATCGTTTTATTTTGAAAATGCCCCTCAAAATTCCGACTCTGAGCTCTGAGGCAGAACTACAGGCAAAATGTGTTTCTTTGGTTTTTGTAGGCTTCATTTTGTCCAACGGCAAAATGGAAACTGAAAGTAGTTTCCCTGTTGTTGCTGCGCAGAACTTAGCAAACTTTTTAACTAAAGACAGAGGGAGATAAAGACTCAGAAACATGTTTTTTAAGGAGAGAAACGTTCATTTGTCGTATCCGTGATTGTGCGAGTGTGTGCGGTGTCCCTGTGGTTTCACTCTCCACTGGTTTTCTGCTTTTGACCTGATTTTCTTGTTTTAGAGTCAGGTACAAACTAAATATTTAGCAGAGTTGTAGACTTTTATATTTGTTATTAGACTGTAGCAGCTCTGTCACATTTTAGACGTGTTTTGAGCTTTTACACAAGAAAATATCGTTGCTGTACTCGCCTTTCACAGTCTTCAATGTCACTCTTATCTTAAAATTAAAAATGTTGTGACGTCATCTACATAAACTCTGTGGAGCTCAACAGTGACGCCCACACAGCAGATCCGCAATACAATTTTATGTATATTTTTCTCATAGACTTTACAATAAATAAATAAATACATAAATAAATAAATAAAAGTTCAAAAGCTTACTAAGGGCTAGGTGTTAACGTCTTAACCACCTATAATTTTATTTAAAATCTGTTTCTGAAACTTTATAAACCACAAAATTATTAAAATATTTCACAGAATCTTGCCTTTTAAACAGCCTTTTTGGACTTAAAACAACCACTTTATGGATATTAGTTAGGACGTAGCTGGTTGGCTCGTAGCTAGTTAGCACGTAGCTGACTGGCACGTAGCTAGTTAGCACGTAGCTGACTGGCACGTAGCTGACTGGCACGTAGCTGACTGGCGCGTAGCTAGTTAGCACGTAGCTGGTTAGCGCGTAGTCGGTTAGCACGTAGCTCGTTTGCACATAGCCGGTTAGCATGTAGCAGGTTAGCCTTCACAATGCCTTTAAACTCTTAATATTTGAATTTTTTGAAAAGTCTATGATAAAATGAATGGACATTTTAGAGTCACATCTGGATTACAACATCTTTAAATCCTCAGATACAGTTACTCATTATTTTTTTTATTTTTTTTGTCTTTTGGCTTTTACTTTATGACTATCTCAGTAACTATTTGCACTTCTACTTGAGATGTTTCAGAATAAAATATACAGAATAGCTGCTCTGGTTAGAAGCTGATGTTTGCAGGTCAAATCTTCTATGTAAAATAAACAAAAACACTCGCACTGCAGTTGTTTTTATGCTGTACATGAATATCATTACTTCCACCACTTCAACACACAGAGCTGCCAATCTTTTTCTGAATAAACAGTTACAGTGTGAACCAAGGATGTGAAAAAAATGAGTCAGCGCACGTTTTCAGAGGAATATACTTTCTACACATTGAACTGCACTTTAAATTAACAGTTTTAAACCTGCAAAATTTGAACTTTAGCTGGAGTCTGATCATTAGACCAAACAGAATTACGAGTTTCTGAAGTTTGAATAGTCGCTGCCAAGGCTTTTTGAAGTTCGTCTTGAATACACCATTGTTGTGTCTTTTAAAATGTTTCGTAAATGCAGTTTGTCCTTGTCTTAATGCGAGCGACGAGATCCTTTTTTTTTTTTCAGTCTGTTTAATGTCCCCCCCTCTGTAATTCCACCTCTGCCCGACACCTCGACGCAACGATGGAGCATTAGCACCCCCTGGAGGCGACACGAGGCCACGTCGCCCTCTCTGTTCATGTGTTCTTTTATGTCTCGCTCCTTTGATTGTGGGCGCATGAATATTGATGTGGGTTGTGTATGTTTAATTGTCTGAAAGGAAACGAGCCAAAGGGTAAACCTGTCTGTCCTCCTTCCACGACACGCCCCAACTGACATATACTTCCAACACTCCTTCTTTCTGAAAGTGTTCAAATGTTAATAATATGTTGCGGACATTAAAGGCGCAGCAGCCATGTTGAAACTGGGACAGAAGTGTAAAAATGAAGTGGGATTTTTAGTCGTTCTGTTGCTCAAATGAGGCTGACAGCGACGGATGAAGTACTCAGTTTTGTTAAGTAAAAGTACAGATACAGATGTAAAAAGTTACTCAAGTAAAAGTAAAATTCTTGCATTTAAGTACCCGTTTAACAAATGAACAAAACTTGTGTGAAATACTTTTGCTTTTCACTCTTAAAGTTAATTTTTAAAGTGTAAATGTAGTGATTTGTATTAAAATGATGCATATTTTGGTCACAGTAACAATACGAATCAGTTTCATAGTTTTTCTGATGAATTTTGTGTCTTTATTTTTTATTTTTTTGCTCAAAGCCGAAGCTTGAACTCGAAAACTTTCGTCAAACGTGGTAAAAATAACCCCTCAAATCATATGAAAAGTACTTTTTACTTTTCCGTCCTGTTCAAAAATGTACTGTAGGAGTAAAAAGTAAAAGTATTTCACTCGAGTGTTGTTCGTTAAGCTGTAAAAGTAGTGATTTTGATTTAAAAATGATACATATTTTGGTCAGTAGTAACAATACGAATATATTTTTTTTGTTTTTCTGATGAATTTTGTGTCTTTATTTTTATTTTTTTTGCTCGAAGCCGAAGCTTGAACTCGAAAACTTGAGTCAAACGTGGTAAAAATAACCCCTCAATTCACATGAAAAGTACTTTTTGCTTTTCCATCCAGTTCAAAAATGTAGTGGAGTAGAAAGTACAGATACTGCTCTCCAATGTAGTGAAGTAAAAGTAAACAGTACCTAATGTTAAATCTACTTAAGTAATGTCAGACACTTAAAAATTGAACTTAAGTACAGCACGTTACTACTTGTACTTTATTACCTTCACTGCTCACGACTTTGGTTTTAATTAATTACATTTAGGTGCATTTTATTTCCTCGCCCAAACACTTTCCACGGTGGCTCTAAAAGTAGCATGGTATTTGAAGTCTATATATTGTTATCCACAGTAAAATGTACTTAATTCTACTTAAGCACAGTACTTTACTACTTTTACTTCGCTACCTTCCACCACTAGAGGCAGACTTGGACAAAAAGGCAGATGGAATTTAATGTAAAAAATGCAAAATAACCAAAGAAACCAACATAACCTGCTCTCACAACGAAACGGAAAATAAACAACACACAAGTACGCTAAACCTGAGTACTTTTACACCCTTCCCCAGCAGGACGGCCCTCCTCCAGGCGAACGTGAATCATTCCACAAGAGCCGATCAGGTTTTAACTTAAAACACTGAAATACTGAAACCAAAATACACAAAGACGCTGAAACAAAAACAAAATTTAAACCAGTTTTTCCTTTCACATGGTTTGACCCACGACCTCAGCCCCGAGGCTTTAAAAATGGCCGAATTTGGGCACGTCCCGTTTGTCTGGATGTCTGGACCATGTCGAGACTCAGATAAGTAGAGAATGTGGATTGTGTAACTGAAATGAATAGGTTTAACCCCAAAAAAAACATCTTTAAAGTGGCTTGTGTATGTGTTTATTTAACTTAAAGATGGATTATAACTAAACTAAACAAACCCGGGATAATCGTGTGTGGCGTTTTAGTCGGTTTTGCAAAATTATCGGTAATAAAATGAACAAACATGTGAAGAGTTACGAGTTTCTGACATGGGACTTTGAGCATGTGTGGCATTTTTGGCTTGTACCGCAGCGGCGAGGGTGTGTCCCCGTAGAGAGACATGGGAACCGCCCTCGAACAAACACTCAACACGATCTGACGGAATGACGTGATCGGTGGTTTCGTGTCCGGACAAGCGATTCATGAATGTCAAAAAGCGTGCAAACGGAATGCCGCGGACGTCCTTGTCACAACGTAACACGACTGGAGAGAAGTGTCTTGCCCTGGGACACAACAGTAGAATGTAAGTGGACAGTACTGCGCCGTTACTGCAATAATCAGTACGGCTACTTCTTAACTAGCATAACCACCGCGACAAGTGTTAATAAAACCATAAACACCTTACTTAATTACAGGCTTTTATGTCATTTTATAATTAATTTCCGTTAATACCGCAGGCGTTTTTGGCACAGATACATTCCAGCCATTGCTTCTTATCATGATGCTCGTTTCTTGTAAACACACGCAGGCCCGTCCACAGAAATTCGCGGGCCCCGGGGCAACAAAGCGCACATGGGACCCCCCTCGAATATAAATGAATAGGAAGAGGGTCCAACCTAAGACTCTACAGCCCCGGGGGACAACAGACCCCGCTGTGTCTCCCCCTGTCGACGACTCTGAGTAGATGTGAGATGCGTGAACAGTGGGGAAATGTCTGGGCTGAAACATGAGTCACAATTAAAATCGAAATTTGACTAAACGCAAATCACAAAGACTGTAACATGATTAGACTTCTGGACCTCCACAAACTTGACAAACTTGTTCTGAAATGCACGGGAGTCTATTAGTTTTGAAGTTCATATTTCAGGCTGTGCTCAAATTGTGATGCTCCTCGATAAAACACACCTCTCCTCCCTGGTATTTAACACCAGCTACACAGGATATACAGGTGTTTTATTGTTCTTTTTGTATGTATCATGTTATATGTGTACTTGTGTTTTGTTGACTTTTATGCAAACTTCTTTGGTCAGCTCAAGTTGTTTTAAATTTACTGTAGAAATAAACTTGAATTTGAGTTACACATTGTTGTCAGGACTAAACCAGGACTAAACCAGGACTAAACCAGGACTAAACCAGGACTAAACCAGGACTAAACCAGAACTAAACCAGGGCTAAACCAGGACTAAACATGAACTAAACGTAAACTAAACCAGGACTAACCAGGACTAAACCAGGGCTGAACATGGACTAAACATGGACTAAACCAGGACTAAACCAGGGCTAAACCAGGGTTAAACATGGACTAAACTTGGACTAAACCTGGACTAAACATGAACTAAACCGGGATTAAAACCGGGACTAAACTAGGGATAAACATGAACTAAACCAGGACTAGACCAGAACTAGACCAGGACTAAACTGAGATTAAAACCAAGACTAAACCAGGACTAATCCAGGACTAATCCAGGACTAATCCAGGACTAAACCAGGACTAAACCAGGACTAAACCAAGACTAAACCAAGACTAAACCAAGAGTAAACCAGGACTAAACCAGGACTAAACCAGGATTAAACCTGGACTAAACCTGGACTGAACCTGGACTGAACCTGGACTAAACCTGGACTAAACCAGGGCTAAACCAGAACTAATCCAAGACTAAACCAGGATTAAACCTGGACTAAACATGGACTAAACATGGACTAAACCAGGCTGTGCATGTGACTGAAAGGCTTTTATTCTGCACTGTTCTCTTTTAATGTTCATTTTATGTTTTGATTTGTCGTATTATGATTTTAATGTCTTTCTTATTCTGTAAAACACTTTGAATCACTTTCAGGACAAATTATCCTGTACAAATAAACTTTCCTTGCTTGCATTGTCCTCTATAATACATTTCACTATTACTCTTAGTTTTTTGAAGTATTTACAGCCACATAACCTAGTATAGTCTGCACCACTTTATATTTGCATGACTTGTGCTCATTTGCATTGCCTTTTGTCCTCCATGTTTTCATTTTTCATTTTATTAAATCAGTGACAGGTTTCGTTCTTACGCGGGGTTAAATATTTTGTGTCACTGTTTCTCTTTTCTTTCTATTTACAGGTAACATGTCGGAAAAGCCAGTGGCCCCACCCTCTTCTCCTTTTCTATGATTCTCTCCGCACCTCGAAGCCAAGAGCAGACAGGTGACGCACACTGCCTCAGTCTCCCACACGATGCCGACCAGGATAAACCCCTCCGCACTGCTCTGAGGTAAGAACATTTAACACTATTCTAACACAAATACAAACTTTTCCGCACTTTTCGTGATTGTGTGTCAAAGATGCAACAATAGAAACCACAGAAACAGCCTGTAATTGTAAAGAAAATACAAAAAAACCCACAAAAACTTGGGATTGTTTTGTCATTTTTGGGATTCAGATGACGTCACGACATCGTTTAGCTGATTTTAATATTGTTAAAATGCAGATTTGTGTTGTAATACGGTGCGTTTTTGAGTCTAGTTACTCACAAAAATGATCAAGTTGGACGTTTGTGAATTTACCTTTTGGATATTTCACAGCAGAGCGATTTAAAAAACGATAAAACGGGTTAATACCAATCCCGTTTACGCAAAGTATTCTGGCGTTTATAGTGATACATGTGTTTACACGTACAGTTTTGGCTAACGCTCTACATCTGTGTCTGTATGGAAGTTTCGCAGTGCTGCTTCAAACGTGGCGGGTTTCCATGGTAACGCTTGCTGTTGACGTCCAATGCTAAGGTTTGTTTGCTAAAAGGCACGAGAATGGGTTAAAGCCTAAACTGACGAGAACGACAAGCAGAACCTGTTGAGCGTATTGCGGTGGGACGGTTAACGCCGCAGCTGAGCACACACAGATGGAACGGCAGACAAGACGGAGATCGGGTTACGGGATTTGGAAAAACACGTGAAAATGAGAGCTTTAGCAAATGAAATGATAGCGTTGAGGTGCGTTTTTTCTCTTGACCCGTTCTTCAGGGTCATCGGGGCGACGTCTCAGAAGAAGGTTGCTGTTAAAGATCATTTCGATATTGTAGTTTTCCCCCAAAAATGAACATAAATGCTGACGTTTTCCTCGTCATTTAAGGCCAGCGCAGGGCATTCCCGATGTGTTGCACAGTGAAACCTGATGTGTCTCGTGTCGTGTTACAAACCACAGACCCGGCTGAGGTTTGGGTTGTACGTTCTTGTGACAGTGTTGTCTTTAGCGTGTCACTTAAGTCGTGTTGAGTCGACATAAAAGTAAAGTATTCGCGTTCGTTCCTAAAGCGTTCCCTCCTCCGCTCCCCGACTCATGACTGTGTATTTAGCCACAGGTGAGTTCTTTGTCCAGGTGATGGAGTCTCACGTGGCGCGTTGTGTTTAGGGTGAATGATGCGCTGTCTGTGTGTGAAAGAGTCAGTGTAGTGCCACTGGGGGGCGCTCCACAGAGTCACTGATGTGTGAAAAGCAGATTAAATGTCTGTGTTTATATGTGAGGAGAAATGTGGATAAAGTACTCAAAGTATGGCCCATGGCAAAAAGTATCTCAGCTACGGGTAATACTGCTGTCAGTAGTACTATTACCTCTACTACTGCTGCTACTGTTACTGTTACTACTACTACTACTGCTGTTACTGTTACTGCTACAACTACTAACTCTGCTGCTGCTACTACTACTACCTCTGCTACTACTACTGCTACTACTGCCTCCGCTACTAATACTGCTACTACTACTTCTACAACTACTACTACTGCTGCTACTACTACTGCTACTACTACACCTACTACCTCTTTACTACTTCTGCAACTACTGCTACCACTGCTACTACTACTGCCTCTGCAATTACTGCTGCTACTATTACAACTACTACTGCTGCTCCTACTTCTGCTACTACTGTTACTACTGCTGTTATTGCTACTACTACAACTACTACTGCTACTGCAACTGCTACTACTTCTACTACTACTACTGCTGCTACTGCTGGTTCTACTGCAACTACTACTGCTACTACTGCTGCTACTACTGATACTGTTACTGCTACTACTCCTACTACTACTAATATTGTATTTATTGTGTTCTGTTGTATTTTTGCATAATTAGTTTTATAAGATTGCACTTTATATTATACAGCAATTTAGGCATTGTTTTTTAAAAGAGCTTTAAAAATAAATTTGACTTGACTACTACTATTACTACTTTTTGACAACTACTACTTCTACTGCTACTACTACTCTCACTACCACTCCCGTCAGCATTGTACTTTTACTTCACCATAACAAAAATCAAAAACCACGTCATGTCCAAAGCTCACAAGTCTTACAAAAAACAAAAACAAAAAATATAGATTTGCAAAAAGTGACATCAATAAACGCCTAGTCCAGTGACACAAAGAGCATTTAGAAGTATTTTACTCTCAGGAGGGTTGAAAGTAAAAATATATAAATTATACCAATACATGTGACAGCTCAATATGTTTGGAGTCAAGCCGAAACGCTGAAGAAAATGTAAATATGGGGATTAGACGAGACAAGAGCGAAATGGAAGAGCGGACACGTGGCGGTTATAGTCTCCTGACGGCGGCGCGTGTTTCAGAGTGTATCGTAATAGTGTGAGACTGGGGAAATATTAACCCGCACAATGGAGGACCCTCCCTTTGCCTATATTACATCTGTCATTTGTCAGAGAGACGCCGCAGACCCTTATCGTAGCCCTGACAATCACTGTCTCTCAAGATCCCGAGCGCACGGAGGAGAAGCATGAAATCGAATCATATTTAAATACAGGGGAGGCTGCGGTAAAGGATTTATACAGTGGGGGAGGGAAAAGTAGAGAGACCGGAGTGAAAAAAACTGAAAATACTCAAGTAAAAGTAAAATTATCACTTGAAAAACCTACTTAAGTAAAAGGATGTCTGTGTAATCGCTCAGTCGTCCAGGTCTGATCCAGAATAAAAGCCAAAAATAAACTGTCAACTGGGCACAAAGTTGTAGGAGTGAAGACGTTTCGCTGCTTATCCATTCGTTTCTGGTCAGATAACTGCTGGACACTGACTTATATCTGTCTGAAAGGAGGAGCTAACTACTCTGAAACTGTAAACGGCTTTTGTTTAGTTTCTCTTTTTAGGATTGGTCTATTGAGCTACACTAAGTTTGCACTGTGCCTGAGTCATACTTGACATATTCATTCAGCGATATTGTTCTCTTTGTATCCTTTGTTTGCTTTGGGTTTGATGATGGAGTTACAGACGGGGGAAAGATGATAAGACCTGTTCCTGTTCAAAGAAGGTGTAGTTAGCTCCTCCCTTCAGACAGATATAAGTCAGTGTTCAGCAGTAATCTGACCAGAACTGAAGAAGCGGCTTAAACGAGCAGCGAAACGTCTTCACTCCTACAACGATTTGTCCAGTTGATAGATTTTACTTTTGTTTTTTATATTATTAAGTAAAAGTAGTAAAGTACCCGTTTAAAAATTTCCTTAAAGAGTAAAAAGTCAAAGTATTTCACGCATATTTTGAGTCTTATAAAGCTCCAAATGTAGTGATTTTGATACAGATTTGAGCTGAATTTTAAAGACAATTGAATCAATAGCTTTTTTCCAGCTGTTTTTATTTGAATATTTTTGTTTTGCTCAAATTATGAACGTGTTAAAAATAAACCCTCAGCCTTTTCAGCAGGTCTCAAATAATTATAAATAATACTTTTTCTTTTCAGTCCTGTTAAAAAATGTAGTGGAGTAGAAAGTACAGATACTGCTCTCAAATGTAGTGAAGTAAAAGTAAAACATATCCTCTGTAAAATGTACTTAAGGAAAGTACAGAAACCTGAAATTTGTACTTAAATACAGCACTTTTCTATTCTTCTTTCTTTTACTACATTGTATTCCATGATTGTACATACATTTCAAGAAACTGTATTCTGAACACGTCTGATGCAGTAGTTGTAAAAACAGGAAACCGTAGTATCAGTTTGAGGAAGTCGACTAAAGGGAGCGTGACAAAAGCTCTCAAAAAAATAATTGTAGTACTATTGTATCTCTGTGTATGTGACCCAAACTGCACTCACAAGAGAAAAAAAAAAACAAAACGATAAAAACGTACTAGGAGACAGTATATTTATTAAAGATTAAGCTTGTGAGTGATGCTTTTGTACATATACACCACCTGTCAAAAGTCTGGACACACCCTCTCATTCAGTATAACTCTATTAAATATGTTTCAACAAAGCAAAGGGCGGCTACTTTGAGGATTTGAATACACAATATATTTTTAAAAATTAGTAGTTTTTTTTTTTTTTTTCCATTACTACATAATTCCATATATCTTTTTTATTTTATTTCATTTCATTTTATTTTATTTTATTTTATTTCATTTCTTATGTTATTATATTTTATTTCATTTATTTTATTATATTTTATTTCATTTTTTATTTTATTTTATATTTTATTTTTTATTTTATTTTATATTTTATTTTATTTTTTTATTTTAATGTTTTACAAGTGAGAAAGGAACATTAAGTGGATATACAAAAGTGAGGGAAATGGGACACAAGACAGAGTTTTGTAGTTGGGAAAGACGGAACAATACAGGTCGTAATAATATAATAATGGAAATAAATACTCATAATAAACACACGCGCACAAGACTATACTATATACACATACATATATCCATAGAACATTGAATAATCTATAATTTTGCTCCACTGACTCGTGTGTTGCCGGGTAAAGTCAGTGCCAGCCGGAGCCTTCATATATTTGCTTCTTTCTGTATGTAACTGTAAATACCAAAAAATACCAAATCTTCAGCTACCACACGTATTCACCAACTGCTCCTTTCTGCTGTTGTCCCATATATAATCTTATAATCTAAATTAGTAGTCGCTTAATACACATTTTGGGCGATTAAGACTCCATCAACTGATAAATCGACAAAACAACTAAAGACCTACAGCCCTATAGCCTGGTAGAAGTGACAGCAGAGTTAGAAGTTATAGTAAAATTGTAAAAAATAGGAGTTAAGGAGTCAAATATGTACGTGCAACTTTGATTTTATTTCAGAACATCACTACAAAGTCACTGCCATAGACTGTTTATATAAATGGACAAACCTAACCTGTAATCGGCTCCAATTCACTTTCTATTAAACTGTCGCTCCTTCTCTCTGTAACTGCTGCTGTCAGACTCGTCATTTTGGTTTTAAATATTCGTATTAACCCGCTCTACGTGATCCTGATGTTGTTATTTCACTGTAGTGTCTGTAAATCAATATATGTCGTAATGTCCGGGGTAGAAGTTTGACAGAGTTTATTACAAACAAGGAAACGTGAATGTTGGTTGATGGAGCAGGTAGTAGGAGGCTGGGTCGGAGGCTGGGGTGTTCGTACCGGTCGTGGAGAGCTGGGGCGGAGGCGGAGGTGCAGGGTGGGTCCAAGAAACGGGATCTGGCAAAAAAACGACAAAAAACAGCTAAGTACTAAGACCATAATCACAAAAACTAGACTGAGACAAGCGGAACTGTACCACGGAGGATACACGGACGATCTGGCGGAGTGTGTAGGATCCTCAGTTTGTACTCCAGCGGTGGAGGTTGGAGGTGTGTAGTGGGTGGTGCCAGAGTCTCCGTCCAGCTCCAGACAAGGACACAGAAGGGAGGGGGGGAAAGACAGCACAGAAACACCGGGACAGACTGGGATCTTGATAAGATATGAGCATTAATAACAAACCAGTGACGTAGGCGAGAAGGGGTGTTACCTTAAACATCCTCGCTCCTGATTGGCTCTTTGGTTGCTATGATACTTCCGGTCGGAATTCCTAACATGGAACCCGGCTCCAAATTCACCGTTATAACTGCTGGCTTCGATGAGCTTCATTTAACTGAACGCTAAGGTTGACGTCACACTCACTTAGTCCACTTCTTTGTACAGTCTAAGGTCACAGCACATGTATTTTTCCTCCACATTGGCCTGAAACTAAAGAATGAAGTGGCAACGCAGTAATAAACAAGATAAATTTGAAGTACTTGCTTAATCAAGATGGGGACATTTTATTCCAGATCACCATGGAGACATCCTCACGCACTTCCATAGATCCATCGTTCTGCTGATGGTACTTGCGTCTGTGTGTGGTACATATCTCCAATAACGTAGAGAGTTTGAAAAGGAGGGTCAAGTAATGAGTCACTCGGATGAATCGCTCTTCAAAACGATATGGAAATGGGACGACCCGGTGGCAAATAGAAACAAAGGAAAATTATGGTGATTAATGTATGCTAAAAACGCATTTGCAATCTACATAAAATATGGTTAGAGATAGAGGACATTCAGACTGTAGAGAATGGACGAAGACAGACATTTAAAGTAAGGAATAGTAGTAGTAATAATAGTAAGCAAAGCTGCTGTAGTAAAATGTCCCTCCCAGCTGTACTACGTGCCTAAAGTACTGTGGAAAGTGTAGTATAGAAGTTCTTAGTTGAAGTAATAGTAAATGTAGACAAAGCAGAATACACAAAGGTTATCGTACTTGAAGGCAACTTAAGGTCCTATCCATCTGTTTTCTTTCGCTTATCTGGGGCAGCAGTCTAAGCAGGGACTCCCAGACTTCCCTCACCCCAGACACGTCCTCCAGCTCCTCCAATGGGACGTTTCCAGGCCAGCCAAAAGATATAGTCCCTCCAGCGTGTCCTTGGTCTTCCCTGGGGCCTCCTCCCGGTGGGACATGCCCAGAACACCTCCCTTTAAACCCATTTCGGTCGCTTGTATCTTGTCGATCTTGTCATTACCCAGACTCATGACCGTAGGTGAGGGTAGGAACGTAGATTGACCGGTGAATCGAGAGCTTTGCCTTTCAACTCAGCTCCTTCTTTAGTCCAAGACCACGAGATACTTGAACTCCATCACTTGAGGCAGAGACTCTCCACCCACCCGGAGAAAAATTAACTCTTGTGAGCTTTAATCCATGTTATAATGTTGTTTCCTCCTCAAAAACAGACCTGGAGTTATGTTTTGTTTCATTCACACATGTTTGAGTAACTTTATTATTAGTCTGTAACATCTCCAAAGCTCAAAATGTGACGTTCCACCTTGTGATGTCATGAAGTGGTAGTTTTCAAGTTGACAGTTTAAGAGTTTGGCAATTCCAGAGCTGAAATCATCCAAATGATTCCAGTGGAGGTGTGTGGAGTTTTCCGTTTGAGAGAAGAACTCGGCCTAAATATGCACGGTTTGTGTGTTAAACATGTGAAGTAAACAAAACACAACTCCAGGTCTGTTTGTGACGAGGAAACATTAGAACATAGATCTGAAAACAGTGTCATACATGCCCTTTTAATAGTGAAAAACCCATCGTCTTCATCCACGTGGGTCAATGCTGATGATGCTCTGTCAGTGATACAAGTAGAAAAACTTCGACCCCTGCAGATCCGCGCAATGAACACCATTTTCAAACATTTGGAATCTATTTACTTCTCACCTTGAAGAAACAACATTTGAATAGAACTGAACCCAAACCGCAGTGACTTTTCTGCCTCTGTATTTTTCTTTTCATTCCAGAAATCTAACTGGCAAATACAGACGTTCACATACATTATATAAAAAGACACATTTACGCTTTTTTTTTTCTCACTGACTGAAATGAAATCAGACTAAACTTTTCCTGCTTTAGGTCAATTAGGATTAACAAAATTATTTCTATTTGTTAAATGCCAGAATAATGAGAGAAGGATATGTTTAGACAATTTTTCGGTCCGAAGTTTACATACAATAAGATGACTATGAATTTAAACAATTTGGGAAAACCCAGATGATGATGCCATGATTCTGGAAGCCACCGGTTTATTGATTATTTTAATTAATTATAGACACACCTGTGGATGTATTTTAAGGCACACCTGAAACACACTGCTGCTTTGTGTAACATCACGGGAAAGTCAAAAGAAATCAGGCGACATATCAGGAAGAGAACTGAGGAATTGCACAAGTCTGGTTCATCTTTGGTGCAGTTTCCAGACGCCTGAAGGTGCCACGTTCATCTGTTCAAACTATTATACACAAGGATAAACATTATGAGAATGTCCAGCCATCACACTCAGTTCAGGAAGGAGACGGGTTCTGTGTCCCACGTGCTTTGGTCTGAAATATAAATGTGCAGATCAACCCAAGAACGAAAGCAAAATACTTTGGGGAAAATGCTGCTGAAGCTGGTACAGTTTGCAAATACACACAGGGACAAAGACCTTAATTTTGGAGACATGTCCTGGCGTGTGATGGCACTAAAATTGAACTGTTTGGCCATTATGAGTATCATTAGGTTTGGAAGAAAAAGGGGGAATATTACAAGTTTGAGAAGACCATGTATGACAATTATGTAGAAATACTGAAGCAACATCTCAAGACATTAGTCCCAAGAGTTACTTCCTGTGTAATCTAAAGTGTCTTCCAGATGGACAATGACCCAAAGCAAACTGCCAAACTGGTTACAAAGTGGCTTAAGGTTTAACAAAGTCAGTGTTTTGGAGTCACAAAGCCCTGATCTCAATCCTATTGAAAATTCATGTGCAGACTTGAAAAGGCATGTGTGAGCACGGCGGCCCACAGACTTGGCTCAGTTACACCAGTTCTGTCAGGATGAATGGGCCAAAATTCCTGCCAACAATTGTGAGAAGCTTGTGGAAGGAAATCCAAAATGACCCAAGTCACACAGTTTAAAGGCAGTGGTACCAAATACTAATGAAATGACTTTAAATCCTTCTTTCTACGATGGTGACACAATGCACACATCAGCAAACACAGCCAAAGAAGTTTTAAGTTAGTAAGAAAAAATACAAAATGGATTTAAACAGCACATTTTCAGGAGCCTGTGATCAATTCGAGCGTTGGTCCTGTCAACAAAAAGGTGAGAGTGAAAAACTGTTAATGCTAGCTAGTTTATGACTGTAATGTTATTTGAGAGGGACTTGTTTAACCGCACAAATCAGCTCACCTGTTGTAGTTCCAGCTAAGTCAGTTCTTTATGGTCACATTGTGTTAAAACAAAGCCAAGATTAAAGTCTAATAGTGCTTCAGACAGGACAGTTGATGACACTGGCCTAAACCATTTTTTCTGCTTCTATAGGGACATCATCACTCCACTCACACGTGACGTCCTCCTTATCTTCTGCCTGTATAAACCTGAACCGTAATGAACTGGTCGGCCTTGGAAGCCCTCATCAGCGGGGTCAACAAGTACTCCACCGTCTTTGGGCGCGTATGGCTGTCCATGGTCTTCGTCTTCAGGGTGATGGTGTTCGTCGTAGCGGCTCAGAGGGTTTGGGGAGATGAAAACAAAGACTTTGTGTGCAATACAGCGCAGCCCGGGTGTAGCAACGTGTGCTACGACCACATCTTCCCCATCTCTCACATCCGCCTGTGGGCTCTGCAGCTCATCTTTGTCACCTGCCCGTCCCTCCTGGTGGTGGGACACGTGAAGTACAGGGAGAAGAAAGACACGCAGTACGCAGCATCGCACAAAGGAGGACATCTATATGCAAACCCTGGGAAGAAGCGAGGAGGGCTGTGGTGGACCTATCTGGTAAGGATGAAAATATTACTGTTCTGAAAATAATAATTGCTTGTTTTTATTTTATTTTATTATTTTTATTTCTTTTTATTTATTTTTTTTGTTTTAATTTTAATTTATTTTTTATTATTTATTTATTTAACTTTTTTTTTATTTCAATAGATTATTTTTCTAGATCAAGGATTAGTTTGTTTTCATACCTGACCGTTTGGACTGCTCACTAGCGCCTCAGAGTGGTCACGTAATGTTGCTGTGACGTGTCCGGTCAGCTGATTTAAACAGGTTTTGGCGCTGTCTTTCAACCGTTGGACGCACGACGACAGCGCCATCTGCAGTCCCACTTCTTCAGAACAGTATCCCAGGTGTGTGAGAGTAAAATCGAGAGAAAGAAACAGCAAAGACGTGAACACGACCAACAAGAGAACCACGTTATGGACTGGGACGGACGAAGTATCACTGGGACAGAGGACAGAAAACATCGTCGCTGGGTTAAGGAGCCAGTCGAAGTACGGAAACGTGCCCACGGGACTTTAAACTGGGACGAGGGGGCCTTTTCACTCTCACACACCTGGGATACTGTCATGAACAAGTCGGGACTGCAGATGGTGCTGTTCTCCTGCCTCCACCGGTAGAAAGACAGAACCAAAACCTGTTTAAATCAGTTGACCAGAAATGTGACAGTAACATCACGTGACCACTCTGAGGCGCTAGTGAGCAGTCGAAACTGTCAAGTATGAAAACAAACTAAACATTGGTCTGAAAAAACTTAAAACCAGATGAACCTCACTGGACTGTTGCTTTCCCTGTGACGACGCATGAAACTTAACTCTATGAACCGGTTGAATGCCAGTTAATATATTTGTTTCATCAGATTTAAAATTTAAATGCCGTTGAATTTCTTACTTTTTTCTCTTAATCTTAATTTCTTAATTTTTGAACTCTGAAAAACATAGTAAAGATGGTTCACTCTTATAACGATTTGTTCTGTTGACAGATTCAAACTTCGTCTTTTGCTATGTCTAAAACACGTTTGTTATTTTCATTCTGAATTTCAATAGCTGAATTTTAAGAATACATTTTCCTGGGTTAAAAAAAAAAAAAAAACACCTTTTAAATTTTCAGTTAATATATTTTCAAGTCCTCAAATTCAACCGACAAATTTCAGAGTGTAAAATTCACAGTGAAAAAATTTGCGGTAAAGATCCAAGATGCCAAGGCAAAAGCAATCGATCATGTGAGACTGAGGAGGACGGAGTTTCCTGTTTCCTATTGGTCTTTCTCGTATGTGGGCGGAGCTTATAGTTAAGTAATCATATAAAGAGATAAGGATAAGATAAAGAGATTGATTAGGCTAATTTTGACCTAATTTTGGTTTCCCTACAGCATTTTCCTGGTTGTTACTAAGTTAGATCGACTTATCATACTTAGAATTTTAAAATATATGTGCTGAAAATTTAAAAGCCGAATGAAAATTATTTTTAAAAATTCAAAGCGTGAAAATAAACGGCATTGAAAATTCAGACTGATTAAACTAATGATCTTCCATATATGTAGCGTACAGTTTACTTCATGTTTAAAGGGAGACAAAAGTATAGAATTTTCAGAAATCCCTCCATCGGCTGTAAAGACAAACCATGTGAACGTTTGCAAACTCATTTACATTGTTTCGTGTAAGAGGAACTTGTTCTTACAGCCCTTTTTCATGTGTCCAGTTTATGACCAGCACCAAATTACACTCAACCAGCAAAGTCAAAACACCAAGACAAAACAGATAAAACACCAAATGAAGCTCAACAGTGACCTCCTCCCCGCGGTTTTCTCATAAATTTTACTCAGACTTTCTGAAAAAAATGTTTATTAAAGGCTTACTCAGGGATAATCAGCCCTGCGCTAACTAATGACCAAGAGACGTATAGTTTTATTTAAAATCTGTTTACGAAATTTTATAAATCGCTGAGTTATTAAAACATTTCACATTTCACACACAATCTTGTATTTTAAACAGCCTTTTTGGACTTAAAACAGCCACATTATGGATTTTAGTTAGCATGTAGCTGGTTAGCACGTAGCTGGATGGCATGTAGCTGGTTAGCACGTAGCTTGTTGGCATTTAGCTGGTTAGCACGTAGCTGGATGGCACATAGCTGGTTAGCACGTAGCTTGTTGGCATTTAGCTGGTTAGCATGTAGCTGGATGGCACGTAGCTGGTTAGCACGTAGCTTGTTGGCATTTAGCTGGTTAGCACGTAGCTGGTTAGCACATAGCTGGTTGGCATTTAACTGGTTAGCATGTAGCTGGTTGCATTTAGTTTGTTGGTATTTAGCTGGTTAGCACAGAGCTTGTTGGCATTTAGCTGGTTAGCACGTAGCTTGTTGGCATTTAACTGGTTAGCATGTAGCTGATTGCACTTAGTTTGTTGGTATTTAGCTGGTTAGCACAGAGTTTGTTGGTATTTAGCTGGTTAGCACAGAGTTTGTTGGTATTTAGCTGGTTAGCACGTAGCTGGTTAGCCTCCGCGATGCTTTTGAACTCTTAGTTGGTTGGGTATTTGTCCGGATAAAAGTAACAGTTGAACTCACCTGGTGTTCTCTCTTGTGTCTTTCTGTCCCTGCAGGTGTCTCTGGTGTTCAAAGCGGGCTTTGACGCTGGCTTCCTTTACATCCTCTACATGATCTATGAGGGCTACGACCTGCCACGCCTGTCCAAGTGCTCGCTGGAGCCGTGTCCCAACACCGTGGACTGCTACATCTCCCGTCCCACTGAAAAGAAGATCTTCACTCTGTTTATGGTGGTGTCCTCTGCTGTCTGTATATTAATGTGCATTTGTGAGATGATTTACCTGGTCTTCAAACGCATCGTCAAGCTCATCAAGAGGAAGAATGAAGCAGAGAAGAAGCTGTTTGCTGAAACTCACGAGCTTCAACCACTGGCACCTCCAAAGTCTGAGTTTATGTCCAAAACTTCAATCAGAGTGGATCCAACGGTCTCCATTCAAAACCTCAATAACATTGAGGAGGAGACGTCAAAACTGAAAGACTAAAGCACATGACTTATGCTGAAGGCATCTACACAAGCACACGCTCACGTCTGCAGCACGAATTAATGTTTCGGATCCTTTTGAAATAAATTAATAATTATATATTTCTATTTATATGAATGTAGACTCTGCACACCTGACTGGGCAACAGGTGCTTGGGAGAAGAGGCACTTAAGACTCCCACACTGTCTCACTCTTGGTTCACTTTTATGAGCACAACGTTTCCTCTGACCTTCCTCAGGTTTCTTTGTATGCACGAATTAGCTAGCTAGTGTAGCCCACATCTGAAGAATTTTGTTTATAGCATTTGTAAAAAAAAAATGTTGCACTTTGCTTTTCTTCGTACTTAGCAGAGAGCAGGGCACATATTTCATTGTTGTGTAAACTGTCTGTCTCTTAATGGGGGGCTACATTTATGTGATATCAATATAGATGTGGAAAATGTTTGTTATACAAAATAAAACAAATCAAGAGGATTGTGACGTGTGTGTGTATCTGTATGTGTAAATGTGTGTGTGTGTCAACATGTGTTGGGGTGTACATGTATGTGTGTGTGTACATATGTATGTGTATATATATCTGTGTATATGTGTATTTATGTGTGTATATATGTGTATGTATGTATATAGTATTTGTGTGTGCGTGTGTATATATATATATATATATATATATTTTGTATATGTGTGTGTGTATGTGTCAACATGTGTTTGTGTGTACATATATGTGTGTGTACGTATGTATGTGTGTATATGTGTATTTACATATATATATGTGTGTGTATGTATATATATGTGTGTGGGGGTGTGTGTGTGTGTATGTATATATCTATATTTTGTGTATGTGTGTGTGTGTACGTATGTATGTGTGTATATGTGTATTTACATATATATGTGTGTGTATATATGTGTATGTATATATATA
Source organism: Periophthalmus magnuspinnatus (assembly GCF_009829125.3). NCBI lineage: Eukaryota > Metazoa > Chordata > Actinopteri > Gobiiformes > Gobiidae > Periophthalmus > Periophthalmus magnuspinnatus. The sequence continues at coordinate 4,377,858 of NC_047136.2, read as the reverse complement.
TATGTGTGTGTGTGTGTGTGTGTATGTATATATCTATATTTTGTGTATGTGTGTGTGTGTGTGCTGTTTTCTTCTCTGTCGTGCTGAATCTGACAGCAAGAACGAAACTTGAATGGTTTAAGTGCAGTATGTTTTGTGTGACACATATTTACCTTTCCATGTGCGTGACACGCAGCCTCTGCGTATGACGTCAGGGCGTTTCCACTAGTCTGTCCAATCAGGAGCGAGCGCGCAGGGTGCGGCTTTTGACGGACCCGGAAATGCACCAATAAGTTTGATCAACGGCTCTGAGCTTTACTGCGTTTATTTTAACTTTCTATCAGCTGATATGAGTTTTCACTACGGACAGGTACTGTTCACTTCTCACCGTTTTGTCCCTGATTTTAAAGGTCGATGTTTTTACGGATGTTACTGTAGAGAGTCTTGTGCTAATGATGCTAATGTTTATATAGATCATGATGGTAATGCAGTGTCATCTGTGAGCTAAAACACTGTGCTCAATGAAAATGTCTGTTTAAATATTTAAATCCGTTTTATTGGATCAATTTGAACAAAGATCCTGTGGTTAACCTTAGTTACTTGTTGATTGTACAGTTTTGGGTGTTTCTCATCCTTTTCTCGTCTCAGGGTTATCACGGAGCAAACAACCCCCCCGGAGCCCCGTACGGCAGACCCACGGGCCCCTATGCGCCCCCGCCTCATGCGCCTTATGGAGGAGGCGCACAGCCGCCCGGGGCGCCCTACGGAGGAGGCTACGGAGCCCCGGGACACGGAGCTCCCTACGGACAGGGACCTCACGCTGCCCCCGGGGGACCCTACAGCGGGTATGGAGGACAGCCTCACGGGGGACAGCCTCACGGGGGACAGCCTCACGGGGGACAGCCTCACGGGGGACAGCCTCACGGGGGACAGCCTCACGGGGGACATTATGGACACCATGGACCACAAGGTAACTGCACAGACTCTCTGGGGACATTCACTTTGATGCTTCTCTCACACACACTTTTGGTTTTCCTTTCAGTTCTGATTATTAGTCAAGGCTGTTATTAAAGTGATTGGCGTCATATATTATGTAATTAGCCTGTTAAAATCATGATGCTGGTGTCTTGTAATTATTATGAAGCAAAACGAAAGTTACGTATGTAACTATGGTTCTATGAATCCCGGATGACCGCCAGAGGCAGCGCTTCAGGCTCTGAATGATCTCATGCAAAAGTGATCATTCAGTGCCTGAAGCTCTGCCTCTGGCGTCAGAAGGATGAAATAGAAGTATATATGGATCCATAGACATTATGCACAAATAACAAATAGGCCTGTGTGTCCTGTATTTTCAGAATCATAATGTGAGTCATTTGTCAAGAGCTGCAGCTTAGTCACCAGACTGTAGTATTCCTCCATCACTCACTCTCTCGCCATTTGCTGCTTTGTGTGAAAAGTAGAATAGTTTCTGTCATTTTCTTGTTGATGTTTTCACTGTTGACGTATTTCAGGCCTATGTCCACGATGTCAAAGGTTTTGGACATTTTATAATTAGAGTGTCGTGGGTTTGATTTGTTTTCTATGCTTTCTGTCAGCAGATTTTGTTGACTCAGCACTTTCTAAGCCCCAGAGGCAAAATTTGACTCAAAGATGTATTATTTTGTGAATTTTCTGGTTTGGCAGCATTTGAACAGCTCCGGCCGTCAGAGCTTTTAGTCATGTTATTGTATTATTATTATTTTTTACATTCTAGGTATTTCCCTCTGACATTTTTAGGCTGTATTCTATCAGGACTTTAACATTTAGAGGTTTATAACACTAAGCTTGAAATCAATTGAAACATTAAATGAAATATATGTCATGTCTTTGTACTAATATACTCCCTCCCCCAGGTAATGTCCCCCCTGGCATAAACCCTGAGGCGTACCAATGGTTTCAGAGTGTAGACGCCGACCGCAGCGGCTACATCAACATGAACGAACTGAAACAGGCTCTGGTCAACTCCAACTGGTCTGCCTTCAATGACGAGACCTGCCTCATGATGATCAGTGAGTGATAAACTACTGTAGTGCAGCATTCTTTTATTTATATATAGACTTTCAAACACATTTTTTTTTTTTATTTAACCTTTATTTAACCAGGAAAGTCCCATTGAGATTACTAGTCCTGGGAGTCCTGGCCAAGAGAGCAGCACAGTTACAGTTACATTACACGCAGATATTTCAACACATCATAAAATGGATTCTTAAAAGCAATTACAAATCATAGACTTGATTTCCAAACCTTTCAACATAGATTTAAACTGAACTACTGAAGTCAGTTCTTGTCATTTCAAGACTTTTTGTAAATTATTCCATGTTGAAGGCGCAAAATATTGAAATGCCCCTTTACCGGTCTCTGTGCGGACACTTGGGACAGAAAGAAGCTGCAGTTTTGCGATCGCAGAGCATAATGTCCATCTGTTTTATGTTGAATAAACGTGCATAGATATGGAGGGAGCAGACCCATAATCCCTTTGTAAATGAACATGTACCAGTGACATAGTCTGAGTGTCCAGTGCTGCCCAACAACACGTGTGTACAGTTCACAGTGGCGTGTCCGAGACTTACAGTTTGTGATAAATCGCAGAGAGGAATGATGGTAATCGGAGTCCAGTTATTTTAGTGCTTGGGTTGTTCATATAAATAACATCTCCATAATCTAGAATGGGTAAAAACGTTGCTGCAACAAGTCTCTTCTTTGCATTAAAAGAGAAACATAACTTGTTCCTAAAATAAAATCCAATTTTCAGTCTTGGCTTTTTAATCAATTGTTCAATGTGTGCTTTAAAAGATAATACATAATAACATGATGATGAACGGAAGTATGTAAGCTTTCAAAATGTAGTATGTCATTGGTACTTTAAAGCTGATATCAGGTGATGCTAGCTGTAGGCTCTGCTTTGTCTGAGGTGTGTTCGATCTTAATCTGACCTTTATTGTAACACAGTCTGACCGGAAAGAACTGAGTTAATTGGAACTTTAAGAGGTGAGCTGATTTGTGCTGTTAAACAAGTCTCTCAAATAACATTACAGTCACACTCTAGCATTAGCCAACAGTTTTTCAGTGAGTCACTCTCATCTTTTTGTGTAAAATCAAACTCCTAAAATGTGACCACGAACGCTCGGATTGATCGCAGGCTCCTGAAAATGTGCTGTTTAAATCCACTTTGACTTTTCAGACTTTCTTAAAAATGTTTTGTCTGTGTTTGCTAATGTGTGCGTTGTGTCTCCATGGTAACCGTTGAACATTCTGCCAATCCGCATGCATGTAGAACGGGGGTGTTCTACATGCATGCGGGGGTTTGATGTCACTGTGAAGTATCAATAGAAGAAATACATGTATAAAAAAAAAAAAGAATATATGTATGTATGTATAATAAAGCCTTGAGATTGCTGGTGTAGCGAAAATGAAAGATTTCTGTTATGCAACCCCGTCGTTTTCCTCAGGAGAACTGGTTTCCAAATTGCCGCAGGTGAAGTGTACGCGTCTTTCTGCACAATTGACAGATCTTATTCAGTGTTCTCCACCTCGGGCCCTTTTGCTGCGACATCATGTATTATTGATAGTTTGCAGTGACATCAGATACATATTCTACACATTCTGTAGAATATTGCGAATGTTCTGAAGTTACCTTTAGAGACGCATTAGCAAACACGGACAAAAAAGTATGAAGATGGACTGAGCCTGTGATCAGTGCTGGCGTTCGTGAACTGAAACACTGTTGGCTAATGCTAGGTGTCATGTGACTGTAATGTTGTTTGAGATTGACTTGTTTTACGGCACAAATCACCTCCCCTGTTGTTGTTCTCGTTAAGTCAGCACTGTGTTAAAACAAAGCTCGGATTAAAGTCTAGCTTGAGTAACAGAGCTTTAGACGGAGCAGTGCCCTCTGTTAGCATCACGCCTCCAGGGAACATTGATGACATCAGTTGCAAAGTATGAAGACTATGAACACTATTCTTATGACATTCGATTCTTTACGTATCTGTTGCTTCATATCCATTACAGTGACCGTCTTTAATACAGTTTTTGTTTCCTGTTGAGAGGGAGTTGTGCCAGTTTGACTCACGCATGTTGATCTGTGGGTTTGTTGTGTAATTACCGGACGTGCCAACCCATCAGAGAGTGACTAATGTTTCAGTCATGACAACTGCAACTGACGTGAACCATAAGATTAAACTAGAGACATACATCACGACACAAACAAGGCGTCGTTATCAACAAACATATGTCTGTTCACGTTATTCTGCCCCGCCCATGTTGTCTGTAAATGCAACTAAACCGCTCTTTCTTTGCGGCAGCGCTTCCGGTTAAAGAGGAAATCCCGTTCTTTTCAATCGAGACTAAAATATTATATAAAGTAGATTGGTTTGTGTCAGATGTTTAATGTTTATGTGCAACAAGTCAAACTGCACCGATTCTACGTATTTGCTGTCAAGATCAGCAGCTCCGTAAACAATAATAATACAACCCAAATGACGATGGCGGCGCCCACAGAAACTTCCGGAGTAAGGTGAATAAGGAAGGAGACTAAATACAAAGAAGCACAAAACACATCTATATGATTTCAAGGGGATGTTAGCACAAGCATCTGTTGAATGTGTTTGTATTAATGTATTTTTCAGATATGTTTGACAAGACCAAAACAGGACGTATCGACATGTACGGCTTCTCGGCTCTGTGGGAGTTCATGCAGCGATGGAGGGCGCTGTTTCAGCAGTACGACAGGGACCGGTCCGGGTGTATCAGTGGAACAGAGCTACATCAAGGTATTTGAGCTGTTGATTTGTTATATATTCTCTCTCAGCTCAACTCGACTGCATCACTAAAGCACTTTTAAAAACAACACAAATTATACACGTATCAAACTCTGACAAATGGTAAATAGTCATCCCTCAAATGTTTGGGTCTTTTTGAGGGACTTAAAAACAGGAAGTGAGTCGGACGGCCAGCAGAGGGAGCCGTTTCCGCAGCCTTCTGTAAATGCAACGTCACCTCTGTGTTTTCTCCTGGTTTTTGCGACATGTTTAGACCTAAATGCACGACAGAAGGTGTGCGGTACGACAGGAGGTGTGCGGTACCGTAGCAAATGAAAGAATTTAAAAATCAATGCGACGCTGCACAGGGAGAATCCAAACGGTGGGGGAAATGTGGTGAAATTTACATGATTCAGTTTGGAGAGTGAGGTTTTGCGGAGTCCAGTGTAAAGTGAATTGCAATAATCTAAAAGAGAGTTAATAAAACGGTGGATTAAAAGGTCAAAGTTGTGCCGAGATGTATATATTATTTACTTACGCTTAAAGGTAACTGTTAGAGATGGAACAAGATCTCGTGAGATGAAATTTCCAAAAGATTTTTACACATGAGGAAAATTATCTTGTGAGGTTTTTTTTTTCTATTTGTATTTGTAGTTTATATCTAGATTGCACCAAAAGAGTTCAGGGCTGATAAGTTGCATCTCTCGAGGAGCTGTGGTTCCAAAAAGTATATCTGCTACTACTTCTACAATAAAAATATTTAATTAAAAAAAATACAAACGAGGCCGCACAATTATGTTATTATAAAGTTATTTCAAAATCTCACCTTGTCTCGTCTCGTCTTGTAGAAATGTCTCGTCCCTCTAGTAAATTCTCTGGTGGGGAATCTGCTACCTGTCCATAGAGATGTTATTGCTCTGCCTGGAATGTTCCACAGGATGGCATTAAAACGCTCTATCTTGCATAGTTTAAATTATAGTTTAGAGTTTTTATTCCCCCTCAAAAAACCCTTGAAAAGCATGTATTCTTAAGGCTCATTTCTGCTCTATGTTCTAAAAGTATACGGATACACAGACTTCTGTCCCTTTCTGGTCCGTCTCTACAGAACATGTGGAATCTCAGGACTGGAGCGGTACATGAGCTGACCGCTGGGGACAGTAGTGAACGCAGCTCAAAAGTGAAGGCAAAATCTTTGAAAAGTGACCAGAACAAACTGCAAAACCTATAAATCCTGCCCTCACTTAATTTCTTAACTCTTTTCCAACAGATCTGATTCAAAAAACTGCTACAGGCACCTCCGTGTTTATTTATTGTTCTGTTTCATCCATTTTGACCAACTCTCAAACTGACTTTTAGTGCCCTCTAGTGATTATTTAACAGAACACACCCTTGACATTAGAAAAGTGTGGACGTATAAATGCAGTGACGGTTATTACGCTTGGAACATGGCTCTTTATGCACAAAAGTGGAGCATTTACTGTGAAGGGGCTCACCTCTTCAGACATCTGACCTGTAAATTGGTCTGGCAATGACATCTCAATGGTTACGAGGAGCTGGCAGACCGTCAAAGTTACGCAGTGCATCTTTAAAGAAACATAATCCCAGTTCTTTCACATTTAGGCAACGGGAGTACAGACAAAATACAAGATAATAATGAAACGATTAACAAAATGTGTTCAGTTTCACCGATATTAAACTGTTTCTCATGCACTTTCATTACACGGTATTCTTTTTTTTAATTTCTCTAAGATACAGCTGGATTACAATAAGAGTAGTGCATTGCCGTACGTTCTTTAGTTTTAACACATGGCTCCTTGTTGTTTAATGCTCTGTTACCATGGCTACAAACTCAAATGTCTCACCTGTGAATGTGAAAAGCCTGTTCACTGTCTGTAAATGTCTCAAATAATTAGTTACTTCAATGTTTTGCGCTTCCTGTTCCTGTCGCGCAGTTTATTTACTCGTGTTTGGCGTGCGCTTCTAAAGAATATTATCTGGATCAGTTGAGTTAAGTTATTGCCAATATGCCACTAAAAATAAGCCCAACACCAGAGGAGTTTGAGGATATAAAAGCTTTTCTCGTTTACCTGACTGGGCAGATGGGGTGGGATTTAATAAGTTTTGTTCTTCCCACTCCTTTTTGAGCTTAAATAAGAAAAAAATGGTGAAATATGCATCAAGTGTACTGCATACATGTGCTTGAAATAAATACATAATTGAATAAAAATAATAATAAATAAATAAATAAAACATAAAAAATAAAATATAATAAATAAAAATAAATAAATAAATAAATAATAAAATATAATAAATAAATACACAATTTTTAAAAATGTTTTAAATGAATCTAGTCCCTATATTCTACTCAGAGCTTTGAGCATTTTTTGCCCGTTGCTATGGCGACGTCATGGCCGCAGAGCAGTGATATAGAACGTGATTTAACCTTTTGCCGGAACTACTTGTGCAGTTGGCCATTGGAATTATCAGGCTGTGTCTGAACGTCCCCCCCCCGACCCCTAAACCCCCATTACATCGGCCTGTACTCTTTTGTGGCGTATATAGAGCTCTCATTCAGAGATATTCAGAGATGCAGCTCAAAAACATTTGAGTCACGGCACTTTGGTGTCAGGTAAACGCCAATAAAAGTAGATTTTTCTGTCAGAAATAATGATCAGATTAAACTGGCACAGAGTATTTATGGACTAAAAATAATAATAATAATAATAATGCAAGTTTTTGTCAAGATGCATTTCACACAAACAGACTGGATTATTCATTTTATTTGTCATTTTTTTATTGGAAATGTGTAAATTATCCCTCTATTAACAGCTCAGGCTACGGTAAACGGCTAACACTAGCAACTTTACACAGCAATGTTATGTTTTACTCATAATCAGGATCAACAGTGTCATAAACCAGCGCTTCTATCTGCTTCATTCATTTGTGTTGTGTCCAGTTAAAAACCTGTCACCGCGCTGTTGTTTTTTCTAACTTTAGCAATGCATTGTGGTCGATATTGTCCAGTCTTACGACCACTGATGCCCACTACTTTTCAAGGTGCATTGTGCGAAATTTTGAGCGCACTGTTTTCTCCGCTGCTGGTCCTTCTGTCACTCCAAAATAGTGTCTGTTATGGCATTCTTTAGCATAAATCTTTATTTGTATTACTATGGATCATTTTGACCTAACCTTCATAATACTATCTGTTATGTTGTTATGTCTTTTGTGTCTGGCGTCAAAGCCACTTCGATTAGACCAAACTGGCAAGATTGTTTTGGTGGTATAAATACTCTGTATTATTTACATTTGTCAGCTGAGGGCGAGACGACACCGTTAGGGACACAGCTCTTTGACAATTGTGCACAATTGATTCAATAAACCAGACCTTTGATTCAAGACAACTTCTCTGTTTATTTTTATATCTTTAAGACTTTTTGACCATTAGAAATTCCACAACATGTCCTAACGAGACAAAAGTGTGGACATTCAGACACAGCCTCACTGACCCTGTTGCAAGTGTTTTTTATCCCATTTTTTTCTTCTTTTTTTTTTTCTCTTCTCAGCTCTCGCACAGATGGGCTACAACCTGAGCTCCCAGTTTGCAGAGACACTGGTCCGGAGGTTCACCGTTCGTGGAGCGAGGCCCGGGATTCAGCTGGACCGCTTCATCCAAGTGTGCACCCAGCTCCAGAGCATGACCGACGTCTTCAGGGAGAGAGACACCGCCCGGTCCGGCAACATCCGCATGAACTATGAGGACTTCTTAAGCAGTGCCATTACCAGACTCATGTGATCATTCCTCAGGCCCAAAGTTTACGAGCGGCAGTTACAGCGTCGTTTGCTGTGAGTGAGTTTGCTTGGTGCTTTAGGTAAAACCATAGACTGTATATAGAAATGGACATAGCTAACCTGCTAGCCGCCGCGTTACAAACAGGAAGTGAGCATGGACGCGCTTCCTGCTGCAATTTTGAAAAACTGGGGCCCCTTTCTCTGTAACTGCTGTTGGTCTTAAAAACAAAACAAAAAACAGTAGAGCGGCTTAATACGAACATTTTATTTCATTATTGTGTCTGTAAATCAAGATTTGAACATTAAAAAGAAACAAATCAGGCGCTGTCTTTCCCCAAGGTTGTCCCCGCTAGCGTTAGCAACAGGTTCAATTGACAGCGTTGCTAAGTGCCAGCTCCGTGCTAAACCAGTGATGCAGACAGGAAGAGGCGTTACCTTCAACAACCTCGCTCCAGATCGGCTCTTTGGTTGCTGTGATACTCGCGATCGGAATTTCAAATATGGAAATAAGCTCCAAATTCGCCGCTATAACTGCTAGCCTGGATTAGCTTCATTTGACTGGAGTCCACTTCTTTATACAGTCTATGGGTAAAACACACCATTGCCAATAATACATTTCAGAATTTGCACATTGTACTATTCCAGGATGCCAAATAAGGTCAAGAGGTCGTTCTGTTTTACATTCACGAGTTCTGTGGTTCTGAATAGTTTTTGTTTCAGTTACCTCTTGGCTCGTACCCCTCAACTTATGCACTAGGCCCAGGCAAATAAATCTGTGTATTATAATCACATGTTGCCAGTTAATATTATGAATTATTATCTTTTTTTTTTTAACTGATACTTTGCAGCAGATGTCATCAACATTCCCTGGGGAGGAGTGAAGCTAACTGAAGCTCTGTTACTCAAGTTAGACTTAATCTGAGCTTTGTTTAAACACAATATGACCAGAAACAGCTGATTTGTGCACTTAAACAAGTCTCTCACACATAAAATTGCGCTCACAAGCTAGCTAGCGTTAGCCAGCAGTCCTTCAGTTAGTCTTTCTCACCTTTTTATTGAAAATTAAACTCTTAAACTGGACCACAAACGCTCGGATTGATCACAAGCTCCTGAAAATGTGTTTGTTTAAATCCATTTTGTTTTTGTTTTTTCTGGCGTTTATCTCAAATCTGTTTTCTGCGTCACCGTGGTAACTGCTCAACGTGAACATTCCGCAAATAAAGCTGCACGTAGAACACCCCCAGAGCGACGTCACTGCAAAGTATCAACGAAATGGATGTCCAAAATTCTGCAAAAACATCGTCAAGGATGTAAAAATGGTTTATATTCAAATACAATTCAATTTCGCTGCTTTTAAAATCTGAAATCCTCCCAAGTGCCCCCTTTTTTCCCAGTCCGGGCTGCCGTTCCTCTGGTTGGGAAACACTGCTCTCGTTTGCAAAATCAGACACAAAGGAATGTCCTGTCACTTTTGTTATTATTCCTTTTCATCGCCAGTTTGATTTTTTTTAAGTTCATACGTCACTTCGTCAATGGTTTGTTTAGCTGTAAAAGTTCTATGCAATACGTTTTCCTTTTGAAATACGTGCGTTCGGTTCCTCTCTTTCATACTTGAATTTTGTATATTTGTTTGTTACGTCTTCATGACACAAAGCTATGCACACGGACAGTATCTTAATCGATTCTACCAGCAGCCAGCCCCAAGAACTTCTGCTCTGAATGTACGAAAACGACATCGTATCGTCTTAAAACACACGGAGCTTTTCTGCCAAATACACAACACGCCGTGCTTTTCTAACCTTTGCTTTGTGCCGACATTAAACTAACGCTTTTTGTAATTATTTGGCAACATTATTTTTGTAATATATAATAAACATATCTAAGCTCCGAGTTCTGTCTAAGTGTTTTACTAATGTGGGTTTCAGAGATGCAGCGTAACGAAGTAAAAGATGACAAACGTTTGTGCTTAAGTCAGTTTAAAGTGGGTTCGTTTTACTTATACTTTACTACATTTGAGCGCAGTGTGTACGTTCTACTCCACTATGTTTTTGAACTGGACTGAGAGGTAAAAGTGTTTTTTTTTGATAGTTTGAGACCTGCTGGTAACGTTGACGGGTTTATTTTTTAGAATGTTTGTAATTTGAGCAAAGAAAACCCCAAAATACTCAAATAAAATGCTGAATTTTGTTGAAACAATTGAAACGACAGCTTTTCTCAGCCACAAATCACTGTATCAAAATCACTACATCTGAAGATTTATTAGACCTCAAAATCTGTGGGAAATACAAAAAAAAAAATAGTCGCCACCTGGATTTAACTCAGCAAACATGTACGAGCCTTCGATTGGATAATTACTCCATGGATGATTACACTGGTTTATGAAACTTGTGACTTGATTCCTGTTGGGAACATTGGTGTATTCACCGCAGATGTAGCAGAATATGTCAGGCTTATTTTTGCAAGATCTTCTAGTCGAAGCCATTTCATTCACTTAATATTAAAAAAAACAACAATTAGTCATAAATTGGCACATGCATAATCTTCAGAATTTGTTTATAGCGAGAAATATAACAGAATTTTGCATCATATGACGTGAAAATACTCATACATGTAAACAAAATCGTCCAAAAACAAATATGTAGCTTAGTTCAGAACATTGACCTGATTGAGCAAAACCAATGTGATTTTTGGATTCAGCACATCAAAATGATCCTAAATCAGCTAAAAAATCTTAGACAATAAATTAAGTGTTGACCAGTGTTATCTTTCAGCTGCAAAAAGTGATTTAACTCCAACTGGTGCAATGAGTTTCTTCTCATTTCTGAAACTCGTGGAAAGACACATCCCGTCTGTATGAGAAGAGTGAAATCACTGGCATCAAGAAGAGAAAACATCTAAGGAGAAGCAGAAACTACTAAAACTTGGTTAACTGTCCAACGTGTAATTAAAAACTGGAAGGATTGTGTGAACCCATCATCGACGAAGAAATATGGGCAGAAAAAAATCCTGAATGATCGCGATCATTCAAGAAAAACAACACTAGAACTCAGGGCTGTGTTTAACAGTGAAAGTCAGAGCATTTTTTAAAGGTGGTGCAACAAAATATAGTATCTATAGTATAAATAATATGGTCTGACTTTTTTTTTTTTTTTTTTTGGTGGTGGTGGTGACTTTTTTTTGGCCAGGCTGTGTGTTTTAAATTTTTACTCTTTAAGTTAATTTCAAAATAAGTACTTTTAACAATTTTACTTAAGTTGATATTTCGCATGATGAGTGTTTTGCTCCAGTATCTTTACTTTTACGTAACCTCCCAGGACCTGACGGCAGCACATTTTGGGTCGTCTCGGCCACAAGAACAAGAACAGCAACAATGTAAATATATTCAATTTAGAAAAATGTTAAGAGTTTAGAATGTTTAGAATATTTTTAAAAAATAAATAAATTGTGAAGGCGCATGTCTCCTGCTCCTGTCTCTTCACATGAGCCACATTGTTCCAAGAGGCACAATTGTTGTTTCTCATTTTGTTTTTTCTCAGGACAAATGTTGTTGTGTTCAGAGTCTTAATAAATAGTTTTGTAAATCATTATTCAAATGTTTTATCAAAACGATTAAAATCTCCACATATGAGAACATTCGTTTTACATCACTTTTTCTCATAAACTACATAAAGTAAAAAGATAATTGTTTTTACACTCATCAGGTCCAATCAGCCCAAATAACAGAAATGAATAAAGCATCTCATGCACGAGCTCGGGTCTCAGGAGGTTAAGTAACAAAAAAACTGAGCAGTACTTCCACCACTGCAACATTTACAAATATGATAGAACATAAAATGATCATGTTTTTCACTTTTCAAAGCTCGTTTAATATCTCACTAGACTGGGCTCAAGAGCAGATACTTCACGACTGAAACATCTGCACATGTCGGGTAAATGTGTAAACAAAAATCCAATGTTCATGTTTTGTCCAACAGATAAAGGTTTTATATTGAACAAAATGGAGCTTTATGTCATGTTATAATGTTGTTACCTCCTCAAAAACAGACCTGGAGTTGTGTTTTGTTTCATTCACACACGTCTGTCAACATCTCCAAAGCTCAAAATGCTCTGTTCCACCTTGTGATGTCATGAAGTGGTAGTTTTTGAGTTAACTCCTCCTCCGTTTAACTTTAGTTCAGTAGTAAATCTGTAATTCCAGGGCTGAAATCTTATAAGTGATTCTAGAGTGAAGGTGTGTGGAGTTTAAAAACACAGCGGAGCACTTCCTGTATCACCACACGATGACATCACAAGGTGGAACAGAGCGTTTTCTGTTTGAGAGAAAAAGAACGCAGGCTAAATCTGCAGGGTTTGTGCGTTGAACGTGTGTGAATGAAACAAAAAAAACACAACTCCAGGTCCGTTTTTGACGAGGAAACAACTTTATAATTGGACTGGACTGTATTTTTTTAATTCAAAATGAGTTGTGTTGCTTTAAACGTATTTCACCAATAAAAAGGATGCGAGGAAATGAATCTGGCAGCGTTAAGTCGTCTTGTAAAGAGGTAGCGGCACTAATGTGTTTCCCCTCAGGCCTGAGCGCACATTTCACTGTTTCATCGGCTTTGGCAGATTGAACCCTCACATGACAAACTCAGACACAAACTGATGCATGAGAGACTCTTTGAAAACATCTCCTGCCCTGTTCTGTCTTTCTTTCATTCTTTTTCGTGTTTTTGCCACATTAGTTTGCTCGTTTTTTCATCATTTTCTTGATCGTGCATAAAAACATGTCCAGTGATATGATGTAGGTCTGTTTAATGTGCGAGGATAATGTGCAGAGTTAGATTTTTACTCAATTTTGTTAAATAAAAGTGCAAATACCAGAGCAAATCATACTCAGGTAAAAGTGTCACATGAAAAATCTACTTAAGTAAAACTATAAAATGTACTTAAAGAGTAAAAATTCAAAGTATTTTGTGTAGATTTTTAGATCTAACAAAGCTTCAAATGTGTCGATTTTGTGCAATTTTGTTCAGTAGAAACAATTTAATCCATCATTTTTCCAACTGTTTAGTTTAGTCCTGATTTAGTCCCGGTGCAGTCCTGGTTTAGTCCTGGTTTAGTCCTGGTTCAGTCCTGGTTTAGTCCTGGTTTAGTTCTGGTTTAGTTCTGGTTTAGTCCTGGTTTAGTCCTGGTTTAGTCCTGGTTCAGTCCTGGTTTAGTCCTGGTTCAGTCCTTGTTTAATCCTGGTTCAGTCCTTGTTTAATCCTGGTTTAGTCCTGGTTTAGTCCTGGTTTAGTCCTGGTTTAGTCCTTGTTTAATCCTGGTTTAGTCCTGATTTAGTCCTGGTTTAGTCCTGGTTCAGTCCTTGTTTAATCCTGGTTTGGTCCTGGTTTAGTCCTGGTTCAGTCCTGGTTTAATCCTGGTTTAGTCCTGATTTAGTCCTGGTTTAGTCCTGGTTCAGTCCTTGTTTAATCCTGGTTTGGTCCTGGTTTAGTCCTGGTTCAGTCCTGGTTTAATCCTGGTTTAGTCCTGGTTTAGTCCTGGTTTAGTCCTGGTTCAGTCCTGGTTTAATCCTGGTTTAGTCCTGGTTCAGTCCTGGTTTAGTCTTGGTTTAGTCCTGGTTCAGTCCTGGTTTAGTCCTGGTTCAGTCCTGTTTCAGTCCTGTTTCAGTCCTGCTTTAGTCCTGGTTTAGTCCTGGTTTAATCCTGGTTTAGTCCTGGTTCAGTCCTGATTTAGTCCTGGTTTAGTCCTGGTTTAGTCCTGGTTTAGTCCTGGTTCAGTCCTGGTTTAGTCCTGGTTTAGTCCTGGTTTAGTCCTGGTTTAATCCTGGTTTAGTCCTGGTTTAGTCCTGGTTTAATCCTGGTTTAGTCCTGGTTTAGTCCTGGTTCAGTCCTGGTTCAGTCCTGGTTTAGTCCTGGTTTAGTCCTGGTTTAGTCCTGGTTCAGTCCTGGTTCAGTCCTGGTTTAGTCCTCAGAGTGGGAGCACAGACATTACCTCATTTGTCCAGCAGATGGTGACATAAACACAACGGTGGTCGCGTGACAGTAGAAGGAGTCGCTTTAACCAATCACAGGAGAGACTACCCGGAAGTGACGTCGTGCCGCAGCCTGCTAACAGCGTGCTAACGGTGAAAGGTGAGGAGATTTATGAAATATCAGGATTAAAAGTCAGAATAAAAATGAATGTCAAAGTGTTGATTATAACATTGATAAGTCTCGTTTAGGGCGGGATCCTGCGGTGAGACATGTCTTTGTCTCTTTATATTTACGTCTGTCTCCAGGACTGAAATGACTTTGAAACGCTCTGAACATAAAGACTGTGACATTAACTCTTTAATAAATACTTAATGTTGAATGTTTAGATGCTGTGGTGAAGTGATAACAGCCCCAGCTCCTGTATAACTTAAAATTTGTCAGATTTAATCATTAATTTGTAAGATTTAATCATTAATCTGTCATGTTACAACATTCTCTCTAGTTATCAGTGACACATCTAAGCATGGGATGATATTGAAATTTAGTGTCACGATTATCATGGCCAAAATAACTGTGATTAACGATTATATCATGATAATTATTAAAGTTACTGGCAGTTTCAAATGTTATGGATATGAATAAGTTCCAAATATGTTTAAATAAGTGTTATAGTCTTGTACTTTGTCATCAGTGAAAAGAAGTAAGATCTAGTGGAGAATATTCTGGATGAGCAGGGCCGTCAATGGAAATTTGGGGGCCCGGGGCGAGAAGTCTCACATGGGCCCCCCTTTAATACAAATTATTGTCGACTCCCCTGTGGATTAGTAGTTTTTTTTCTGCACTTTCTGGTGATACAGGGGCGATTATCACGATTATATAAAATGTCCCACGAATGAAATTTTGGGGCCCAGGGCAAGAAGTCTCACATGGGCCCCCGTCTAATACAAATTAATAGAAGGAGAGTCCAATTCTGGGCCCCTAAACTCCCGGGACAACAGACGCTTTTGTCCTTCCCCCTGTCGACTCCCCTGTGTATAAGTAGTTCTTTTTCTGCACTTTCTGGTGACACAATGGCGATTATCTCTGTTGGCGATTATCACGATTATATAAAATGTCCCACGAACGATTATTGTCGACCCTTTTTATCACAATAAACTGGATTGTTTATTGTTCCATCTCTACACACAACTAGTAAATCTCTACTAGTGTTCACTGATCTAAAATGGAAGCCTCCAAGCAGCAGTTTATAGTTTTAATTGGTTAAATAATACTGTAATAAAATAGTAAAATACAGCAGTTTTCATAGTTACCATAATAATGTGTAATCCCATATTTCTCCAGGTGGCAGATCTTTCCTCAAAGCTGCGTTGGCCCCGGCAGGATCTGAGTTCGCAGACATGTGGCCGGTGTTGTGGACAGCGATGCGGACTTACGCCCCTTACGTCACTTTCCCAGTAGCCTTAGTGGTTGGAGCGGTGGGCTACCATCTAGAGTGGTTTCTCACGGGACCCTCCAAACCTCGAGAGGAGAGGGGCATTTTAGAACTGAGAGAAGAGAGGAAGCTGCAAGAGCAACTGGGGAAAGACGGCACCCAAGTACTGAGCCTGAAGGAGAAACTAGAGTTCACCCCAAAAGCGGCTTTGAACAGAAACCGACCAGAGGAGAGCTAACCTGCGCACTGGGATACTGGGATGGTCCTCTGACGGTGGACAAGACTGAATGGACCGTGTCTCCATCTTGACTGTATGAGCTGTAGGCCAGTACATTAACGTCAGAACTATTGCTCCTTAGTTTGGTGTTTGTGGCTTTCATACATTAAATGTCGTATGCTTCAAATCAACTTATACACTTGATATTTACAGTTTCTTCAAAATGAGTTTCCAGGATCAGAAAATAGGAAATCATTGTAAAAACATGACTTTGACAAACTTTTATTGGATCATTATTGACAGATAGAATGTCTTTGTTCTCGCTATTTCAGGGGTGTCCAAACTTTTTTCACAAGGGGCCGCATGTTGAAACACATTTGAAGCGGAGGACCACAGACCAGTGTCGATACAGCGAGTCAAACGGTGCATTTAACACAGGTTTGACAGAGACATTGTACCTTTAATACGACTTGGAAGATTATTTTTAGGTCTGTGTCACAATGCAGTGTGATGTTATTCAGGTTATGGAGGTAGAATCTCTTAAATTTGTAGTAAAAACACTTCCTGATCAATTGAACCAGTTTAGAAGGAGGCATGAGGGCCAACAAAAATTGGTCTGAGAGCCGCATTTGGCCCCGGGGCCGTAGTTTGGACAGCCTTGAGATATATATTAATACACGTGCCAAAGATCAGAAATTGCATTGAAAGGAATCGCACCATTTCTACAATTCGTCCTGGCTTTGTAAACATAAAGTGTCTTGCCCTGTGGTACAATGGAACAGATTTAAGTCCATTTTAACTATAAATATTCAACTTTAAGGCCTTTTGGTTTGACATGACTGTGGCATGTGAGGATTTCCATGTTTCATCCCAGTCACATGTTTCCTCTTGTGTTGTTCGTACATGATCGTGAACATGAAAGTTCTGACACGGCTTTGTTCTCGTTCTTTTATCTCAATGTAACTCCTGCTCCTGGAATGTGAGTCATATGGCAGCGGTGCGGGAGGTCTCAGGAACTTTAAGCTCCTTAATGCCATTGTCTTCGATTGACAGACTACTTTTATTGTACCGAGTATTGCACAATCTAGTATTTAAGAAATGTGAAGAGAATAAAACTTCATTTACCGGATCATGACTTAATTTCTGTGTTTGATTTGGCTCCAAACTGGGCTGGAACTTTAGGAAGGAAGGAGTGACTTTTCAGGAAGCCTTTAATAATGAGACATAAAGTGCACTTATTAGTTTGTCATTGCACTTGAACTCTTCGACCGCAGAGACTTGTGTTTTGGCAGCGAGATGTGCACTTTGGTCTAAAGTCTGTAGTGCTTCTCTGAAAAAGGGGATTCATTAAATTGACTGATCATCTGTATAATTGTATTTCCTTTGCATTTATCCATGTTTTTTGAGCTACGGCAACACTCCTCTGTCTCTAGACCTGTCACGTTAATCACTTTATCCACTTATCGTTCAGTATTTTAAATCTGAAACAATACTTTTTGAGGGTCAGTATTTATCTTGCGAACATTTTCTTTGCACTACCGGGAATTTTTTGGTTATTTTTAAGCTGTAGAAGGTTGAATAAATCACTTGTTTGACTCAACTAACAGCTAAAGTGTTTAATTCTGCTGTTTATTTATTGCAACTCGTGATTTTTAACAATATTGGACATTTATAATAGTTTTTGTGGTTTAAATCTGCTCTCGGGTTTTTGTGTCAGTGGCGTTTGTTTTATCGTCTATTTACTCCATAGCAATTAAGCAATTAAAATCAAAATGTTATTTATTTTTAATGGAAAATGTCTCTATGAAGGAATAATTTGTCTGAAACGCATGAAAACTGTCTGATGTTAAAACGCAGTGCAGTTAGTTCTTATTCTTGTCCACCACTGCGACATTTGAGACGTTTATGATTGAAATTCTCTTGTTTCGGGGCAAGTACGTCTGTAGTAGTACTAACTATATACAAATACTAGTACTGCCATTGTCAGAATATAAATTATAACAACAGTTTTCAACACTGGCCCCTGAGAATGCAGCAGGTTTATGTGTGTGTCCCTCCAGCTCAAACAGGACAGGTCAGATCTGGACAGCAGCGTGGGAACAGCCACAGAGGCTCCTGGGAAAGGAACAGGGATGTTGTGAGGTGAGCTATTGTCTCGGTAGATGATGTTCAAATATCGGGTGTGGCTGATGCTCGGAGCTTTAAAGAGTCCACATCAACATCCTGAGGGGCCTGAGAGAGGACGCTTCAGTCACACTGGGGGTCATGTAATGTTAGAATTAAAAGGCAAAAGTGTTAAGTAACGCCGGTGTGTTTTAGGCATGTCGTCACATAATGAAGTGTGTTCTTTATAATGTTTATTTCAACAACCTTTGCACAGCTCTGTTAAAGCCTTTTGCCTCTCAATGATTTTAAATGGGTTAAATAGAAGTACTTATTAAAGACTTTTGATTTTATATTGAGTGACATCTGATTTCTGCAGTAAACTCCACGTCCTTGTACAGCTAAATGGATCCTCGCGGTGCTCCTGCTGTAAAGATCATCGGACCAGCGGATCAATCACGGAGCAGCCCTGACGTTTGTGCAGAAGCTAAAGCCCCAAATGAAACAAAACAAACTGCGACGCCGACAGAAGAACTTCATCCTGTTTCAGCGTCAGTACGACAAGGTGCTTTTCTCTTGATGTAACAAAAGTTTGATTCTTCGCCTTGTTCCTCTGTGAAAAGTCAGATTCAAATAATCGTCATGACGTTCTGTGTTTTCTGATCACTTTCAGCGAGCGCCGTCTCAGATTGATCATGTGTAGAACTCTATGCTGCACACATCAGTCTGGTGTGAGGCAGGTTATAAATTCTAGTGTCGTCACATAATAAAAAGTGTTTATTTATTATGTTATAACCTTTCCACAGGCTTTAAAGTGGCACAGCATTAATACAGAGATTCCCCTCACTTCAAATGGTTTAATTACTATTATAGTCAACTACTTACTAAAACTTTCTGTACTTTTAACTATATATTGACTCAAGTGAAAGTAAAAAGTTATGACTAATCTAATCTCTAATACCTGAGTAAATGTTTGGTAATAACTAGATGCTGTAATCTGAGTGAGATAACACTGTCCTTTTATCTCAGACATAAAATAAACAACAGAATGAACAAAACATTTGACCATTTTGCGAAATACATTTCTGATCAAACACTAAAACTGCTCCATTTTAGTCAAATTAAAGAAACAGAAACAGACGTTACTTTATCTTCACACAATGAGGCTCAGTCGGTTCAGGACGTTTCTATAAATGAGGCTTTAAAGTGAGTTCAGTTTTGTTGACTCGACTTTACTTTATGTCCTTTTTCCTGCTCTGATCCTGATGTTTTCCTTTGTCCATTTGTTTTCTCAGATCGCCTCAAGTGATGACATCCTCTTCCGTCACAAATCCCTGGACTTCAATTATTTCAAAAGGCTCTTCCTGCATCGTCTCAGAATATATGAGGTAGGCCCACAGATTAAAGGTGCACTGTGTAACTTTTCCACCTGTTTGGCTCCATAAGGATTTCATCACTGGGTCTAGTTTGTTCCACAATATGGCGTTAAAACTAATCTTTCTCCACGGCAACAAGCAGGTGACAGCTGTATATCCAGTTACAGGTCAGGTGTGTGGAAAGGCGACGCCGTTTACAATAATAATATTTACTTTTCAGGTGTTTTTGAGCAATACAACCAGTAACTGTATAAACACAAGATCGTTTGGTTTAAATCCTAGACTGTTTATATAAATGGGCGTAGCTAACCTGCTAGCCGCCGCGTTCTAAACAGGAAGTGATCATGGGCGCACTTCCTGCTCCATCGACTCTGGCTCCAATTCACTTTCTATTGAAAAACTGTGGCTCCTCTGTCTGTAACTGCTGCTGTCACTCGTCATTTTGGTCTTAAAATGTTCGTAATTTCACAATTTTGTCCGTAAATCAAGATATGAACATTAATAACAGACAAATCAGGCGCCTTCTTTCCCCGAGGCCTCTCCCGCTAGCGTTAACAACAGGTTTGATTGACAGCGTTGCTAAGCGCCTGCTCCCTGCTAAACCGGCGGTGTGGGCTGGAACTGGCGTAAACCTTCCACAACCTCGCTCTGGATTGGCTCTTTGGTTGCTATGATACTACCGGTCGAAAACTCGGCTCCAAATTCGTCGCTATAACTGCTAGCCTCGATGAGCTTCATTTGAGTGTTGAACGATGTGGGCGACGTCACACTCACTGAATCCACTTCTTTACACAGTTTTTTGGTTTAAACATCTCCATGGAAACAAGCAGGTCGTGCACCATCCACCAGAAAAGTAACATCGTAATTTAATGAAACCGTTTTACAGCTTTTGTGGCTACACCGTTTAGCGTTTCTTTTGATTTCAGGATTAAACTAGTGCAGTTAGAGCTCGACGGATATGTTTTTTTCCCCCATATTTTCGCTGACGTTATTTAAATTTACTACAAACCCACCCACAGCCCTTTCTCTTACCGACAATAGAGCTGTGTAGTCAAGTTTTCTGCATCTGTCTCTTCGTGTTAAAGTGCTAAATGTAAAGTTTCGTGTCTATTTTTTTAGGCAGCAGATCGACCAAAACAAACTATCGTCCAACGTGCGAAAAACTCCAAATATGGATCTATCTGTCTATGTGCAACACCAGCGCTCCACTGCCTCTAGCCGCCCCGTTAACGTCCTTTATCTCGGTAAATACGCTCCGTCCTCAGCCCTTATATGTCCAACCGACCCTTGAGCATCACCTCTTCACTTCTCCTTAACGATCTATCTTCGTCTATTCCCTCACCCTTCGTTAATCTGATACCAGGCCCCACAAAGCCCACCGCAGCCTCATTGTCAGCGAACAATCCCAAGTGACCGTTCCCCCGAGAGCGCAGCACTGAACGAGGAAGCAGATACAGACCCACTTCCTGTCCAGAGATTATATTTAGCGGCCGGTCAAAGCATTGTGTTATTCACCAGCACAAAGACGTCTAATCAAACACTGGGTGCCCGTTATGACACTGTTATGGTTTCAGAGTGAGTCGTGTGGCCGTATTGTGCGAATGACAATAATAGTGGAAATATAAGCTGGGAGAGACAGTTCCCGTGTAAAAATACTGCAGGTTTGTGACTTTATAGTAGTGTAAATGTTTTCTAAGTGCACACATCGAGGTGATTTCACATCTGATAAATGAGTTTCGATGTCGTTGGCGCTTGGTTTTGGCGTTATTTCCATATGTGGTCGATGCACGTTACATGTAAAAGCAGCCAAAACAAGAAAGAGTAGGATCTGTGTGCTGCTGCTGCGCTTTTCTAAACATTAAAGCGAACATATTACGCTGTTATCTGATCTATGTTTTAATGCCGTTTCCTCATCACAAACAGACCTGGAGTTGTGTTTTTTTGCTTCATTCACACATGTTTAACACACAAACCCTGCAGATTTCGGCTGAGTTCTTCTCTCAAAAAAAAAACAAAAAACGCTCTGTTCCACCTTGTGATGTCATCATGTGGTGATACAGGAAGTGCTCCGCTGTGTTTGTAAACTCCGCACACCTTCACTTGAATCATTTGGATCATTTCAGCTCTGGAATTGTCAATCTACTACTGAACTAAAGGAAGAAAAGGTAGATGTTAACTTGAAAACTGCCACGTCGTGACATCACAAGGTGGAACGGAGCATTTTGAGCTTTGGAGATGTAACAGACTAATAATAAAGTGTGAGTCAAACATGTGTGAATGAAACAAAACACAACTTTAGGTCTGTTTTTGAGGAGGTAACAGCATTATAACATGATTTAAAGCTCACAATAATAATTTTAGCTCGATATAGGACCTTTAACCTCCTAGAACCCAAACTCTTTCATGACTTTATTCATTTCTCTTTGTTATTCGGGCTGATTGGGACCTGATCAGTGTAAAAATAAAGACTAAAAACTACATAAGTAACGTAGTTTTTGAGAAAATAAAATGATGTCCACATATGAGGACATTAGTTCTACGTTTTAATCATTTTGATAAAACATTTGAATAATGATTTACAAAAACTATTTATCAAGACCCTGAACGCAGCAACATTTGTCCTGAGTAAAAACAAAAAAACAACAATTGTGCCTCTTGGAACAACGTGTCTCATGTGAAGAGCTGCTGACAGGGACGGGAAGACAAAAAAAATTAAACAAAAAAATATTCTGAACATTCAAAACTTTTAAAAATATTCTAAACTGAACATTTTTACATTGTTGCTGTTCTTCTTCTTCTTCTAAAAATTTGCACTGTAGCCTAGACAACCCAAAATGTGTCGTCCAAATATGTAAACGCCGGGTCTCAGGAGGTTAAAATTCAAAAGAACGTTAAACCCGACGCTCTTTCATGGTGGATTTTGATCTACTATGTGCTGCAGTGATATTAGATAAACATAGCATTACCAGTGGGATCTTTTACATATTCAAATGACTATATTTATAACACTATGGCCTGTTGCTGTGTGTAATCAGCCACATGTTGCTTTTGTATATAACTCGTCACCAACGTAATTAGGAAATGCATCAGCAGTGACCTCAACAATGCCAGGAAAATGGCTCAGGGTTGTTTCAAGTTGTAAATTACATGGTTCCTACGTCCATAGTAAAGCCTGAGCATTTACTCATAAAAGTGTAGTATTTACTTTTGATAAGAAAACTAAATATAAATTGAAGTTGTACACACAAACTTAGCACAATGAACGTTCGTATTAACCCGCTCTACATGATCCTGGTGTTTATTTCCCTACTGCAGGAATGTCCAAACTACGGCCCCGGGGCCAAATGCGGCCCTCAGACCAATTTTTGTTGGCCCTCATGCCTCCTCCTAAACTGGCCCAATTGATCAGGAAGTATTTTTTACTACAAACTGAAGAGATTCTACTTCTATAACCTGAATAACGTCATACTGCATTGTGACACAGACCTAAAAATAATAATTCAAGTCTTATAACGGTAAAATGTTTCTTTCAAAATTGTGTTAAATGCACCGTTTTACTCTGGTCTGTGGCCCTCGGTGAAAAAAGTTTGGACATCCCTGCCCTACTGTGTCTGTAAATCAAGATATGAACATTAATAACAGACAAACCAGGCGCCTTCTTTCCCGAACGTCGCTCCCACTAGCCTTAGCAACAGGTTTGATTGACAGCGTTGCTAAGGGCCCGCTCCCTGCTAAACCTGAAGTGCAAGCGGGAAGAAGCGTTACCTTTGTTATGACCGTCTTTACCCTAAATCTTTACTTGTATCGTCATGGATCGTCGCAATACCGTCTGTAGAGGAGTCGCACAGGCCGATAGACGCGAGATGCTCAGATTCGGTCAATATTTTAGGCGGCGCCGGGTGGAGGTGGATGTCTCCCGATAAAAGTAGGCAGATGGCGATTAAAAGCGTGTGTGTCTTTGCAGTATTTTTTTATTTTTTGCAAAGTCCTGGTGCTGCTTTTACTGCTTTTGCTGGAGCAGTAAAAAAGAGATGGAAAAACAAAAAAGTAGCACCTGCAGCGTGTCTTCAAAATCCAAAATGTCTGACAGCGTTGATTATGATTGGAGCTTGTTTGTAACATGTTCCGTTGTTATTTTTAGCTCTGTTGTAGCTGTTGCAGTGTCGTGACAGGAGACCGGTGTCGTTTAGACTGTACTTTAAAGTGTCCAGAAGTAAAACGTAGACGAGGAGTGCCGCGACAACTCCCGTCTTACCTGTCGCCGCCATCTTGATGCTGCCTACTTTTTGATTCAAGACGATTTCTCTGTTGATTTTATATTTTTAAGGTTTTTACTAGTAGAAATTCCAAACACTGTCAACAGCCTCGCTCCCGTTTGGCTCTTTGGTTGCTATGATACTCGCGGTCAGTATTCCAAATATGAAACTCGTCTCCAAATTAGCCGCTATAAATGCTAGCCTCGATTAGCTTCATTTGACTGGAGCAACGTCACACTCACTTAGTCCACTTCTTTATACATTCTGTGGTTTAAATGTTCTATTGTTGAGTTTGCCACCTGTTCGGATCCACAGGGATTTCATCACGGGCCGAGTATGTTCTGCAGTGCGGCATTAAACTTATCTTTCTCCATGGCAACAAGCAGGTGACACCCGTATGTCAAAACCTTTTTTTTAACAATTTGGCACGACGACAGCAGCTTCAACACCGCACAAACCCTTCGCATCAAAACTGGGCTTTTCTTTTTTTGTGTGGTTCTTCTGGTGCCACCGTCGCGTTGCCGTTCGAAAACATGAAAGAAACTTGTGTCTGAAACGGACGGAAACGGGTCACGTCGGCGTCAGACTTGGAACACCAAAGGGCACTGGCCTTGCGTCGCACGTTGGAGTTTTTGGAGTGAGACTGTGAGTTTTCCGTGCCCCCGCTGCCTGAGAAAACACACACTCGCTATCATAGGGGCCAGCTCTGGGACCCCACCCCATTGAACTGTCAGCACACATCTACAATACACAAACAGACAAGTGTGTGTGTGTTTTACGAAGTCCAGCTCCAGCCAAATTATTCTTTCATCACTGTTGGCCAATATCTCCCGGACATTTAACTACTATACAAATATGTAACTGTTGCCCAATTGTGATAATTCAAAACAGTTTTATTAAATCAGACGTGTTGCATTATTGTATTATTTTAATCTATAGTTATAATCTATGACACCCGGGGATTGTTATGTTATAATTTGTACGTTTTAAATCACAATATTCATCTAAAACGACTCAATAGAAGAAACAAATCCGCTGAGTTCTACGTTGGAAAACTGCGGTGCCCAATGGGAGTTGGCGTCGCCGTAAACTTCATCACAACAAAGAGACGCGTAGCTGTCGGCGCCCCCTGTGGATCGCTGCACGTCACGCAAGCGAGCCACAGATTTGTTTTCATTTGACTACACAACGCTGCCGAATCCTGCAAGTTTCATCGATTAAAAAAATAAAATTGAACAACGAAGCGCGTACGTCACAGTGGGCGTGTACCGGTGATTGATCGGCAAAATGGCGACTTTAAAATTTGAGATTAAAGGTTCACGGGAGGAGCTCGGAGTAGAGTCGCTGCTCCTACGCGTCGAGAGGAGTCAGCTGAGGTGGCTCGGGCGTGGACGGCTCCCTGGAGAGGTGTTCCGGGCATGTCCCACCGGAGAGGACTGAGGACACGCTGAAGGGACCACGTCTCTCGGCTGGACTGGGAACGCCTTGGGGTTTCACCTTGAGGAGCTGGAGGACGTGTCTGGGGTGAGGGAAGTCTGGGAGTCCCTGATTAGATTGCTGACCTGCGACCCGGTTCCGGATAAGAGGAAGAAAATGGATTGAAGATCACTCAAGCACGAATCACAACAAACTATTTACTAAGGTTATTCCATAAAATGTGCAACTGCTTTTGTTTTTATTCTGTATTCTGAATGTTTCCTTTTCAAAATATTTCCAGTTTGTAAATATTTTCTTGAATCTTAATCATGAATGCTTTAAATTTAGCGTATTTTTCAGAGGGTAAATGAGAATGAAACAACTATAACTATGTTTAAAAGCTCTGAAAAGTCCATTTTTTTGGCAGAATACGTCTGAGTTAAACCAACGTTCTTCCTATGAACCACCTTGTAACCATGGAAACAATTGGCAACTATAGCTTGTTTGGCAAACCTTCAACAGTATTGTAGTTTTGCGGGGTTTTTTTTTTGTCTCAGTTGATGGTACTATGCTCTGGCTTCTATCAAGGGCGTTCCACAAAAAGCTCATTCACAGATTAGATGTTTACTACAGCGGCAACTTGTGCGTAAATGTCGGCCTAACTCACCTCGATTGAACTCGTACTAGATCATTCTGAACTTTACAGTCAAAACACAAGTGTAAACAGCCCTCGTGTTGTCCTGGGGTAATTTATGACCCCACAAAATAACTCACTCACAGCAGAACTCGGTCATTTCTTCATCAAATAGGTTGAAACTTGGGCGACTTGTTCATTTGGATGATTTCTATCAAAAAATAAAGTTTAAAAAAAAAAAGTTGATTGTATAATAAGAACTGTCTGGAAAACAAGTTACGTTAAAGTTCAATTTGACGCCAGTTTGCTTCCCTTATAACTCAGATCAACCTCATTTCCACCTCTGCACTTGACAAACACAGGACAGTGATGGAAATTAAGAGATGCAGGAGATTTTGACGTCCAAAAATGCACAATCTTTACTACAATCCGGCCTACTAAAAAATAAATAAATAAATACAATTGGTATCAGAACGTTAGTCTGAAGTTAGACTGAAAATAAGCCTCCAAATTATGTATATATTTAAAAAAAAGTATGTTATTTTATGGCTGAGTTATAAGAGAAAGAAACTGGGGTCAAATTGAGCCCAGAGGAACTTCAACGTAACTCAACTGGGAGGAACACACAAGGGTTAAATGGAAGTTCCACTCATTTTTAAGGGTTGTCCACACGAGGCGATCCTCAAACCCGGTAGATTCTTGAGTGATTCAGTGACAATGGGACAGAACAATGTAAAATGGGCTCCGACCTCACATTGTGTTTCCTCATCAAACCAAAAACGATGAAATACTGCGCGCAACAACGGGATTTTGCTTCAGTATCTCAAATCTTCCAACACTTCCTGTCGTCAGTGACACAACAGTTTGCCTCACGCCTCCTAATAAGAAATAAGAACCTTTGTCCTTTTCCACTACCTCATTCGTTTTGATTTAATTTGAATTTCTCTGCGAGTGCGAGAAAGCGTTTCATTAGATGCTTATCAGACATGGACACAAGCTCACACAAGAATGACTCATTTATTTTTAATGACAAGATAATAAATATAGATTATGTACAAAAATAATAATCTTAAATACAAATCACATAGGCATTGTTTGCTTTTGTACCTTATCGAGTCCATCTCACGCCGTACGCTCCGTTTCCACTGCCTTTACAAGAAAATTATGCAATGACTCTTTTCACGTTCTGCTCTGGGTGAAAGGGGACGCATGATTGTGAGCGAGCACGAATGCACGCGGTCATTAAACAGGACGACGGGGTCCAGGGCCCACTGGGACATTCCTCTGTGGACACGAGAACCATGGGAAAAAGTGGGGGTTCAAAGTGTGCAAATCTCACAGGGCTGACGGCTCCGTTTGGAAAAATAAAACAGCAATAACGAGCGTGCCGTCTCATGTGGTCATCTGTTCAAGAGAAATCCAAGTGAATGTCCAGTCTGAGCTCGTTTGCCGCTGGTAACACCGAGGCCACGTTAGAAGTTAGTTAATCAACTTTTAATCGAGTTTGAGGTTAAACTGGGTAAAAAATATGTGATGTGTTTTAATGGAGAGGTTTACACTCCGTCTGTGAGGCACGTTTTTGGAGGTAGGTTCAAAATTTGGAGGATAAATTTGTAGAGATCCACGGATATGTTTTAGTTTTAGTTTTGTTTTTAAACCAATGGCTGATATTTTTGGACCAATATGTGGGGTCAATATTTTAGGGTCGATATGCAGGGTTGATATTTTTTGGCTTGTTGTGGGGTCGATATATTTGGGCCGATATGTGGGGTCGATATTTTTGGGTCAATATTTTTATCCACCTTCTGTTTGTCTCCATTGAAAATCGAAATATTCCACATATACCGGTACATATTTGGTATTTTTTCAGTTACAGGCGTTTTTATTGCTAAAAAATACTTTTGTGGGACATGGGGTCGATATATTTGGGCCGATATGTGGAGTTGATATTTTTGGGCGGATATGCAGCGTCAGTATTTTTTGAGCCGATACATGGGGTCAATATATTTAAGCCTATGTGTGGGGTCGATATATTTGGGTCAATATTTTTGGGATGATGCGTGGGGTCGATATATATTTGGACCGATATACCCGGTTAATATTTTTGGGTCAATATGTGGGGTCGATATGCGGGGTCGCTGTATTTGGGGCGATATTTTGGGGTCAATATGTGGGGTCAGTATATCTGGGTCAATATGTGGGTTCGATATATTTAGGCCGATATGCGGGGTCGATATTTTGAGGCCAATATGTGGGTTCAGTATATTTGGACCAATATGTGGGGTCGATATTTTTGGGCTGGTACGTTGGGCCAATTGTGATCATTTTCTCCAACTTGTGTCGTTTAAATGTTCTACAAACTCACCCACAGCCTCTTTTTTCCACCACAAAGCTGTAGCCACATTTTCTGTAGTTATCAATTTGCACTGAAGTGTTAAAATAAAACTTGTGTACTATGTGTATTCTTTAGGAAGCAGATGGACCAAAACAAAATATAGGACTGCGGTGGTGATTCAAGGCCGAAAAAGTCTGAAAAAGTCTAAAAAAGTCTATATATCCAGACCAAATTGGGCATTTCTTTTGTGTTAAATTAATCTAATCAAAAGTTATTCTTGTTTTCTGTTCAGGAAATTACTTTTAATTAGTCCAAATCAAATCTGTCCCATAGTTAATACCAAATAGATGGTTCATAGTTTGTATTGGTCCAATTAGAAGTTAATCAGAATTTTGTGATTTTACCAACTGGAAAAAAAGCATCATTGATTTGTATTGTTGCCCACAGCGATTTTAAGGTGAATCGCCTCAAAAATAACACAACAACAAACTCTATCTCAGTATTTCATGATGGAATATCCTTTCCACCGTCACATTCAGCTCTAAAGCCATTAAACGTGACATGAAAACGTCTTATGACTCCAATCTCTGATCCTTTTCTTTGCCTTGGGGGGAGACTTCTCAAAATGTTAGCTCTGAATAGGTCCATTTATCTACTAAAGGCATCGCTGAATGTCTGTTGGGCATCTGGCTTTCTCTTCATTTCTCGTCCTTCTCCAGTGTCACGTGCACCGTTTATAAGTGAGTGTAAAAGTGAGGAACGCTCCGAAGAAAAGTCAAAACATCCAAACGGAGCCGTGTGTAAAATGTGCACAAAAACGAGAGCGTGAGGTGACGTTTTTCTCAATTAAAAAAGCCTATTTACCCTTAAAAAACTCTGAAAACAAAACAGCTTTTACTTTCTCTTAAGGTAATAATCAGGCTAAACAATAAAGGTGCACTAAGTAACTTTTCTGTCCAGGAATCCACCTTCTGTTTGTCTCCATTGAAAATCAAAATATTCCACATATACCGGTACATATTTGGGGTTTTTTTTTCAGTTACAGGCATTTTTATTGCTAAAAATACTTTGGAAAAACATTGTTACTGTGAGTTGGGTCCCCGCTTCACTAGATCTGATCTGTAACTTGGCTGGGCTTGGAAATACTGGATAAATCGATGTTATAAGACTTTATTTTTTTGTATTTACTGGCTGTAGTTGGGCCAGAAAGTCTTATAATGTTTGAGTTTTTAATACAAAGTTGTTCCGTGGTTACTTAAGAGCGTTTGTGTAATCCCTCAGTCATCCAGGTCTGATCCAGAGTAAAAGCCAAAAGTCAAATCTGGACAAAAAAGTTGTAGAAGTGAAGACGTTTGGCTGTTTTCGTCCAAGCAGCTTCTTCAGTTCTGGTCAAATTACTGCTGGACACTGCCTTGTATATGTCTGAAGGGAGAAATGACAGCTACATCGCACATTTTGTCTCGTAATATTCTTGTTTTTAGAAAAATTAAGTCTATTTTAAGTCCCTGTACTGGTGGCGGTTGATATCTTCGATCGGCACATACTTAAGGCCACAGTATCACAATAAATATCAGAATCAGAACTAAAAAAAACCCGGGATCGTTGCGTGTTTAGCCATAAAAATTCATGAAGACAAGCAAATGCCGGACCCTCCAACAGAAAAGTTCCATAGTGCACCTTCAACTTAGTCCAGCAGTTTGTTCGTCTATAGATTTGTGAGATTTATTTACATTTTACACATTGACCCAACTTTCCCCGTACTGGATTTTGAGCGACAAAACCATGTGCATCATACGTAATGTTTGTTGTTTGAATGTCCTTTATGGGCACCCTTACTCTGCTTTCCTGAGTGTTCCGATTTTTTCTTGTAGTTGACTCTCGGCGAACGATCAGTCCTCATCGCTTCCATGCAGTTGACGTAACTAGGAAGCAAATCTCCGGCGCCTTCCTCGGGACTCCAGTTCACCTCGATACCGAAGTCCGTGTAGCTCTCACAAGAGTTCTGGTAAACGGTAGCGCCCCCTTGTGAAGACAGCACCTCACTGCTGTTCTCTGCTTTGTACGAGCGAGTAGGAGTCGTTTGAAGTTCTAGCTCCTCCGGCGGGTTTGTAAGGCGCTTGGACTGAGAACGGCGCTCGATTCGCTCGGCGCGGTATCGTTTTTCGAGATTACGCGTCAAAGCGAGCTGGAGAAGGTGAAAAAGCTCCACCACGTTGAGGATTAAAGAAATGGCTGCGATTACCTGAGTGTAGATGGTGAAAATCGATTTCTCGGTGGGGCGTGAGACAAAGCAGTCCACCGTGTGAGGGCATGGCGGTCTCTTGCATACAAAGTTCGCCGCTATTAGGAAACCACCGTAGAGGAACCAAAGTCCGACGATGAATCCGGCTTCGAGAACGACTTTGAAAAGGATGCTAAACGTGTACGCGCACAACAACCTTCCCTTGAGCGTAGGAGCCTCTGAAGGTCCCTTTTCGCATTTCTTCCCTCTTTTCTCCTTTTCCTCATTGTCTTTTCTTTTGTGTTCAATCACAATCTCTCCGCCATCTTGTTCCTCGTCTTTGGACTTGTCGTTTCTGGCCCATATCGCCACGTATCCAAAGTAGAAGATGGTCGGCGTGGAGACGAAGATCACCTGGAGGACGAAGTAGCGAAAGTGCGAAATGGGGAAGGCCTTATCGTAGCAGACCGCGGTGCAGCCGGGTTGGCGGGTGTTGCAAACGAAGTCGGCTTGTTCGTCATCCCAGGCGGACTCTGCGGCGGTCGCCAGGACTAGCATACGGAAGAGGAACAGAACGGTTAGCCACACGCGCCCGACGCCCGTTGAGTACTCCTGACCCTCCTCCAGCAAGTGCTCCAGGAAGGACCAGTCAGCTCTGGACATCCTCCGCTCCTAAAACACCGGAGAGAAAAGCGTCAACGAAAGTGATGCAAATCAGACAAAGCAGAATCACAATAGTTTAGTCAAAAATAGAAAGATCTGATCAAAACGGTAACCAGCGTAAATGACGAAACTATTTTAACTGAATATAACGTACGCTACCAGTCAAAAGATTGGACACATTCACTAATTTTGTGTTTTCTTTTCTTTATTTTTACTCCTTTCTACATTTTATATACACACGGAAGACGTCAAATATATGAAGTAAGATGCTGTATATGGAGTTATGTAGTCAAGAAACAAAGGTAAATAACTCTACTAAATATTTTTTTTAATATTTAATTGTATATATCTTCAAAGTAGCAAAACTTTGCTTTGTCGAAAAAAATATTTAGTAGTTATTAAACTTTTTTTCTTTCCATATATCTTGGAGTATTAAAAATAAAGGCAAAAAACACACACGGTCAAATATATGAAGTAAGATATATGGAATTATGGAGTAAAGAAACAAAGGTAAATAACTCTACTAAATATTTTTTTATATATATATTTTAAGTAAATTTATAGCTTCATAGAAACCAAACTTTGCTTTGTCGAAAAAATATTTAGTAGTTATTTAACTTTTTTTCTTTCCATATATCTTGTGTCATATAAGTAGTAAAAATAAAGCAAAAACAAACAAAAAAACATGTCCTCTCAAATATATGAAGTAAGATATATGGAATTATGGAGTAAAGAAACAAAGGTAAATAACTCTACTAAATATTTTTTCATATATATTTTTTATAAATTTATAGCTTCAAATTTTGCTTTGTTGAAAAATATGTAGTAGACTTTTTTACCTTTGTTTCTTTCCATATATCCTGTTTCATATAAGTAGTAAAAATATACGGAAAAAAACACACACAGTCATGGATAACTGGAATTACGTAGCAACAAAAAAAGTTGAATTGCTATAATAAATATTTTTTGACAAACCAAAGGGTGTTACTAACCTTTTTTTTTTTTCTTTACTACACAATTCCATATATGTTGCTTCATATATTTAATGTCTTCTGTGTGTATAAAATGTAGAAAGTAGCAAAAATAAGTAAAAAAACAACGCACCTTCTCAAATATATGAAGCAAGATAAATGGAATTATGTAGTAAAGAAAAAACGCTTAAAAAATCTTCTAAACATTCATCGACAAAGCAAAGGGAGAATTCTTTGAGGAGTTACTTATCTTATCTCTTTTTTTTTCTTTACTACATATTTCCATACATCTTGGTTCATATATTTGATGTCTTCCGTGTGTTTATAAAATGTAGAAATTAGAAAAAATAAATGACAGTGAATGAGAGGGTGTGTCCAAACTTCTGACTGTACGTAACCATTTAGATCCATGTGAGGAGCTTATTTATTTCCTGATATCGTGGCATAAGACTCTAATCTTATCTTTGGTCAGTTCGCCACAGTTTCCACTAAAATTCCTGATCATGACTTTATGAATGTGAGTTGTGTTTGCATTACCTTTTCATGCTAACACAGCCGACATCACAAATCACAAATCTAAGCATTGTACTGTATCGGTCAATAGTACTTTGCATATTTCGTTGGTTTGGTTTTCGTCTACAGTACTTCTTGGAGTAAAATTGGGTACGCTGGTTTATGAGACTACGGTGAGGTCTAAGTGAGGTCTTTGGGGTCATAGCGGGACCTCTGGAGTTTGAGAACCAATGCGATTAGCTAATGGTAAATGCTTTTTATACAGTGGTCTCTCGTTTATCGCGGGGGTTACGTTCTAAAAATGACCCACAATAAGCGAAATCTGTTATTTTTTACAGTTATTCTCTATGTTTTTGTCTGTAAAACCCCTCACCACACACTTTATACACTTTTCTCACACAGGCGTTAACATTTTCTCACATTTCTCTCTCGTTTAAACTCTCTCAAAGTTCAAACCTTCGTCGGCGTCTTTGTCGGTGCAGAACGTTTCATCGACATTGTGGGTTTTGTCGGGGAGAAAACAAATTGCAAACGTACAGCACTTCAGAGTCACACTGCGATCGAAGTGGATTTGATGGCTCAATCGATGATGTTTACGTCTAGAGCGGGTTTCGAACCTCCAACCTTCAGATCAGAGGACGAACACTCTGCCAACTGTCGCGCAACTGGTCCAAATTTGATCCAAAAAAAAGCATATCATTTCTAATTTTCCAAGTCCAAATGATCAAATTGTGTGTTTTTTCAGTCGTATTTAGCCTCAAAGTTTGTTCTTGTTCTGTTCTGGGTTCAGGTGAGTACAAATACATTAGATTAGTGTTCTCGTACTACCTATTCTGCCAGATTTCCAGCCGATCTCACACAAAAAGACACGCTTTTCTCACCTTTCACCGTGTTCTAGGGCACTTCACGCACTGCCCCAGCTGCCACCTAAAACGCAATCACTTCACGTTATGGCCAATTCAGAATTTCATTAGCGACTTGGAGTGTTTAACAGCTTTCTATAGCCCACTTTTGATGTGCGTCCTGTGCCGGAGCGGAGCCGTCTCTGTTGTGTAACTCCTTATTAGTTCTTCCATTAGCTCAAACTCAGAGCCTCGTCCAACTTCTCATCAAAAGACAAAGACTCTATACAAACAGCCACTGTAAAACATGTCAGTTGGGCCCTTGTCAAAGAGTTACTTGTAGTAGATTCATGTAGAAAGTACCACTACTGCTCGTATATAGTAACACTGTTCTTGGCAGTTCGATTAATACTGTTACTATGCAGTACTGAGACACTGTGCTGTTGTTGTAGCTACATTTTCATCTCTTTATAGTCAAATTAATGTTATTATTACTTCAGTTACATCAGCGGCCAACGGTACTACTACTAATGCTTCAAATACTGTCGGTACTATGGCTACAACAAGTCTACTTCTACTGCAACTACTACTATTACTACCAGTAGACAAAGGATCGTGTTTTTGTACTCAGTTTTGTTAAGTAAAAGTACAGATACAGAGGTAAAAAGTTACTCAAGTGAAAGTATTTAAGTACCCAGTTAAAAATGTACTTTTAAGAGTAAAAACTAGTATTTCATAAGTGTTGTTAAAGTGTAAATGTAGTAATATTGATTCAAAATTATGCATATTTTTGGTCAAAAGTGACAATATGAATAAATTTTTTAGTTTTTCTCATGAATTTTGTGTGTTTATTTTTGTTTTTTGCTCAAAGCCGAAGCTTGAACTCAAAAACTTTAGGCAAACATGGTAAAAAAAATAACCTGTCAAATCATATGAAAAGTACTTTTTACTTTTCAGTCGAAAGCACACGTACTGCTCTCCAATGTAGTGAAGTGAAAGTAAAAAGTATTCACTGTAAAACGCACTTAAGTAAAGTCCAGACTCCTAAAAATCTCCTTAAGCACATTCTACTTTACTAGTTGTACTTCGTTACTTTGCTTCCCTGGTTTTAGTCATAACAAACTCTAATAGGAAGTTGTATTTTTATCTCTTTTACACGATTACTGTGTAAAAGGGACTGTCAGGACGCTGTAAGGTCAAAGGTCGCTGGGTTGGAGCCAAATATAAACTTCTTCATACAGTCGATGGTTGGAGCACTTCATAAACGACAGAGTGGCCTGTTGGGACGCGCTGGATCTGCATAAACATCCTGCGCCACTCGTCAACATTTTTGGATTATTTCTAGGGTTTTTTTGTGTTATTTTTCCTCTAAGATAAAAAAAAATGACTCGGCAAAACTGAATCTTCTGACAGGATGAGACCAGACAATGGACCGGTGCTGACGGAGAGCACAGAAGTCAGACAAAGAAGAGAGATTTGTGTCTTATCTGGAGCTTTTTCGAACATTACACTGCCTCATCTTTGTTGTGCTTGAGAGATGACTGTGTAAAAGCATTTTAATTGGGAAATAGTGGCATTTTTAAATACTGTCACTATAGAACTAGTTACACTTTTTTAAAAAACACACACACAAATGAAACGATAATGATGCTAGAAGGTCATATTTTGTTTCTTGAGCTAATGTAAAATAACTTTAACTAATAGTTTATAAAGAAATCTTGGCTAGTTGAACCAAAAATGTTACTATATTATTATTATTTTTTCTATTTACATTTAAATTTTACTTAAAAAACACAAAATAAATACAAAATTTCTTCAGTAATTTATCCATTATCAACAATATTTCCCTCAGCTTCATTTTGATCAAATAAACATCAGGTTTAGGTTAATTCCATAAACTGTAACTTCAATTCTCAGCTGTTATGGAGTCAAACGAGGCTCAAACTTCAGTACAACGCTTTTAAAAAAAATCTAATTCAACAAACACTGACCTTTCTCTCTCTGAAGTTCTAGTTCTTCTCCTCCTGGCTGGTCCCTGGGTCTGTGCGCGCTCTGCTCTCGCGTCCCCTCCTCCCCAGAAGCTCTCTCCTCTACAGCTCCACTCACTCGGTGCTTTCTTTAAAAAGAATCGCGGTAATCGGAAAAAGTGGGGGAGAACTTTCCCAGGGATGTTTGACTGGCCCTCCCTCAGAACGTGCGCGCGCCAGGAAATGGGACGGATGAACGTGGAGCGGCGCTGGTTCACTTTACGCACGGTTTACGCACGGTTTACGCACGGTTTACGCACGGAGGTGAGCGCCCCACATCGCCTCGTGCACATCCCCTTGTGGAGGCCGCTTCATTAAGGACATACCCCCCTCTGCTTTGTCCCGTGTGGGGCTGTGCTTAAAGCGAATCAAAGCAGGAGCAGAGTTTAAACCAGTTCGACCTTTGTTTAAGTAGAAATGTAGGACGACAGTGAGATGTTTATGTGTTTATGACACGTTTATGAGCCGTTTTGTTTGTTTGTTTGTTTGTTTGTTTGTTTTTCATTAAACTGTTCCCTATGTGTTTCCCTCCTTCCTCTGTACTTTGCTCTGGGGTTAAACAAAGATATTTAAAGTCAGAGAAACATGATGATTGAATGTAGCTGAGCTTGGTCAATGGTGAAACATAAAGTAACTGTAGTAAAGTACTCTACTTATTTAAATACATTTTAAAGTGGATACTTTTTACTTTTACAATACATCACTACATTTGAGAGCAAGTAGCCAATGTGTACTTTTACTCTTCAGTTCAGTTAAAAAAATGTGGTAAAGTATAAAGTGTTTTTTGTTTTTTTTTTAAGTTATGTTCTGAGACCTGCTGAAAAGAGGGTTTATTTTTAACACTTTCATAATTCAATCAAACAGAAATATAAATTAAAAAACTTTCATTTTTTTGTTTCTGTTGAACAAAACTCACCCAAAACCTTCATTAAAATCACTACAGTGAAGTTTATTAGTTATATTTTTATTTTTTATTGCATAAGTACACTTTT
This sequence comes from Periophthalmus magnuspinnatus, assembly GCF_009829125.3. Lineage (NCBI taxonomy): Eukaryota > Metazoa > Chordata > Actinopteri > Gobiiformes > Gobiidae > Periophthalmus > Periophthalmus magnuspinnatus. Next base: position 4,341,333 of record NC_047136.2, on the reverse strand, counting down.
AAACAGATACTTTCATACTTTTACTCAAGTAGATTTTTTTAATGTAATTCTTCTACTTGAGTTTTTATTTATTTATTTTTATTTATTATATATATATATATATGTATATATATATGTATATATATATATATATATATATATATATATATATATATATTTTTTTTTTTTTTTTTTTTTAATTTTATTTTATTTTTTTTTTATTATTTATTTATTTTTAGCTCCAGTGTCTGTACTATTACTTGCATACCAAACTTGACTACTTCTTCCACCCCTGAGCTTGTTTATTCATTTGCTGTTTATAGTAAATAAAACATGTTCAATAAAATCCCTCCTGACACTTTTAGTAAAAGAACAGGAGTCTGTGTAATTCCACTGTCTGCCACAGCATGGCGCCAGTGTCCTGTCAGCTCCTGCTCTGTGTGTGTTTTTAAATCAGTTTCACTCAGGACTGTGGGAGAAGCCAGAGTGAAGCTCCCAACAACACAGAGAACAAGTCTGCATTAAAATGACGACACTGACAAGCCCCGCCCACTCGGTTAAAGACATTTTGCTGTTACGAAACTCTTAAAAACATAACAGACACAATAACGTCTAACCAGGATTATCCAAAAAGTGATTCTAAATGTTCAGGTCCTTTAAATCCAGGGCTGTGGTTCCTGGTCGGAGGAGAAAAAGGTGTCTTTTCATTTCCGGGTGGGTGGAAGAGTTCAAGTATCTCCACGAGTGACGGGAGGATGGAGCGTGAGGTCGATCTGCTGTGGTAAATGATAAAAGTGTCAATACGTCACATTTTGTTTCTTTAGATAATGTAAAATGACTCCTAATAGTTTATAAAGAGAATTTGTCTAGTTGAACATAGGTGTTACTGTTTTTTTCCATTTTCCATTTAAATTTTACTTTTTAAAAACATTTTTTCTTCAATAGTTTATCAATTATCAACAATATTTTGCTCAGCTTCAGTTTAGTCAAATAAACAGCAGGTTTAGGCCGATCCAGAGACTCTAACTTCAATTCTGAGCTTTACAGAGTTAAAGAAGATTCACACTTCAGTAGAAGACTCTCTACGCTCACCTATGGTCCTGGTTTAGTCCTGGTTTAGTCCTGGTTTAGTCCCGATTTATTCCCGGTTAGTGCTGGTTTAGTCCTGGTTTAATGCTGGTTTAGTCCTGGTTTAGTCCTGGTTTAGTCCTGGTTTAGTGCTGGTTTAGTCCTGGTTTAGTCCTGGTTTAGTCCTGCTTTAGTCCTGGTTTATTCCCGGTTTAGTCCTGGTTTAGTCCTGGTTTAGTCCTGGTTTAGTCTTGGTGAGGACCTCATAGTTCTGGACACCTCCCTTTCAGCTGACGGAGGCCCCAGGTAAGACCCAGGACACGGTGGAGGGTCTATGTCTTGTCTGGCCTGGGAGCACCTTGGAGTCCCACTGGAGGATCAGGAGGAAGTGTCTGGGGTGAGGGAGGTCTGTGAGTACCTGTTTTTAGAACCAGCCCCAGATAAATGGAAGAAAATGGATGAATGTGCAATAAACGATAATGTGAAATGAGCCAGAAGAAATAGTTTTAGTTTGTTTATTCATTCAAACTGTTTCCCACTAATACAAAAAGTACACGTGATAAATACTGAATATGTGTGTGTGTGTGTCTATGTGTGTGTGTCTATGTGTGTGTGTCTATGTGTGTGTACGTGTCTATTTCTCCTCCTTGTGTGTTTCTGTACATTTTCCTGCTCCTCGTCGCTGCTGTTAGGACCCCACCTCCTCCAGCTCCTCCAGCTCCTCCAGCTCCTCCAGCTCCTCCAGCTCCTCCAGCTCCTCCAGCTCCTCCAGCTCCTCCTACAGGCCGATGTGTTATCTCCACCTCCCCATGGGCCTCTTCAGGTGGTGCTCCTCCAGCTGGCTGCTGATTGTCAAAGGCCTGACCAATCCTGGGCCTTCACCTGGGGCAGCCACGCCTTAAAAGGACCCGCCCCCCTCACTCCTCCCACTTTGTTCTGTCTTTGTGATACTTGTTTTTCGGACAAATTGAAACGTTTCTAAACTTTTGTTTAGCTCAGAGACGGTTTGTTTTGTGTTATGGTAACTTTTGTTTTTTTGTTGTTTTGTTACCTAATGTTTAGAGCCTCTTTTTTTAGTTTTACCTTAACATTCCTTTTAAATAAATGATAACTTAAGTTTACAATTTTCCATCTTGTTTTGTTACTTCCTCTTTCTCTCGCTGAGCTGCATCTGGACTCGTCCTAAATCTGATCAAACTGACGTGAATCATCCAGACACAAGAGGCATGTTCTTTTCTTTAGTCATTAGAGCTCAGAGGAAGAGAGGAGGAGAGGAGGGAGAGGAGAGAGAGGAGGAGAGGAAGAGAGGAGGGAGGAGAGGAAGAGGAGAGGAAGGAGAGGAGGGAGGAGAGGAAGAGGAGAGGAGGAGAGGAGAGAGAGGAGGGGGGAGGGGGGAGAGGAGAGGAAGAGAGGAAGAGGAAGAGAGGAGGAGAGAGAGAGAGAGGAGAGAGGAAGAGGAGAGGAAGGAGAGAAGGGAGGAGAGGAAGAGGAGATGAGAGGAAGGAGAGAAGGGAGGAGAGGAAGAGGAGAGGGGGGAGGAGAGGAAGAGAGGAGGGAGGAGAGGAAGAGGAGAGGAAGGAGAGGAGGGAGGAGAGGAAGAGGAGAGGAGGAGAGGAGAGAGAGGAGGGGGGAGGGGGGAGAGGAGAGGAAGAGAGGAAGAGAGGAGGAGAGAGAGAGAGAGGAGAGAGGAAGAGGAGAGGAAGGAGAGAAGGGAGGAGAGGAAGAGGAGAGGGGGGAGGAAGAGGAGAGAAGGGAGGAGAGGAAGAGAGGAAGGAGGGAGGAGAGGAAGAGTGGAGGGAGGAGAGGAAGAGAACAGGAGGGAGGATAATAAGAGGAGAGGGAGAGGAGGAGGGGAGAGGAGGAGGGGAGAGGAGAAGAGAGTTGAGAGGAGAGTAAGAAGAGGGAGGGAGGAGAATATTAGGAAAGGGGAAGAGGGAGGGATGGAGGAAAGGAGGGAGGAGAGTAAGAAGAAAGGAAGGTGGGAGGAGGAAAATAAGGAGAGGAGGAGTATTATTCACCCTCATGTCTGTGTCCTTTATGTCACATTTATCAGATCGACTAATTGCCTTTTTCTTCTTGAATCTGTTCATCATGATGGACAGAGTCTTTGACAAACGACTTTTAAACAGGAGGAAGCAGCAGCTCAAACCAGACTGGACTGAGACGACCTGAAGGACCTGAGTCTCATCTAAAAACACGGCTCCTCTTTGCTCTCCTCTCACAGCTCCTTTACGCTTCTCACGCCTCCTCTCATCGCTCCTCTCTCCTCACAGCTCCTTGCTGCTCCTCTCACGGCTCTTCTCTGCTCCCTTCTCACAACTACTCTCTTCTCTCCTCTCATCGCTTTTCTCACGGCTCCTGCTGCTCCTCTCCTCGTTGCTCTCCTCTCACGGCTCCTCTCTGTTCCTCTCTGTTCCTCTCTGTTCCTCTCTGCTCCTCTCTGCTCCTCTCATCGCTCCTTTCTGTTCCTCTCTGCTCCTCTCATCGCTCCTCTCTACTCCTCTCTGCTCCTCTCTGCTCCCCTCTACTCCCCTCTGCTCCTCTCTCCTTCTCTTCCTGACCTTGTTTTGTGCGTCTGGAGTCTTTATAAACGCCGCCCGTGGCCTGTAACCATAGAGAAAAGCACGTGTCATACCCTCCACTTGCAAAGTTACATAATCCACCTTTAAAATAACGATTTGAACAAACACGTCACATGTCCACGTACCATGAGGAGTCGCATTGTCTTACCCAAGGACACGTCAACAGCACGTACCTGAATTTGATCAAGAAAAATCATCTGGCATCTTTTCCTCCCACTTCCTGCTGAGCTGATGTAAAGTTTCTTTTATACGAGCACATGAGGCTCCACATCAGGCCGCTGTTTGTGCTTTTTACATGAATAAGTAAAAGGAGCCGTGTTAAATCGGGCTAAAGGATGTTCTGAGGCTCTCATCAGAGGGAAACAGGCTTCTGCACTTTCACTCTGACTCCTGCAGTTCCACTTCCCACCCATAGAGGCGCTGTTACATGTGATTACACTGTTTTCTCTGCACTGTTGGGCTGATTTGCTGTAAAACTAACAGACTGACAGAGCAGAGGTAAAGATTATTTTAAAATGAAGACTTACAGAATCACCACACTCTCTGTAATTCATTCGAAACAGTCCTTCTACCCCCAGTGTTAAGAAAAACAACCAGGAGAGTGTGAGTTTATCATGGAGCTGGACACACTTCTCACACTGTAAAGACACATGCTATTTCCTTTTACTGCCCCCTTGTGGTTGTCAGAATATTTGTCTATTTTAAGTTATGATTTAGCACCATTAAAATGTGCTTTGTTTTCATCTCAGTGAAACTACAAAGATAATAATGACCTTTTTTGGCCAGATGTAGCAAAAATCTATTGCGCAAAATAGTCAGGATATTTATTTATTTGAATAGTTTGGATTATTTGAAATATATTTAGTTTAGGTCTAGATTTATGGACTTATTTTGATCATTTTTGGTGAATTTTTTGAAATAAATTAATCACACTTTTGATTTTGAATTGCATAAACATGACGTAGTTTTCCTCTGATAATGATACGTTGCAGCTAGAGGCACTGCTCTGTCTGCAGCTCTGTGACTCAATTAGACTTTAATCTGAGCTTTAATTTAACACAATCTGACCGGAAAGAGCTGACGGAGCTGGAACTAGAACAGGAGAGATGATTTGTGCTGTCAAATAAGTCTCTATTCTCATAATATTACAGACGCTAACAGTTTTTCACTTCATCACTCGTCAAAGCTCGTATTGATCACGGGCGTCAGAAAAATCCATTTTGCGTTTTGTTTTGGGGGGTTTTTCGCGAGTTTTCAGAGTCTAAAAAACTCATCAGACAAATGTTCAAATCAAATAGTGTTTACTGTTAAGAACTGATTTATTTTTCATTACAAAAACATCAGGCACAATCGTCAAGTTGTTTAGTTTATTTTATAATTTGGTGTTTTTGGTTCATTATCCAATCAGGAAGTAGAATGAGCCTCATGTGACTCTCGTTTGTGTTTCCAGGTTCAAAGCTGAAATCCAGTTGGTTTAAACCTGAAATGTCTCTGATCTGAACAGTCACTATTTAAACCCCAGACTCTGCAGAACAGTCATGAGTCAGTGCTAGTGCAGCCTGTGCAGCTCAGAGAGTGAAGTCTGGAGGTTCTGAGCTTTTAACAGATACTTTAACAGATACTTTAACAGATACTTTAACAGATACTTTAACAGATACTTTAACAGATACTTTTAACAGATACTTTTAACAGATACTTTAACAGATACTTTTAACAGATACTTTTACCAGATACTTTTAACAGATACTTTTAACAGATATTTTTACCAGATACTTTTAACAGATACTTTTACCAGATACTTTTACCAGATACTTTTACCAGATACTTTTAACAGATACTTTTACCAGATACTTTTACCAGATACTTTTACCAGATACTTTTAACAGATATTTTTAACAGATACTTTTAACAGATACTTTTACCAGATACTTTTAACAGATACTTTTACCAGATACTTTTAACAGATACTTTTAACAGATACTTTTAACAGATATTTTTACCAGATACTTTTAATAGATACTTTTAATAGATACTTTTAACAGATACTTTTAATAGATACTTTTACCAGATACTTTTAATAGATACTTTTAACAGATACTTTTAATAGATACTTTTAACAGATACTTTTAACAGATACTTTTACCAGATACTTTTAACAGATACTTTTACCAGATACTTTTACCAGATACTTTTAACAGATACATTTAACAGATACTTTTACCAGATACTTTTACCAGATACTTTTAACAGATACTTTTAACAGATACTTTTAACAGATACTTTTACCAGAGTTCGTTTTTTTTGCATGTACTGTGAATATGACTTTTTACAGTGGAAGTGCAAACAGTCAGAGAAACGATCACTTCTTCCTGGTGCTATGGAATATTACAGGAAGTACTTTGACTCTAGAAAGCTAACAGTACATGTGCAGTACAGAACTCTACTGCTGACTGTTCGTACTTTTACTCTATAATCTCACAGTGCATTTGCAGTACACGGCTCTGGTTTGTAGTACTGCACTGTTATTACTTTTACTCTATGATCTCACAGTACATCTGCAGTATTGTACATGGCTCTGGTGTGTGTACTGCTGATTGTTAGTACTTTTACTCTATGAAGCTCACAGTACATGCGCAGTACAATGCTCTGGTTTGTAGTACTGCTGACTGTTAGTACTTTTACTTTATGAAGCTAACAGTACATGTTCAGTACACGGCTCTGGTTTGAAGTACTGACTGTTAGTACTTTTACTCTATGAAGCTAACAGTACATGTGCAGTACAGAGCTCTGGTGTGTACTGCTGACTGTTAATACTTTTACTCTATGATCTCACGGTGCATGTACAGTACAGAGCTCTGACTTGTTAGTACTGCCTGTTAGTACTTTTACTCCATGATCTCACAGTACATTTGCAGTACTGTACACGGCTCTGGTTTGTAGCACTGCACTGTTAGTAGTTTTATTCTATGAGCTCACAGTACATCTGCAGTACTGTACACAGCTATGGTCACAGCTATGGTTTGTAGTACTGCCTGTTAGTACTTTTACTCCATGATCTCACAGTACATCTGCAGTACTGTACATGGCTCTGGTGTGTACCGCTGACTGTTAATACTTTTACTCTATGATCTCACGGTGCATGTACAGTACAGAGCTCTGGCTTGTTAGTACTGCCTGTTAGTACTTTTACTCCATGATCTCACAGTACATCTGCAGTATTGTACATGGCTCTGGTGTGTGTACTGCTGATTGTTTGTACTTTTACTCTATGAAGCTCACAGTACATGCGCAGTACAATGCTCTGGTTTGTAGTACTGCTGACTGTTAGTACTTTTACTTTATGAAGCTAACAGTACATGTGCAGTACAGAGCTCTGGTGTGTACTGCAGACTGTTAATACTTTTACTCTATGATCTCCCAGTACATGTGCAGTACACGGCTCTGGTTTGTAGCACTGCACTGTTAGTAGTTTTATTCTATGAGCTCACAGTACATCTGCAGTACTGTACATGGCTCTGGTGTCTACTGCTGACTGTTAGTACTTTTACTCCATGATCTCACAGTACATGTGCAGTACACGGCTGTGTTTTTTTAATACTGCCTTTGAGTAAAGATGTCACAGTCTCTTGAGCTCTGGTGCATGGCTCTAATGAAATATGCAGGACGCTCGCACATGGATCACAGCAGAGGGATACACAGTACACACAGTACACACAAACGCAGTACACATGATGAATAGTGTCGTGTTGTTTTACAAGCTGCGGTGACTTTTCTACTGCGACTCTAGGCTCAGATTGTCCCAGAAACTACAGGTCTGTGGCTGTATTTTCTGGACATAGACTCGATGTACTTTATATAAACCAGCCACAAGCGCTCACAGGATAAAAGCCCGTCGTCACATTTCAGTCGTGATTACAACAACAAATGCTCCAATTAATTACAACGACGATGTAATGAAACTACAATTAACTGGATTTTGTTCTGAAAGACGCTTGTTCGTGCAGACCCGGGTGCATTTGAGTTTCAAAGAGCTGCGAACACAACACACGCGTCCATTAAGCGGCATTATTTTAGCCCCATTTTGCCCCTGCGCTTTTATTTCAGTGATTTCCCAATTATGACAGAAAATTTAGCAGGTAAATAGTCACATTTTTATACAGCGCTTTTCCACGTTCAAGTCACTCAAAGCGGTTTTACGTGAAGGAACCGCTCACACGTTTAAACACCGGTGTACGCAGACACTGGGGCGAGGTGGTTAAGTGTCTTGCGCAAGGACACAACGACGGCGGTCATCTGTGGGAGCTGGAATCGCACCGCCGCATTTTTTTTTTGTCCGTTTCCCCTCCCGTCTGTGTCTGAGCCTGGAGCTGGAGGCGGACATCTTGGCTCCTCCCACACACACCTGGAGCTAATCGACAATCAGCTGCACCTGGGGAGGATAAGAGGAGCCGGGACCTGACACTCGGCGCCAGATCGTCCACGTATCTCTGCGGTACTCCCTGCTTGGATCAGTTTTTGTTTTGTTTTTCGCTTTTTGACTTTTTGCTAAACTGGATACTTTTGCTCCTCACCAGATCCCGCTCCCTGGACTCGCTCAGCTCTCCCGTCTCCGACCCTGCTCTTCTCTACCGGTACTGTCCGTCTCGTTTCTGCTGCTCACGCTCCGTCCCTGGACCACGGCAAACACCCCGCTCCCGACTCACAGATTGATCTACCGGCATTTTTTGCACTTCTTTGCACCTTTTGTAAACAAACACTGTTAAACCTTTCCCCGAGTTCTGTCATTTTGATCCCTCCTGTCAGACGTCACGACAGCGCCATGTTCCAAATAGGCTCCAATTCACTTTACATTGAAAAATTATCACCTGTCTCTGTGTAACTCATTTCGCTCTACATGATCTTAGTGTTTTTATTTGGCTTTTGTGGCCGTAAATCAAGATACGAACATTAATAACAGACAAATCAAGCGCCTTGTTTCCCTGAGGTCGTGTAGCTAGCGTTAACAACAGGTTTGATTGACAGCGTTGCTAAGGGCCCGCTCCCTGCTAAACGAACGGAGCAAACGGGAAGAGGCGTTACCTTCAACAGCCTCGCTCTTGGATTGGCTCTTTGGTTGCTATGATACTCACGATCGTAATTCTTAATATGAAACGGCTCCAAATTCGCCGCTATAACTGCTAGCCTCGATGAGATCTGACTGAAGCTGAACGCTAAGGGTGACGTCACACTCACTTACTCCACTTCTTTATTCAGTCTATGGGACGGACACTCGTGTATTAAGCCTGACGTTGATTTTTCACCAGGGGCCAATCGTCGCAAATCCCTTTTTCCGTGCGGGTAAAGCGGTAAATACAACATCAGGACATGTACGTTGATTGATAGCTATGGGTTGTCTGCAGCAAAAGAGTGAGCTGTTTGTTGTTCCTTTCAATCAAAATGTCGAACGATGCAAATGGAACTCCTTTGCATCTTATTTCCATGGTCCGTGTGGAGCCAGGTGCCCCGGCCTACACACTACTCACTCAAGTCACTGATTGGACCTGAATGTCGGGGTTTTCCTTATATAAACTCACTGAGAGCTGCTGGTCCCAAGGGTCACATAAAAAACAACAAAAAAAAACAACTAAAAAACGTGTAGGATTTTATAGAAGCAGAGAGACAGAGAGAGTGTGTGCATTTGTGGGGTTGATTGACTGCAACAGCTTGATACTTTCCAGCTGATATCATCAAGATTCACTGGGGTTGTGAAGCTAACTAGAAGCACCGCTCTGTCTGAAGCTCTGTTACTCAATTTAGACTTAATCCCAGCTTTGTTTTAACGCAAAAAACAGCTGACTTAATTGGAGCTACAACAGGTCAGATGATTTGTTCTGTTAAACAAGTCTCACACAAGCTAGCTAGCGTTAGCCAGCAGTTTTTCAGCTAGTCACTTTCACCTTTTTATTGAAAATCAAACAGGACCATGAACGCTCAGATTCATCACAATGTCTTGAAAATGTGCTACTTAAATCCATTTTGAGTTTTTAGAATCTTAAAACACTTATGTCTGCGTCTGCTAATGCGTGCATTGTGTCACCATGGTAACTGCTGAAGATTCCGCCAGTTGAGACGCATGTAGAACACCCCCAGCGTGATGTCTCTGCAAAGTATCCATAGGATAAATACATCTAAAAAGAATCAAACTGGATAGAACTGGCTTTTGTTTGGAAGATGACATTTTGCTACCAACTACTCAGCTTCTGAAGGGCTGATACTGGTTAGAGACAGGACTATAGTCAGACTGAGCAGTAGCTTAGGGCACAGCAGCCACCAGAGGGCCCCTAAGAGCCCATACATTTATATTAAAAATATTTATTAAAAAGTTTGTTCCTGAAAACTAAACAGCACTCGGGTGTTTATACTAGTCTAAATATCCTTCTTAAATAATTAGATGTGTTTTATTTTCAGTAGCTAGATATGTGCTGCCTACATTTGTTTTTGAGACGGGCAGTGGTGTGGACAGCTACGTGTGAAGGACCCCTCCCCTCCAGGTGGGGAGGGGTCCTTCAGCAGGGGGACATTTGAATGGGTGTTTCACAGATTAAAGACTTTAGTTAGTGAGGTTAAGTTTCTCTAAAGTTCAGGACAATGTGTGAAGAGCCCAGAGGAAGATCGTTTTGGGGACAGGACTTTTTAGAGAACTCAAAATGTGTCCTACTTTACATCAGTGGATCTGCAGATGAAACAGTGAAGATGGACGTGTATAATTCTGTGGACAGGACACACCTCAGAGGGACAGAGGACAGACAGGACACGCCTCAGAGGGACAGAGGACAGACAGGACACACCTCAGAGGGACAGAGGACAGCAGGTGAGTCTGTTTATTACACTGGCTGTTTGTGGTTGTGTCTGATCCTTTTGTCTCTAAACCATCTTAGAATATTTACCTCAATCACTGAAATCAGTGTAGTTGGGTATAATTCAATTATAATTTATTTAGCATCTGGCTTTAGTATTTACCGCCTCCTCTGCAGACTGCGCCCTGAGCTAGCTGCTAACGCGCTAGCTGCTAACGCGCTAGCTGCTAACGCGCTAGCTGCTAACGCGCTAGCTGCTAACGCGCTAGCTGCTAACGCGCTAGCTGCTAACGCGCTAGCTGCTAACGCGCTAGCTGCTAACGCGCTAGCTGCTAACGCGCTAGCTGCTAACGCGCTAGCTGCTAACGCGCCACTGTTAGCATAACAGTGAGTGTTTTGTTACTTTTACCAGGGCCACACTGACAGTATGTTCATGCTGTACGTCTTTTTAAAGCTCTGAACTCGCTCTGTTCAGTCACATTTAGTGACTGGACAGAGCAGATGCAGCACAAGCAAATAATCACCAGAGCCACTTAGCAACATTAGCATGCTACTACCGTAAACAGGAGCACTGGGCTCATGTCTCTTTTCTAGTTCACAACTATAAAAACCTTTAGAGTTCTAAATATTTGTATATTTCCTGTGACAGTCACATGTGTCACAGCTGTGTTTAATGTGCAGCTTTATGTCCAGAGCGGCTCTGTGGAGAGATGAGCTGTGAGTCAAACAAGATGCAGCACAGATACAGTGGTATCGGCTCTTGGCATCGACAGTGCATTGATGAGTACAAGTACTGGCACCCGATACTGGTATCAGTATCTGTGCATCCTACTCATTAATATGTGCATTTAGGTGAAATGACAGCATCCAAAGTCTGACAATAAACATACAAATATGATCCTAAAATCCTCTTCAATGTTCAATCCAATTGATCTGATGATTATAAATTTGATGTTATGTCCAGGATGTTTCTCTTATGCAACTCTTAAGTTGGATCATTACTTTGTACTTGTTGAGTGGTATGATTTTGAAGTAAGTGTACCTTTGCTTAAGTACATCATTTGGCTACAATTCTGCATTTTATGACATGAAGAATTAATAAATATAAGTCCACTTTAGTCAACTGGAACACATTAAAATGCACCAGATCTCTGGCAGACCCCGCTTCCTTGCACTTTTGTATTTTGTTATACTTGTGGCTATTGCTGTTTTGAGCATCTAGAATTTTCAGTCTTTTAACAGCAGGTTGTGTTGATGTCTCAATGTTTTCAAATATGAATATGTGGCACTGAAGTGGAGAGGGCCCCCTAAAGGCCAGGGCCGGGTTAGAGATAGTTTTATCCTTTTGAGTGTTTCTTTTGGGTATGTCTGGTCTCAAAAACCTCACGTTCTGTCTGATTATTGGGAAGTGCACGTTAGAATGCTAATACTTGTTAGCTTCATGGTGTCAAAACTGCTCTGGAGCGCCTTTTAAACTCATGGCGGTGCATAATTACGATGCCCGGAGTGACTGAGGACTAACTTCTGTTCTGTTTAAGACAAGCGCCTTCAATCATAAGAAATAACGCATTCCTGGTTTATCAGGTTCACTTTCTTCTCCCTTCCCGTCTTTGCCTGCTGTTAAATACTTTGCACCCAAACTAAATGTCATCCATATTGGCCCAGCACTCATTTCCCATGAGTCTTTTCGGCTGACAGACGTTATTGATCTGAGTGCACGGTCAAAGTTCCCATTGGCAGCAGACGACAGCTTTATTAGGGGGAGGAGGACACCGGATCAGCAGGTTTTCACTCATCACACTGTCCAAAGGGGTTTAAGCGCTGCTAGAGCCCATCACGTTTGTTTAAGGATCAACGTCCCAGTCCCTTTATCAACCGCAATCAATGCACAAGCCAATCTGCACAGGAAAAGCCCGTAGAAGGAGATTAACAGGAAGCTAATTTATTACAGGCTTAAAAAAAATGTTGAAATTGGGCTTTAGAATGTTAGAATGTTTTAAAATGGGCAAGAAATTGAAACAGAAATGGAATATATTCATTGACTTCCTGTTCCAAATGGCACAATTGAGAGACCGGAGCAAGCAGCAGATTTCCATGTGTTTTTACTATAATCCATACTCTGAATGTTTAGAAAAATCCCAAGTAAATTAAGAGAAGTAGGCGAGGATTGGGGATAAGTGAAAACAAAAATTTTTGGAGCATTGACATTACAGGATTACTCAAACTTCCATAAATCAATCTTAATCCAACTCTGAGTAAGATAATGATGAGGGCTAACGCAGCTAACATTGTTCAAAGCCCATAAAGGTTAATTTTACATAAACCGCCCCCTGTTGGTAATTGTTTTTTAGCTTTAGGGCGACAGTGGCTCATTTGGTAGAGTGTTCGTCCACTGATCTTAAGGTCAGCTTTTCAAATCACACTCTCAACATAAACATCATTGGTAGAGAAAGGGCCGGCGCAGCCTATAAACAGATTAAGCACCTGTGTAGGGCCCCGAGGCCAGCAGAGGGCCCCCAAGAGCCCAGACATGTATATTGAAAATAATATATCAAGTTTTATTGGACACAGGGCTTGTGTGTTTGCAGCAGCCTAAATATCCCGCTAAAACAATTACATTTGTTTTATATCTATAGTAGTAAAATATCTACAGCTGTCTACGTTTGTTTTTGAGTCGGGCAGAGGTGAGGGCAGCTCTGTGTTTACACCGGAGCAAGGACCCGACATAATGACCACTGTCGCCAACTGGAACACATTAAAATCTACCAGAAACTTGTCTAGAATTTAAAAACTCTTGACGTTATGTTTGTGTTCTGTTCTTGTGACTGTGGTTTTTGTGACATTCTGGATGTTTTCAGTCTGATGTTGTTCAGATAAACACAAAAACAACTGGTCAAAGTGATGAGAGCAGAGTCAGAATGTGTCAAATGTGAATCACCAATAGCCGAGTCAGGAGTTATCTGCTGTCAGGGGCCCCAGAGACAAATTCAGCTTGGGGCCGGCCCTGGGTACTCTCGTATGAACGTGTGTGTGAATAAGTGAGTGGTTCCTTGGTGTAAAGAGCTTTGAGAGCTTTGAACATGAAAAAGCTTGATTTAAAAACGTGGCCATTTACTTTACACAAACTACTTTAACATGCTTTAGGCTGACAGCGCCCCCTGCTGCCTGCTCCCCGCTGCCACGAAGACACTATTTTTAAGCAAATAAATCTTTGAAGTATTTCCAAGACACAACGATTAATAATGTAACGTAAGCTGTACTACAAGAAATACCAAAGCTCTAATGTGTGTGAAGTGGATTTAAAAGCCTGGATCAGTCATCCCCAAAGTCTGCTGTGCCGCGGCCCCCCGTCGATGAGGAGATCACACGGGGCCCCTCTAATGATACTTCACATCACATGTAAAAGAATATGTCATGTTTTGTCTTTAGATTTATTCCTGAAAACAACACATTACACAAGAATTATAAGCAAATGCAGCTGTCCCCCCTTTATCGCGGGGGTTACGTTCTAAAAATAACCGCGAAGTATCAGCTTTATTTTTTACAGTTATTCTATATGTTTTTGTCTGTAAAACCCCTCACCACACACTTTATACACTTTTCTCACACAGGCGTTAACATTTCCTCACATTTCTCTCTCATTTAAACTCTCTCAAAGTTCAAACCTTCGTCGGCGTCTTTGTCGGTGCAGAACGTTTCATCGACATTGTGGGTTTTGTCGGGGAGAAAACAAATTGCAAACGTACAGCACTTCAGAGTCACACTGAGATCCAACGTTTATGTAAATTTGTCTGAACACATTCTGTACTGGACAGGAGACACGGCACGGAGGAGACTGATGGACAATGGTCTACAGTCCAACAGCCAATCAGGACGCAGGACACAATGCACGTTCATACACTGTTAAAAAGCATTTAAAATTGCACACAAAAAAATCCGCGAAACAGCAAGAAGAACTGCAATATAGTGAGGGACAACTGTATCTTATGTAAAGTTGATTTAAAACTCCTGGTAAAAAACCTTTTGTGGCTCCTCTGCAGTTCTTCCAACGCCCCCTAGGAGTCACTTTGAGAACCACTGACCGAGATCACGCACAGTATCCACCCTCTAAACGCGCTGATGTAAAGTGAATGTCTCGCGTACGGGTGACACTCCAGGTACGAGGCAGCTCTAATGAAGATCCCGGCCCCTGCTCCTCCAGCGCAGAGGCAGGTGGCACAAGGCCAAGCTCCGAATGATTGTTCCCTGGAGATGGATGCCCTGCCACATACATGAGCCCGCCGTGCGCAGCGGGACCGGGCGAAAATTCGGATATTACACCTTGACCCGCTGAACCCGTAAATATTCATGAGCTTGCCTCCGTCGACAGAGCGGCGAGCAACAGGGCCACGATGTGTTGATCTGATGCCCGCGTACAGCCAGAGGATTCTTCGAAGGCGACCTTGTTTGTGTATTGTGAGATGAAGCCGCTTTGACGACCAGGAGTGTTTTTTGTTTTTTTTTTAGGATGTTTGAATTATACATGACTGACTGCACTAATCAATCTAACATGGAACTTGTTTGTATGCCGTGTCATTTAGACTTTACAACGCCTGAGGAGGGCTGGACGATATGATCTCGAGCTCCGTTTTCATCCCAATTTTGTGGTTTCTCATGACAAAAAAAACAAACAAAATACATGTTTTTTTTAAATAATATTGTTGCGTTCTGGTGTAAGAAAATGTGCCAAATTACTTCTTGTTGTTTATTTGCTGAACACAAGAGCTACTGCAGGTCGTAACCCACGCCAAAACAAGAGCAAAACAACTGCAGTCAACCCCTAGAGCCAGTCTCCAAACTGACAAACGGACAAATCGAAGCATCGCGCAAACTTGTCGGCATAGCAACCAAATGTCCCATACAAAAGCAGTACATTAAGAACAAAACATAAGCAACAGTTGCACAAAATAATAAATAAAATGAAATTAAACACAGGATGTATTTTTTTTACATTCACATTCACACACACCGTTGTACGTAGACACTGGGGACGAGGGGGGTTAAGTGTCTTGCCCAAGGACACAACAATAGCATTCGTCTGTGGGAGCTGGAATCGCACCGCCAACCTGTGAGGAAATAGATCAGACCCGATCAGCTCTACCAGTGATGTTTATGTCGAAAGTGGGATTCAAACCACCAACCTTTGGATCAGATTGTTGATTAATGAATCTTGAGCTTGATTTAAAATTTTGTTATTTGCACCAAAAAAGAACCTCTAAACATAAAGATTTATGTTCATGATTATGTACTGATTTATGTACATGGAAAAAAAAAACCTTTCAGTCACATGCACAGATAAAAAGAACCGTTTGAGTCTGGATTTAAACATTGTCAAAGTCGAGGTCTGAGTCACATCTTCAGGAAGAATGTTCCAGGTTTTAACTGCACAAAACTGAAATGCTGATTCCCCATGTTTAGTCCTGGTTTAGTCCATCTTTAGTCCTTGTTTAGATCATGTTTAGTCCTGCTTTAGTCCTGCTTTAGTCCTGGTTTAGTCCTGCTTTAGTCCTAGATTAGTCCTGCTTTAGTCCCATTTTAGTACCGTTTTAGTCCCATTTTAGTACCGTTTTAGTCCTGTTTTAGTTCTGTTTTAGTCCTGCTTTAGTCCTAGATTAGTCCTGGTTTAGTACCGTTTTAGTACCGTTTTAGTCCTGGTTTAGTCCTGGATTAGTCCTGGATTAGTCCTGGTTTAGTACCGTTTTAGTACCGTTTTAGTACCGTTTTAGTACCGTTTTAGTCCTGTTTTAGTCCTGCTTTAGTCCTAGATTAGTCCTGGTTTAGTACCGTTTTAGTACCGTTTTAGTCCTGGTTTAGTCCTGGATTAGTCCTGGATTAGTCCTGGATTAGTCCTGGTTTAGTACCGTTTTAGTACCGTTTTAGTACCGTTTTAGTCCTGTTTTAGTCCTGGTTTAGTCCTGGTTTAGTCCCGGTTTAGTCCTGGTTTAGTCCAGTGTCTGTGTACACTGTATGAATGGATCAGTGGTTCCTGTGGCTTTGAGTGACTTGAAGATGGAAAAACGCTGTATAAAAAAAAGAACCATTAACGATACAGAACAGTCTAATAATACTCTATTTTACACAGACACACACAGACGTAAACTTATCTCCTTTCCCTTTCTTACTTTCCCCTCGCGGTGTCACGTTCTTTGCCGCTGAAACCTGAGTCTGGTAGTCCCCATATGTCCTCATGTCCTCATGTCCTCACACAGACATCTGCCGCTCTAACCTTGGCTCTGCTGTGGCCCCTAATGAGTGAATGACAGTTTTATTATGGGCTCTGATCTGATGTGTGCATGTCCTCTGCGTGTTATCATACAGGCAAATTGACCCTAATGAATGTGAGGGAGAATGGCTGTCTGTCAGTGGGAGCCATGGAACTAATAGGCCATTAAAGGAGACATTAACATATTATGCAAAACTGACTTTTAAATTCACGTTTTGCCCTACGCCCGTGCACACCCACTGTTCACTTACATATTCAGTTACATTTATGGTTATACGCAGGGGAGTAGATAGAAAACGGATAAAGAGGTCTGTTGTCCGGGGTCCGACGGTGTTAGGGGCCCCAAAACTGGACCTTCATCTTATTTTCTGTGGGTATTTTCAGAACAATAAGTCGCTTTTTTTTTTTTTTTTCATAGTTTGACCAGGGGTGCGACTTATACTCAGATATATGTGGAATATAAGTCGCGTCTGAGTATATCCGACAACCCGACAACCACGTTTTTTCTTCATTATTATGCGTTTTTTGACTTATACTCCGGGATTTATATTAGACATGTGAAGTTTCTTACCCCATTTCCTGAAATTTCTGTCTGTGTAGTTGTTTTCAAGAGCAAGTCAGCGGAAAAGTTTGTTTAATTACAATGTTTTTGATCGATTTTGCGATTTTAAAATGCTCGAACTGTAACATAATGGCTGCTTCTGTGTGGATTTTGCCCCAACGTGCTCTAGTTTCCTCAACCAACACAAACAACACCCGCTGAGACCACACCTGAAAAGATTAGACTGATTAAATTAAAATAAAATAAAATATGGTCAGGTTTTATATAGCTCTTTCCCACCTTCAAACCGTTTTAAGTCAAGGAATCGCTCACCCGTTTACGAACACATTCATACGTGAACGTACGCAGACGCTGGGACGAGGTGGGTTTAGCGTCTTGCCCAAAAACACAACGACAATAGCTCAGTTGGTAGAGTTTTTGTCCGCTAATATGAAGGTTGGTGACTCGAATCTCGTTCTTGACATAAAAACGTGTCACGCGGCAAAGAACACGGCCAAACTCCTTGTCCCGGTGAATACATCAGGTTTATTTGCAATACAGAGCCTGTGTGTCTTCTAGATGAACAAAAGAAAAGAACAAAAGACAATCCAGCCACTCAAACTGAACACAGGGAGAACATTTAGGCCACACCCCTGATTAGCAATGAACTTCAGGTGCAGGGAAAACAGGAACAAACAAGGAAACTGGCAGAACTGTGACAAAAAACATCATTGGTTCATTCATTTCACATTTCAGTGCTTAGTTTGCATCTGTAATGAGTCATAGAAGTGATTTACTCAGCCTTCTACAGCTCTTTATTGTATAGCTTAAAAAATAACTATAGATTTCCAAGTACTGCAAAGAAAAAGCGCCCACAATAAATACTGACCCCAAAAGAAAAGCGTTCCATCTTTCATATATTGAACGATACGTCGATATCGTCATTTTCAGGCCTAACTGTTCTCTTGAAAGTTCAGAAGTTCATTGGTTTCCTTTTTAATTAACCGTTTTTGCAGCTTGTTTAAATCGTTTCTTAATCTCAGCCACTAGACTTTTTCATTTTGCATGTTCAATACAACAACTGTGACCTCTACTCAAGATTAATTCCGTTTGTCTGAAGGCGACAGTAGCTCGATTGGTGTTTTGGAGTGTTTATCCACTGATCCGAATGCTGTTGTCGTGTCCTTGGGCAAGACACTTTACCCACATCTTCCCCTCAGTGTGAATGTGTGAGCGGTTCCTTACTGTAAAGCTCTTTAAGTGCCTTGAAAATGGAAAAGCGCTGTATAAAAATGCGACCACTTACCATTTACGAACGACATCATCATCATCCGTGCAAGCTTTTTTGTTTTGTTTTTGATGTCGAGAGCGGGATTCGAACCGCCAACCTTCAGATCCGTAGACGAAAAACCATTTAAATCATTTCAGGTTTCAAGTGTAGAAGCATTTTGTTCTCAGCAGCGTTTTAAAATCAAACTGTAATAACTTTCTTAATCTAAATCGTCTGTAGTCGACATACTTTATTTCAACCTTTGTCAAAAATACAACAGAAATTATTGTTTGACTAATTTAAAAAGACACCAGCTTGTGACTTTTACACAATATCGATCACCAAACTCCAAAACGCTGCACTAAACCGCACATTTTTGCTGATAAAAACCGGCAACATGTGGTCCCAGAGAGCATCTTCCACTGGATTATTCCGTTCTAATTGGTTCACGGTCGTTCGTATAAATCAAAAATCCATCCGTTGTCAACCCACCTGTTATTCCTGTATCTGATCCTGTCTGTTTGACCGATGTACACTTGAGCGTCACCCAATGGGAGAGCTCGCAGTAAAATGAAAAACACAAGTAGGTCATTATTTTCACATTTGCTCCCAGCCAAACACACATATCATACAGTGTCCTTAAGGCCTATTGGAAAGCACTTTTATTTGCACCATTCCCGCTCCATCTCTCCATCGCTCCATCTCTCCATCGCTCCATCGCTCCGTCCCTCCTCCTTGACCCATTTACAGTACCGCGGTGCAAGAGGAGAGCTCGATGCGATGGCGTAGGGGCTGGGGAGGTGGTGGAAAGGGTGAGGAACGTGGAGAGGGGAGGTGAGTCACCGATATACAGTCTATTAGATCAGGGGGGCTTCTAGGGAAAAGGCCACCAACTATGTACCGCATGAGTCACAGCGATAACGAAAGAGCCGTAAAGACGCTTACCCTCGTTAAGTCATCGCGTTCATCTAAGTTAAGAGTCAGTCGGTTGTTGTCTTTGACCCCGCGCCAAACAAACCCACAACTGTCAGTCTGTTAAATCAGAGCTATTCTGCAAAATGGACTTTTCAGAGATTTTTAACATGTTATAGTCGTTTCCTTCTCATTTACGCTCTCGAAGTTGTTTTTGGAGCGATTCGTGTTTGAGTAACCTTTAATCGCGTATTTTCAAGACGCCATTTTGCCAATCAAATCCCATTTTTCCTCCTTACTGTACACGCTTCGTTCATCAATTTTATTTGCTTATTCGGATGTGTAGCATTTGGCAGCATCTCGTAGTCATTCTGCTATAAATGGGGGAAAAAAAAGTGTTACTCTCTAGTGTGATGTGCAGCTGTCCATAGGGGGCGCCGTCAGCTCCTCGTCGCGTTTTTGTGATGACGTTTACGGCGACGTCAACTCCAATTGGACTCTGCAGTTTTCTAACACGGAACACAGCGGATTTGTTTCTTTTATTTAGTCGTTTTAGATGAATATTGCGATTTAAACGTGCAAATTATAACATAACGATCCACGGGGTGTCATAAATTATAATTATAGAGCGACGCAAACACAATAAGTCTGATATAAAGGTGCAATATGTAACTTTTTTGGTGAAGGATCTGATCCACCATCTGCTTGTCTCCTTCGATACTCCTCCTACTTTACCTAGAATGTTAAACATGTCTATCTCCATGAAGCCACTTGACCAAATTACAGGTGAAATCTGTGGAGAGGCGACATGTTTTGAGCGTTAAAACACCTGTAAGTGAATAAATACAAGGTTGAAGTTTTCATACTGTGGTACATTGAACACAAAGCATGAAATCTCCATGGAAACAAACAGTTACATGGAGCAAAAAAAGTAACATGGAGCATTCAACAGACTCGGGTGCTTTTTTTCATGCTTTTTATTTTCTTTTTTCAACTGAATAGGAAGCTAAAACAAAACATTTAATCCATGTCCATAGGTGAGGGTTTGGTCATGAGCTTTGGGTAATGACCGAAAGGACAAGATCGCGGGTACAAGCGGCCGCAATGGGTTTCCTCCGCAGGGTTGCTGGGCGCTCCCCTTAGAGATAGGGTGAGGAGCTCGGAGTAGAGTCGCTGCTCCTCCACGTCGAGAGGAGCCAGCACGTCTCACTGGGAAGAGGCCCCAGGAAAGACCCAGGACACGCTGGAAGGACTATGTCTCTCGACCCGCCTGGGAACGCTTTGGGGTCCCACTGGAGGAGCTGGAGGACGTGTCTGGGGTGAGGGAAGTTTGGGAGTCCCTGCTTAGACTGCTGCCCCCGCGACCCGGCTCGGATAAGAGGAAGAAAATGGGCGGATTAATTCATATCCTAATAGAACATAGGGGTGGGATTTAATAAGTTTTGTTCTTATATAAGCTCGAAAAGGAGTGGGAAGAAGAAATTTGTGAAATGTGCTTGAAGTGCACCTGACACATGTGCTCGAAATAAAGAAATGAAATTAAATGAATGCTTAAATATGAAATAAGACTTGTAGAATATTAACTGCATCTAAAAATCAACTTATAAATGTTTCAGCGTTGTGTTTTGCGCCAAACAGTCGCCTCTTTAGCGCCTTTTTAGACAACACACGTGCCCATTTGCACCTCTGACACTAAAACGTCTGCGTAAAACCGTCCACTCCACGAACACGACCCTCTCACTGAAGCGCAGTTTCCTCTCGTTTCCATTTGCGCGCTGCGTAAAAGCTGGACTCCTGTACGTGCCTCACGCTGCTGCTTGGTTATCTCAGGCCCCTCCTTTTTTTTTTTTTTTTAGTGCCACTGAGAATCCCGTGGACCAATCAGCTGCCTGTAATATTTCATTTGGGAAGCCCTGCCTGTGTGCCTGCGTGCGCGCGTGGATCTTGCCTCTCTCTCTGTGTGTGTGTGTGTGTTTGTGAGTGTGTGTGCGCGCAGAGAGAGGCACTTCTGGCCGCTCTCACTCTGCTCCCCGTGTCTCTATCTCGTCCATCTCTCTACAGCGCCCGGGAGCTGCGGAATAGGCATGTGCTCGTGTCCCTGCGGTGAAGGAGACGTCCCGCTGTAAAAAAAAAAACCAAAACAAAAAAAAAACCCCGCTCCTCTTCATCAAAGGTAAGAGAGAGTGTGATGCAAATGTGTGGACAGACGCGCGTGGCTTTTGTCTTTTGGCTGATGTGCGTGTGTGTATGTGTGTGTGTACTATGCGCCGGGTTTCACTGCTGCAGTATTCCATTAAACATCAGCTCCTCGCTCGGCTGTCAGGGGGAGCCAGTTGTGGCAGTTTGAGATGGTCCAGAGGGGTAGAAGTTGCACCATTTCGCAGGACAACCCGTGAGCGCGTTTCCTTTAACCAAATCCGGGATTCAAACGGCAAAACGAGTGTGTAAAACAAGCTGGACTGAGCAAACGAATCGAGCTGTGGCACTGGAAACGCACAGAATATAATGTTACTGATGCACATGTAATCTAGGGATAGGCTTCTTCTTTCCTTCCTTCCTTGAGCCTGTGAGAGAAAAACCGAAATCAATTGGCAAAACGTTTTAAACCACGACCGATCCCAATCTTTTAATAAAGAAAACCAGGCACTAGTCAGAGAATTAACCATTTAATCCACCTCCAAATCCACCGCAAACCAGCGCGTAACAGCTCCTCACCCTTTCACACATAGCAGCTAATTGCCCCGTAAGACAAACACACCTAACCCGTTCGTGTGTGTCTGTGTGCGCAGCCTGTGCCACTTCCATCTGTGCGTAAATGTGTTTTTTTTTTAAATAAAAGAGCAGAAGCAGCGCACAGGTCGCGTTCCCTTTTTAGTGCGTGTTGTCCCGAAGAGGAATCAGCGCAGTTTCGCAGCTCTGCACAAGACAACACAACTGCTGAAATAAACACACAACACAGGAGACGCGTGGAGATACGAGCGGGGCGCATCCGGAGAACTCGAGGCGCGTCTTGTCTTGTTTCCCTTCCCCTCGCCAGCGCCACCGTAGCATCCTCCCCGTTCGTCCAGCTGTTGTGATCCAAGCGCCCATCCCAGTGTGAGGCGCGGATGGCGGATAGTGCCGTGTGCTCACAGTGCTCACAGTGCGCACAGGGCAGGGTGCTTATTAAAAAAAAATCTAAGTGAATGGGATTGCTGATGGTGTTTCTTTCTTAACGCGCGCAGGAGCTGGGGGTGTATCAGTGGAGAGAGTGTGGATCTGCTGGAGCTTTTGATGTTTGGGTGCAGTGGAGGCTCTGTTGTGTTGCAGTAAAAGAACCTTTTCTAACACAGACGTAGGCGATAACTCTCAAATATAAATGTTTAGACTGGGTAACGGACTGTGAGATGTTTCATGTGTGTAGCGTGTTCATTCAACTTCCATGTTATAAGCAACATTTGATGAGTTTTTCCCTCATTTAAGAAGATTTTAGCCACGTTCTAACGCCATTACCGCCTCAAAAACGCGCCTGGAGTTGCGTTTTGTTTCATCCACGCATGTTTGAGTTATCCTTTGTGTACCCGGAATGCTCTGTTCCACCTTGTGATGTCATCAAGTGGTAGTTTTCAAGTTAACAGCTCCGTTTTTACGCTTTGTTTTGTCAAAATAAGCCGAGTTGATCCAAATGATTCTAGTGAAGCTGTATGGAGTTCACTAGAATCAAAACACAGCGGAGCACTTCCTGTATTACCTCACGATGACATCACAAGGTGGAACAGAGTGTTTTCAGTTGAGGGTTTCTGTGTTAAACTTGTGCGAATGAAACAAAACACAACTCCACGTCTGTTTGTGACGAGGAAACGGCGTTATAACATAGATCACGAACTAGAATAATACGTCCGCTTTAATCGCTACGGCAACGGGTCTAACTTTTCATAATCCTAAAAGCTACGAATGCAGAAGCTAACACATTTTTGCCTGAATTTTCATGACTGACAGCTGAAATCTCGTCCCGTTCGCCGAGCTCCAATCGCGTGTGTCCCCCAAAACACAATGGTTAAAGAAATCGTTTTCCTCTTTTTAAAGCAACGACGCCCATAACCGTACGTTTTCCACTGACAGGCTGGGGTTAAGCTTAATTGAAGTGTTTCCATGGCGATAAAACCACCACTTTTTATCCCTGACAGCGATTGTTTATAGCGTTCAAAAGGGAACATCCCACTTCGCTTTGAAGCCTATAGTGAGCGCGGCACCTGCTCCATTCACGGCGTAACCTCGAATGACTCTTCAGTTTTTGAATTTTCATGTAAATTGCATTAATATTTATGTCAAAACAAACTGAAAGGGATTGCATGTGTAATCTGTTATCTTTGGTGTAAAAAGGGCAAACATGATTCGCGTGACCTTTTACACTTTCGGGATAATGGGGCTTAATGGGCGCCGGGTACAAACTGCGGCGTGGCGTTGTAGGGCCGAAACTGCTACGAATTCGTGTCAGTTTTCGCCGTAATATTTTGTACAAGATGTAGAGTAGAAACGGCGTTATTGGTGTCAGTGTAACAAACTATAAAAAGAAAAGTAGGCCATTTTTCCTCTGGGTTCTGGGCCGTGGTGCGTCTGCTAAACGACTCCAGTTTCCAGGTTTATGACGGAGAGTATTCAGCGTTTGTGGACTGCGTGTTTCGTTGTGTGTCCACCCTTTTGTGTTCGCTTTTGCAGCCCCTAATTCAGACAGGGACCGAAGTGTTTTTCCAAATTGCCTGTTGGGTCTGTAATCACAGGTTGAAGGCAGGTCGCACAGCAAAAATAGACAGTTTTGGTGAGGTTTAGTCCATCGCAAATTCTTCAAAAACACCGAACAATTTGTAAAAGTGTGTGTAAAAGTGGAGAGTTGGTCTGTATTTGCGTGTGGTTTTGTCGATTTCAGCTGCAAAGTCAAAATTCTGATGGTTATCCCTGCAAAAGTGAGTGATTCTTCAACCATTTCTTTATTGGTACTTTGAAGGTAGGGCATCCAGTGTAATCGTAAGCTAAAAAAAAAAAAAGATTTGCAATGAATAGGGTGACCAGACGTCCCTATTGACCCGGGACAGCCCCAGTTTTGAGCCATGTGTCCCCTGTCCCACCGAATTTATCAAAAAACCAATGATTTGTCCCAGTTTCATACAAAGACGTGCAGCCCTATCACGATAACACGTGTATCGTTAGAGAAATATTGCGATAAACGATAAGATTGAAACCACCGTACAAGTCGCACTTTTTTTTCTTTTCATAGTTCGGCCAAGAGCGCGACTTATACTCAGAATATAAGTCGCATCTGAGGATATAATTTCACATCTAACAACCCGACAACCGTTTTTTTCCATTCGTTATTATGCATTTTTTTAACTTATAGTCCGGAAAATACGGTACTTTATCCACTGTCAAAGCAGGATATTCCCCGTAAACTAATTTTTAAATACACGGTCTCATTAAAAGGCCTGAGCTGCAACATATAAACAGCAGAATGAACCGATAGTTGGCTGTAGAAGTTATTTATTCTCTTTATAATCTTACCTTATTGCATAAAAATAACACAAATCTCCTCGCTATTGCAAAGAAACTGTGCACACAACAAATACTGAGCTCTAAAATATATTGTTCCAGCTTCATATATTGAAAGTCGATGTAGTAATTATCACGACAGACCTAAAAACATGTCCCAGCCGTCCCCATTTTGACCAATGTGATCCCAACCAACAGCAAAAACGTCAATACAGTGTCATTTTTTTACCCAAAATACACAAAAAACTAGCGTAAAAATGAGCATAAGGCAAAAACGCACCGACAGAAGTCCCTCAGATTATGACTGACCCACAAGTGAGTCGAGAATGGACAACGTTATGCTCTATTTTCACAATTTTATTTATACCAGCCATCCCAATCCGGGTGTGTCCCAGTTTGGAATTTTGAAAATCTGGTCACTGTAGCGATGAAGCACGAAAAACAGTTGTCAGGAAATGCTAATGGAATTGAAGCGATTTCAGAAGTGAACACTTTATATAAACGATCCAAAATAGGCCATATGGAGTAGTGTCCTTAAGTGTGGTTTTAATTAGCTAAAACTATTTAAAAAGCACTGAGATAGGCCTGTTTTGATAATCACTATTTTGACTTATCTTTCAGTAAATAAAAGCTGGAACTACATATTTTCGGGCTCAATATTTATACTCCGAGGAGGTTCATCTGGTCTTCTGTTAATTTATTTTAATAGATTCCTTTTCCAGACCAAGGTTAAGTTTCTTTTCTTCCCTGACAGTTTGGACTGCTCACTAACGCTCTTCCTCAGAGTCATCACGGCTGATTTTAACAGGTTTTGTCGCTGTTTTCCTACCGGTGAAGGCAGGACGACGGCGCCATCTGCAGTCTGACTTCTTCAGGACAGTTTCCCAGGTGTGTGACAGTGAAAAAGCCCCCTTGTCCCGGTTTATGGGACAAGAGCATGTTTCTGTACCGTGCCTCTTCCAGTAGGACGACAGCACCAAAATTTGTTTAAATCGACTGACCAGACACGACACAGCAGCATCACGTGACCACTCTGAGGCGCTAGTGAGCAGACCAAACTGTCAAAACATACTATCTTATGCATATTTTGGGAATTTTTTTGCAATTTTGTATATACTACAGTAAGATTTTAACTGTAGATGGATGAAAACGTAACTTCCAGGACTCGATATTGGTTCATTTTGCTATTTATGTGTCGTAACTCATGTGTTTTAATTACAGTTGTCCCTTGCTATGACGTAGTTCCCCTTTCGCGGCCTCGTTGTTTCGCAGTTTAAACTTTGAGACTGTTTAAACTGTGAGAAAATGTTAATGCCTGTGTGAGAAAAGCGTATAAAGTGTGTGTTGAGGGGTTTTACAGCCTAAAACATAGAGAATAATTGTAAAAAATAATGGATTTCGCCTAGTGTGGGTTACTTTTAGAACTTAAACCCTGTGATAAACGAAGGACCACTATGTACTGTATTTTTAAAAAATGATTTACAGGGATTATCATGGTTTATTTTTGAACGCGTCAGTGTCATAATGTGTTTCAATATTATCATTTATCACGATATTTCTGTGTAGCAATATACTACGCTTCAAAATATGGCCTAAACTGAGAAATCAAAAGACTAAAACAGAACTACAAACGTTCTCTCACGTCTAAAATGGAGCTTCATTTTCAAAAACCATTGGAAGCTAAATCGTCATTCATAATATTTAATGAATTCCATCAGATCCACTGGTGGCGAAACAACACTGTGGATTGACTTGTGTGCCGCCGTTGGACCTTAAAATTCATTTTCTGCCAAAACAAATGTTGATGTGGGAGAGACATTTAATGCTTGATGTAGGGTAGAAATTGCCAGCGCTCATTTGGTACGTCTACACGCTTTGCACAAATCCCATTATTTCTTTTCACTCGCACATAACAGGCTCAGTAATATAACGCCATACATTTTGATGGATGCGTGGATAAACTGTTGTCTTGGCATCTGTTTAAATGCTCCGTTTTCACAAAGACGCAAATCAAGCGGTAAAAAAATACTATTTCTGTCGCCTGGGATCCAGACTTCACACTGGTCCAATACTTAACGAAAATGGGAGTTTGGTCAGCGATATCTAGCCGAGTTTAGACGGGAACGATCAGGAAGGGCAAAGGGGTCTGTTGTCCCGGGATCTTAGGGGGCCCAAAATTGAACCGTCTTCCTATGCATTTGTATTAGAAGGGGGCCCATGTGTAGTCCTGTTCAATATGTGAAAGCTGGATCAGTATATATATGTATTATGTGTATAGTTTTTTTGTTAAAGACATTTTTGCAATTTTTGTCGTAATATGAAAAAATTGTGCTGTTGAGTGCAGAAAAAGTCACTTCTATGGCTTGTTATTAGTTAATTTTACTGTTTATTTGTTGCAGCTCATGTCTTTTAATGATTTTGTACATTTAAATATTTGTTGATCGGCATAAAATTACTTCATTTTTATTGTGTCAGTGTCATAAAGTAGTTTCAATATTATCGTTTATCGTAGTTTATCTCCGTGGCGATATATCATCCTTCAAAATTTGTTATGGTGAGGCGTCTTGTCACAGGCCCCCAATTTTCTGTTGACGGGCCTGGGTATGATTGACAGGTGGATTAGCCAATTATGATCCATTAGGAGTCAAACAAATATAGCTACTTCAGAGGAAAATATAAAGGAAAAAGCACAACACAATTTTTTTTCTGTGGAATTCACTGATTGAAGAATTAAACTGTTAGTCTGAGGAGCAGGCCTATATATCCCATGTATCTCTATAATTAATATATCGACATATAGTTTGGTAAATGAAACCTGGAACAATATTTTTTGGGGTCCATATTTATTGAGTGTACTTTTTTTTTTGCGCTACTGGGACATTTTTGGCATCGTATTTTCCGGAGTATAAGTCACACCAGCCAAAAAATGCATAATAATGAAGAAAAAAACATATATTTCACATATAAGTCGCACCCCCGGACAAACTATGAAAAAAGTGCGACTTATACTCCAGAAAATATGGTAATTTTTTAGCTTTACTGTAATATTTAAGCCATAAAGGTTTGAATAGTACTTGTAATGAGTCTTAGAAGTGATTTAAAGTGTTTCATTCTGCTGTTTATTTATTTCAGCTCATGGTTTTTTAACATTTAGAGATAATCCTGCTTTAGGTTTTTTGTGTCCGTGGCCTAAATTAGCTTCAATAATATCGTTTATCGTCTATATTTACTTCAGCGATACATCAAACTTCAAAATCTGTTATCGTGGCAGGCTTACTGAGGAGAAAGAAGTTTGATTTTGTTCATGTGCTGCTTCGCTTCACGTGCGTCACTGAAATAAACTAATCTGATTGCGCTGTAACGTCTGAACTTGGCTCGAGGCGCGATGGAGGGAGTGGAGATCGGACTGATACCCCTCTGGAGAAAAAAAACAGAGAGAAATTAAACACTGGACAGGCAACTCTTTGTGTAGAATTATAGTTTTTAAATAAATACATCTGCTGGTGACAGTTGTAATTCGCTTATATTAATCTAATTGTTGGAAATCATCACCGCGGCGTTCAACCGTCAATTTAATATGGATTGGTGGATGTTGAGAAAGCGATATAAACATCCAAAGCTATGATTAGCCTTATGAAAGCACTGACCCTTGTGTTAGCTAACAATGTCGACTGAATTAAGGACTTCCTGTTGACATTTTTGTATACAGGTGCTGCGGGAAGAATATCAATGTGACACTATTAGTACAAGCACACAGCAAGGTTGCAGGCTAATTGGACCAAGGACTACCGCGGGGAGCTAAATTGTTTCATTATATTCAATTCACTTTAGCCGTAGCGCTAACTTTATCGCAGGAACTTTCTCATATGAAGGTTGTTGCTCGGGCCGCTGAACACCTAACCCTTTTTATTGCCTCGTGTTAATGTCATTACCTGTAAGAGATCACATGGAAGGCGTTAGCTTCTTCTAAAAATAGCGGGCTGACTCGTGCCTCGTGATGGTTTGGCTCTGGGGCGTTGTTGTATATTTGGAAGCTTGCGCTAGGGGGGGAAAAAAAAACAAAACAAACTTTATTGAATTGGACACTCGTAGTTACAAGTGACCTCTCCATCCGCGGCAGTGCCAGAAGTGAGAGCCAAAATGGATGCCAAGGTCTAATGGTGGTACAATGGGGTTTTAAGAGCGTTCAATGGAAAGTCTTCCTCTTTGTTCTTCTTCATCCTGTTGGTCAGTGGTTTCTTCTTTAAGGTTGATTTGGATAAATATCGAAGTTATACAGAGTGCTTAATATAGACATGTCCAATCGTTAGTGTACCGTGGCTTTAAAATATATATATATATGTTGGAAAATGTAGATGTCACTTAATTAAAATGTTCTAATAAATGACTATTCCTCGAGCAGATGGTCAGTTTTATTAAATCAAACTTTCTGAGCAGTTAAATCGGACCTTTTGTGCTCGTGTGTCGCTCTATAGTTATAATCTCTGACACCTGTGGATCATTATGTTAGAATTTGCACATTTTAAATCACAATATTCATCTAAAATGACTTGATAAAAGATACAGTCCGCTGATTTCCGCGTTAGAAAACCGCTGTGTCCAATGGGAGCTGACGTCGCTGTGGATGTGATCACAAAGAGCTGTAAAGAGCCGTGTAGCTGTCGGCGCCCCCTATGGATAGCTGCACATCACACTAGCGAATAGGATTTTTTTTCATTTGTACGAAAATGACTACGCAAAACTGCTGAATCCTGCGCGTATCACTGATCAAGAAAATAGTGGGCGTGGACCATGATTGGTGGACAATATGGCGTCGTGAAAATAAGTGATTAAATATTACTGAAATATCTCCAGACAACTCCAAAAAACAACTTTGAGAGAGTAAATAAGAAGGAAACAACTATAAAATGGTTAAAAACTCAGAATAGGTCTGATTTAAGGTTAGCTTTTTTTCTTTTTTTCTTTTTACTTTTGTAGAATATGGAATTGAATTTACTCATTTTTGCTTCTGAAAGTTCCAACGATTATTGTTTTTGAATTTTTACGATTATACTGTGACCCGAATAATCACAATTATTTGGTTAACGAAATAATCTTCACATTCCTATTAGAGATCGACCCATATGTTTGTTTTTTTTTTGTTTTTTTTTTATGGCTGATGCCGATTATTTAGAATCCAGAGCAACCGATGGCCGATATTTTGTGCTGATTTTGATTATTTTCCTAAAATTATGTGATTTAAATGTACTAATTTACTACAAACTCATCTACAGCCATTATTTTAAAACCACAAACCTTTAAGAGAGCAGTGTAGTCACATTTTGTGCAGTTATCTTCATATTAAAGTGTTAGTATAAAGCTTTTTGTGTATTTTTTGAATAGCAGATGAACCAAAATGAAATAGTGGAGATTTAAAGCCGATACACAAAAATCCAAATATCAGCCCAGTATATTGGCCAACCCATTTATCGGTCTATCTCTAAAAACAAGGAAAACGTTAATGAAATGAATTGTTATAACCAACATCATTGCTAAATCACTGGATTACTGCTGCAGGTGGACTACGTTACTCTCAGTTTACAGTATAGAGTTCGTCTCACTCCGAGCCTTACCCACCAACACCTTCTTTCTATTGGAACACTTTTACCACATTCACTAACACTAACACCAACACCGTTCTGTGCAGAAAAGTTATAACATTGAGCACATCGACTTTAGCACAGTCTTCTTTGCCAGGCCGAGGTGTTTGTTTGAGCAAGTGCAAGGAACGCAGCCCCATCGCAGCAACGCTCTTTGTTATCACTGC
Organism: Periophthalmus magnuspinnatus; assembly: GCF_009829125.3. NCBI lineage: Eukaryota > Metazoa > Chordata > Actinopteri > Gobiiformes > Gobiidae > Periophthalmus > Periophthalmus magnuspinnatus. Next base: position 4,310,554 of record NC_047136.2, on the reverse strand, counting down.
AGTGTATCAAAGCTCGAGCTGAAATATTGTAGTGGAGGGAGAAGTAATAGCAGAACACGCTGCTTTGGGTGATGAGCTGAGGGACCCTGAGTGTTTCCAGGCACTTTAAACCGGGCCGCTGCTAGCATACGCCGCTAGCATACGCGGGTCAATTGAGGTGCCCACACTGAATGAAAAACCTCTCCATGTTGCATCCATCTCTATACTGAACAAGTGGGCAGCCATGACGGTCTCCAGTTTCCATTTATTCAATCAGATATATGCTAACGTTCTTTTAGCTCGAGCGCTTTGCCCTGACAAGCCATAAAGAGGCGATTCCACATATCAATAATGATATCCGGCCGTATGCTATAACGTTTTATTGGGCTTTTGCAGTTGAGCGCTGGAGTAAGGTAATGTGTTTTAGTGCCTGAGATTTGGAATAAAGAGGATCGTTCAATGAGGCCGTGAAACCAACTTCGGTGCAAATAGTGGCACGTTTGTATGGAACTATTAGTATTTTTGGTCAGTTTAACGTAATTTTGATCTATCTGTGTTAGGCCTACGACTGATATTTACATAAAATAGTACATTATGCCATTTTTTATGTTACTTTTGTGATCTGTGGACAGTAATATTTATTTAAAGATACAATGGAGCGATCGTAGGTTAGTTGATAGTGTTCGTCCATTGATCTGAAGGTTGGCGGTGCAATTCCAGCTCCCACAGATGAATACAGTTGTTGTGTCCTTTGGCAAGACATTTAACCCACCTCGCCCTAGTGTCGGAGTACACTTTGTTTCCTTGTTTCCTTGATGTAAAGTGATCTGAGTGACTTGAAGGTGGAAAAGCGTTGTATAAAAAGGTGACCACTTTCTGGTTAGGCAGGGTTACGCTCGGGAACGAAATGTCTGGAATTTTCCGCAGTTTGGCATAATACTTAGCTAACTCCATGGACACAAGCAGGTGATGCTACCAGGCTAAATTACATGTCAGATCTGTGGAGTAGCAAGTCTAGTTTTTCAAATTAATACTCTCCCAAAACATCTTAGTTAAAGAAAAGAAATGGTTTGAGAAAGACAATCCTTCTTTGAACAGGAATGGGTTGCCTTAAACATCATCTTTCCCCCGTCTATAACTCCATCCTCAGACCCAAAGCAAACAAAGGAAACAAAGAGAACAGTAAAGCTAGCCAGGATGCTAATAGGTGTGAAAGCGCGCATTAAGAGCTGTATGAGTATGTTAAGTATGACTCAGGCACAGTGCACACTTAGTATAGCTCAATAGACCTAGCCTACAAACTGAAACTGAAACTGGAAACAGCTTTAGTTTACAGTGTAGCTAGCTCCTCCCTGACAGATATAAGGCCGTGTCCAGCAGTAATCTGACCAGAACTGAAGAAGCGACTTGGACAAGCAGCGAAATGTCTTCACTCCTACAACTTTTTGACCCGTTGACAGATTTAACTTTTCGCTTTTAGAACAGTTACACAGCGTATGCTAACGTAAATCATAGTCGTTGATAGTTTAAATGATGCAGAGGTAAACAGCTTTCCCTGTATTTTACTTAACATTCACCACCAATACATCTCAGACCTGCGAAAGGGTAAATGAATCATGAGTTTGATGTTGCACTCGTATGGCGCAGAAGGCCTCGCTGTGACCGAAACCTTATCTAATCTGTCTCGCAAGCTAATATCCTGTCAGTAATTAACAGTATAATATTTACCTTGCAGTTAATCAGAGCATGTAGGATGTGTCACTCGAAATGTTAGCGTCTGCAGCTGCCGGACGGTCTCATGAGGACACACAGGGGAAGATTACAGACATTAGGAAACTCAGACAAGCCAACAGAATATTATTGGAAGCAGCTACACGCATCACTGAAGGTTAAACAGGGAGGTAGTGCTTGGATCTGTTCTGTTTTATCGACCTGTAACCCAATTTGCTCAAGGACTTTAGGTAACTTTGGTATGACGCAACCAAAACAAAACGATAAGTCATGATAGACGTTTGGGAGATACAGTCAAAGAGGCCAGACGGAGACGCAGAGGAAGTATATTGAGGATGATTAAAATAGTTGTTTACAGATGTTTCACAACACTTAAAGCAGACCTATTCGACAAAATGGACTTTTCAGAGATTTTAACCATGTTATACTTGTTTCCTCTCAGCATTTACTCACTCAAAGTTGTATTTGGAGTGATTCGTGCATGTTTGAGCAATCTTTAATCGCTTATTTTCAAGACTCCATATTGCTGGTACACGCCCACTGTGACGTAGTTGCTTCTACTTACTATTTGTACGTACTTCTGTTGTTCTCTAATTTTGTTTTATTAGTCGGTGATACGTGTAGGATTCGGCAGCGTCGTGCAGTCATTTTGATGCAAATGAACAAAAAATGTCAACGTCAGCTCCCATTGTACATCCCAGTTTTGTAACACAGAAGTCAGCGGATTTGTTTCTTTTATTAAGTCGTTTTAGATGAATATTGTGAATTAAAATGTGCAAATTATAACATAATGATCCACAGGTGTCATAGATTATAACTATACAGCGACACACAAGTACAATACAGTTATCCCTCGCTATATCGCGGGTCACCTTTCACGGTCTTGCTGTTACGCGGATTATTTTACATGCTTTTTATCATATGAACGTGCATTGTGTTGTGCGTCCTGATTGGCTGTTGGACTGTAGACCATTGTGTCCTGCGTCCTGATTGGCTGTTGGACTGTAGACCATTGTCCATCAGTCTCCTCCGTGCCGTGTCTCCTGTCCAGTACAGAATGTGTTCAGACAAATTTACATAAACGTTGGATCTCAGTGTGACTCTGAAGTGCTGTACGTTTGCGATTTGTTTTCTCCCCGACAAAACCCACAATGTCGATGAAACGTTCTGCACCGACAAAGACGCCTACGAAGGTTTGAACTTTGAGAGTTTAAACGAGAGAGAAATGTGAGAAAATGTTAACGCCTGTGTGAGAAAAGTGTATAAAGTGTGTGGTGAGGGGTTTTACAGACAAAAACATACAGAATAATTGTAAAAAATAACGCTGATACTTCGCGGATTTCACCTATTTCGGGTTATTTTTAGAACGTAACCCCTGCGATAAACGAGGGACCACTGTACGTCTTCTTTAAGAAATAATTTGCCTTTCTCTAAACTAGAGCTAAACCAGATCTAAAATACTACTACAAACGTTAGAGGGATATATTGTATTGTGATGTTGTGACATAGAGTCTTGGACAAATTTTTCATTATAGTGTGTACACAGACACTGGGGGCGAGGTGGGTTAAGAGTCTTGCCCGAGCTGGAATCGCACCAACCTGTGGGACAGTGGATCTGATTGCTCTACTGATGATGTTTTATGTCGAGAGCGGGATTTGAACTGCCAACCCCTGGATAAGTGGGCAAATTCTCTCCCCAGCCTTCCAATTGGCCGGCCACTGTCATCTCTAAGTGAGTGACACGTGGATTTGACCAATTACATTCAAGTGTGAGCTGTTTGAACAACTATATGTGCATGAATCTGGAAAAAAAAATCCCAAAATTGCAACGAAAAATAGCTTGTTGGAACATCGCCCAAGCGTATACACAGTACCACAGCTTGAGAAACACTGGATTAGACTTGGATATAGTGAAGAAAAGACAAAACCCAACTGCCAAAGTGTGCTCGGAATAACTGTATGTTTAACTATGGACATATTTTTAGCCAAACTGGATCAGTGACTGAAAACTATAATGAATTCCACTGTAGCCGGTATAATAATGTGACTTCCCACTGTGGATAAATGAGGGGTAAGGCTATTTAATTTTGCATAAACACCAGTCTGACGTTTCTTAAGTGCGATTGGACTGGTGTTAAAGTTAAGCTGGGGGCACTGGCAGAGGGAGTTCATCAGGCTGTGAGGGAGCGAAAGGTTTTAAAATCAGTCGTACGTAGAAACTAGAATTACTTAAGCTAATGGCACCTGGTCAGCTCACTCCTCGCTGGAAAAATGTCGTCAGTTTCATTCCAGGATTGTGTTTTGGGTAGGAATGGGACAATCAACAATAATATCGTTTATCGTGATAAAAGGGGTCGACCATAATCGTTTATGTACCGTATTTTCCGGCGTATAAGTCGCACCAGCCAAAAAAATGCATAATAATGAAGAAAAAAACATATGTAAGTCGCACTGGACTATAAGTCACATTTTTGGGGGAAATTTATTTTACAAAATCCAAGACGAAGAACAGACATTTTATCTTTAAAGGCAAGTTATAATAATGAGAACAGCAGGCTGACTATCATTACACCACGCTAACGTAACACATTTATATTTATTCAGCTACATGAAGCCTAGATAGAACTGAACACATGTCTGGTCCGTTAACACAAGATACAAGGGTCATTCAATAAATAAGGTGAATTTTTCGGTATAAGGACTTTTAATACAGTTAGAAGCTTACTTTTTTTTTTTTTTTAACTTGTTTTTCACATGGATTTAATTTCTTTTGCAGATTAAAAAAGCCTGGAGCTTCTTGGTCGACCATCTTTGTTAATCGCCAAAACTCTCAAAGTTTTTTTTTTTCAATCTGCAAAAGAAATTAAATCCATGTGAAAAACAAGTAAAACAAACAAAAAAAAGTAAGCTTCTAACTGTATTAAAAGTCCTTATACCGAAAAACTCACCTTATTTATGGAATGACCCTCGTATTAACAGTTCATACAGAAATGAATGCCAAAGTTTTGTTGTTGTCACTTATAAGTACAGTACTATAACATTTGTTTAAATATGGAACCTATTCTTAAAATTATAATTACTCATATCCATAATATATATTTTTTAACTGTCAATAACTTTAATAATTATTGTGATATAATCGTTTATCTCAATTATTTTGGCCATGATAATCGTGAGACCCAATTTCAATATCGTCGCATCCTTAGTGTGGGGTAAATAATGATATGATAATCACTATATCGACTTGAATATATTTATCGCGTGTACTTTTTCATTGTACTACAGCAAAAAGCCAACCCTGAACCTTGTTGATGCGTGGTTAGGATTCCAGCCACTTATCTAAGCTTTTGTGTTGTTCAAAGCTCTGAAAAATCGTGCTTATACACACCATCAAACTGTAGATATCGTTGTTATTATCAGCTTCCCCGTGTCAAAACCTCCATTACTGCAGCGATGTTGTTTTGTGTCTTGTAATGAGTCCGTGTGTGTTCTTTTTCTTTGAATTACTAGGAAATGTTTGGTAATTTTAGAGAATTTTAAAGTTAAATGGCTGAATTAATTACTTGTATGGTGGAAAATAAAGGTTAAAGTATTTAATTCTGCTGTTTATTTATTGCAGCTCGTGTTTTTTTTTAACAATATTGTAGATTTAGAATTATTTTGTGGATTAAATCTGCTCTTGGGTTATTGTATCAGTGGCGTAAATCCGTTTCAATATTATCGTTTATCGTCTATATCGTCTTCAGTGATATATCGAACTTCTAAATGTGTTATAAGGACAGGGCTAGTGTGAGGTATTTCTATAAAGGATTTGGATTTATTTAAATTGGAGATTAACTGTGCGTAAATGTAACTTTTCTGGTGTGGAGTCTGACACTTGAAATCATTTTACTTTGATCAGAAAGTCCAACAGTATGGCATTAAACTTGTGTAATATTGAAATTGGCTACAACTGAGAGTACCTCCTCTTCTTAAACAATAGAGAATAATAAATACATAAATAAATGACATTAATATAACATTGTGGACCAAAGAGATCAACGAGAGCATTAACATAAGTGGATGAAACAAAACACAACTCCACGTCTGTTTCCGAGGAGATAACAGCATTACAACACAACTTAAAGCTCACAAGAATCAATTTTGTGTAATATAGAACCTTTAAATTACACAACATTCCAGTTACGTGAGGTTAGTAGACGTTTGTACTTCGCTCTTTACGCATTGAGCGACTGCTGCAGCGCTCTAGAACCTTTCTTAATCCAGAATCCTGACGAGGAGTACCTATCTGGAGTACTTTCCATGCTTTGGGCTGAAGGTTTTCACCAAGATACCTAGCGCAAACCCACTATATCGCGCAAAAAGCCAACCTAGAAGCTTACATTTGTGTGGCGAGGATTCCAGCCACTTATCTGAGCTCTTTGTGTTGTTCCGAGCTCTGAAAAATCATTCCTCTACACACCATCGAACTGCAGATATCCTTGTTATTATCAGCTTCCCCCGTGTCATTTCAAAACGTCCATTACTGCGGCGATGTTGCTTCTCTTCCATAGAAATTAATCTGTTTTTTTTGTCCAGTAATGAGTCCGTAATTACAGCTGCAGTTCTCCAGCAGCTGATAGCAGTTTGACCCATCTCCTAATCACCATCCTGCGTACAATACACAGACACCCATCGTCATGTCGGCGGTGATGTAACGATGAGAAAGATGTCCACCCGAGCCCGAGTAAGTGGAGCTGTCAGAGGGATTGGAGGACGGCGTGGAGGGCAGGGAAGAGGTTTAAGAGGCGGGAGTAATCGCTGCAACCTATCTGTGTGGAAAAAATGTTTGCTACTACCACACACTTCTCCGGTGCACTTAGCCATGAAATCGGTCCCCCTGTTCAATCCCAGAAAGGCCGGGCTGGATGTAACAGCTGCCCGAACGGAAAGGTGGAAGATTTAGTGCGTTTTTGGATTGTTTTTGTACTGTTTTGAGATAACAGAAGTAGAAGAAGAAGAGGGTATTTTCTAGCGTCTGGTCACCGTGCTAGTGTCATCTTTCATGCGTCTTGTGTGACTCTGGAGTATAAGTCGCACCAGCAGAAAAATGCATAATAATGGAAAAAAAAAACAAAAAAAAAACGTATATAAGTCGCTCTGGAGTATAAGTCACACCAGCAGAAAAATGCATAATAATGAAAAAAGAAAAAAAAAAAACCATATATAAGTCGCTCTGGAGTATAAGTCGCACCAGCAGAAAAATGCATAATAATAAAAAATAAAAAAAACCTTATATAAGTCGCACCAGCCAAAAATGCGTAATAATGACATTTACAAAATCCGAGACCAAGAAGAGACATTTTATCTTTAAAGGCAACTTATAATAATAACAATAAAATAGAGGAAAACGGGCTGAATATCAGTATATCACGCTAACGTAACACATTTATATTTATTCAGCGACATGAAGCATAGACAAAACTAAACACGTGTCTGGTCTGAGTCAGACTCAGCAGAATACGATTTTCTTTTAGGGGCATTTTTGTTAAATTTTTCTCAGATTACCCTAATGTTGAAGCGTTAAAACAATAATAACGAAGATGTGAAATTATAAGTTTTAATAATTTCACATAGAAGTCGTACCCCCGGACAAACTATGAAAAAAAAACTACCACTTATAGTCCGGAAAATAGGGTCGGTTGTTTTTATAATGGCAGAATACCCGTCCAAAAATACTTAATGATATCTGATTCTTCTGAGAGTTCACACTTTACCGTGATTGGTTAATTGAACTTGTCGCTTGAAACATAATGAAGGCTGAGGAATAAGAAGTGTGAGTGTCGAGCAGCACAGAAATACATGAAAGTACAATATGTTTATCAATTAGTTTTTTTTTCATCATTTAGCAGAATTCCATATTTGGAATTCTGACCGCGGGTATCATAGCAACAAAAGAACCAATCCAGAGTGAGGCTGTTGAAGGTAGCGCCCCTTCCCACCTGCACCATTGTTTTTAAAGGAAACCGCCGCTTAGCAACGCTGTCAATCAAACTGTTGTTAACGCTAGCGAGAGCAACATCGGGGAAAGAAGGCGCCTGATTCGTCCGTTATTAATGTTCATATCTTGATTTACAGACAAAATAGTGAAATAAAAACAGCGGGATCATGTGACGCGGGTTAATACGAACATTTAAGAGCAAAATGACGAGTTTGACAGCAGCAGTTACAATAGAAAGTGAATTGGAGCCAGAGTCAATGGAGCCGGAAGTTCGCCCATGATCACTTCCTATTTGGAACGCGGCGGCTAGCAGGTTAGCTACGTCCATTTACATAAACAGGCTAAGGGCAGGAGTCAGATTTCCCTGTTATATCACATTGCACTTTACCATGAAATATCCAAAAGGTAAATTCACAAATGTTAAACTTGATCATTTCTATCAGTGACTATATCTGCCCCCTTCTGTATTAAATATTATCGGTCTATAGAATGTTGTACTGGCCTTTGAAACACGGCAATACGGGACAGCAGGGACTCTCATTAAAATAACTGCGCTTGGAAAACTGAATCAAAATAATAATTTGTATTTTCAGAAGGACTGGGTGAGATTCAGTCATTTATAATCATTCCTCTGGTCTGTTTTAATCGAGAGGTTCACCGCCAGGACTCTGTCAGTAAAATAATGTGGTTTGGAGCAGAGATCAGACCTTGGAGCAAGAAATTGGACGGTGGCACTGATTAAAAGTCTATCTTGTTTATGTTCGTGAAATGACTTCTCAAAGACCTTTTTTGATTTTGTTTTTTGAAAAGAGAAAATCAAAATCCATCGATATGAGGAAACCCACCTGAAATTCAAATGTAAAAATCTGTCAGAATCAACCTCTGACCAGACGGCTGAACGGTTCTGCCTACAGTTGTGTTTGCTGTGATGAATTGTGCGTCCGTTCTAGTGTTTGTTTGTTGGGGGAGGGTGGAGTGGTATTGGAGTGAGGGCCGTCCTTGTCAGTTGTGAGCGTGTCCCCCAGTTACACAAACTCAAATGTTGACCATGAATAAATACGTTATGTTGCATTTTCCAGTTAAATACCGTGTCGTTAAATTGCAGAGTGCTTTAAAGAGATTTTTTTTTGTTGCTTTGGATTGACAAATTAAATGAATGATCCTGGTATTTTTATGTCGCTGTTGTGTCTGTAACTCAAGATATGAACATTAATAAGAGACAAATCAGGCGCCGCCTTTTCTCGAGGTCAGTCCCACTAGTGTTAGCAACAGAATAGTGGACTAAACCAGGACTAAACAGGGACTTAACCGGGACTAAACAGGGACTAAACAGGGACTAAACCAGGACTAAACCAGGACTAAACCAGGACTAAACCAGGACTTAAACAGGGACTAAACAGGGACTAAACAGGGACTAAACCGGGACTAAACAGGGACTAAACCAGGACTAAACCGGGACTAAACCAGGACTAAACCGGGACTAAACCGGGACTAAACCGGGACTAAACCGGGACTAAACCGGGACTAAACCGGGACTAAACCGGGACTAAACCGGGACTAAACCGGGACTAAACCGGGACTAAACCGGGACTAAACCAGGACTAAACCAGGACTTAACCAGGACTTAACCAGGACTTAACCAGGACTACACCGGACTACACCGGGACTACACCGGGACTACACCGGGACTACACCGGGACTACACCGGGACTAAACAGGGACTAAACTAGGGCTAAACAGGGACTAAACAGGGACTACACCGGGACTACACCGGGACTAAAAAAGGACTACACCGGGACTACACCACGACTAAACCAGGGGAATCATGGGGAATCAGTGTTTCAGTTTTGTGCAGCTAAAACTTGGAACATTCTTCCTGAAGATGTGAGACAGACCTCGACTTTGACAACATTTAAATCCACTCCAAACAGTTCTTTTTAGCTGTGCATATGATGGCAGTTTTCTCCTTTAATGTTATTTTTACGATGATTATTCATGTTTCAAGTCTATATTAATGTTTAAATAAAGCTTTATGCATTTACTTTTTTATGCATATGGAGGCAAACGGGTTGTCCAAACTAAATATCGACCTCTGCTGGACATTTAAGGGCGATAACCAGTTCGCTACAAAGTGTAAATATCGTCCCAGCATCGGTCAATTTTTTATATAGCGCTTTTCCACCTTCAAGACACTCAAAGCGCTTTACATCAAGGAATCACTCGCCCATTCATACACCAGTGTACACAGACACTGAGGACAAGGCAGGTTAAGTGTCTTGCCCAAGGACACAACAACAGTATTAATCTGTAGGAGCTGGAATCGGCAACCTTCGGATCAGTGGATGAACACTCCAACACCAATCGAGCTGAGCAGATTTGATTGACAGCGTTGCTAAGTGCCTGCTCCCTTCTAAACCAGAGGTGAGGGTAGAAAGGGACGTTACCTCCAACAACCTCACTCCAGATTGGCCCTTTGGCTGGTCAGAATACGTATAACTGTTAGTCTCAACGAGCTACATTTGACAAAAAGTGAACGCTGTGGGTGACGCCGAACTCACTTTTTCCACTTCTTTATACAGTCTAGATTCTTATGTATAGACCTCTATTTGTTTCATCATAAGTGTCAAAACAAGAACAACTTAAGTCCGCAATCCCAGATCACTGCAAGAGGGAAAACCGTCTCATGGATTGGGAAAACGCTAACGTCACGAGCACAGAGAGTATTAACTACCATTTATAGATCAGGGAGACCATTGAGATCCAGAAACGCGTCCGTTAGACTGTAAATCGGGATGAGGGGGCGTATCAACTCTCCCACACCTGGTATACAGTTCTGAGGAAGTCGGAATGCAGATGGCGCTGTCGTCTTACTGCTCCGTGTAAGAAGACGGTGCCAAAATCAGTTGACCAGACACATTACAGCGACACCATCCAGCAAAAATTGTCAAGGAATTAAAAACGAATAGAGGTCTAGGTGTTGCAATTGTAAAGACGAGGCAGGTTCGGTAGATTTACTGTGGTTTTATTGCCATCAGACTGTGACAGGCAGCTGTATTCATGTTCACATTCATTTTCGATATCGTGTGAGGCTTCATATCTAAACTGCTCAAAAACAGCGCCAGTATATTACAGCATTATGTACTGTCATTTACAAGACATTTTAAGTAAATAAAATACATCACTTTCCAATTATAATGTAGTAAAATGAAATATTGTAGGTGGTGTCCAATTTTAACTTATGAAAATGTCCTTTTTCCAATATAGGGATGGGACAATAAACAATAATATCGATTATCGTGATTAAAAGGGTTCACAATAATCATTCGTTGGGACAGTTTATACATCGTGATAATCGCCAACAAAGATAATCGCCTTTATATCGCCACAAACAAGCTGCTCATCCGTAATCGTCTCTTCTAGATCATTGTTGTTTTCACTTCACAGCATCAAAGGTTGACGGTTGGGACTCCGCGCTCGACATAAACATCATTAGTTGAGCGGTCAGATCCATTGATCCTCGGGTTGGCGGTCTCACGGATGAATACTGTCGCTGTGTCCTTGGCGTATGTTCGCGTGAATGAGTGAGCGCCTTAAATGTGGAAAAGCGAGATATATATATAAAAATTTGACCATTTACCGTAATCGTTGTTTGAAAATGGAACCTACTCATGATATTAAAGTTATAATTATTCGTGTAAATCATGGGATGGACTATCAGCTACTAATAATTATCATGATATAATAGTTAATTGCAGTTATTTTGGCCGTGATACTCATAATACCAGATTTCAGCATCGTCCCTTGCCTAGAATCTAAAGTATAATCATTCCAGTTTGCTGAGAATACTGGACAATTGCACCTATTAGATTACATTCGGGTCTGTTTTTGTTGTGACTCAGCACACCCCCACACACATGGTGGGATGGACCTTTGCCTGGCGTCGTAATAGTGCTAAACCCATGCTGTATCTGTGGGGCTTCGGTCTGGCTGCTCGTGGAGATGTGGCGTTACCATGCAAACGTAATTGGATGAGTCATGGCGTTTCAAGGAAAATGTGCATTAATCATCCGGCGGAAACAAAACTGTTGTGATGTCTCATGGTCTTCTGCACCTGCCCAAATGTGTCTGGTGGATGTTAAACCAGTTCAGATGGGATCAAATGAGTTGGGAAGTAGCGTTTACATGAATCAGGGCCTTATCGAGTAACTGTAGGATTGATTGCGGTAGTAAAACGTTTGAATTGGGCGATTTACACGCGGCAGTAAGTAAAAGACAATGGATTGGGAATGGATTCGTTCACTACATTGTGCAGAAGATAAAATGATTTGAGGCAATGGTAAATTTTTATTGAACTGATATGAGTTTTTCCATGGCTGATGTCGATACGATTGTCCAGAGAAACCGGTCGCCGATAATCTTAAGTCATTTTACCCAAACGATCCAATTTGAATGTGGTACAAACCCATCGTTGACCTTTTTTTTTTTACTACAAACTGAAAAACAGAGCAGTGTAGTCACTTTTCACAGCTCCCACTTTGGAATAGTGTTTAAATAAAGCTTTATAGACATACTTTTTATGCATAGCGGGTTGGCCAAACTAAATATCGGCCTGTACTGGAGATTTAAGCCCGATTCGCCAATTCGCTACAAAGTTTAAATATCGTCTCAATATCGGTCTCTCTCATTTTTACATAGCGTTTTTTTCCACCTCAAAGCGCATTACATCAAGGAATCAATCGCACATACACCAGTGTACACAGATACTGAGGACAACGCAGGTTAAGCGTCTTGCCCAAGGACACAACGACAACATTAATCTGTAGGAGCTGGAATCGCCAACCGTCGGATCAGTGGATAAACACTCCCAACACCAATCGAGCTACTGTCGCCCTCAGACAAACGGAATTAATCTTGAGTAGAGGTCACAGTTGTTGTATTGAACATGCAAAATTAAAAAGTCTAGTGGTTGGTTAAGAAACGATTTAAACAAGCTGCAAAAACGGTTAATTAAAAAGGAAACAAATGAACTTCTGAACTTTCAAGAGAACAGTTAGGCCTGATAATGACAATATCGACTTATCGTTCAATATATGAAAGATGGAACGCTTTTCTTTTGGGGTCAGTATTTATTGTGGGCGCTTTTTCTTTGCAGTACTTGTAAATCTATAGTTATTTTTTAAGCTATACAATAAAGAGCTGTAGAAGGCTGAGTAAATCACTTCTATGACTCATTACAGATGCAAACTATGCACTGAAATGTCTCCTTCTGCAGTTTATTTATTGCAGCTCATGATTTTTTAACAATATTGTAGATTTAGAATAGTTTTTGTGGTTTAAATCAGCTTTTGGTTTATTGTGTCAGTGGCATAAATTTGTTTTAAAATATGTTCTCGTGACAAGGCGAGGTACAGTGGGATTTCTGTCGCTCCGTTTACAGTCTGTTCTTTAAGTAGCACATTTTTTATGGATTTTTTTTATGAATTCCCCCTAAAAAATCAATACATTTGTTTGTGTCAATGCAAGCTATTAGGATATACACAGGAAGTGATGGAAGGCAGCTGTATACAAGTAGTCAAGCACTTAAGTAGATTTTTTAGGTATCTGTACTTTGCTTAAGCGCATTTTACTTCAGTACATTTGAGAGCAGTGTCTGTACTTTCTACTCCACTACATTTTTGAACAGGACTGAAAAATAAAAAGTACTTTTCACATGATTTGAGGGGATATTTTTACCATGTTCGTGTTAACATCTTGACTAAAGTTTTCACGTTCAAGCCCTCGTCTTTGAGCAAAACAAAAATAAATACACAAAATTCATAAGAAACATTAAGACATTGATTTGTATTGTTACTGTTGACCTAAATATGAAACATTTTTAAACCAATATCACTACATTTACACGTAAACACGCTGGGAAACACTTTTACTTTTTGCTCTTAAAGTACATTTTTAAACTTAAGTCGATCTTTTCATGTGGTACTTTTAATCTGCAGCTGTACTTTAACTTAAGTAACAAATTGGACTTCTTCACCCACAACTGCACGCAGGTTGACCAAGGCACTATCGACCGATTAATCAACCAAACAACCAAATGATCCCACCCCCTCTCCATTCTTTCTTCTTTATTTGTCAGGGACGATGTACAAATTCATGAATCTTACAAAAGAAAAGACGATTTGTACCAGATTTAGCTACACATATACACATTTCAATACGATTACATTATAAGAGTTAACAGATCATCGTTGACACTAGCAGTAAAATACAATAAATGTCCAATACATGATGTTTCCCACAGTCCAAACCCATTGAAAAGAAACAAAAAACAAATCAATCATGTGCAGGTTTTTACCGTAAATACAGAACTTTACAAATTAACTAGACTGGTGTGGACACATTTGATTATCTACAATGTACTTTTTACAATTTCTAGTAAAATGATTGAAATCTACAGACAACTTCTGACTGCGTGGAGCTGATTCTCTACTTGATGGTTTGAAATGAAAAGGCGACTGAGCAAAGGCCAAGGATCATTTTTGAAACGGTGCAATTTCGGTTCACAGAGACCGAGTGGCTCCAGGAGTTTGTTCGCCATTGGTGTTGGCGTTAGCGTAAGTATTTCTAACAGCTTGAAACGACAGTCCTGTAGAAAGAATTAACCCCAGGATGAAATAAACTTGACACACATCACACCTTTAACAAATATCACAAAGCATGCGTCAGGCGTCACTGTTTCCACCGTCACCCACACATCGTTAGTCTAATTAATCTATTTGTACACATCAAATAATGAATCTCAGGAGGTCGGGTGACAGTTAAAAGACCTTCCACTCTGTCTAGTCTCATTTGAGTCTGCGGCGCTAAACGAGCAACAGAATAAGAGGGAGAATCATGGCTTATTCATGCAACATCTCTCCAACAAGTTGATTGATTGGTGTTGAAATCTCATAGTCCCCAGTGGCAGGCGGACGGGAGTAATATCCGCCATCTTGTATCTCAGATGAAATGGCTCGTAAAGAGGATTTTTTTTTCTCTTTTCGTGTTACGGCACTTGGGTTTTGGGACTTTTTTTTTGAATGTGAGGAGCAGCCGTGAGCGAGTAGGTGCAGATAAAAGCGTTTTGGGCGGAGGGTCTAATGGCGTGGATGAGCTGGTGATGAACGGATGAGAAGAGAAAGAACGAGATTTCAAGTCAGAAGCTGTTCATTTTGGTTAAATTGCGTATGACAGGTTTCGGTACTCATGTTTTTACAAAAATTCTTGCAGGCCTATTCTGCAAAATTGACTTTTTAGAGCTTTTGAGCTGTTTCCTATCACCGTTTACTCAACCGAAGTTGTTTTTGGAGTGATTCGTGCAACTTTGATCTTTTTGCTCAATCTTGAATCGCCATTTTGCCGATCAATCCCCGTTTTCACCTCCATCGGTACACGACCACTGTGACGCACACACTTTATTCTCCAATTTTATTTTCGTAATCGATGATATGCACAGGATTTGGCAGCGTTGCGTAGCCATTTTTGTACAAATGGTTAAAAAAAAATCCATTGAAGTTGCTCTTTGTTGAGATGACGTTCACGGTGACGTCAGCTCCCATTGGGCACCGCAGTTTTCCAACGCAAAACTGAGCAGATTTGTTTCTTTTCTTAAGTCGTTTTAGATGAATATTGCGATTTAAAATGTCCACATTGTAACATAATGATCCACGGGGGTCAGAGATTAGAACGATAGAGCGACACAAATACGATAGGTCTGATTTAATCGTTGGTGAAGTTTATAATTTTACTTTCTGGTTGGACACAGGTGACAAACATAGAGGTAATTCCATAACTTTTACCTAGCAACCGTAAAGTCAACAATACTTAAATTGCACAATAGTTGATTAGACAAATACAAATAAATGACCACAGTTTTATTTTGCTATATGAAAGTTTAAACTGTCAAAAAAAAAAAAAAGCCAAAATAATCCCAGCATTTTGGTTTGAGTTTCAGGCTTGAACTCACCACTACTTCCTGTATTTTTGCGCTTTTATTTTCAACTTTTTTTCCACAAACTGCCACCAAACTGATGCAAAACTATGATAAACATTTACCTCAGACACTATCCCACTAAACCATGTAATAATCTCCAAAAAAAAACTTGAAAATATGCCGTATAAATCGTTGTATTTCATAAAAGGTTCCCCAGCTTTCATCATTATACCTCCATTTTAATCTCACCAGTCTCTTCAATTCAATTTATTTTATTTTTGTAACAGCCCAAAATCACAACAACAGTCTCGAAGGGCGTTCATGTTTTGGTTGATGGGACACGGGGAGAAACGGGGAGAGCCGGGCGAGGAGGAGGAGAGCCGGGCGAGGAGGAGGAGAGCTGGGCGAGGAGGAGGAGAGCTGGGCGAGGAGGAGGAGGGAGGGGGGAGGAGGAGGAAGACCAGGCGAGGAGAAGGAGAGCCGGGCGAGGAGGAGGAGAGCCGGGCGAGGAGGAGGAGAGCCGGGCGAGGAGGAGGAGAGCCGGGCGAGGAGGAGGAGAGCCGGGCGAGGAGGAGGAGAGCCTGGGCGAGGAGGAGGAGGAGAGCCGGGCGAGGAAGGGAGGGAGGGGGGAGGAGGAGGAAGACCAGGCGAGGAGGAGGAGGAGAGTAGGGCGAGGAGGAGGAGAGCAGGGCGAGGAGGAGGAGGGAGGCGGGTGGAGGAGGGCCAGGCGGGGGTCATAGTTGCTTTATTTATCCCTCTGAGACAAAATTACAGTTACAAAAAATGATGAGCGATACAAAAATAAAACCCAAAACACCACGCATTTCCTCCAAACCGAAAACGAGATGATAAAGTGCGAGATGGAGTCTTATTCTGTGGAATTATTCGCGTAGTGCCTCGTTTTAGCGATCTGTGAGAACAAGATCTTAATATTATCTTTTGCACTTTATAATCACGCTTCAATAGATTGTTCTACATGTCTTTTCATTATTCAAGTAATGGCTGCACTAATATGGGGTCGTCCTTATTAAACAGAAGACGGCGCTAAAGTAATTTGCGAATATAAAAAAATCAGATTATACAATATTTGATTTAAAATATGACACAAAATTGACTCCTGTGAGGTTTACGCCGTGTCAAAATGCTGCTACCTCATCGAAAACGTACCTGGAGTTGCGTTTTGTTTCATTCGCACACGTTTGAGTAATCCTCCCGAAGCTCCAAATGCTCTGTTCCACCTCGTGATGTCATGAAGTGGCAGTTTTCACGCTCCTTTTGCCTTTTAGTAGAGTAGAGATCGGCAATTCCAGAGCTGAAATCATCCAAATGATTCTAGTGAAGGTGTATAGCACTTCCTGTATTACCACTTCATCACATCACAAGGTGGAACGGACTGATTTTTTGTTCCGTTTGCGAGAAGAACTCAGCCTAAATATGCAGGGTTTGTGTGTTTAAACATGTGTAAATGAAACAAAACGCAACTCCAGGTCTGTTTGTGAGGAGAAAACAACATTATGACGTAGATAAGTTGCGGCGTCTCTTAGCGGGAGGTTGTGCGTTCGATTCTCACGCCTTGATGAAAGGGTAAACGGGGTGTTCTGCTACTCCCCGTCCCTCCTCCACTTCATCTGCTGCATATTTCCCTAATGCCTTCTTAATATGTGCTTCCATCACTCCTCGCTCTTCGGTACAACCTCCCTGTCTCGCGTTAATAGCCACCTTCTCCTGACCCCGTTCCCCACAGAAATCGCACACATCTCATTTTGAATCGACGCACTTCCTATACCAGTCTTCTTTTTCCCCTTTGTGCCGTTTCCGAAGCAGGGCAAGCGGCGTTGGGACTAAATACTTTGAGCTCGCGCTTGGATTTAAATAGATAATGGCAGAGTCCTAGTGCTTGTTGGGCTTTTTGAATAATGTACAAGATCCTGAAGCGTTGTTGCCAGGCATTGCTGCTGGTGCTGCATACGCCGGCCTGAAATATTGATACGAGAAGAGAGGGTGGCTCTAATGTGCGAGCCAACAAGTTTAAAAGTTGAAGCCTCACATTTTGCTGGCATTTACCTTGTAGGATTAATATAACTCGGTCCAATCCAAACCTTGAATAAAAGGATTGGCGTTGGACTGAAAAGAGCTGAAGTCCTTGTGCTTCTATTACACGTTTGTACAGTATTTTTATTGACTGAAGCAATAAAAGTAAAAGTAAAAGTATTTTGCACATTTGGATCATGTTAAAAAAAAAAAAAAAAAAAAGTTTCTGTTTTGAGTAATTAAAGGTGAACCATGTGACCACAGACTAAGTGAGTGTGAGCGTAAAATAAATCTAATCGAGGCTAGCAGTTATAGCGGCTAATTTGAAGCAGAGTTTCATATTTGGGATTCCGACCGCGAGTATCATAGCAACCAAAGAGCCAATCCGGAGCGAGGCTGTTGAAGGTAACGCCCCTTCCCCCCCTTCCGCACCGCTGGTTTGGCATGTTTTGGGCGCTTAGCAACGGTGTCAGTCAAACCTGTTGCCAACGCTAGCGGGAGCAACCTCTGGGGAAAAGAGGAAACTGATTTGTCTGTTATTAATGTTCATATCTTGATTGACGGACATAATAGTGAAATAAAAACACCAGAATCATGTAGCGTGGGTTAATACGAACTTTTTAAGACCAAAATGACGCGTCTGACAGCAGCAGTTACAGAGAGAGAGGGGCCAGTTTTTCAATAGGAAGTGAATTGGAGCCAGAGTCGATGGAGCTGGAAGCGCGTCCATGATCACTTTCCCTTTGTAACGCGCCGTATTTTAGCTACGTCCATTTATATATACAGTCTATGAGAAGGACCATCTACCTTTCTCCATTAAAGATGTTATTGCTTTGTATGGAATATTTCACAATATGGCATTAAATTAATCTATATTGCGTTCATTCCATCACAGTAAGAATGCATGCAGTTTTATTTATTTTTTTTTTTTTATTCAAGTTTTACTTTAAAACGAAGTATATAATGAAAAAACAATACAAAGTGCTTACATAAAGAAGATAACAGATGTATAATGAAATAAATAGATAAAAAAAATAAAAAAAAGAATAAATAAAAATAAAAGATGGAGGGGGGCGTGGTTCAGGTAGCATATTCTACATTTGCATATTCACCTGTTTGTCAAAATACACCAAAAACACATCCCATGTCAAGTGAAAAGTGTCCACTTTCCCTCTAAGTTCAAACTAAATTTTTACTACTTGGACGTATTTCATTATGTCATGCAGTAGGTTAACGTAAATTGGAGTTGTTTTTTTTTTGTTTCCAGTTCAAGAAAATAAGTCTTCTAGCCTATAATGTTGCAAATTTTTATTTTTTATGTATTTATTTTTTTATGCAGTTTTATTATTTTATCTTATTTATTAATTAATTTTTTTAATTTTAGTTCTTATATAAAAATGGAAAAGGTGTGTATGCATTTGTCGCTTAAATGACATATCACACATCAATAAAAATATAAAACATAAGAACTCGTGCACTTTTCAGCATTAAAAACATTATACTCCAAAACATACACATTCTTACTGTTGGCGAACTCGCCTTTCCACACACCTAACCTGTAACTTGGATGGATATATTAAATATCATACTGTGGAACATCACATAGACACAAATATTGACCAAAATTACATAATAATAAAAAGCGTGACCACTGATTTCCTTTTCGCTGACTAAAACATAATCCGCCTTAAAACAACATGGACTCATTTTATCAGCTTAAATTCCATCTCGTTTGTCACTCACGGTAATTACGCCCAAAAAACGCCAATGGCAACTTCCATTATATAATAGCGCTCTTTCTTTTACAACCCCCCAGCTCTCGAGTGCTATGCGGTATCCCCAGCGCACGGAACATAATCAATAAATGATGTCACCAGCTCTAGCGAGGTTGCGTAGAGGAAATACATGCATTTAAATAGGATCCCATGAAAAGATATGACGCCCGCTCCATCTATTTCCCCGGTGATTAGCCAATTCTGTCATTCTGATCTAATGTCATGCTCCAGAAGGCAATTGTAGAGTGACCCATGTCTGTTTTGCACACCGCACTCTATAAATACCCTGTCACGCTGAGGCTGTTGGCCCCGTGGTCACGTGGGCCGCATAGATCCAGTCGAATCAATGGCGTTTATGGGTATGGATCAAAAGTTAACTGTGCGCTAGCAGCTGATGGGTTTGTCATTTTTAAGAAAACCTGCGATTCTCTGGAGGTGTATGGATTTGTCCGAGTCATTAAAGAATCGTAATGAAGTGTAGAGGAAATGGCGGCTGATTTGGTTGATGTTGATGTTGTGTTTCCGTGGAGTTCATTGTACCGTCTTCAGTTATGGTTGAAAAAGGCAGATTTGTTGTGTGTTTTTGGATGTATGATACGATTTAAGCTGTAAAAAGTTAGAATTAATCACTTCTACGACTCATTACAGATGCAAACTTGGCGCTAAAGTGTTTGATTTTGCTGTTTTTTTATTGCAACTCATACATTTTTAACAATATTGTAGATTTAGAAATGTTTTTGTGGTTTAAATCTGCTCTTGGATTGTGTCAGTGGCGTAAATTAGTTTCAGTATTATCGTTTATCGTCTGTATTTACTTCAGCGATATATCAAAAATACAGAAACTAAAGCTGTAATTCTTTTGTCAGCCACATTTTGATGTCTGTAGTTTTGCGCTAAGAGGGATTGGTTGAACTGCCTCTTAGCGGGGAGGTTGTTGGTTCAACTCTTAGACCTGTCACGATAACACATTTTAAAGTGCGATGTATTGGGGAAGAAACTATAGACGATAAACGATAATATTGAATGCCATTTTCCCACTGATGAAAGCATTTTTTTTGCCCATAAATCTATTCTATATGTGCAGTTTTATGGATGAACATGAGCTTTAATCATAGACTGTGTAAAGAAGTGGACTGAGTGAGTGTGACGTCACCACAGCGTTTAGCTCCAGTCAAATGAAGCTAATCGAGGCTAGCGGCAAATTTAGAGCCGAGTTCCATGTTTGGCATTCCGATCTCGAGTATCATAGCAACCAAAGAGCCAATCTGGAGCAAGGCTGTTGAAGGTAACGCCTCTTCAAGCCCGCAGCGCCGGTTTAGCAGAGAGCGGACGCTTAGCAACGCTGTCAAACCTGTTGCTAACGCTGTTCAATCAAACGCAACCTTGGGGAAAGAGTTATTAAGGTTCACATCTTGAATAACGGACAAATTAGTGACATAAAAAAAACACCAGGATCATGTACAGCGCGATAAGAGGTTCAATTTTACAATGGAAAGTTAATTGGAGCCAGGATTAGCAGGTTAGCTATGTCCATTTATACATACACTCTATGGCTCCGATACAAAAGAAACACTTAGTGAGTCATTGAAGGTAATGAGTCACCGCTCTACAGCTCAAACTTTCAGACAAGTGCAGAAAAAAAGTACAAATTAGTACAACTACTACAAAGAAACGTACACGCCATAAATACTAATCTCCAAGAATAATGTTAATTTGCCGCGGATAACCTAGTTTTGTTGAATCGTCATGATAAAACCGTATACTTCTCCAACTCCTGAAGCGATTCCTTTATCAGCTGATCAGCCAAACTTTCTTTCGGCGACAGTAGATCCCATCCAAAAGTGAACGTTGACCCGATGCTTGTTTATACAAAATGCATGTATGGGTAATTATACAGACAGAGTAATGTGCACCTGTTTAGTTCGATCCCCATTAGCCTCTGCCGCTGTTTCTACCTGTCGCTCAAAAGATCTGCACTAAAGACCAAGAGAAGACTTTTCACTGCAGACACTGTTGGAGACTGCTAATCAGATACAAGATTTAAAGCTCTACTATGTAACTTCTGCCTCACGCACGTCTCTGAAATGTTCCGCAGTGTGGCAGTAAACTTCTATCTTGCATTTTAGTCGCTTGAGAAGTTTTGATTATTATAGTAAATGTGTAAAATGAGCGGGAGTTAGCGTCACGTGGTGCTCTACGTGTATCTCTGTTGGCGGAATGTTCGGCAGTTGCCATGGTGACGCAGTGCACGTATTAGCAAGCGCTGTCAAAAAAGTCGGTCTGAAAACTCAAGAAAATATACAAAATGGATTTAAACGGCACGATTTCAGGAGCCTGTCATCAGTCCGAGCGTTCGTGGTTCTGTTTAGGAGTTTGATTTTCAACAAAAAGGTGAAATCGACAAACTGAAAAACTGTTGGCTAATGCTAGCTAGATTTTGACGGTAATTTTATGTGTTTGAGACTTGTTAAACCGCACAAATCAGCTCATCTGTTGTAGTTCAAGCCAAGTCTGCTGTTTCTGGTCAGATTGTGTTAAAAAAAAGCTCGGATTAAGTCTAACTTGAGTAACAGCACTTCAGACAGAGCAGTGCTTCCAGTTAGCTTCACATCCCCAGTGAATGTTGATGACATCAGCTGCAAAATATTAACAGAGACAGGAGAACAACAAGATAAAACTACTCATAATTTTATCAGGGCAGAGCTGACCCAGATCAGGACAGTCTGGTTTCTTGCTTCACAGTCAAAACATTTAACATCTCCATGGAGACGAGCTGGTGGCAGACGGACTACTGTACCAGAAAAGTTACACATTGCACCTTTACATTGACCTCATCAGACCATAATTATACAAACAGCTTTCATCTACTCATTACAAAAACAGTAGTAGTGGAAAATAGTATGTCCTTAAAATGTTTTACTTTTTGTTTTACTTTTTTAAAATTTATATAATTTATAATATTTTTATATAATGTTTTTGTCTGTTAGGCATGATTTTGTATATTTATTATTATTTATTGATTGATTATTCAATCTATTATTATTATTATTATTATTATTATTATTATTATTATTATTATTATTATTATTATTATTATTATTATTATTATTCAAATTGTATTCTTACTGTATTTTTTTTATCCTTATTGTGTTTTTTTTGTTTTCTTTTTTGTATATGTCCATGAAAAGGGGATCTTGAGGAAAACAGAAGGAAGGCCTGAGGTTTAAAAAGGGAGAAAAATTTAATGAAACCGTAACTTGAATAACTGCAGATAGTCAACACTTCATTAAAAATTTGATCACAAAAAATAAAATACTATATCCAATACATTATTTTATTTTTTATTTTATTCATATATATATTTTTTGTATAATCCTTTTTGTTTTTTAGGCATGATTTTGTATATTTTTAAATTATTATTATTATTTATTTATGTATTTATTTATATATTTTTTATCCTTATTGTACTTTTTTATCTTCTTTGTACATACCCATCAAAGGGGATCTCGGGGGAAAACAGGTGGGACATGTGGGGTTTAAAAAGGGCAAAAAAAACTGTAATCAAACTAACTGCAAATAATCAACACTTGATTAAAAAAACTGATCACAAAAAGAAAATAATACATTAAAGAATAACACTAAGAACACTGTGTTGTTTCTGAGTTGGAGGTGAAGAAAGGAAGAGATAGGAGAGCCGTGCGTTTGTGATATCGCCTTGTTATTTTGTTCCGTTGTTGATACGCACTGCTGCTCCTGTGGGTGCTTCTTACTTTTCAAGAAGTACAGGACTGGTCCCTCAGGGGGGAGGTTTTTGGGAGCTGAGTGCGTGTGGCTGCCTTCCGCTGTCTGTCAGAAGAGAGCGGAGGGAGCGGAGCCAGGGAGATGGGCACAAAAGACAGGATTCTGATCAACGAGGTGGTGAGTCAGACTGGGGCAGGATAGAGACGTTTGGAATAGATGAAGAGAAAAAGAATGAAATGACATTAAAAGCCCCATAGACTCAGCAGACGGGGGTTGGCGTGATTAAACATAAGAGGCCTGTGAGAGTCGTCAATTTCGGTGCCAGTTTGATGGATGCACAGGTTGTGGTTTGGGAAATTTCTTTGGAGTCACAGATGATTAAACAAACTTTAATTGTCAAACTTTGGAACGCGGGATCTCTTACTCAGTGAAGTCGACTTTCTGTTATGAGGGAAGAGAGTCAGTCATGTCCTTTAGTAGTGTAATACAGACAAAGAATGGAGTGTGGGGGGTTTAATATGAAAATAAAACAAAAACTATATCTCCTGCTTTAGTCCTGCTTTAGTCCTGCTTGAATTCTGAGCCCTAGTTCTGTCTTGGTTTAGTCCTTGTTTAGTCCTGGTTTAGTGCTGGTTTAATTCTGCTTGAGTTCTGCTTGAGTCCTGGTTTAGTCCTAGTTCAGTCCTGTTTCAGTCCTGGTTTAGTCCTGCTTTAGTCCTGGTTCAGTCCTGTTTCATTACTAGTTCAGTCCTGATTTAGTTCAGGTTCAGTTCTGGTTTAGTCCTGTTTCAGTCCTGCTTTAGTCCTGCTTTAGTCCTGGTTCAGTCCTAGTTCAGTCCTGCTTTAGTCCTGTTTCAGTCCTGCTTTAGTCCTGGTTCAGTCCTGTTTCAGTCCTGTTTTAGTCCTGTTTTAGTCCTGTTTTAGTCCTGTTTTAGTCCTGGTTCAGTCCTGGTTCAGTCCTGGTTCAGTCCTGGTTCAGTCCTGTTTCAGTCCTGCTTTAGTCCTGGTTCAGTCCTGTTTCAGTCCTGCTTTAGTCCATGTGAGTGAATCTCTCCTTCTCTGTGCTTCTCCTCGATGTTTATCTTTTCCCACTTTATTTGAGTTGTTCCTGCAGGAGGAGGGTCTAAGTCCAGGGGGCGCTCTGGGACACTCCTCTGTTTACTTATTTTCTATGAACGTCTGTTATTAACCAGAGTCTGTTTCACTGTTGTATTTTCTCACTTCCTGTCACTTCCTAAACCTGCTGAGAGGCGACTGCTGTTTTGCTTTTTACCCTTTACAAAAAATACATTAAATTGAGCTGAATTGTGTCATTTTGATGTAATTCTTGCTTTGTCTGAATCATAAAACCTATAGTTGCATCTTTAAGTCTGTGGCCCAACGTTTACACTTCCTTACATCATGTCGTATCCTGTGCCTTTTACAGAAGACCACAGCCGATTTGAGTAACGTCTGGATTCTTTTCTCTCCGTTTTTTTCCTCCGCCGTGTGTGGCTCTGCGTCGGTCTGTGCGAATCAGATGAGGCACAACCCTGTCAGACATTTTTCCATCCATCAGCGCCCGTGCTTTGTGACCGCCGCTCGGTCTCGGCTCTGACAAATAGCGGCCCTAAAAGCTCCACTTTCGCACGTGTAACAATGGGCCCTCCTCCCCGCAGCCTGTGGGATACATCAGAGCGGCACGCAGGAGCTGTACCTGTCAGGACGAACACGCGGGATGAACGGGAGTGTGCGGCGGGAGGGATCACACCGACGCCGCTCATTTGGAGGACGGGAGATGCTCGAGTTGTGTTGACAGCGATAAGAGTATACATTATATATCTGATGCGGAGTTACGGGCGTGGTAAAAGGACGCGCGTTGTGTTTTATGTGACGGGCGTTGGTCTGTAAATGTCTAAAATCGACGTTGTTTCGCAGGGTAGCGTAACTCCGAACTGCAACGCTTTTGAAGTCGTAGAGTAGCTAACATGTTTACTCAACTGAAAGTAACGTTACTGCGTCTGATATTTTTGAAACGTACACAAAGATTTTCGGCGAGGCTGTTCGTCCTAACTGTTTAAGTGCTATATTTGCAAGAAGAGTCGTCGTACTTAATTGGAAACGACAATCCTCATGTACTTTCGTTAGATGGATAAGAGACGTTTTGTATTTTTTGAAATTGGAAAAAAATAGATACACTTTAAAGAGAATGACACAGTTTTTAGAGACCTGGACTTCATTTTTTTATTTTTTTGAGGGACTAAAAAAAAACTCTCAATGAAGATAACAGTGACTGAATTTACCTTTGCTTTTTTTTTTTTTTTTTTTTTTATTATTTTGTATTAGTACAGTTTGATTGATATAATTATTGGTTATTATTTAATTTATGTATGCATTTATTTTCAGTACTGTATATTTCATCCTTGCTTGGCTTCTTTTTTTTTTTTGTAATACCATTTTTTCTATGATACAATAATGATACAATTATAAATCTGTTGTTCACTCCCGGAAATTATGTTGTGTTGCTGGTCAGATGCACTTGAACATTGTACTGGAACTTTATTTTGCAAATTAACGATTAAAAAAAGTAATGTTACTGCAAAATAAGTGAAAGTACAAAGTCGTAATGCAAAAAAAAATACTCAAGAAAGTGTTTGGATGTATTTTATTTGTGGAGCTGCCTGAAAGCAATCAAATAATACTCTTTCTGGTATTTATGAAGTATTTCAAATGTTAAGTACACACGTTTTCAAATTAGTAAATATGTTGTTTGAAAACTATTACTTTAGTGACCAGAGCTCATATTGCAAAAGTGAAAATAAACCACTACTTCCTGTCCAGTTGTTTTTCTATAAAGTTTTTGCAGAGTCAAGCTAAAAAGAATAAATATTTAAAGATGAGGCAGTGGACAGGGAGCTGTGGGTGGGTTAGGGGTCAGGGGTCAGGGGTTAGGCGGTTAGGGCATTAGGGTCAGACTGTGGATGGGGAGCTGTGTGTGGATGTCACTGACAACATGTTAAACACTAAACACAAAATGAATACTTCACCAGAGAGATGTCTGTTTCTCAAAGCTAATGCTAATTTAAAACAACACCCCAAACTGAAGTCTTCTACATTTAAAAACAATCTGCTAGTCTTTATTTTAATTAATTGGAATTTTAATAGACTGTTTTTTTTAAATATTTTACACTTTTATTAAAACTTAGCTTACGCTTTGAGACCATAGACTGTTTATATAAATGGACATAGCTAACCTGCTAGCCGCCACGTTCCAAACAGGAAGTGAGCATGGGCGCACTTCCTGCTCCATCAACTCTGGCTCCAATTCACTTTCTATTGAAAAACTTTTACCCGTCTCTCTGTAACTGCTGCTGTCAGACTCGTCATTTTGGTCTTAAATGTTCGTATTAACCCGCTCTACATGATCTTGCCGTTTTTATTTCGCTCTTTGGTTGCTATGATACTGGTCGTAATTCCAAATACGGAGGCTATTGGATTTGCACACGCGGCTTTAGTGAGCTTGAAAACCATGTCCCTATAACTCCATTGTTGATTTTGTATTTAAATAAAGTTTAGGTTGAGCGTTTTGCCTGTAGGGAAATGCTCATGAGTTGGTAGTCTGAGAGCAACATGGCGCCCCCTAGAGCCAAACAAAAGCATCGACTCTAGAGTTAATGCTGTATTTGGTAAATGATGTGTCTTGATATTGTCTTTCATGCAAAATAGAGGTTGTGCAGATGATATCACAACATTCGGAGTGGCATTATATGAGTTTTAATGGCAAATAATGACCAATTTCTTCTGTAAAAACTCAAAACATGTCTAAAATGTGAAAGAGCTGGTCCAGGTTAACCACAAATATAAAAGTCTACAAGTAAAAACAGTTAGCTAAACCACAGGGACTGATACAGACTTTGGGATTTGATTTGGGAGTCAAACTGAACCTTTCTCTCCTTAAATAACATGTTTCTGAGTCTGCGTATTGAGGAGATTAATTGTTGTCCCTCTTGTATTAGCTAACAAGCTAGCTAAACCCTGCACAGTCACGGCAACAACAGGGAAAACTACTTTCAGTTTCCTTTTTGCCGTAAAAAGCGAATTTCAGCCAAAAAAAAATAGCTCTGTTGACAAAAATTAGGCTAAAAAAAAGCAAAGAAACACATTTAGTCTGTTGTGCTGCCCATAATTCTGCCTCAGTGCCACTCATTTTTCACATAAAATGATATCACTGCATAACCTCTGTAGAAACAAACAAACAAAAGTGCACCACCGGCTGGTTTACACTGCCCTTAGAGTATTCAGAGGTGTGTTATAAAAGATTGTGAAACGCGCTACAGACAGAGCGCTGTGTTCTGTTCTTGTCGCTCACTGGGCTCACATGTCCTGGATGCTTTCTGTAGTTCAATAGGCGGATGCAGAGGATGTCCAAGCTGCTCTGTATAGCGTCTTTCCTGTGTGAAGAGGATGCTTGGCCTGTAACCTCCCCTTCCTATTTCTCCTTGGCTTCCCGCTTCTGTCATCTCTGAGTCTGTATAAAACGTGTTCAAACGCAACAAAAAGGCAACCTGCTGTTCATTTTGCGAATGGAAAGGGACTTTAATGTGCCGGAATACAAATATAAAGCCTCATTGTTTGCCAAAGAATTGACTAAATAAAAAAACATCTTTTTATATTTTTATTAGTTTCACAGAAAAAAACATAGAAAAACATGTGAGTGGCTTGCATCTCCACCAACCTGACTCTTACTTGGCATGGAGAATGGCTTTGGTCTGTTGGTCTCTATATAAATGTTGTTCCTTTGGCTATAATTAATTCAAAAGAACAGCTCGGGACCCCAGTCTGCTGTGCATCTCCATCTCAAAGCTCCTAAGCTCCTTTAAAGATGGTGAGGTACAGAGCTGAGCCAGAGAAAAGAAATGGATGGGCTGGGTCTGTGTGCACTGTGCCTGAGTCACACTTAACATATTCATACAATTCTTAATGGGTGTTTTCACATCTATTAGCATCCTGGCGAGCTCTATTCTTCTCTTTGTTTTGCTTTGTTTGCTTTGGGTCTGAGGATGGAGTGATAGATGGGGGAAAGATGATGTCTAAGGTCCTCATTTCTGTTCAAGGAAGGATTTTCTTTCCTAACAAAATAAAATCTTTTTGTCCAGTTGACAGATTTAACTTTGGCTTTTACTATGGGACATGGGATTACACTGATATTATGCAAAATATGACTTAGTGTCGCTCATTAGACTTAGCTTCAGTGCAGTTAGCTCCTCCTTTCATACAGATATAAGGCAGTATTTTGGGCCTCAGTATTTATCTCATATACCATTTCTTTGCAAAAGTGTTGAATTGTGAGTATTTTAGCTGTAATATGATGAGATTTGAGCTGTAGAGAGCTTAAAAAGTTACTTCTATGGCTAATTATTGCTTCATTCTGTCATTAATATGTTGCAGCTCATGTGTTTTAATGATCCTGTCTATTTAAAAATGGTCCACTGGGATTATCTTGCATTATTATTATTATTATTTTTCCGTCAGTGGCGTAAAGCGGTTTCGATATGATCTTTTATCGCTGTACATCTCTAGAACAATACATCGTGCTTCAAACTGTGTTATGTTACAGGCCTGATTTTACCTGGAAGACTGAGGGTTTACACAGACACATCTATCTCCAGGGCTAATCTGAGAACAAAAGAGCGGTTTTACTTTCTATTTCCACGGAGAAAAGCGCATTGGATACTGCTACATCTTAATCACACGAATAAAAAAAATCAATTTCTATAAAAAAAAACCTTTACGCGTTTACACTTACACATGGAAAAATCTATTTCATTGAACGCAGTATTATCGTTATTATCCTTCCTCTTGCTTATTCCACTTATTGCGACAAACTTTCAAATGCGTCTGAGTTCCCACTTGATTAATGCCGTTTTCGCTCCTAAAAACATTGACATTTCACTGTAATCAGCCCTTCTAGAAGAGACTCCTTTTCAAGTTCAAATGCTGTAACCCCGCACTAGGCTGTCCCAGTGTCTATGCAGATTGAGGTCAGCCCGGGTTAACTGCGTCCCCACCAGGCGAGGGCAGTGTGGAGGGGGGGGACGGAGGAGGGTCCCCGGAGGGTCCCCGTGTCTCTGACCTGCCGGAGAGTCGCACGAGGAGAGGTGACGTGATACCGAAGCCGCTGTGACCTCCGCGAGCAAAGTGAGGGACTCTAATGAAGAGACATGATTCAATATGCATAACAATGAACGCAGAGCAAACCCGTGACGCTCAAACTGGGGTCCGCTCACTCTTTTGCGATGATATAATATAAAAACTTACGCGATTACGCCAACGTCTGTTTCTCCCAGTTGTGTTTTGGATTGAAATTTGTAGGAGGCTGAAGCTCAAACGGTTATTTCAGCTCATCCTCCTCAGCTCGAATTAAAATATCTTAAAATAATAAATATCAGCGCCTCGAAAGATACTGAAAAATGAGCTGGATCGGATATCAGCTTCCAATAAATCAGTGTAATAAGATTAATTACTGGTCGTAGCCATCCCAGAAAGTCTCATAATGTTTGAATTTTTATTTAATTCGAAGTTGATTTGTGGTTTCTAGTGGGTCTGACCTGATATTCACTCCTCTACAACTCAAATCTTATCGTATTACACAAGTTGAAATGGTGATTAAGTCTAATTTTATGGTGAATTTTTGGTACATTCTGCCATTTCTTTGCTGCAGCTCTGGTCTTTTAATGAAACAACCTGCTTAAAAAATGGTTTAGTGTGATTATCTTACATTATTTAAATCTTAAATAGTGGCATAAGTAGCTTCGATATCATCAGTTATCGCGATATTTCTCTGTAACGATATATATACCGTGCTTCAAAATGTATTATCGTGACAGATTTTAGTTAGTAGAGGAACAGATGACGGCTACATAACACATTTGGATCAGTTTTGTCTTGTTTTATTTTCGTTTTAAGGAAGTAAATGTTGTTTTCAGTCTCTGCTCTGGTATCGGTTGATATCGGGAATCGGCAGATACTTGTAGCTATAGTATCAGAATCGTATCGGAACTGAAAAAGCTGGATCTTTGTGTATTATATTATGTTTTTGCTGTTACTTTTTAGTAGTTCCACTGGTGTAGACTTTGACTTCACTGCAGGTCGAGGAGTTTGCATGTTCTCCCTCTGTTTGTGTACATTTTGTTTGTGTGTTGTACCAAAATATTAAGAAATAAAGTTAGTAAAGTTTGTCTCTGTTACTTTACGAACCATTACTTAAAAAAATTGTGAAAAACCTGCGTTATTGAAGTGAGAGACGGGTCTACTCTCCACAGATCTGACCCATGACTTCCCCTTGTGGTGCCAAATAAGTGAGATAAGCAGGTTGAGATAAACAAATGAAGACTTCAGTGGCAAAGACGGGTATTTCCGTTTTGAAAAATTGCCCAAAAAAAGTGCTTTTCTTTTTCTTACATCTTCTAAACATATTTGGCTCGTGAAAAAATGACTGCACTTTATAAGAGTAAACTACAAGTCTGTGATGACATTTTAGACGGACACTCATCTGTTTTTGCAAATTAACTCAAGTTTAAAGCTCTACGATGGAATATTCACGGCAAAGCAATTACATATTTTTCATTCATTTAATTTAATTTCATTTCTTTCTGTATTTCTTTCTTTCTTTTTGTATTTTTTTCTTTCTGTAGTTCTTTCTTTCTTTCTGTAGTTCTTTCTTTCTTTCTGTAGTTCTTTCTGTATTTCTTTCTGTAGTTCTTTCTGTACTTCTGTATTTCTTTCTTTCTGTAGTTCTTTCTTCCTGTATTTCTTCCTGTATTTCTTTCTGTAGTTCTTTCTTCCTGTAGTTCTTTCTTTCTTCCTGTAGTTTTTTTCTGTATTTCCTTCTTTCTGTAGTTCTTTCTGTAGTTCTGTATTTCTTTTTTTCTGTATTTCTTTCTTCCTGTATTTCTTCCTGTTTTTCTTCTTGTATTTCTTTCTGTAGTTCTTTCTTCCTATAGTTCTTTATGTATTTCTTTCTTCCTGTATTTCTGTAGTTCTTTCTTCCTGTAGTTCTTTCTGTATTTCTTTCTGTATGTATTTACTTCTTTCTTTCTGTATTTATTTATTTATTTGGAGCACATGTATCATTAAAGCACATTTCACAAATTTGTTCATATTCAAGCTCAAAAGGAGTGGGAAGAAGAAAACTTATTAAACCCCACTACTATCTTCCATTAGGACATAAATTAAATACGTAATAAAAATGTTTAAGATATTCAGTTGAAAAAAAGACAAAAACATACATATACACACATATACACACATATACTCATGCATACATACTATATATACTTAAACAGGTGGACATTAGTACTTTTGCTAAAACTTGGCACCATACATCTTTCCTGTTTTGTTTTAAAGGACATTGTATTGTTGTGCAGTTGTTCAAATATACATACATACTATATATACACAAATACAAATCATAGTTACATATATTTTACATACACATATATATACACACACACAGACTCATTCAATTGATAACAATAAATGCAGCAAAAGGTGACGGTAATTTAGCTTTACAGTTTATATAAGTAACATGAGGCTCATTGTTTTATTGCAGAGATAATAATCCTCCTTTTCAAATCCACTCTTGTACTATTACTGCAAAAAAAAAAAAAAAAACACACTGCAAATATACATGTTCTAAACTACAAAAACTACGACATCGCCTCGGTAACACGGTCGGGCCCCACACAGTTCACATAAAGCAAATAGCGGAGTTGCCGGCAGGTGGATAAACAGACGAGAGGTGAGCTTTCCAGGGAGTCATGGAGGCGGCGTGTGTCAGGAGCAGCGCCGGGCCACAGCGGTGAGCCCATTAGAGCCTGAGCACAGCCAGGGTCCTGCAGCTTTACAACATATTTATGGAGCTGTGTTTTTTTTCGTAGAGAAACTGCACTTCTGAGTCGCCCCTATAGATCCGTCTGCAGTGCCGTTTTAACGCGGCGTACTCCGCGCTCGGTGTTTTGCATGTTCTGCTGGTACGAGACCCCGCCCCTCCGCAAACCGCACCATATTGACTTACGCAACGGGGCTGGGTATCATTACGAAGTCGCCGATACGATACAGGACACTTAAGATCAACCCCATTTTCACAAAAAGTATATATGAATTGTATTTATTTTAATTTTTTATTTAGCTTCCATTTATTGAAGATGAATGAACATAGCTGTGAATTTTACCAACTAGAATAACACATTTATTTTATTTATTTTCCAAACGTTTCAACATAGATTTATACTGAACTATTGAAGTCAGTTCTTGTCATTTCAACACTTTTTGTAAATGATTCCATGTTGAAGATGCAGAATATTGAAATGCCACATATTTATTTTTTGTGAAAATGGGGCTGATCATTGTGTGTTTTTCTAGTCGGTAAAATGCACAAAACAAAATGCACTGTTATGTATTTTCATCTTCAATAAATGGAAGCTAAATAAAAAATAAAAATAATATAATTTTTTTTTGAAAATGGGGCTGATCATTATTAATTTTATTTTTTATTTTTTATTTAATTTTATTTTTTATTTTATTTATTTATTTTTTATTTTTTTAATTGTTTTATTATTATTATTTTTATTATTTTTTATTTTTTTTTAGCTTTTTTAGCTGTATGAATTGTGCTGTACAAATAAACTTGCCTTGCCTTGGTAAGGTTAACAAAGCAATGCTGTGGTGGCCTCTGGAGCCGTGATCAACCTCAGGGCAGAATACTCTGGATGTTCAAATCCATGCCATCGAGAAAGAGAAAGGGTGGGAATTCTGGGACCTTCTTGCTGTGAGGAGAGAGAGCAGTGCAACATCCTCGTCCCTTCGCTGTTTAGTCAAATCCAATACCATTGACTTTACAGACGTTTAGCCTCGTAATAAATTAGCGGTCTTATTTGCATGTTAAATGGTAATGTTTTTCCGCCTTCGAGACACTCAAACGTCGTCGGTCGAGAGCGGGATTTGAACTGCTTTATGTCGAGAGCGAAATTCGAGCTGTCAACCTTCAGATCAGTGGACAAACGCTCTACCAGCCGAGCCACCGTCGTCCCAATATGCATTACCATTTCCCTGACACGTGGCCTCGGAGCTGCACGGACAGAGTGATATAGGTCCACTTTTAAAGTTAATCCCAAGGCTCAAAGCTTTACCAACTCGTATGAGCGCTCAGTCACTCACATCTGACATTTCCCATTTCCCTGGACTGCGTTTAGTTGTTAGCCACAGGGTCGGGCTTCAGTTACAGGCCGCTAAGTCCGCCGCAGCTCGGGAACAGGGTTTACAAGAGACCGTGTTTAGACGCTGTCCTTTCCCACTATGGAGAGTAAGAAGGTCCAAGCAAGGAGCGAGGAAATTGTGATCTGTCCCGTTGGTCGAAGACGGTATATGTTTGAGAAATGTTGGACTTAATGGAAGCACGAGTATTTATTGCAAGTTTGTAGAAAGAATCGTGCTCCCCTGGGATCGAGAACACACTTTTCTTTAATACTTTGCGAAGATGTGAGTCTGGTCGCCGCTGAAGCTCCATGATTTCAAATTGACAGGTGGATTAACCAATCAGGGAGATGCGTAGTTCGTCCATCTCAGAAATAATAAAGGAAAAAAAACAGGAGAGGGAGCTGGAAAACATGGCGGATTTCTGTAGAATCAATGAGCGAAGCCTGAAATCGGTTGATCTGAGGTGAGAGAAATGTGATTTTGCTTGTAAATCACAGGCGACCAATCAGCTCCTTCGTTTCACACGTGTCACGGAAAAGAACGGATCTGATTGGACGATCACGTTTGACCGGGATTGAGACGCAACAAAACAGGAGATATCAGGAACGTTCTTGCCTGACAAATCCAGACTAACTGTAAATCTGTCATGATAATCACTATATCAACTCATTGTTCAATATAAGAACAGTTAGAACAATATTTTTGGGGTCAGTATTAATCTTATGAACATTTTCTTTGCGTTACTTTGAGAATTTTGGTTATTTTTTGACTATATGATAAGATTTAAGCCGTAAAAAGTTGAATTAATAACTTTTATAACTCATTACAGATGCAAAATTACGACTAAAAGTGTTTGATTCTGCTGTTTATTTATTGCAACTCATCACTTTTTAACGATATTGCAGATTTAGAATAGTTTTTGTGGCTTAAATCTGCTCTTGCTTTGCTGTGTCAGTGCCATTTTTTTCTGTATTATCGTTTATCGTGTGTATTTACTTCGCCAATATATCGATCTTATGATGTAGGAGTTTACCGTTTGGGACCAATGCACCTCACGTTTGTTCAAAGTGTGATTTTCAAGCTGGACATTTTTGCATCAAGCCAACCTCTGCGTGATGTAATATCAGTCAAATTTAAAAGCTAAAACTGTTTTTTTCCCCAATTTGCATACGCCCGACGACAACGCCTCCTACAACTCACTATCTCCGCTGTGACTTTCAAAGATATTCTAAACACAAACAGCAAATAATTTCAGAAATAGACCACTTTTCCCCGCAGTGAGATCTCACGGTAATTGCATCTGTGAATAGATTCTCAAGGTGAGTTCTTCTTGCCTCTCCCCGTCTGCTCGAAACCTATACCGTACGGCATCGTTTCTTTTGAAGAAGACCTTAACGGCACGCGTGTACGGACTTCCCAACAAGTCTCAATCACGTAAAACGACCGGCTATGATGAAAGTTAGCATCTCCACGGCAACACAAAGGTCATTCGTCCTTGCTTCTCCTCTGGCCCTTTCTTATATATACTCTCCCCTCATTGCGTATTCTCCCGCCGCATTCAGATCACTTCTAATTACTGGGGGAGCGATTGGAATTGGCTTTTCAATTTTTGACGCCGCGCTGCTGGAAATCGCAAAGGTGCCGTGGCGGAGCCTTGTTCCACCTCCCCCCCCCTCCCCCCTCCACACCCGACAGCCCAGCCCCTATCCTCAGGCTGCAGCTATGACTTAATATGCTTGATACATTCGCTGCGCCAGCCCGTTCCAATGCAGTGTGGGTGCATTGTTTGTGCGAGAAAGAGAGCTACACGGAAATGGGGGGGGGGGGAAAGATAGAGTTATTCGAAAAAGTCACCACAGGCCGAGATCTACGGGAAAAAGCGCGTTTTGTCTAATATTACACGTCAAAGCACGCCGCGGGAAGGCC
Organism: Periophthalmus magnuspinnatus; assembly: GCF_009829125.3. Taxonomy (NCBI): domain Eukaryota; kingdom Metazoa; phylum Chordata; class Actinopteri; order Gobiiformes; family Gobiidae; genus Periophthalmus; species Periophthalmus magnuspinnatus. Next base: position 4,275,186 of record NC_047136.2, on the reverse strand, counting down.
TGTCAAAGCCGTCAAGTCGAGCAATTAAAACGAACACAGCGGTTCCGTTTCGCACAGCTCTTCGCCGTTTGTGGTGTTTGGATCTGATTGCCCCCTTTTGTGCTTCAAACTATTAGTGTAATTTATTTTTTTAACAAAGGTGCACGCAGTTTGATGCTTTTTTTTCTGATCAAATAAGTTCATTTGTGGGAACCCGGGAATAAACACTTAAGCATTGCTCAGCTGTATATTTGGAAGATAGGATTAAAAAGAGAGAAAGTGATAAGCTCTTTTTCAGTTTGGTCGTGATTCTGAAGGGAGATAAGCGTTTTGAATATGTGTAAATATCACCCAGTGGCATTTGACAGTTTGAAAATACTGGTAATAAAGTGACATAAAAAACAGAGAAATGGCTGCGGTAAAAGCGAAAAGTAAAATCTGTCAACTGGACAAAAAGTTGTAGGGGTGAAGACGTTTCGCTGTTTCGCTTCTTCAGTTCTGGGCTTGCGGGTTGGATGAGCAGCGGAACGTCTTGACCCCTACAACTTTTTGTCCAGTTGACAGATTTTACTTCTGGCTCTTACTATGGGTCAGAGCTAGACGACTGAGGGATCACACGGACACAGAAATGGCTGGTACATGGTTTTCAGAGGGCACAGTGTCGTGTTTGTCTGCTCCTTGCAGGTTGCCCCGGTGGCACTGAAGGATGTGCCAAAATCATAGAATCAATGAATAATAATTTGACTTTTGTTCTACTGGCGGAGTCTTCTTGTGGCTTTCGTATTGTGTTCACAGACAACAATGTGTGTCTGCTACATCCTTGTCTCCATAAACATTTTACTTACCTCGAATGTTCCAACATGAGAAGATCAACCAGCCGATGGCTCACATGCTCTGGTGATATTTCTGTGCTGATTTGTAGGGCAGATTTTGTTAATTTTGCCCAAATTGTCTTATTTGAATTCAGTACAAACTCATCCACAGCCTTGTCTTACTACAAACTGGATAAAAGAGCAGTATAGTCACATTTTTGCAGTAGCCTTTATGCCAGCGGTGTCAAACTCATTTTCACTGAGGGCCACATCAGCAAAACAGTTGTCCTCAAGGAGCCAGATGTAGCTGTAAGACCAGGAGCAGGGACGAGCGAGAGAGCAGGAACGTGGGCACGCAGACGATCTGGCCCCGAGTGTCTGGTCCTAGACGGTCCTGGGAGCAGGGGGAAGACAAACAGACCATCTAGCCCCGAATGTGAGCTGGTCCATCTTATACCCAGCAGCAGGTGGGGGAGGGGAAAACACACAGGGAGACGACACAGGAGGCAGATAATGCGTGCATCATGACAATATCTTAAGACATACTTTCTTCACCTGACAGGGGTCATCTCTTCACAGATCTGACCTGTAACTCAGCCTGATGGCATCATGCACTTGGCTCCATTCAGATAGATATGTTTAATGCCATACTGTAGGACAATGGCAGGCAATAACATGTCATTGGCAGAAGAACGATCCACACAAAAACTCACATTTTAAAAGGTCCTATATTACGTAAAACTGACTCTTGTGAGATTATGATGTCATTTCGTCCTCAAAAACAGACCTGGAGTTATGTTTTGTTTCATTCACACATTTGAGTAACACTTTATTATCAGTCTGTCCACATCTCCAAACCTTAAAACGCTCTGTTGCACCTTGTGATGTCATGATGTGGTATTTTTCAAGTTAGCATCCACCTTTTACCTTCAGTTCAGTAGTAGATTGGCAACTCCAGGTTTTGAAATTATCCAACTGATTCTAGCAAAGGTGTTTGGAGTTTAAAAAGCACTTCCTGTATTACCACATGATGACATCACCAGGTGGAACGGAGTGTTTTCAGTTTGGGAGAAGAACTCGGTTTAAATATGCAGGTTTGTGTGTTAAACATGTGTGAATGAAACAAAAAAAAACACAACTCCAGGTCTGTTTGTGATGAGAAAACGTTAGAACATAGATCATAAAACAGCGTAATATGGGCCCTTTAACGTCATTGTAATGAATAATACAAATTTGACATTAATGTACCAACAATAGTCACTCGTTTTAAATTCAATCCGCAGGCCTGGTCTAACTTTTGCTCCTGTTATCTGCTCGTGCAATACAGGGCGCGAGGGGGGTAATAGCCCAACAGACCATAGAGAGTGGTGTTGTCTGGGAGTGGCAGGACGGCTCCCTCCTCTGTCTGCGCCGGGGTCCGCAGTGCAGGAGCCGAAGACGAGATTAAAGTGGAGACGCTCCTTTGAAGTTAATACGCACACATCATCTTGTTCTGTACTCTTAAGAGAATACTGATGCGTCCCTGATTTCTGCTTTGATTCCAACTGCTGTTTTGTGATCTCAAGTGATGTTTACCCGACCAAAAAACCTGATTATGTCGTTATACGTGCGGACGCGGCTGTCCCGTAGCTGCAGGGAAATGTGTCCTCTGCTTTTGACCCATTCTTCAATCATTCTCGGGCAGGAGCGGAAGATTACTGTGTGTCTTTTCTTAAGTCGATGAGGGGGGAAACGGGAGCGCCTTGTCTGAATTCACACAGACATAAGCATAAAACGCAAACTCTACGCAGAAAGGAACCGCCCAAAACAGGAAAAGCACCCGGGATGTTCTTGCGGTGAGGTGAGACGCAACAGTAGCTCGGTTTGTAGAGCGTTTGTCCACTGATCCGATGGTTTAGCGGCTTCGAATCCCGCTCTCGGCGTAAACATCGTTGGTTGAGCGGTCAGATCTGCTCGCGCACAGGTTGGCGGCGTGATTCCAGCTTCCACAAATGAATACCGCTGTTGTGTCCTTGTGCAAGACACTTAATCCACCCTGCCCAAACTGTCTTGATGATGCTGTTAGTGCCTTGAAAGTGGGAAAGCGCGGTATAAAAATGTGACTAAATGCGACCATGCTAGCCACTGAGCCCAAGAGGTTGAAGCGGTGCATTTGCCCTCAAGAAACAAGAAATTATCCCATTTTAATGCTTGAATAACCCTTTATTATCAGTCTGTCTACATCTCCAAAGCTCGAAATGCTCTGTTCCACCTTGTGATGTCATGAAGTGGTAGTTTTCAAGCTAGCATCTACTTTTTTATCTTTAGTTCAGTAGTAGATTGACAATTCCAGATCTGAAATCATCCAGATGATTCTAGAAATGAAGGTGTGTGGAGTTTAAAAACACTGTGGCGCACTTCCTGTGTTACCACATGATGACATCACAAGGTGGAACAGAGTGTTTTTAGTTTGAGAGAAGAACTTGGGCGAAATATGCAGGTTTGTTTGTGTGTAAAACATGTGGGAATGAAACAAAAAAACACAACTCCAGGTCTGTTTGTGATGAGGAAACATTAGAACATAGATCAGAAAACAGTGTGATATTGGCCCTTTAAAGTCATTTAGATTAATGAATAATCTGGGTAAGTATCTGCCCTCAAACGAGAAAGTATCCCATTTGAATCCTGCTGGTGTGCATGTACAGGTGAAATATGTTGCCCACTGTTTAAAATTGAGCTGGAACAAGTGGCATTTGCTGTTTAACTGTCAGATTGCAGATTTGTTGACCTGGTGTGTGGTTAATATCCCTGAACGTAATGGGCCCATCCACTCGAAACAAAATCTAGTACAAAGTTCTTCTCTGTCAGCACAAATTGATTAGGAAAACACTTTTTTTTTTCTTTTTTTTTTTACAACAGCTTCAGAAAATGGTTCCATTATTCAACCCCAGAGACGTGATTGGACTGAGAAAACTTTACGACATGGCAAGGAGAGATGGGGACAATAAACAATAATATCGTTTATTTTGATAAAAAGGGTCGACAATAATCGTTCTTGGGGCATTTTGTATAATCGTGATGATCGGCAACAAAGGTAATCGTCATTGTATCAGCAGAATGTGCAGAAAAAAGTTGAAGAAAAGAGTCGACGGGGGGACAAAGAGGTCTGTTGTCTCGGGGTTTAGGGGCCCAGAATTGGACTCTCTTTCTATTAATTTGTATAAGAGGGGGCCCAATTGAAACTTCTTGGCCCGGGCCCCCAAATTTCAATTGACGGCCCTGCTCATTAAGAATATTCTCCGCTAGATTGTAGTTGTTTTCACTAATAACGAAGTACAATACGATACTATTAAAAATCAAACTTATTCATAGGATTAAAATAATAATTATTCATGTAACTATCAGCAACTTTGTGATATTATCGTTAATCGCAATGATTTTGTCCGTGATAATCGTGACACTACATTTCAATATCGTCCCAGGCCTAATAGTAAGCTGGGTGTGGGATGAGTGTCTAAAAGTTTCCGGTTCGAATCCCGCTCTCGACATAAACATTAGTTGAGCAAATCCACTGATCCACAGGTTGACGGTGCGATTCCAGCTCCCGCAGATGAATCCCGTCTTTGTGCGCTTGGACAAGACACTTAACCAATTCGCTTTGGGTGCCTTAAAGCTGGAAAAAAATGTGACTTTGTACCAATTATAAATCCTAACGAATAAATATAAGGTTGAATACTTTTGGATTTTATGAGTGGAGAGCATCAAATTTAAAGAATACAACCCGTTTTTCTTCACTTTGCAACTTCCTGCCCAACATAAATGCCATAAATCACCGTTTCTAGGGCGTGTTTACTTCTACTTGTGTATGAACTCTATTGTATCTGTTGCCCGGGTGTCATTTTTGGCAGCTACACGCCTCTGTCTCTAAAAACACCAAATGAGAACAACATGAGCCCTAACTCGATTAAGTCCTTTTTCGGGCCGACTGTGGTGGAGTAGCTGTGTCCACATAGATAGCGAAACACCCAGTCGTTTGCAGTGGTTGTAAATAAGAGGATTAATGGAGCCACTTTGAGCAGACAGACGCGGTGCACCGGGATCCACCGAGTCCGAGTCAAGCCCTGTGAAATAGGCCTAAATATGAGTGTGATGCACAAATGTCAAGTGGTAATTGTGGGAATAATAGGCTGAGTTGTGAAATGTCATCGTGGACCTCCTCTGCGGCCCTCACCTGTGCCCGTACAGAGCCGTCAGAGCTGTGACCTGAACCGTCCGTGCGCTCGCTACGGATCCAGCTAAGTGCTATGTGTTTAATAATGGGACGTACTCGGGGGGTTAAAGGTTATTGCCAACAGATTTGCGATAATAATGTTTTCAATGTATGTGTTTTTCTCAGAGTGAGGCAGGTAGAAGCAACGTCTTTTGTGTGTGTTTTCTGCAGTACGGTAACGCAAACAGCAGTATAATGCTCCCTACCGCTTCGAGGTCCTATATTATGCTATGTCTGTCTACATTTCCGAAGCTCAAAATGCTCTGTTCCACCTTGTGATGTCATGAAGTGGTATTTTTTTAGCTCGTTTTTAGCTTTTGTTCAGTAGAGATTGGCAGTTCCGGGGTTGAAATCATCCAGTGAAGGTGTATGGAGTTTAAAAACACAGTGAAGCTCTTCCTGTGTTACCACATGATGACATCACAAGGTGGAACGGAGTGTTTTCAGTTTGAGAGAAGAACTCTAAATGCCTAAATGTGCAGGATTTTTGTGTTAAACATGTGTGAATGAAACAAAACACAACTCCAGGTCTGTTTGTGATGAGAAAATATTAGAACATAGATCAGAAAACAGTGTGATTTGGGCAGTTTAATATGGGCCCTTTAATATGTGTGTATGGGCCATGTGAGCCAAGGAAATACCGCTGCTGTTGGCCTATTTGTAGCCATATCGCAGGAATAACTATTTTAAAATGTAAACTGAATCTTTATGTTCAGCTGGGGCATTAGATCAAGGCTGCATTTATAAAATATTTAAGAGAAAGGAACAGTTTTATCAAATTCGTATTTACACTTTTTAGTTTAGAGTTTGTAAGTTATGGTTTATGAGGCAACATCTACCAGAAGAACAGAATACATTTACAAAACTAGAGGTCGACCGATGTGGTGTTTTTATGACCGATGCCGATACCAATTGTTTAGAATCCTTAGCAACCGATGGCCATAAGCTCTGCCAATATTTTTAGACCGATATGCAGGGCTGATTTTTATTATTTTCCTCAAATTTACTGCAAACTCACTCACACTTAGCTCTTTTTTCCCCACAAATATTTAAGAGAGCTGTGCGGTTACATTTCATGCAGTTATTTCTTGGCACTTAAGCGTTCAAGTCGACTTTTATGGGTATTTTTAGGCATCAGATTGGCCAAAACAAAATATCTGCCTATTCTGGAAGTTTAAGGCTGATCAAAAAATACAGTAAGAAGTCATACAAAACCATTACATCTGTCTTTGAATTTATTAAGGAATAGAAAGCTTCAAACATGTCAACTGGGTAAAAAGTTGTAAGAGTGAAGGCGTTTCTGCTGCTCATCCAACTTCAGTTCTAGTCAGATTACTGCTGGACACTGCCTTATATCTGTCTGAAGGGGGGCGCTAACACTTACATGAATGTTTCTTTTACAGTGGATCATACCTGGACGACTGAGGGATTACACAGACGTCTTTGAGCATATGTCACCTGCCAATAGATTTGAAGCTGCACTGAAACAGCCCTCTCCAATCTGACATTTTGGGAGGATAATAATAATGTGAAGTCTGCAGTACCATAGCGTTTAGTGTACGGTCCCTCGTTTATCGCGGCTTACGTTCTAAAAATAACCTGCAATAGGTGAAATCCACGAAGTATCAGCTTTATTTTTTACAATTATTATATAAGTTTTAAGGCCGTAAAACTCCTCAACCCCCCCAACACCATCACAAGAGCAGCTCGGGACCACAATCTGCAGTCCATCTCGATCTTAAAGCTAGTAACCACTCCTTTGAAAATAGCGAGGTACAGATCTTAGCCAGAGAAAAAAAATGGTTTGAGAGGGGAGTTAGAGACAGTTTTTGTTACGAAAGACCATCCGTCTTTGAACAGAAATGGAGGCCTTAGACCAGGGGCGTCAAACTCACTTTCACAAAGGGCCACATCAACAAAATGGCCGCTCTCAAAGGGCCAGATGTAACTAACTGTAAGATAATTGTCACTAAATGCAACCAAATTTAATGTCAAATAAATGCAGCTACTTTTGAATCTTGTTAATTAACCGTTTCTATATTTATTACTTATTCAAGTTACAAATACTGCAGATGGATTTGTATAGATATGAAAAAAATGGCTGTTTAACTGTGTATCTAATGATAAACTGACATATTAAAACAGTCATACCTTTTAATTTACTTTGTCGTGGGCCACATAAAATGACATGGCGGGCCGCATTTGGCCCACGGGCCTTGAGTTTGACATATGTGCCTTAGACATTATCTGTCTCCTATTTATACAGTGGTCCCTTGTTTATCGCGGGGGTTACGCTCTAAAAATAACCCACAACAGGCGAAATCCGCTAAGTATCAGCTTTATTTTATACAATTATTCTCTTGCTGTAAAACCCCTCACCACACACTTTATACACTTTTCTCACACAGGCGTTAACATTTTCTCACATTTCTCTCTCGTTTAAACTCTCTCAAAGTTCAAACCTTCGTAGGCGTCTTTGTCGGTGCAGAACGTTTCATCGACATTGTGGGTTTTGTCGGGGAGAAAACAAATTGCAAACGTACAGCACTTCAGAGTCACACTGAGATCCAACGTTTATGTAAATTTGTCTGAACACATTCTGTACTGGACAGGAGACACGGCACGGATGAGACTGATGGACAATGGTCTACAGTCCAACAGCCAATCAGGACGCACAACATAATGCACGTTTATAGAGAAAACAAAAAACGTCTTCTATGTGTGTGATGTCGGCTCCGGCAGCAGCAGCTTGCGCCTCCACCTGACTTTATGAACAGTAACGTGCGCTGAGCTGTGAGGAAAAATCAAACTTCTTCCGCCGCCTCAATCTCCCAAGCGCCCCCAACTGACATCCCATAATATCATTGACGGCGCAGCGTACCTCCTCTTCTTCGGTCTGTGCATGCGGGGCCACGTGCACGTCAGCGGGGACACTCAGAATAGAAACACACAAGCCTCATGAAGGGAGCGTATTAGATTTTAATGTCCTTGTCAACTCCGCCGGTTTCACTTTTGAATTCTCGGTGGAGCCGTGTTACACCAGCCTCTTTCCAGCGTGACCTAAAACTCCCCTTTGGCTGTCAGAAGTGAACATGATGTGTCTCTAGTAATATGAACTAAATATTAGAGCTTCCAGTGTTACAGCCGTGGCTTTGTGTGTGGGGGGCTCTGCAGAACATGACGCGTTGATCAAATGTCGCAGTTTTTTGAATCGTTTGTGTTGACGTAGCTGAAGAGAAAATCCACTTTTGTCACTACTAAACTGCATAAGGTATGTTTTAATCGCACTATTTACTGTTCTGAGTGATTTTGTCGGACACTTTGGCGACTTTTTGGACACTTTTGGGATCATAATAACAGCTAGTTTCTTTAAAATTATTATTATTGTAGTAGAACGTTTTTAGATGATGCAAAATTCCAAAGGGGAAACACTCTCCCGCTTTCAGTTTGAACCATTTTAAACACATCTAAGCCTCGGTTATGTCTCAGTGATTAGTTTTTCTTGCTAAACTGAGTTCTCACATTGGCTTCTGTCATAGAAATAAATTTTAAAAAGCGGCAGTCTTTTGAACGGCTCTTTTTATATGAAGGGATTCAAAAGATTCCGATCCCATAAAAGAGCCAAAAGTCCCATCACCAAACGTAAATCTGCAGCTTTCTGGTCAAAAACATCTAAATCTAAACTTGTGCTTCCTTCAGTGTTGCCCCGTCACGATAATCACTATATCGACTAATCGTTCAGCTTATGAAAGGTGGAACTATTTGTTTTGGGGCTTAATATTTACTCTACAATTTCTTTGCAAAAGTGTGGAGATTTTTGCAATTTTGTATGTAATTTTTAGATAATATTTGCGGTCTAGTGCATAGAATAAATAACTTCTAATTGCTAATTAATGGTTCCTTCTGCTGTTAATTTGTTGCAGCTCAGGCCTTTTAATTACGTCTGTTTAAAACTGGCTTAAAGTAGTTTCAATATTATCGTTTATTAATTCATATATCGTGCTTCAAAATGTGTTATCGTGACTTCTGCAACTCCCAGTAGTTGGTGACATCGCGCAGAACTACCTTGATTACAAACACCTGGCTTGAAGGGCGGAGTTTGAAGTGTGGAAACCTGTTAGACCAATCACACCTCCAGACCCCGCCCCTCAGCCCCTTGCACTCTTCCCCTTGTGCTGCGTTCACGTGATCTCGAAAACTTGGACGATACGACCTCAGACTTAGGAAAACGGGAATCAACGCAACTCTGGTGGGAATTTCAGCGTGTATGGAAGCGTTGGACTCCGAATTCCCAAGTTTACGTCACCGTGACAGGAATCCGTTTGGGATTGGAGGACATTTTGTTTTATATTACACCGATGGTTCTACTTAACAAATGAAATTCATGTTTATATTCTAATTTATGAAGTTCTGAACAATTAAATTATTACTTTATTCACAATTTTCCTACAAAAAACAGAATATCCGAGTCTCCGAGGTTTTTTTTTTTTTGCACAATTTTCTAAGATATTTCTACAACTGTGTATAATTGCTATTGTTTCTACTCGTGCGTTTCACCGGCTGCTCTCGGTAACGCTCCGGTTTTGGGAATAATGTCAGATAATTACACGGCTATCTCCGAGTTTCCGAGATCACATGAATGCAGCGTTAATCCTACAAGCTCTACTCTATTTGAAATGCGATTGTGGGCGGAGTTTAGGTGTTTAGTCTCACGTTAAGTAAAGTTTTGCCCACTGGAAAATCTCACCGAATAATCCTGCATGACGGTATTTTTAGAACAGATGGATAGAGATGTTTTGAAACAATTTGAGCGTTCTTTCTTGAAACTGAACAGCGTTTTTCTGACATCACAGTCCTTCTAATGATCTTTGCCCACAGAAATACAGCAGTCAGTCTATGAAAAGCAGCTTACAATACTCCTCCACTTACGATTACCGGCACAAACACATTCCTGAATTCATAATAGGTTATTTTTATCCAAGGACAAATTGAATTACGTCTTCATAACAGCACATGATGTCTTTGTAACGGAGAACTTGAAGAACGGCAGCTATTGAGTAGACAAACACGTAGCATAGTGTAGATCCGGAATGGCCTATCCCTATCGAAAATGCAGCACTGTCTTTACACCATTGCATCAGTGAGGTTCTGCTGGACGGCCTGCGCCCCCTGAGGGATTTCTTCATAGTCCTATAGCACACAGCACCACCGCAGAAAATCCGCTTGAATTATTAAGAACTGAGATGGAGCGAATGGAGTGTGTGCATGAAGGAGCTGAGAGGAGCGAGCGCATAACATAAGACGCCGGCTACACTGGAAATACTGCCATGTGTGCGCATTTTTGTTGTGATTATAGTTATTAATCAAGTCAATTACATAAAAAAAAAAAAGAATAACACTGATTTAAATTCTCTTCTGATCAATATGACGCTTGTTTTGCCCTTCAAAGCCCGGAGCAAACTTGTCTAACCTTATGTAGCTTTTAAAACAGAAATCACTACGCTCTAAAAATAACCCACAACAGGCGAAATCCGTGAAGTATCAGCTTTATTTTTTACAATTATTCTACATGTTTTTGTCTGTAAAACCCCTCACCACACACTTTATACACTTTTCTCACACAGGCATTAACACAGGAGACTGATGGACAATGGTCTACTGTCCAACAGCCAATCAGGACGCACGACACAATCCGCAAAAGCATGCACAATCACACCAAAAAAATCCACAAAACGGCGAGATCGTGAAAGGTAAACTGCGATATAGCGAGGAACAACTGTACCGAAATCTGTTTGGTTTAAACCTAAAAGGACTCGCACCTCCTCAACTTGGATTGTAGTAGTTTAGCTTTAGAAAAAAAAAAAAAAGTAACAGCAAAGGCTACACACAGTTTCCAAATATGTTTTCCTCTCAGGTTCGGTTGATCAACTCGAAAGCTTAAGCTGGTGTGTACGGCGCAGCGATTCTCCCTGCGGTTCGACTTGTTTGTCTACTGCGGTACAGAGGAAATGTCTGGAGCAGCGGGGGACTGCATGTTAACTAGTGGCAGCAGCACATGCCCCACACACTTCCACGCGGTGTAGGAGGCAGACTGTGCTTTTATGTGGCCTATTATGTCCACGTTTCTAAGGTAACAGTATACACTCGCACATCCACAACGCTCTGCTTCCTGGTCGCTTTAGCCCCGCTGACATGGGTTGTTTGTTGGTTTATTTTGCTACGGGTTAACTCGGTGTGTGTGATGTCGCGTTGTCAGACAAAATGCTTTGTTTTGCCATGTTCCACAGCGTTTTATTACATTTACTCCATTACTGCTTTTTAAATTGTCCGAAATACAGTTAAAAGGATGCGTTCTTCCAGTCAACGCAGCCGTCTGTCCATGGATTTGATGAAAACTTGGCCCGGTGGTGTCTCCAAGGAGATATACACGTTTATCGTTATACTGTGGAACATTCTACGCATAGGCAACTGCAAATATGAAGGGACATTGTGAGTAAAGGCTGCGCTTCCGGTTCCATCGGCTCTGGCTGTGGTTCACTTTCTCGCTGTGTAACTGCTGCTGTCAGGCTCGTCGTTCTGACCTTTAAATGTTCGTATTAACCCGCTCTACGTGATCCTGCTGTTTTATTCTACTATTTTTGTCCCTAAATCAAGATATGAGCATTAATAATGGACAGGAAGTTGCGTTACCTTCAACAGTTTGGTTCCCGATTGGCTCTTTGGCTGCACGGATTTACAAATATGGGCTCCAGATTAGCCGCTATAACTGCTAGCCTCGAATAACATCTCCGCAGGGACTAGCAGGTGGCTGATCCTCCAGAAAAGTTACTTAATGCACCTTTAACTGGTCAGAATATACGTTTTAAAACTGAAATTTCCAGAGTTTGTGTCCAGTTTTGTTTGTTTTTTACCATGTAGCTGATCTCTGGGTCTCTCTTGAATTGATCACTTGAGCTGTTTTGCAGATTAGGATATTGTTTTTCAGATTTTCAGAGAGGCTACAAAACGAGCTGATAAAAGCTTAAAAGACAATTTGGTAATCTTCAAAACGATGGTGGTAATTCTCCCTTTTTGTGGTACATTTTATCAGTCCTTTCTTTATTTGGACAGGCCTACTTCAGTTTCCGTGAGATCATTTGAATATTGTCATTGGAATAAAAATATCAGGATAATCTTTCTGCTTTTACCCATTTACCCCTAAAACAGGGGTGTCAAACTCAAATTCTCAGTGGGCCAAAATTGAAAACTAAGACTAATCTCATGGGCCAAACTTGATATTTACTGAAAAATTGACTGCACCTGATGCTTAATTGTTAACTTTTTCATTTGGAAACAAACTTTAATTTTGCTTTAAGACAAAATCTGGAACAGGTTCAAGCTTGATATTACAAACATGAGAAATATATTTAAAGAAAAGGCACATCAGTAGTATTCATTTCTTATTTAAATAGGTAAAATAAATTCAGTTTCTCTCTGTAGTAATTAATTTCGCAGAGGTGACTAGTATCTTGGTTGCTAATGAGTGTCAACAGAAACGTAGGGGTCCAAAGCATTGTGGGATTTGTAGTATTAGTGGGCCAGGTTTAATACTCATTTGATATGATCTCACGAGCCAAATATAATTACACCGCGGGCCAGATTTTGCCCCCGGGCCTGAGTTTGACATATGTGCCCTACAACATCAGCCCTGGTTTGTGCGTTAAACGACTACGCAACGCTACCAAATCCTACGTGTATCACCGCTTTAAGAAAATAAAATTGAAGAGCAAAGTAAGTACGTCGCGGTGGGTTTTTACGCTGGCGGTGGTGAAAACGGGGATAGAACGGCAAAATGGCGTCTGAAAATAGGATTAAAGATTGCTCAAACGTGCGCGAATCACTCCGAATACAACTTCAAGAGGGTAAATGAGGAAAAGAAACAACTACAACACGGTTAAAACCTCCGAAAAGTCGATTTTTGCGTAATAGATCTGCTTTAAATCCCTCACTGAAACACATCTACCCGTCATCACATCCAACGATATCTGACGTCATAAAGCGAAAGTTCTACGTGGCGTAACTCTCGTCTGTGTTAGCTCACTTTCTACCACCTTTATGTGCCTTTTTAGTTGTGCCCCAAAATAGCTGTCGAGTGCAGGCCGGACTTCCCATGGTGCTTGGATGTGTACCAGGAGCCAGTTCAACATGGCGGTAGATCAATGTCATGGGCGACTCTCACTGAAGCCTGCACAAAGCCTCAGCCGTTGTTTACAGTTTAAACAGCAGGTGGCTCAGATAACAACCACTCCATCCACTGCCATTTGGACCATTCTGGGAACTACCAAGTTTATCTTTTCTGAAACTTTAGCGGTGTTTAAATACGGCGTTGTCTGGATCAGAGTGAGAGGGCGCTGCGTTTGCTTTGAAAATGTATAAAGTTTGGGTGTTTTTCTTCGGTTTAAATGGGGTGAGTTTGTTCTGTGAAGGTCACTATCGGTTAAAAGTTTGGACACACCCTTGCATATCTTTCGTGTTTCTATAAAATTAATAAAGTAGTAAAACAAAAACACAAATTGAATGAGATGGTGTGTCCAAACTTTTGCCTGGTAGTGTCTATAAGCCGTAACAAAGCCCTTAAAACTCGTTACACTTTAGTACTAATTAAAATCGATTAACTTACACATTGATAATGGACAGATGGACATTGTTCTTAGTAGTCGTAGTACTTTCTAGCAGCATACTTTTTCTTGTACTTGAGTAACGTTTGTAAGTACAGTACTCTTTCTCTGAATCCTGTTATGATTTCGCTATTTAAAATGTTTGAGGCCGATTCTTTGGAAAATACGAGAATCCGAGCAGATTCCCCAAGTACTTTTTCACTCCTTCTTGAGTAATTTTTTGAACCACTGATTTGTGCTTCAAGTAGGGGCGTCGACAGGGGGTGGGACTAGGGATGGGACAATAAATAATATCGTTTATCATGATTAAAAGGGTTGACAATAATCGTTCGTGGCATATTTGATATAATCGTGAGAATCGCCAACAAAGATCATCTGTTATATCTCCAGAATGTTCAGAAAAAAGCTACTTCTGTGCTAGATCATAGTTGTTTCATTTATTAAAAAGTACAATTATATAAAGACCCAGGACAGGCTGGAGGGACTATGTCTCTCGGCTGGCCTGGGAGCGCCTTGGGGTTCCACCGGAGGAGCTGGAGGAAGTGTCCGGGGTGAGGGAAGTCTGGGAGTCTCTGCTTAGACAGCTGCCCCTGCAACCCGGACCTGGATGAGCAGAACATGGAACTTATTCAAGATTAAACATGGAACTTATTCAAGATTAAACATGGAACTTATTCAAGATTAAAATTATAATTATTAATATCTGTAACATTTTAAACTGCAGCTTTAATCATTATCGTTATATTATTGTTAACCGCAATTATTTTGGCCATATCATCTTTACACAAAATATCAGTATCGGTCCATGCCTAGGTGGGACAAAGAGTTCTGTTGTCCCGGGCCCCATGGTGTTAGGGGCCCCAGAATTGGACCTTCTTTATATCAATTTATATCAGAGGGGGGCCTTTGTGAGGCTTAATGACTCGGGCCCCCAAATTTCTTTCAACGGGCCTGACTTCAAGTAGTTTTTTTATTTATTTTGAAGTTACAGTTGTCCCTCACTATATCGCGGTTCACTTTTCTGTTTCGCATATTTTTTTTTACATCGTCTGAACGTGCATTGTGTTCTTTGTCCTGATTGGCTGTTGGACTGTAGACCATTGTGTTGTGCGTCCTGATTGGCTGTTGGACTGTAGACCATTGTCCATCAGTCTCCTCCGTGCCGTGTCTCCTGTCCAGTACAGAATGTGTTCAGACAAATTCACATAAACGTTGGATCGCAGTGTGACTCTGAAGTGCTGTACGTTTGCAATTTGTTTTCTCCCCGACAAAACCCACAATGTCGATGAAACGTTCTGCACCGACAAAGACGCCTACGAAGGTTTGAACTTTGAGAGAGTTTAAACGAGAGAGAAATGTGAGAAAATGTTAACGCCTGTGTGAGAAAAGTGTATAAAGTGTGTGGTGAGGGGTTTTACAGACAAAAACATGTAGAATAATCGTAAAAAATAAAGCTGACACTTCACGGATTTCACCTATCCGAACGTGACCCCCGCGATAAACGAGGGACCGCTGTACACCACTTTCACTTAAGCAGAACTTGCGTGTTAGCGTCACTTTCTTCCCTCCAAACGCTCCACTCCGAGAGCACGAAAGCCTAAAAAAAAGTCGACTATTACAAGAAAATCTCAGCCTTTTACAGAATATTACATCACATGTCATTAGATCCATATATTCAATTAAATAACTGAAGCTAGCAGACTGTTCCTTGCGTCATTTTAATTAATCAGCCTTTGTTCTGTACGATTACCTGCCATATGCCACGCGCGCATCTGCTCCTCCCTAATTAAAAGTGACGCATTGGAAAGATGACCAGTTTGGCAGCGAATTTGATTGACAGCCGGTGCCTTTGCGTTGCGAGAGCTGCCGGAGCCATACCACGCACTTACAGCTGTCCAGATGAAACACCCTCCCCGCCGCCGGGACCTCGCTCGCGCTCTCCTTGTCACATACAAGTGCATATTGTTGTTTCATCCATATTTATATTCGGTTGCCGTGGTTCCCCGCCCCTCTCGTTTCTCCTTATAAGCGACGTTTCCCGCGAATGAGTGACCGACCGACCGACCGACGCTCGTTCCGCTGATCCTTTACGCTGAAAATAATTACATAGGAGTTAAGCGAGGTTGGAAATACTGTGACAAATGGAAGAGGATAAAAGAGAGAGGGGAGAGAGAGAGAGAAGTTACAGAAAGCAAGTCAAGGCTCACGCCGTCGTCATGGCAACACTTTAAAGGCCGATTCGCCCCCCCATCACCACCGCCACCCAACGCAATTAGAGCGGCTTTGAGGGCAAGGAGTATGAAAAATAATGGCGTGGAAGAGTCGTGCGAGAATTTAACCGAAACAATGGCGTTGAATGGACGGATTACAGGAGCTCATTGTGCGTCCGTCCGAGAGATTACGAGCGTCGCGGTTCGTTTTTTTCGGGATCGTGATTGCGTAAGTGCCAGTGGGGCGTGCGCGGGGTTACGTGTACGTTCGTGATGTCGTGGCGGCGTGGACGTAGGGGATCCTGAGGAGTGGGAAGAAAAATGGTTTTAGGATTGCGGTCGCCAAGGTGATTTTATCAATAAAAGTGAAGCTTGTAGGTTAGCGCTGTTATTACACGTAATCCTCCAAAGCCCCATTTGAGCCCATTAAGAACAATAAAGCAGAACCTTTCCGAGCACCTTTGAGTTATTGCTTTAAGATTGCAACTACGACCTGTCTGTTCTACGGAGCGGCTACGTCTGCTTATCTACGTTATGTTTTTGCTTCAACACAAAGGCGCTAATGCATGAGCGACTGCGTGAATTATGAACGTTAGCAATAGACTTTTCACGAAATTCTACATTTGCAGCAATTATTTGTAGCATGAAACATAAATTCAACAGGTGATTTTGTTTTTAATTTAAGTTGATTTGCTGGATTTAAATGATCGAGTAAAATCATCAGTAAAAAGCGACTATTAATAGGCTCTGTGCACATTAGCGCGCGGAAACGTCACTTTTAGCTTCACTGTAAGCGTCAGTGTTAGCGTCAGTGTTAGCGTCACTGTTAACGTCATTGTTTGCGTCACTGTTTGTGTCATTGTTAGCGTCACTGTAAGCGTCACTGTAAGCGTCACTGTAAGTGTCAGTGTTTGCGTCACTGTTAGCGTCACTGTTAGCGTCGCTGTTAGCGTCGCTGTTAGCGTCACTGTTAGCGTCACTGTAAGCGTCACTGTAAGCGTCACTGTAAGTGTCAGTGTTTGCGTCACTGTTAGCGTCACTGTAAGCATCACTGTTAGTGTCGCTGTTAGCGTCGCTGTTAGCGTCACTGTTAGCGTCACTGTAAGCGTCACTGTTAGCGTCACTGTAAGCATCATTGTTAGTGTCATTGTTAGCGTCACTGTAAGCGTCATTGTTAGTATCATTGTTAGCTTCACTGTTAGCGCCACTACTTCCTGTTCAGTTTTATCTCTATGAGGTTTTTCCCAAGTCACGTTAAAATTTATAAATATTTAAAGATGAGGCAGTGGACCGGGAGCTGCAGGTGGGTTAGGGGTCAGGGGTCAGAGGTTTAGGTGGTTAGGGTCAGAGTGTGGACAGGGAGCTGTGTATGGATGTCACTGACAACATGTTAAACACGACATAATTAAAATGAAAACTTCACCAGAGACACGAGATTCGTGTGAGTTTGTGTCTCAGTGCTAACGCTAACGCTAAATTTGGGGCGTAATAAACATTAAAACAACACCACAAACTGAACAAATAAAATAACTGGTCGTCTTTATTGTAATTAATTCGAATTTTCATAGGTTGTTTAGTTTATGTTTTCTTTTTTAATAACATTTTAATTAAAAAAACGAGCCTATTGCTGACTCATTGACTACTCGCGCATTTCTTTTACAATTTCAGTCGTTATTATTAATAATTGTAGCCCTGAATTCAAATACAGCCTCATAAATCGGGATGCGCTGATCCAAAACTGGTATCAAATATTTTTTCAGCTGATATTTTGGTTGGACGCGTAAATGGATATAATAAAACCGTAATAAGTGTCATAACATTTGAATTTTTAACAGATATATATCACATTTGGATCAGTTTTGTCGTATTTTATGTTAGTTTAAAACGAAATAAATGCTGTTTTTAGTCTCTGCGCTGGTATCGGTCGATATCGGGAGTATCGGCAGATGCTTAAAGCCGGTATCGAAATTGCTACGGCAACAGAAAAAGCTGGATCGATGCCTTTTTTTGCAAATAAACCACGAAAAGTCAATCGCAGCAAGTGGGTTATCGTCTCACTCCCACTCTCGTCCACTCTGGCCTCTTCAGCTCAAGTAACGATAACAAAATGTAGTGTAAAAAAAACAGAGGTGTGAAATGAAAGAAATGGAAGAAACGAAAGAAATGAGTGGGCGGGCGATTCTTGTGAGTTTGAGCGTATGAACTGATTAACTGTCGATCAGAGTTTGCGTTTTATTGCCAGACTAATAGACGATTAATAGACCCATCGCAATAAAATAATCATGTTAAAATAAATATCCATAAATAAATATAATAAAATGGTCGTATTCCGATAATTCTAATGGTTTTCTGGACTGTACAGACTTTAAAACACATATCAAACAGCATTTTATAACAAAGACAGTATTAATGAATTGAAATGCAAGAACAAAGAATAAACGATTTCAAGAGTTTCATTAATAATTCATGTTATCTGTAAATATTCTCCATGGTTTGAGTGTAATGAGCTAATAGGGCAAAATAACAGCTGGCTAGTCAACTCATTCATTGTACTCATAGACTGTATATATAAATGGACATAGCTAACCCGCTATTTTCCATGTAAAACATATTGATTTTAGTACGATCCTTTTGAAAGTCCAGAATCTTGGTGACAAATCTTCATATCCAAAGCATCAGTGCTCGATGGAACTTGTATTGGACGGGTCTGAGCTCTACTTTTATAAATACAGTGCGTTTTGTGTGGCTTTTGTATAGACTGTATATATAAATGGACATAGCTAACCCGCTAGCCGCTGCGTTCCAAATAAGAAGTGATCACGGGCGCGTTTCTGGCTCTATCAACGCACTTTTAACTTCACTTTAGATCGAAAAACTGTCGCTTCTCTCTCTGTAAACGCTTTCTGTCACTCATTTTGGTCTTAAATGTTCGTATTAACCTCCTTTACATAATCCTGATGTTTTTATTTCGCTATTTTGTCCGTAACTCGAGATGTGAACATTAATAACAGACAAATCAGGCGACTTTTTTTTCCCTGAGGTCACTCCCGCTAGCGTTAGCAACAGGTTTGATTGACAGCGTTGCTAAGCGAATGCAGTGTGTGGGCGAGAAGGGGCGTTATATTCAACAGCGTCGCTTCAGATTGGCTCTTTGGTTGCTATGATACTATGAAAATCTGCTCCAAATTCGCCGCTGTAACTGCTCTAGCCTCGATTAGCTTCATTTGACTGAAACTGAACGCTGTTAGTGACGTCACGCTCGCTAAGTCCACTTCTTTATACAGTCTAAAAAGCTGTATTTACAATAAAGCCACAGTACATGCAGTTGGTTTGTTTTTCCATATTTATTTGAACCCGCACACAAAGCCATTTCAAGTCTCCAGTCCTTTCAAAGCTCTCCCTCTGCTCCAGTACAATATACAGTATATCAATGAACCCCCCTGTGAGCTTCCTGCATTGTGCATTTTCCCATCACCCACCCCCCCTTCCCCGCTGCCCGTTCACGCGGCGACTCCACATCAACTCCGCTCATGTGGCAAGCGCTCGGAAAAAGGAGGGGTGGGGGGGGCAATAAGGATATTTTTCACTGCACATCCAGGGCAAATTGTGTGACTTGTGTGCTGTGTCCGTAGCCCACTGAATGTTTATCATATCCACTGGCCCAAGCCTACGACCCCTAGAGGTAATTGATTTCTGCCGCTCTGATGCCCTTTCATGTCTCTATATCCCCGCGCTGTGTTCGCTCATTTGTATCAGGATTTCTTGCGCAAGCGTTATCTGCATGTCCCACACTCTCCAATCCATATAATCTAGTGTTTTCGGTCCGAGGCGTCATTCTAAACCTGATACCGTGCTCCTGGTCAGGGTTTGCCAGGCCTCAGTGACCCAACCTGCACAAGACGACGTCACTCACAGCGTTTAGCTCCTGTCGAATGAAGCTCGTCGAGGCTAGCGGTTATAGCGGCTAATTTGGAGCAGAGTTTTTTTTTATTTGGAATTCCGACCGTGAGTATCGTAGCAACCAAAGAGCCAATCGGGAGCGAGGATGTAGAAAGTAACGCCCCATCGTACCCGCACTACTGGTTTAGCAGGGAGCGGGCCCTTAGCGACGCTGTCAATCAAACCTGTTGCTAAGGCTAGTGGGAGGGACCTCAGGAAAAGAAGGCGCCTGATTTGTTTGTTATCAATGTTCATATCTTGATTTACGGACACAATAGTGCAAAAAAACCCAAAAAACACAAGGATCATGTAGAGCGGGTTAATACGAACATTTTAAGAGCAAAATTCCAAGATGGCGTCACGTACAGTCGCCCTGCCCTGGTGATTCGATGCGCTGTGTGTTGTTTGTTGGTTGTTCTAATGTTGTTGTTGTATATATCTACCTCAAAGCATTTTATTTTCTTTTTAAACATATCTTTTTTAACTTTATGCGTGTCTTTATTTGTATTTATTCAGCGTTTTTATGTTGCACTTTATCACCAAAAAAAGTTCCTAGTTTGTGAGCTGTGTTCACCGACGATGGCAATAAAAGTCTTTTGATTCTGATTCTGAGTCTGACAGCAGCAGAGAGGAGACACAGTTTTTCAATAGAAAGTGAATTGGAGCCAGAGTCGATGGAACCAGAGGCACATCCATGATCATTTCCTGTTTGGAACACGGCGGCTAGCAGATTAGCTATATCCATTTATATATACAGTCTATGACGAATAAAGAAAAAAGGAAAGAGAAAAAGAACATAAGTTGCACTGGAGTATAAGTCGCACCAGCCAAAAAATGCATAATAATAAAGAAAAAACATCTATTTCACATGTAAATTGCAAAAAAAGTGTGACTTATACTCCAGAAAATACGGTAGTTATGATAATAGTTTGGAAATAAGGCACCTGATTTCCTTGTTATTAATGTTCACATCTTGTTTTAAGGACATAATATCGAAATAAAAACACCAGGATCATGTAGAGCGGGTTAATATAAACATTTAAGAGCAAAATGACGAGTCTGACAGCAGCAGGTACAGAGAGAGGACCCAGTTTTTCAGCTTAAAGTGAATTGAAGCCAGAATCAAAAGAGCTAGAAGTGCGTCCACGCTCGCTTCTTATCTGGAACACAACGGCTAGCAGGTTAGCTACGTCCATTTATATAAACAGGCTATGGAAAAGCCGCACAAACCCACTGTAGTTATAAAAGTAGAGCTTTTCCTTCGCTCATGCATAAATACAAGTTCCATAGAGCGATGATTCTTTGGATATGAAGATTTGTCACCAAAATTCAGGACTTTCAAAAGGATTATAATAAAATCAGTATGTTTTACATGGAAAATAGCTCTGAACAAACCCCAGTATTTTTCACCCACGGGACCACGGGAGTTCTTAAAAGGCCACCCAATTCTGAGAGAAAATTACGACGCTGCTCCTGGTGTAAATGTGGGACTTGCTGTTGCTTTTCAATTTCAGATTCAGTGTTTTACCTGTGCTTTAAGTTGTCAAAAATAAATAACCAGACACTAATCGCTACTTAAACTAATATCAAAACTAGAAACAGATTTGAGGAGGTCAATATAAAAAAAAACAACAACATGTTTTTAGCTAGCATAAGCATTTAACTAGCATAAAACCACAGGATCTTTCCTAAAAAAATCACGTTTGAAATTTCGTTTCTGTGGCAACACTACCTGTTCTTGAATTTGATCTGGGCTTTTATCTTTCTTATCAATAGCGGAGAAAAAAACTCACTTCATAATCTCGTCTGGGATTGAGATTGGAATTTAAATGAAGAACGGAGAACGCTTCACAAAAAACATGAAAAACGTCTTTTAAGATTGTCTCAGGTTGGTTTTCCTAAGCGGTCGGCAATCATCCAAACAGAACCTGTGTGAAGACGCCACACTTCCACACGGTGATTTTGTCTTATTTCTAAATCCTCATCTTATCAACCTCATGATGTTGGTTTGAGCGATACCAGAAGAAACGGTTTTGATTTGACAACGACAACAAGCGATACTTTTGTAGGTTGGGAGGACGATTAATGACAGATAATAAGATTTGTCGTATATGTCGAGGTAAAGGGGGTCATTAATATTCACCTCACCATCGACATCATTTGCTTTTGGGGTATTTAACGCAAAAGTATAACATTTGATCGTTATTTTACATTTTGTCGACGGTAAACCATCATTTTGTTCTAATAAAAACAGGTCCATTGACTTCATAATGGCATTTCTGTGTGACAAACTTTACATTTTAAACTAGCTGTGTAATATTGTCTTTTTTTAACCCTAAATGTATGACCTGGAGTTTTTATATTTTTAATCTTTGTGGGTAAATGCAGAGCTGATGGCGGGTACAGGGGGTAAGTCAAAGGTTAAGCTTAACCTTTCAGATCGAGTGCTTCTCCTCTGTCGCCCAGTTAAGTGTGCAGAAAAGATAGGGGGTAAGTGAAAACAGCTATTTTCTGCACCACACCTGAAAACAGGATTACTCGAACGTGCCTGAATCAATCGAAATACTACTTTGTGTAAGATAATGCTGAAGGAACACGTTTATAAAATAAGAAAAGTCTATGTCACATTTGTCGTCTTTAACAAATTATAACAAAAAATAAATCCTTCATCGACTCCAGTTCACTTTCTATTGAAAAACTGTGGCTCCTCTCTCTGTAACTGCTGCTGTCAGACTCGTCATTTTGGTCTTAAATGTTCGTAAAGTGGTCCCTCGTTATTTTTACGTGCTAAAAATAACCCGCAGTAGGTGAAAGTGAAGTATCAGCTTTATTTTTTACAATTATTCTCTGTTTTTTTGCTGTAAAACCCCTCACCACACACTTTATACACTTTTCTCACACAGGCGTTAACATTTTCTCTCTTGTTTATTAATCAATCAATCAAACTGTATTTCTATAGCACCTTCCAACAACCAAAGCTGCCCAAAGTGCTGTACAACATTAAAAAAACACGATTAAAAGCAATAAACATCATACAAATCAACAGAGCATATTACACCATTAAAATAAAGAAAGAGTCACAGGGCCACTAAGTTTTAAAAGCCGTTCTAAATAAATAATTTTTAAGTTTGGCTTTAAACAGAGGCAGGTCAGAGATGGAACGCAACTCTATGGGCAACGAGTTCCAGAGTTTTGGACCGGGAACCTCCAGCAGATGTTGCCCAGCAGGTCGTAGAGCTCTGCTGGGTTGGTGAGGGGTCAAAATGTCACACAGATAAGAAGGTGCAATTAAAAACAAACATCACAATTTTAAAATGAATTCTGAACTGGACAGGGACCCAGCGCAAAGAGTGACAGGACAGGGGTGATGTGGTCATGTTTGCGACTTGTTAGTGAGCGTGTTTAAACTCTCTCAAAGTTCAAACCTTCGTAGGCGTCTTTGTCGGTGCGGAACGTTTCATCGACATTGTGGGTTTTGTCGGGGAGAAAACAAATCGCAAACGTACAGCACTTCAGAGTCACACTGCGATCCGACGTTTATGTGAATTTGTCTGAACACATTTTGTACTATGGAGGAGACTGATGGACAATGGTCTACAGTCCAACAGCCAATCAGGACGCACGACACAACGCACGCTCAAAAGAAAATCTGCGAAACAGCGAGACCACGAAAGGTGAACCACGATATACTGAGGGACAACTGTATTAACCCACTCTACATGATTCTGCTGTTTTTTATTTCACTATTGTGTCGGTAAATCAAGATATGAACATTAATAACAGACAAATCATGAGGTCACTCCCGCTAGCCTTAGCAACAGGTTTGATTGACAGCGTTGCTAAGGACCTGCTCCCTGCTAACCCAGTGATGGACGCACTTTTGTTTACTTTGACTTAGCTCTTCCTCCTTTTCCTCCTCGTCCTTATTTGGGCATCCCTTCCTCAGCGTTTGCATACATCTTCCGAGCCCGATCCCTCCCTCCCCGCTCTCCGCCCGCCCGTACGCACCAGGTCCCGTCCCTCAGCTCGGTTTCCGCACGGATCATTTCTCCGACGACATCACATTATCACCGCAAAACCGCAAACATAGCTGCCAGGCCTGTCACTTTGAGCAACGCACTCGAGAGATTCCCAACTTCCCATCGCCGCCGCGCATTCGCTTATTTCGAATTCATGCATTTGCCATTTGAATATTTCACACGGATTGACTTAATTCTCAAAATAAGCTTCGTTTTTTTTTTGTTTTTTTTTTTGGAGGGGATTTACAAACTGACCGCAGATGACCTTGTTTTCAATTTCCCTTCACTGCTTCAAAATATGAAAGTGAAAAAGACGCCTCAAGGGTTTTCGGGTGTTTTTTATTTATTTATTTTGCACTGGCTGCGATTGGTGCAGTCAAAACGCTCCATGTTGGTGGTATCAGACTTCTGAATTCTGAATTATTTAGCATTTTTCACAGCGCAGTTCAGTTAAGGCGAAAGTTGGTCAGTGTTTTGTCAGGAAATGGATAGATTTAAGTGGTGGAAAGTGCACTTGAGCGTAACACAGATTAACCTCTCTGTCTGCAGTGGTGCCGCGATGGCCTGCGCGCTGAATGGAGTGTTTCCCGGCGAACGAAGCTAAAATAACGACGGGTCCGAAGCGTCTACATGTGTGTTCTAGGTGCGAACGCAAACGACTTACAGATCTTGGCCGAAGCTCGAAGATTAAACTCACGCCGTCGGTTTAATTGGACAATCAAATGCGTTGCTTGTTAAAAAGGCATTATGTAATTCTGCCCTCAGCTGTGATGTAACCAACAGCTCCTGGGAGGTTTCAAAATCCAGTGTTGTGCGTATGTGTGTGCGCGTTTGTGTGTGTTTTTCTGGTATTTAGTCATATGCCAACCAACTGTTTTATATTTTGCTCATTGTAAACTGCTGTATTGAGCTAAAATGGCTACGCATGCATGTTAGGGATGGGTGAGATTGACGAAAATGATTCTCGATCGAGTTTCGCAGCGATTTTCAGACAATATGTTCACGTCTATAAATGTTTTGGATGAATGGAGCATAAAATTAGCCAGAAAAGAGCCAGAATATCACTTGAATATCACTTTATATACCCTCGTTTCTACTCATTTTCTTTGTAACCAGCTCTTTGTGTTGTTATTTTGAATTGTTTCATGTAAAGACGTTCTAATTCTCTAACAACTGCGATATGACCCATTTTTCAATATATCGTCTGCCCCGTGTATAGAGAACCACCAATTAAAGTGTCTTTCCAAACCATTTATGTTCAATTCAACAAAACATACAGACACATAACAGTTAGAAAAAGTCACTAGTGCAATGGCTCCTCTCCTTTTTATTCCCTGTTGTGGACTTTTTTATAAATGACTTTGAATAACAAGCATAAAACATGTTCCTAAAGACTACACTATTGTATGTTCTTATGGCGTTATTGTTAAATCAGACCTTTTGTGCTTGGATCTGCTCTAAAGTTATAATCTACGACACCGGTGGATCATTGTGTCATAATTTGGACATGTTAAATCACAATATTCATCTGAGAAATGTATTCAAAATTATTAATAATGCAGCTCCATCTACATTGAAAAAATGTATTAAACTTTCTTCCGAACAAACTCGGTCTCTGTGAATCCAAATTGCATAGATCCAAACAGATCCTCGGCCTTTCCTCAGTCGCTTTTTCATTTCAAACCATCAGACAGAGAATCAGCTCCAGACTCTGAAAGCATCTGTAGATTTCAATAATTTTACTAGAAATCTGAAAAAGTACATTTTAGATAATCAAATGTTTAGTTACTGTATTTTCCGGAGTATAAACCGCACTGGAGTATAAGTCGCACCAGCCAAAAAATACATAATAATGAAGAAAAAACATATATTTCACATATAAATCGCATCTGAGTATAAGTCCCTGGCCAAACTATGAAAAAAGTGTGACTTATAGGCCAGAAAATACGATAAACGATGAGGGGAAACAACTAAAACATGGCTAAAAGCTCTGAATAGCTCCGCTTTAAGTTGTCTGCATCTTTAAAAGTGCATGTTTCCAGCAGAATTGGCTCGTTTATATTCAAGGGTTGATCTGCAAAATGGCATCTTGAAAATAATTGATTAAAGAGTACACAAACAGGAATCACTACAAATACAACTTCAAGTGATTACCATATTTTCCGGAGTATAAGTCGCACCAGAGTATAAGTCGCACCAGCCAAAAAATACATAATAATGAAGAAAAAAACATATATTTCATATATAAATCGCATCTGAGTATAAGTCCCTGGCCAAACTATGAAAAAATATGCAACTAATAGGCCAGAAATTACGATAAATGATGAGGCGAAACAAAATAAAACACGGAATACGTCCGTTTTAAATTCCCTGCGTGTTAGAAAGTGCATTTTTCCAGCAGAATTGTCTCACCTACATTCAGTTATTTCATGAGGAAAGTTGTTTAATGAGTAAACGGTTGCTTTATCTTCCGTACAGCACGCGTAGACCACAGCGAATACTAAAATACCACAAATACAAACGCACTATTCACTGGTCATACTCCGGCTACTGCTGCTGGGAAGTTTGCGCTATAGATTTCAGATCCAGCAGACGCCTCGCAGATCTCACATGCGTCTAAAATAGCGCAGGGAACGCCGGTGTAAGTAAAGCGAGGCCGTGTCGGTCGATCGGGAAGACGCCATTTAATCTCCATAGCATTATCGAGGCTTAGAGACTGTGGTAGTGCTGATGTACGCGTTACCTTCAAGTTACAGCAGCCCCGCGGAGGGAAGAAGTGAACGAGATCGATGGAGTGGTCAAGAGAAGGGAACACGGGAGGGACCTAGGGGTTTCTTGAAGGGTTTGTCTGGTATACGGCAGGACACGTACGAGTGTATGTGACGTACACGGGGCCAGACAGGTGCGTTGGTTCTACTGATGATAGACGGAGGTATACAGACGGAGGCAGTGTGAAAAATTGATGTGGCCTACTTACAGCAGCTGAGCAGAGGCAGGGAGGGGAGGAGGGAAGACGGGAGGGGGCTGGGAATGATGTTAGATTTGGGAAGTGAGTCCAGCTTTTCGTGCATTACATCATTGTGGAACTGGGTGTGAACGCCTACAACTACAGCCTAGTGTTTTGCCGATGTATATTGTAGTTTGTGGGGTTGTTTTTAAGTGCATTTGTTTGTGTATTACCTTAAATAACTGTGGTACCTTTTGGAATTTTCCTTTCCCACCTTGGACCTTGGACAGATTTGAGCCATAATGGAAACACAAACTTGAAACACTAGTTCAGGTATTTGATCATTCTTCTTTTTCTTGTTTGTTTTCAATTCGGAAATTGGATTTGGCAAAACCCTTATAAAATTTGTGAATGAAAGTGCTTGAGTTTTTATGAAAGGTTTTTCTTTTAGATGCTCGGTGTACTCTCTGGTGGAGAACATAGCTGTCGCCATGGAGACGAGCACCAGACCATTATATACAGTACGTCAGATATCGCCTCGCTTTTCTCTGCAGGGTTTGGTCTACAGTTTAGTACTAACTATTATCATAACTACCGTATTTTCCGAACTATAACATGCACTTTTTTTCATAGTTTCATAGTTTGGCCGGGGGTGCGACTTATACTCAGATCTAATTTACATGTGAAATATGTTTTTTTTCTTCATTATTATACTTTTTTTGGCTGGTGTGACTTATACTCCGAAAAGTATGGTAGTCTTTTTTTATCACCATGTCGTAGGCTGTATATATAAATGGACATAGCTAACCTGCTAGCCACGTTCCAAATAGGAAGTGATCATGGGTGCGCTTCCGGCTCCATCAGAATCAACTCCAATTTGCTTTACAGTGATCGCTCGTTTATCGCGGGGGTTATGTTCTAAAAATAACCCGCAACAAGCGAAATCCGCGAAGTATCAGCTTTATTTTGTACAATTATTCTCTCTGTTTTTGTCTGTAAAACCCCTCACCACACACTTTATACACTTTTCTCACACAGGCGTTAACATTTTCTCACATTTCTCTCTCGTTTAAACTCTCTCAAAGTTCAAACCTTCGTAGGCGTCTTTGTCGGTGCAGAACGTTTCATCGACATTGTGGGTTTTGTCGGGGAGAAAACAAATTGCAAACATACAGCACTTCAGAGTCACACTGCGATCCAACGTTTATGTGAATTTGCCTGAACACATTCTGTACTGGACAGGAGACACGGCACGGAGGAGACTGATGGACAATGGTCTACAGTCCAACAGCCAATCAGATCGCAGGACACAATGCACGTTCATTCTCCTGTGCAAAAAAATCTGTGAAACAGCGAGACCACGTAAGGTGAACCGCGATATAGCGAAGGATAACTATACATTGAACCTCTCTCTCTGTAACTGCTGCTGTCAGACTCGTCATTTTGGTCTTAAATGTTCGTATTAACCCTCTACATGATCCTGGTGTTTTTTTATTTTTGTAAGAATGTTCATTTCTGGTGTAAGCGTCAAAGAGGACCAAGAGTCTGAAACATAAAGCCAGAAGGTTTAATCAGTTCCACACAGGTAAAGTGAACGACGACGCAAACGGACTCTCCAGAAAGGATAGAAGAGCGTCCTGAGATGTGCGTGTTGACAGCTTTTATAGTGTCTCTAAATGTATGTTCGTATGTGCGCTGGTTCTGCACAACATCTTCATGAGGCCCCACGCATTCCATTGTTCTGCATGTGTTATTTACTTCAGCGTTAGTAAATCAAGATACTAGATACTTGATGCAGCGCTGCACTGCTAGAAAATCCCTTTCATTTCGCCATTGTGTCCATAAATCAAGATATGAACTTTAATAACAAACGGATCAGGCAGCTTCTTTCCCCGACGTCGCTCCCGCTAGCGTTAGCAACAGGTTTGATTGACAGCGTTGCTAAGCACTTGCAGCGTCCTTAACCAGCGGTGCGAGCGGGAAGGGTCGTTACCTCCAACAACCTCGCTCCGTATTGGCTCTTTGGTTGCTAAGATACTCGTGGTCGGATTTCCTAATGTGCGACTCGCCTCCAAATTAGCCGCTATAACTGCTAGCCTCGATGAGCTTCATTTATACAGTCTAAAGACCACGTACAAATTCACGAATCTAACAAAAGCAGGTAGTCATTCTTACTCTGCTTGACTGTTTTAATTTAGCAAACAAAACAAAAAAGACAATAAAAAACGCCAAAGTCTACAGCTTCGAGAAAAACTAACTTAGCATACCCTCGTTTTCCTCTCACATCTCACTCCTCTCAGTAAAAAAACCCAGCCCACGATGTCGTTCATTAGCCTGCCTCACAGCGTTAGTCCTTATTTAACCAAATGCACAGCTTTATCTGCCCTCCTCCCCGTTTAAACAAGCCTGGGAGAGGGTCGGGTCCCTTAAGGAGTCAGCAGAATGGAAAACACTGCCCGTTAATCAACAAACGGCAACGCAGATCAACTGAGCGGTCCTCCCGTTTTAGCACGTTTACTCACAGGAACAATTTAATGACCAAAAAGGATTTATAGGGGCTTATTTTGTGCCCAGAGATGCTGCTGTGTTTGTCCTTTACGTTGGTGCTGAGCTCAGCAGTGGGGGGCCAATTCAGCAGGATGACCAGGACCCACCGGAGGTTCAGGTAACGGACCCCAAATTCATTTCTGTGATACCAGGGAAATAGATCAATATAAACCATTTAAAGGAATCGAAATGCCTTGCCAGGATTCAGGCCTCTTTTGGATTATGCAGTTACAATCGAGTTTGATTGGTCATAAAATAAACGTTTTTATCTGGATGTTGACAGATACAAGATGTAGTGAACATTTTTTATTGAAACTACCAAGATTATTGAAATATTATCATCCAAAACCATTAGATTTGGCCTAAAAGCCTCAATATTTAAGGTCCTATAATACACAAAATGGACTTTTGTGAGCGTTAAATCATGTTATAATGTTGTAATCTCATCAAAAACAGACCTGGAGTTGTGTTTTGTTTCATTCACACATGTTTGAGTGACTTTATTATTAGTCTGTCTACATCTCCAAAGCTCAAAATGCTCCGTTCCACTTTGTGATGTCATCAAGTGGTAGTTTTCAAGTTAATTTTCACCTTTTGTTCAGTAGAAATGGGCAATTCCAAGGCAGAAATGATTCTAGAAATGAAGGTGTTTGGAGTTTAAAAACACAGTGGAGCACTTCCTGTATCACCACATGATGACATCACAAGGTGGAACAGAGTGTTTTCAGTTTGAGAGAAAACAAACTCAGCTTAAATGTGCAGGTTTTGTGTGTTAAACGTGTGAATAAAACAAAAAAAACACAACTCCAGGTCTGTTTGTGACGAGGAAACGGCATTAAAACAGTGTAATATGGGCACTTTAATAAAATAAAATTCGTTTCACAATGTTTTTCTTCCTCATAATGATACAACATTTAACTCATATCTGTTTATTTTGTTCCCGGCTCAATGTCACAGAGTTGGAAAAGGCTAAACCTGTGCAGCCAAAATATAGAAATGATTATATTACAAACAACACCAAGTTTGGATTTATTTATTTCGCCAACAAATCAAATCTAAAATTGTATTTACATGAAGTCTGCCAGTTTGTAGACAATATTACAAGCGCGTCTTTTCGTTCCTAAATAAATGGAACGGCGTAATTACACGACGCTGCTTTGTGCGCCTAACAGACAGGAGTAATTTAGCCGAAGCTTTGTGACCAGATATTATTTCCTCTGTTGTGAAAAACGCATCATTTCTAAATAATTTTTGTATTTGCATGGATATTACGGCTACAGCGTTTGGTTCTTTACACTCATCAGGACGGTTATTACATTAACATTTGGGCAAACGGTAAACTGCAGATTTGTTTTTTGTGTGCTCTGGGAGATTACATAACCTGATGTGTGTTTACAGTGCTTCATTTTAAACGTCTAAAAGTCGTCCAGGCGTCTTCAGTTTTCTTTAAAATTTCTCTAAACCATCACAATAGGACTCCTGCCTGTATGAGTCAGTATAAATTGTATATAAATATTTAACAGTTTGGATTTAATTAAATACATTCTGTGAGATAATGCCATATTTGTGTTTTTTTGTTTTTTTTGTGTGTCATTTTTAAGATCTTACAGTTTTGTAGTTAAACTTTTCTTTAAGACTTCAGACCAAATCTCTGATAAACCAAACACTACATACGATCAGTCACTTAGTCCACTTCTTTATACAGTCTATAGATCATGTGCAAATTATTATTACTTTATATTTAATTTAATTTAATGTAATTTTATTTATTTTATTTTATTTTATTTTATTTTATTTTATTTTATTTTATTTATTATATTTTATACTTTTATTTATTTATTTATTTTCTGCTTAACTGTTTTAATTTGCCAAACAAAAAAATAACAAACAAAAAAAGCCAAAGTCTATATGCATCCCAAATAGTTCCACAAAATTAGGCATAAATAGCTAGCATTTTTTACAAGTTCTTTTTTTTTTTTTTCTCGCTTATAAAGATCATAAAAAACTTACCCCTCTACACAGATCTTACCAGTAACTTGGCCTTAATACATTTAAATCAGACCTGTTATGCCTGTGTCGCTCTATAGTTATAATCAACGACACCTGTGAATCGTTATGTTATAATTTGCACATTTTAAATCACAATATTCATCTAAAACGACTTAAAAAAAGAAACAAATCCGCTGAGTTCCGCATTAGAAAACGGCGGTGTCCAATGGGAGCTGACGTCGCCAATGGTACGATATTATTTCGAAATTATCGCCATATTTTTTGCATTATTTTGGACACATACGTTTCTTTTTAAAATGTTTCCGCTTCCTTTTTGTGAAACTTTCTGTTATATAAATTAAGACAACGGTTACGTGTCCATCTACGTCGTCTGCACTGATTTGGAGCAAAGGATCATGGTCTTTGTAGTTTTATACATCACAATATTTTGATTATACAACTTTAGAAAACTGCGGTGTCCAATGGGAGCTGACGTCGCCGTAAACGTCATCGCGACAAAGCGGCGTGTAGCTGTTGGCGCCCCCTTATGGACAGCTGCAAGTGACGCTAATGAGCAGCAGTTTTTTTTCTTTTATTTGTACCAAAATGATGACGAGACGCTGCCGAATCCTACGAGTATCACCGATTTAAGAAAATAAAACTGGAGAACGAAGTGCGTACGTCATAGTGGAGGTGAAACCGGGGATTGATCGACAAAATAGCGTCTTGAAAATAATCGATTAAAAGATTACTCAAACGTAAATCGCTCCAAATACAACTTTTAGAGCAGGGGTCACCAACCTTTTTTAACCTGAGAGCTACTTTATGGGCACTGAGTCATACGAAGGGCTACCAGTTTGAGACGCTCTTCTGAAATAACACATTTGCTCAGTTTGCCTTTAGTTATAAATTATTAACAATGATAAATGATAATCATCTATGTGAACACACTAATCACGTTGCAAGACACTGATCACATTAATGATTTCTCAAAATAATTATCAACGATGAGCAAGGAGGGAAACAGATATCAGTATTCAGCACTTTAACTTTACTAATCTTAGTAATTGTTAAATTTCCAGATGACACTTACATCACTACATCTCATAGGAAAAGTGTCCCATTTTCACTATCCATTGACAAACCTTTTTAACAAAACATAAATAATATACATTGCACCATGTTTCATAAAGTTATCAATTATGTAATGTTAAAGAAAAATAAGCTTACATATTTTTAAATAAATTTCGGTTGCGTTGTGTGACTTTGTCGTGGAAAAAGCCTGGTGTTTACCCAAAGCTGCGTTTGTGAGACGTAGTGAAGTGTCCCTCCACATTGTGCCGCTTTGCCGTCGCCACAGTCGCTCCGCAGATGAGATACGCGCAGGTTTCTTTTACAGTCTTAAATCGTTGTGAAAGTGATCTCTTTATTTTCTACCATGTTTTGGAGAAAGAAACTGCATTCAGCGCATCCTCACAGCGCTCGCGAGCGGAGCACTGGTTTTGTCACGCGCACAATACTGACCTTTGAAGTGAGTAGGTCAAAGTTCACCTTAACTTATCTATCTACACTTCACGTATAATGAACATATGTTTAAGATATTGTCATTTTTAAATCTATATAAACGCAAGGGTGATTAAAAAAATAGCAACAGAATAAAATTAAATTTTAGATGCAGTGAGTTGTGCTATTTTTAGAACTGGTCTGCGGGCGACTCATGTGGGGCTTGGGGGCGACATGGCGCCCGCGGGCACAGGGTTGGTGACCCCTGTTTTAGAGGGTCAATCAGAAGAAAACAAGTATAACACAACACATTAAAAGCTCTGAAAAGTCCATTTTGCATTATAGATTTGCTTTAATGCCGTACTGTGGAACAATCCAGGCGTAGCAATCCAGACACCTCCATAAAAAAGCAGGTGGCAAAAAATACACAGTGCCCTTTTAAATGTGGTCGTAAAGCTATGATTTGGCCATTCAGAAAACATTTTGCAGTCTATGATCCGACACAAAAACGACAAAATTGGATTCAGGCTCGGCCGGGGTTGAACCTTGAAACATCTTTTTCGTAAACGTTCACATTTTTATGCCTTTTCCACCTTCAAGTCACTCAAACGCTTTACGTCGCAGACAGCGGAGGGGAGACGGGTTAAGCGCCTTGCCCGAGGACGCCGCAACCGTACCCGTGGGTCAGCGATGTTTATGTCGAAAGCGGGGTTGGAGGCGCTAACCTTCGGATCGGAGGGCCAAGAGTCCGACCGAGCTGCCGTCGCCCCGTCTTTATGTTTTTCAGCTTTAAAATACCTTGTGATATAGTCGTGTTGTTATGTAGTCTGTGCAGCGCTTAGCCTTGAACCCTGTGGGGGCTCGGTGTGTGATCTGAAAACACTCAGGGCTGTGCAGAGGCAGAGGGAGTCGAAGGAGGGCGGGGAACGCAATACGAAAAGAACATTCTCAAATTCACTGACATGCTTTTTTTTCTTTCTTTTTTTTTTTTGCTACCGGACTGGCATCGCTAATTCTTAACGATCCAACCTTCAAAACCCCAAACTCTCCTCGGCTCCTCTACCTCGCGGTTTGGTCTCGTTCCATCTGTTTGCCGTAACCCTCGCCCCGGTCTGTTCGTTAGAGGAGTGATGCATGCTGGGTAATTGAAAGAGGGCAACAGGCAGCAGTCAGACAGATGGAGATGTAGCGGTTGTGAGTCTGGCAGAAGTCAAATGGTGTGGATTTATCAGCTCCCCCAGTGCTGATCGCAAACACAGCAGGACTTCAGGCTAGCATCATGGAAGTGTACGGTGTGGGCGGGGCAAATATTTGAACTGGAGTTTACTTAGAGATGTAGCGACATACAAATCTCATGGTACGTTATATTTATTATCACGAAATTATCACCATGTTTTTTGCATTATTTTGGTCATATACTTTTATTTATTTATTTTTTTCCAAATGTTTTTTACTAGAAACACCAATAGAAAGACAGATTACTCTGAAATATAGTTTAGTTCTCGCTTTTTTGGTTGTTTTTTTTTCCAAACGCACAAGCACAGTGTGGTAGAATTGTAGAAAAATATGAGCGCATAAATATAGAAATATCACTCACCCTGTACAAGTGCTAAAACAAATAAAATAAAATAAAATAAAAAAAATTAAATTTAAATAACATGAAATAAAAATAATAAATTAAATTAAAATAAAATAAATAAAAAATAAAAATAAAAATAAATAAATAAATAATAAAAATAAATAAAATCAAAAATATATTTAAAAAAAAATCAAAAAAAAAAAATCCCCATCCCATCTCAGCCTAGCATATAGAGCACATACCACCAATTAACTATTCACAAATATTCCAGACATCACAACAGTTAGTTACTGGCACACATTCA
Organism: Periophthalmus magnuspinnatus; assembly: GCF_009829125.3. Taxonomy (NCBI): domain Eukaryota; kingdom Metazoa; phylum Chordata; class Actinopteri; order Gobiiformes; family Gobiidae; genus Periophthalmus; species Periophthalmus magnuspinnatus. The sequence goes on along the minus strand of NC_047136.2, from coordinate 4,240,452 downwards.
TAACGACAACACCTGCAAATTTGTGAAATAGGAGATAAAGATTTGCCACACCTGGAAAAACCTGTCTGTACGTCCTCTTAATGTGTATTTAATTTCTTCAAGTTTCAGAAAACACGTCATATCTCTGAGCCATAGAGAGATAAGCGTCTTGTGATTAGAGACGTAAACGCGATAATGTCTCTGTGTGGAAGTCGATGCAAGTGTTACTTTAATTTTTAATGTTTCTGTTTCCTTTGTTAAAACTTTCTGTTATGTGAATTAAGACAAAACAGTTACGTGTCCATCTGTGTCGTCTGCACTGGATTGGAGCAAAGGATCATGGTCTTTGTAGTTCTATGCTTCACGACATTTGCTATATAACTTTCGTGCTATAGCGTCGGATGATGTTACAGTTACATCTGGCCCTTTGAATCAAGCTCATTTTTTGTCGTATTGTCCATTTTATGATGAATTTAGAGATCCTTTATTTGATGAAACGTTCACCCAGTATTCACCCTGACATGTTCTGGTGTAATGACGACAACGAGATGAAATGGTTGCTTAATTGTAATGTTTATAAGTTGGCATCATTTTTATGTAAAGTCTGGAAGAAGGTGTCTATTGTATTTTGTTAATGGTGTCTTATAAGCTCATTAAACATCGCGGCGTTCTTTGTATGCGAGACACAATAATAAATTAAATAATAATCAATTTTTAAAAAAAATCTAAATTGAGGGCAACCATTTTTCTGATGTGGCCCTTGGTGAAAATAAGTCTAACACTCCTGATCTTGACCCTTTTAACATTGAAGAATACCCCCTTCCTCTATCATGTTCGCACGTTTTTAGCCCCTTTTAAATGTAGTTAGCCCCTGTAATGATTTATTAAACCTAATATGGAGTTCTTTTCTCATTTTGAACACCATTTTTTTGTCATTTTTTGCTATCAAAGTGCGACAAAAATCTTTGAGGGACACTACGGAGAAGCAGTGACCATTCTACAGAAGACAAGGACCCCCTCAAGCCCCCTTCCGGGCACCGCCCCTGCTACATGCTTTCATTAGTTGGTGAAATCTGTAAACATTCACTTCAACAACAACTATTTATTTGGGAGAAAAATGTCACCGAGTTTATCAGAAGCTGAGACACGTCTTTGCAAACTTTCTGAACGCCCTGATTAAGATTAACTTCTACCGTACTTCTCGATTGTCTGCAAAATTCAAAAGTGACTGTCCTCTCCTTGACTCGGCCTCTGAAGATTATGGATCTCCTTCTTGACGAGGGGACTATAATCCAGTGTTTTCCATAATCCATTGACGTACGCGCAGACCAGTCAGTGCGTGGTACAGGTGTGGGCTGCACGGATCCGCACACGCATGTACTATTCCTTCTCATTGTCACCTCTGAGGCTTGTCACTGGACTGGATTTGTCACATGCGAACTGAATTATGCGACCGTCTCCCAGCTTTGGAAATTCTCCGGAGATCTTTTGGCCTTTTCATCTGCTTGGGGTTTTTCTGCCGCTGAAAGGAAAAATGAATACGCTTGTCAGTCAGGTTTAGCCCAGCTCTGGGAATAAAGTGATTATGTGTGATAGTACATACAGTCCAGGTGCAAACGTTTGGGATCACATGACAGCGCTGGGTTGTTCTGTGTTCCAGGTGGCTATTAAACTTTGTGATCTGACATTTATGGAAGGGTTATTCAAAGTCCAGCGTCAGGTTTTCGAGGTTGAAATATAGATTTTGGACTAATATTGTTCCTACTTCTGATCCTGATGCTGCAAACACTTTTTTAAAAATGTTTTTCCACCTTCAAGACACTTTACATCAAGGAACCAATCACCCATCAACGCATTTATACACACATTGTCACGGACCACTCCTATTTCTGTCTTTGGCCTCGCCTCCACCCATCCAGATCCACCCACCAGTCGATGAGTTGCACCTGGTCCGCTGGGAATAAACTGGGGGATAAAAACACGGAGCCATCACCAGATCAGGGACTTATTAGTTATTTGTCGTTTATTTTTGTGTTGCTCATTTATTCAATTTATGCACATTTTTTTGAGCAACATTTTCGTAACAGGGAACATTATTTATCGTTTTGACCATCTCTCCACGCTCCCGTTTGTTCTACGCCCGGGTTTACATCTTTTCTGTTGTAAAAATGTAAAACCGGGGGATCAAAAATACAGACTCGGGGTAAAAGTTTGACAGAGTTTATTACAAACCAGAAAATGTGAGTATTGGTTGACGGAGCAGGTAGTAGAGAGCTGGGTTGTAGGCTGACGTCTTCGAACCGGTCGTAGGAAGCTGGGTCGGAGGCTGAGGTGTTTGTATCGGACGTGGAGAGCTGGGTCGGAGGCGGAGGGTGGATCCAAGAAACAGGATCTGGCAAAAAAACAAGGAAAAAAACAGCTGAGTACTAAGACCATAATCACAAAAACTAGACTGAGCCAAGCGTAACTGTACCACGGAGGATACACGGACGATCTGGCGACACGTGTAGGATCCTCAGTCCATTTGTACTCCAGCGGTGGAGGCTCGAGCGCTCATCAGGTGTGTAGTGGGCGGTGCCAGAGTCTCCTCCCAGCTCCAGACAAGGACACAAGAAGGGAGAGGGAAAGACAGCACAGAAAACACACAGACTGGAATCTTGACATTTTCGTTTCGTGCCACCTCCCTTGGACAAAGTGACTCATAACACTTTCATAAACCAGTGTGGCGAGGTGGGTGAAGTGTCGTACCCAAGGACACAACTACCTCATTCATTTGTGGGAGCTAGAATCGCATCGCCAACCTGTGGGTCAGTGGATCTGCCTGTGCCTGTAGAGTTGTTCAAATGTCATTACGCAGATGGGTACATGGGTGATAATGCTTATGGGCAGAAGGCAAGTTTATTTGTGTAGAACAATTTGTACACAAAGTGCTTTACAAAATAAGAAAGACATTAAAATCTCAATACAACAAATCATAACATAAAGAATCATCATAAAAGTGCAGAATAAAAACCTTTCAGTCATGTGCACAGCTGAACAGAACTGTTTTGAGCCTGGATTTAAACATTGTCAAAGTACAGGCCGGTCTCACATCTTCAGGTAGAATGTTCCTGAATGTCTTAGCTGCACAAAACTGAAACACTGATTCCCCATGTTTAGCTCTGGTTTAGTCCTAGTTTAGTCCTGCTTTAGTCCTGGTTTAGCCCTGATTTAGTCCTCATTTAGTCATCATTTAGTCCTGACTTAGCCTCAGTTTAGTCCTGGTTTAATCCTGGTTTAGTCCTGACTCTGTTCACCAGCAGGAGGTCGGTCCCTGAAGTCCTCAGAGTGCGAGACGGTTCATGTGGCACTAACATGTCAAATAAAAACGCCAAAGTCCTTTGTCCTCTGTTTTATATTGAACCCCTAAAAATAGTGAATACAGATTAAATTAACTTGGTTTGACATTAATTTCACATAAATATTACAACCAGCATGTCAAAATGTGAGATACTTAGACTATCTTTTTACTGAAGACATTGATTATAAGTGTCGTCCTTGAATTCCTTTTAAATTAGGCTATGTACGTAGGTTCTAAGCTTTTAAAACACTATTTTGGGGCATTTGGGGCACATTTTTGAGGTAACATAATCTGGAATTAGCTGAAGGTGACTCTGAGCTGGAACCGGTTGCATCAGAAAAAAGTGTTTTGTATATATGCACAAGCTTTGCTCCTAAGTCTTTGTACGAGGACAGCAAACAGCCGGAACGTTTCCTCGGGGGATTCAAACCAGACTAAAAAGCTTACCTTACATCTCTGTTGGCTGCAGATGACACCCAGTTCTCTTTAAAAACTTGTAGCTTCAAGAAAACAAGCTGGGAAAAGAGCTCCAGGATCCATTCGGTGTGTGGTGGTCAAAGTGTTGAACTGTAATTGGTCAATGGAGCAGGGTGTGAGGAGCGTGGACGACAACAACATCACACAAAAGTGCACCTTCCTTTCACTTACGAGATGGTACCGTTGGTGCTGTGTTCCTGTCAGATCCCCCTGATGTTTTCCCGCTACGCCAAGACCCGCACCGCTATCGTATACGAGACAGAGATAGAGATAAGCATTCTGAACGACTCGCGCGTTGGTATTTGACTGAAACGTGTGGCTCAATCATGCGAATTGGCACCTTTGCTCGATAACTGCGAATGTACTGTTTAATATGTAACGACAAGACGGGAAGACGCTACAGAGAGATTCACATTATCACACAATGGCACCTATTTTCTTACAAAACAGCACCATTTTGTTGTTGAGTCGCTTATTTTAGCCTCGGAGAAACAGCAGTAGTCGGCTCAAACGCTAGCTCCGTCAGATTATAGGGATTGACTTGGCTAAATATGGAAGTTTTGCCAATGTAACGTCTTTTTCAAGGGTAGGGACGATGGAATATGGAGAAATTGCTCGGCGGAGAGCTTATAAACTAACACTCGGCCATTATTTACGAGTTGGACTTTCAAATCATTTCTCTATGGATAAATGCAGCATAACAACAAGTAAGAGTTTCTGCTCAGATAAACTGCTCTGAAGAGGACTTGCCGTAATCTTACAATTCTCAGCAAAAAAAAAGGGTCTGGTACTTGAACTAAAAACCAATATTGGTCAAATGAGGTTCATCTGGTTTTCCGATCATTTATTTGAACTTTGCTTTCATGCCTGAACTGGACAGCTCACCTACTTTGAACCGGGACGAGGGGGCGTTTTTACTGTCACGCACCTGGGATACTGTCTTGAAGAAGTCGGGCTGTAGATGGCGCTGTCGTCTTGCCTCCACCGGGAGAAAGATGGCGTCAAAGCGTGGTTAAATCAGCTCAACGGCCACGTCACAGCAACATCACGTGACCACTCTGAGGCGCTAGTGAGCAGTCCAAACGGTCAGGGATGAAAACAAACTAAACATTGGTCTGAAAAAAGAATCTATTAAAATGAACCAATATTACACACTTCTTGTTGCTGAAGTTAAGTTCCGTCCAAGTTTCGTTCTACATCGTAGTTTCAAATGGGATAAACAGTAATATCGTTTATCGTGATTAAAAAATGGAACACAATAATCGTTCGTTGACATTTTATATAATCGTGATAATCGCCAACAAAGCCATGGTATCACCAGAATCAACAGGGGAGGACAGAGTGGTCTATTGTCCCAGGCTCCAGGGTGTTAGGGGCCCAGAATTGTGAAGCTTCTTGTCCCGGGCCCCCAAATTTCTGTCAACAGTCCTGTTTATTCACAGTGTTGTCTGCAAGATCATAGCTGTTTTCACTGATAACACTAAGAACAATTATATGAAAAATAACTTACATTAAACGTTAACAACTAACATTAAAATTATAATCATATCCATAACGTTTTTAAAATGTCAGAAACTTGAATCATTATCGTGATAAAATCGTTAATCACAATTATTTTGCCCATGATAATCGCTACAGAAAAATTTCAATATCGTCCCAGGGCTAATCAACAGTCACATTGGATTAAATTAGACTATTGCAGAAATAAATCTACATAAGACATCGCAGTATTTAAGCCTGAAGGGACATTATTGACAAAGAAAATGTAGTGAAAAAAGTGTGTTTTTAATGAGATTTTACTTCTGAAATTAGCATCAATTAGGCTGAAGTGAAGAAAAGGCTTGAATGAGCAGTGAAATGTCTTTTAATTCTACAACTTTTTGTCCAGTTGACAGATTTTACTTTTGGCTTTTACTATTAATCAGTCTGGAACTACTTCTTAATAAATACAACTTAATTAGTCTTAATAAAGCATGAACAAAGACTTAATTCATCATGAACAACTAGTTTATAAAGCATGATTAATTAAAAGATTAGGAGACAGGGTATTAAGAAGTTCTGTTGTTGTTATGGAGGCGGCAGTAGCTCGTTTGGTAGAGTATTTGCTCACTGATACAAACATTGTCAGTTCAAATCCTGCTCTCGACTTAAAAACATCATCAGTGGATCTTTGTATTTGTTCATTAGAAATTAAGTCTTTGTTCATGCTTTATTAAGGCTATTAAAAGTGTAGTTATTATCATTACTCTCATTAAATCTGTCCTTTGAATTATAGCAAAAAAAATCATTTCAGTCCAATTCAAGTGTATTTATATAGCACTTTTTATTTATTTATTTCGAGCACAGATACACCTAAAGCACATCAAAAACCTGCTCTCATACAAGCTCGAAAAGGAGTGAGATAAAGAGGAAAACTTACCAAGTCTTACCTCAATCAAACGTTTATTCAGTTGAAGGAGAAAAAAAAGAAAAGGGGAAAAGAAAAAGAATATATACCTATGCACACATACAAACATTTAAAACAGGGGCGTCAAACCCATTTTCACTGAGGGCCACATCAATAAAATGGCTGCTCTCAAACGGCCAGATATAATTTAAGACAGTATAAATGTAATCAGATATAACGTAAAATAAATGCAACTACTTTTTTATCTTGTTAATTTATCTTTTTTGTATACTTATCCAAGTTACAAATACTGCATGGATATGAAAAAATGAGTAACTGTGTATCATCTGATAAACTGATATTTTAAGACAGTCATACCTTTTAATTGACCTTGTCGCGGGCCACATAAAATGACGTGGCGGGCCGCATTTGGCCCACGGGCCTTGAGATTGACACATGTGATTTGAAACATCTACAGCTGACCAAAGTGCTCCTCAAAAAATAAAAAAATAAAAACCAATATCCATCTATTTTCTTGTTACCTTTCAAAATTGCGAACACCAAATAAATGATAAACAAGCAGCTCCTTTCTGAACACATTTCATTCTTCTGATCCTTCATAACAAAATACCACAACATCGGTAATAGCCAAGTATTGTACTACGCTTGCTTCTGCTTATCTAAAACCTAGTTAAGGTGCTGGGACTTGGAGGCAGGAGGGCTCCCTAAAGAAAAGACCTCATTCTCGGCCGCGTCTGTCGATATTACTACCACAAATCACCACAACCTCCCACACGCACCCGGCGCAAACATACACCGTCAGGGAAAGTTTTATTACCAACCCGACCTCGTAAAGCCCCCTCGCTACTCTTTAGACCAGACCGCGGTGTATTTAGTGCATGCATAATCCGCCTATTTTTGTATTTTTTCTTTTGTAGTGTGTGTGGCGGGGATTCGTACGGGCCCGTTTGCTCAGTTGGGAAAACAGATTGTACTCTATCTGGTCAGAGATGAGGACTACGGCTCAGAGCAAACAGAGGAGAAAATGTGAATGAAAAGCAATAACTGTGGACTCTTTTGAATCAGCGATGCGTTAAGGCGTGACCTTCAAACTGCGTCGGAGGAGGATCGGATCTGCATGAAAACTTCTGCCGCTTTGTCTGACGCTGTTTCTCTGTGAAGATAATGGCTGAGGAATAAACAAATAAGCAGCTCTTTTAGGCTGGTGGTTCGGTCAAACTTGGGACGTGTGGCTAGTTTTGTTCTGTCCTTGGGCAAGACACTTTACGGTCTGTATCCAAGCAGCTGTGACAGATCTGGTTTAATATTAATGGTTGTACGATAAAACAATGGGGTATTTGGAGTTTTTATTTGTCACTACAGTCGGTCCCTCGTTTATCGCGGGGGTTACGTTCTAAAAATAACCCACAACAGGCGAAATCCGAAGTATCATCTTTATTTTTTACAATTATTCTCTATGTTTTTGGCTGGAAAACCCCTCACCACACACTTTATACACTTTTCTCTCACATTTTCTCACATTTCTCTCTCGTTTAAACACTCTCAAAGTTCAAATCTTCATAAATTATGTCCCCGTTCCTCAAAAATCGCTTTAAATTTGTTGTTCACGTGCCTCTGCTCCATCGTTACCCGCAGAGGCTCCGAGAATCTCCGTGCACAGAAACACTTTTAAGTCCAAAGCGTTTCTGAAATTTGTCGGTGCAGAACGTTTCATCGACATTGTGGGTTTTGTCCGGGTGAAAACTTGCAAAACATACAGCACTTCAGAGTCACAGTGGGTGAACGGCGATATAGCGAAGGACAACCGTGTAGGATACCCCATGCTGAAAATCATTCCCTGGGGTTGTGATGCTAACTGTAGGCATTCTCCGTCTTAAGGTCTGTTACTAAATTTAGACTTCAATCTGATCTTTGTTTTAACACAACCATAAAGAACTGGCTTAGTTGGAACTACAACACACAAGCTGATTTGTGCCGTTAAACAAGTCGCTCTCAAATAATATCACAGTGGCTAACTAGCTAACATTAGCCAGCTAGCATTAGAAAATCAAACATTTAAACAGAAACATGAGCGCTTGTACCGACTGACTCCTGAAATTGTACTGTTTACATCAATTTTGTGTATTGTCTTGATTTTTCAGACAATCTTAAAACCTTTTGGCAGTGTTTGTTAATGTTTATATTGTGTCACCATGGTAACCGCTGCACATTCCACCATAGAAATACATGTAGAACACCCACTACCGTGATGCCACCGCTAAGTATTAATATAAATGTTGTTTCGCAGTGACATCTCAATCAAACTGACCAAAAAAACATTCCAGAACCAACCGATTAAATTAATATTTTGCAGAATACCTCCGTCGCAGACAGTGGACGTCCTCCGCCGTCTGTAATCATGGAGATGTGATCAGCTGGTTAAGCCTCTCCACGGTAATGACTGCTCAGCCCACAAGCAGCACACTGAGGATCAAACCAGGATCCTGCCTTAAACCTGAGAGACGCACTTGAAAGCGCTTAGTCATCATCGCCCATCTGTTATTGATTCAGTAGACTTGGTTTTAGTCTGACTGCACACAGTTCCTTCTGACAGGGGACAGCATTGAAATGTATTGCCACAATTATATAACGATAATTATTAAAGCTGCTGACGGTTTAAAATGTTACTGCTATCAGTGAGTTCCATGTTTAAAGAACTTTGTCATCAGTGAAAACAGCTGCAATCTAGCGGAGAATATTCTCGATGAGCAGGGCTGTCAACTGAAATTCGGGGGCCTGGGGCGAGAAGTGTAACATGGGCCCCCCTCGGATACAAATTAATAGGACAAGAGTCAAATTCTGGGCCACTAACCTCTTTGTCCCCCCCTTTCGACTCCCCTCTGGATAAATCAGTTTTTTCTGTACATTTTGATGATAAAATGGCGATTACAGTTGTCCCTCGCCATAACGTGGTTCACCTTTCGCGGTCTTGCTGTTTTGCTGATTTTTTTATGCAGTTTTTATGCTTTTTTTTTTACAGCGTCTGAACGTGCATTGTGTTCTTTGTCCTGATTGGCTGTTGGACTGTAGACCATTGTCCATCAGTCTCCTCCGTGCCGTGTCTCCTGTCCAGTACAGAATGTGTTCAGACAAATTTACATAAACGTTGGATCTCAGTGTGACTCTGAAGTGCTGTATATTTGCAATTTTTCTCCCTGACAAAACCCACAATGTCGATGAAACATTGTGGGTTCTGCACCGACAAAAGCGCCTACGAAGGTTTGAACTTTGAGTGTTTAAACGAGAGAGAAATGTGAGAAAATGTTAATGCCTGTGTGAGAAAAGTGTATAAAGTGTGTGGTGAGGGGTTTTACAGACAAAAACAGAGAGAATAACTGTAAAAAATGAAGGATTTTGCCTACTACGGGTTATTTTTAGAACGCAACCCTCGTGATAAACAAGGGACCGCTGTATTTTTGTTGCCGATTATCCCGATATCAACGATTTTACTGTCCCATTCCTCGTGAGGATGTGGTCAGAGGGTCAGACTGAGAACGACACTGAGAGGTTCAAAACTTGTACGTCATAATTATAGACAACATGGGCGTAATTTGGATTAAAGACCCCGGTGTATGTTGTTGTTATTGGTGAATGGTCGAAATGGCTCGCGTTCATAGTGTAGATTACTGCGTTGGTGCTCTCCAAATGACCTTTTCCCCATTAAATGACCGGTCTCAATTATCTGAATCCAGAAATTGGTCGGACAACATATAATTTTGGTTTTATGGTGTTAACGAACAAATTGCACAGTGAAAGGTCAGTGCTCCGGTCTTGTTTTGGTTTAGAAGTCTTCTTCTGTCGATGATGAATGTGAGGGAATAAGAACATCGTCCAGAACATCGTCCGCTTGAGGCTGGACATGGGACGATACTGAAATTTGGTGTCACAGTTATCATGGTCAAAATTACTACGATTAACGATTATATCACGGTGATTATCAAAGTTACTGAAAGTTTAAAAATGTTACTTATATGAATAATTATCATTTTAATGTTAAGGACAAGTTCCATATTTAAACAACTGCTATAGTACTGTACTTTGTTACGTTAAGTACAGTACAAATATATATAAAAGGACAACAAGACATTGGCGTTTGTGCCTGTAAATATTATAACATGCAATGTATTTTTAATTAAACACCAGAGTATAAGTCGCACCAGCCAAAAAATGCATAATAATAAAGAAAAAACATATTTCACATATAAATCGCATCTGAGTATAAGTCGCACGCTTGGCCAAACTATGAAAAAAGTGCGACTTATACCAGAAAATATGGTCATTATTATTATTATTATTATTATTATTATTATTTTCTTTATCTATTCACTATGAACCAGTTATTCTGTGTTCTTAATAAAGACTGAATTGAATTTAACAATTTTAAAAAAGAACATCAAGGAAAAGTATTTTTTCTTGCACATTCTGGAGATATGTTATAAGTACAGTACGAATAAATATAAGACAACAACAAGACACTGGCGTTTGTTGCGTTGTGTATACATTATAATGTGCAATGACAATCAGTTTTTTAATTCAATGCCGGAGTATAAGTCGCACCAACTAAAAAATGCATAATAATAAAGAAAAAAATGCATTTCACATATAAATCGCATCTGAGTATAAGTCGCACGCTTGGCCAAACTATGAAAAAAGTGCGACTTATTGTCCGGGAAATATCATCATCATCATCACCACCATCACCAACAACACCATCATCACCATCACCACCACCATCACCACCACCATCACCACCATCATCACCATCACCAACACCACCATCATCACCAACAACACCATCATCACCATCACCACCACCACCATCATCACCATCACCACCACCATCACCATCACCATCACCAACACCACCATCATCACCATCACCACCACCATCACCACCATCATCACCAACACCACCATCATCACCAACAACACCATCATCACCATCACCACCACCACCATCACCACCACCACCACCATGACCATCACCATCACTTATTCCAGCCATTCATCCATCCATTTTCTTCTGCTTTATTTATTTTATTTTTTTCTTTAACTATACACTGTGAACAGGATATTCTATGTTCTTAATAAAGACTGAATTGAATTTAACAACGATCTAAAAAGAACATCAGGGAGAAGTATTTTTTTCATGCACATTCTGGAGATATAATGGCCCTTTTGTTATGATAAACGCTATTATGTTTACTGTCCCATCTGTACTTAAGGCCCATAGGTGCTCATTAGGAACCATTCAAAGGCCTTCGTGCGACATAACATTGGATTTTATAAAGTAAACACACACACACACAAGGCAAATGTACAAACTAACAACGCTTGGACTCTCTGCGCTCTGACTTTCTCGTCTGAAACTGGGTATTTTCAGCAGATTGTTAAGCAGCGTCATGAACACAGCTCATGCAAATCAAACAGATGCCGTACCGAGGCTTCAGCGCAAATATAAGCAAATAACACATACATCAAAGGTCGAAATGTGTTTGAAAGTACCTCTTATGTGTAATGTACTGTAAACTCCTTTATATCGTTGATTAGATCCTTTCCGGTTATAATTGCCATGTTTAAAAACCCATAACGCTGCTTAATTCTACCTTTTTTTCCCCAAACACTGTGGACTCCAAGCTCAGAGAAGATGCTTCGCCGCTTCTGGACCTTTACTGGAGCTGCAGTCCGTTCTTTAAATTGATTTGGCTAAGTGGCCATTTATTTTAATTAGCTAATGAATAGAAAGACTGGATTGGACGGGTGCAGGGTCATTTGACTTGATCACATTTAGAAGGCAGCGGTGGAGGGGGTGGTGGAGAACAGCTGCAGTGAATCACATGCAGCGGGCAACTGACACAACTCCCCGCGCTCCTCGGACTCATACTGGGATTATAATTGTTTTATTTCAATCTCAAATTCAAAGTCTTTTTAACGGCCCTCACTCGTGTAACTTCAGCACTTTTATACCTTTTTATTTAACACAAGTTTTCATGCAGCTGGTTTGTTGTAGTGTCTAAAAATGTAAATTCGTAGCGCACTATCATGGCCTTGTAATAATTTAATATATATGATAATTTTTTTTATGATATCCACATTGGTAGTACCTTTCGATATGTAATGGGAAGTAATACGGAATATAGGAGCATGGATATTTAACAACCTCAAGATGTTTGGATTGTGGTCTTTGAGGTCAAGAGGGATCCCATGCTGGAGTTTCATGAGAATTTATAGCCTGGAAAGACAACCTCTTCTACTTTGTTTTGTTTTTTTTTAGAAGTAGCGTCATCTGGAGGTTTTCTCAGCCAATGATTCTACTCCCGAAAATCATAGAAATAAGATTACACGTGATTGTTATACTGCAGATAGATGATTGTGCGGTTCAGCTTTTGATTTGGTCTGTTTTTCAGTCTTTTTCAGTACGTTGTGTGAGGTTAGGTACTGTATGTATAAATTCATCCTCTGCGTTTGACTGATCCTTCAACTAGTGCCGCTGGGGAAACCTGTCAGGAGCAGCGAGCTACTGGGGACTAGTCTCTGGATCTTGAGCTAGTCTTGGTCAGGAATCCCTCAGCTGGAGCATTTGAGCTAACAGTGCATGTTTTGGGTTTGATGGGTGAAACTGGAGGAAATCCACCCAGATCTCCCCCAGACCCAACCAGACCCACTCAGGAGTTGAACTCACCCAGACCCATCCAAGAATTGAACCCCCGCAGACCCACCCAGGAGTTGAAGCCACACAGACCCACCAAGACCCACCCATGAGTTGAACCCCTCCCAGACCCAACCAGACCCACCCAGGAGTTGAACCCACCCAGACCCATCCAAGAATTGAACCCCCGCAGACCTCCCCAGACCCACCCAGGAGTTGAAGCCACACAGACCCACCAAGACCCATCCAAGAGTTAACCCCCCCCCCCCCCCCCTTCAGACCCACCCATGAGTTGAACCCCTCCCAGACCCATCCACACCCCCCCTAGACCGACCCAAGTGTTGAACCCCTCCCAGACCCATCCAGACCCAGGGGCGAAACGCTCAATTTTGGTTCTGATATATAAATAGGTCTCACCATAATTTGCAATTTTTTATAAAGCGTTAATGCAAGGATTTCCACCTATACCCAGACCCACCCAGACCCACCCAGACCCACCCAGGAGTTGAACCCCCCCTGGAGTGTTTGTTTGTTTGTGTCTGAACATATTGCATTTTAAGGCCACGCCGCGTACAACTGTTGTGAGTCGACAGTGTCATCTTAGAGCCCTGTTAGCATTTGTGCAACTGAAGGTATCCGACAGAAACCGACTTTTTGATGAGTTTGCTTTCCTTTTGGTAGATTTCATAACCGGCTCTAGAGACAGATGGCTCACTCCGACTTGGCACAAAGAACAAAGAGTTTGAGCAACGTTTCGAAAATAATCATCTAAAATACTGTTGTTTCTGATGGCTCGGTTAACTTTGTGTGAAGCTAAACAGAGCACAGCTAATTACCGCCGGAGCATGCGGCTATACTGGCCGTGGCTTCATACGGGAAAGGGTAGAGGAGATGGAGGGAGAGAGCGAGGGAGAAGGATGGAAAGGAAAGCAGATGGTTTGTGTGTTGTTGCTGCAGGCGATCCATACTCAGAAGTCACTACAAGGAAGGGAGCACGGGGAGATAGAAGGGTATGACGGGAGACGAAATTAACTACACATCTGCATTTCCACTCTTCTACGGGGAGAGAGAGAGAGGAGAAAGGGGAGACAGAGGAGAAAGGAGGAGAGAGGAGGGTGCTTTGACAGGCATCAGCTACACTCAGCAATACACAGCGATCACAGCTGACACTACGCATCCATCAACGCTTCATGGCCTTTACTCAGACACACCCGGGTCGCTTTTCTCTGTCAAATAGGTGCTCAGTTCCTCTGAAACATCCATCTTTTTAAGTGTACAGAGACTCAACCTCCTGAGTACTATCCTGTGGTGGAGTCAATTATAAAAGATTTCACAATGTTGACGGTGTTGCCTTGTGGTTTCGGGCGGAGGAGAAGGAGCAAATATCAGCTGGTGTGTTGGGATCATTTAAGTTCCGTCAAAAGGTTCAGGCTGAAACTTTATGCTTATTGATACTTTGCAGTGAGATTAGGCTGGCGGTGGTTCTACATGGATGTGAATTGCGGAATGTTCAGCAGTTTCCACGGTGACACAATGCACAAATTTGCAAACACAGCCAAAAAACAAAACAAAAACAGATGTTAGATTGTCTAAAAGCTCAAGAAAAAATACAAAATGGATCAATGCGACTACGCTCATGGTCTTGTTTAGGAGTTTGATTTTATAACAAAAAAGTGAGAGTGATTAACTGAAATGCTGTTGGTGAATGCTGGTAATGTTATTTGAGAGGGGCTTTTTTAACCCTATAGCTTCGGATGCTACTGATAGACTCGCGGTTGGGGACTTTCCATCACCGTAACTCCGCAGCCAATTGTGCTTCATGTAAATTCAAACGGCGTCTCAAAGCAGCGGCATGGAGCTCTTTAAATATGTTTGTCTTTACGGTAATGTGCTGACGTTGTCCCTCAAAGACGACCAATCAGAGCGGTGCCATCGGGAAAATAAGGATGGATATGTAAAATAGAGGTAGTTGCGTGAAAAAAGGCAGAAGTACATGCTGATACTTTCTTTAAAGTGATTTTTATGGCTAAAAAATGAAAGTCTAGGAGAACTATAATGTTGTAGTTCCAATTAAACCAGTTCTTTATGGTCAGGTTGTGTTAAAGTAAAGTTCAGATTAAAGTCTAACTTGAGTAACAGCATCAGACAGAGCAGTGCCTACAGTTAGCATCATATCCCCAGAGATATTGACGACATCAGCTGCAAAATATCAATAGAACTGTTGCTTCTTTGCCTAAATTTGTGTATAAATGACTAAGTTACCGGTCAGATCTGCAGAGAGGTGTCCGCGTTTACTGTTAAAAAAGCAGATTTTTTAGGTATTTTTGACAAATAAAAACAACTGTGAATGAGTGAATAAATGTAAAGCTGATACGTTTAATGCCATAGTCTGAAACATTCCAGGTAAAGCAATAACATCCTCATGAGACCAGCAGGTGGCGGACCAACCAGAAAAGTTACATCGTGCACATTTCAAGCTGGATTTTATGTTTTTTTATTTGACTTTTCACCTTTGAGAGAGATAATATCAACTTGTTTGTGGTTCAAAAAAGTTGTAATCTATCTCCTTATGGATCGGTGGAAGTCTGGACCGTGGCGTAAAGATTGTTTTAGGCGCAGTGAGTATGGATCTTTTGTCGGCCTGAAAACCCAACGCAGCCACGGATCTGTGCATGTTGATTTTTCTTAAAGCAACAATATGAAACGTATCAATCAAAACCTCTCGCTGCTGTTGAAAAGTGTGTTTACGTCTTGACATATTGTTTTTAAAATGATGCATTAACATTTGTATTGGCGACTTACCTTTAAACGTCATCGGGGTCTTTGTTTTGTGCTTTTGAATTGTTGCTTCACAGTTTTATATTTTTTGTTAAAAGGACGTGCAGACTTTGTGTCGACTTCTGAGTGGGCGATTGGCTCTTGACCTTTGTAAACTCAATAACAATACTTTTGATGTATATAGTGCTTTTGTGGACGCTCAGACGTGCTTTATGTTGAACGCTGTGGTTCTTCTGTAGACTCAGCTGCCTCGGGGTGGGATGACAGAAGTAAAACTGACAATCTACGACGTCGACCCCTCCAACCACCACTAACCACTGAAATACGGAACACTAGGGATCACCTTCCGTGTATCGTTCAGCCAATATCGTGGTTGGACATAAGATTTAACATAAAAAGACGATTTCCTGGTCGTAGTTGCTCCTGTTATGACATTCTTTACCCTAAATCTTTACTTGTATTCATTTGTATTGTCATCTATCTCTTTGACCTATTTTTCGTGATACGATCTGTTGTTACGCACGGGCATGTTTCTTGTTTGTTAGCGTACAAGACGATGTGTCCAGCCGCCGGAAGTCACTTGGACGAGATTAAGACTGGTACGATTATTTTGATGGTATAAACACACTGTATTTATGTTCATTTGGAGGCTGAGGGAGAGACGACACTATCAGGGACAACAGCTCTTTGACAACTGTGCACGATTGATTCAATAAACCTGACTTTTTGATTCAAGACAGTTTCTCCATTAATATATTTTTAAGGTTTTGACTCTTAGAAATTCCACAACACTCCATAAAATCATAAAAAAGTTGTTCTGTAGTAACTTGAGGAATGAATAACACTTACATTCACATAGATTTGTATCAGTTTTGTCTTATTTTATTTGAGTTTTAAGGAAATAAAAGCTGTTTTGAGTCTCTGCGCTGGTATTGGTTGATATCAGCAGACACTTAAGACCATAGTATTGGAATCGGTATCAGAATCGAAAGCTGGATCGGTGCATCTCTTCACATATTCCGTGGACAAAATGGGCTAAGTGTCTTGCCTGTGCAGTGGCAGTAAGGACTGGTCCAAAAGGGAATCGATCCTCAGACCTTCTCGTTGATGCACTCCCTGATACCTGAAAGACAACATTATACAGCTGTAAAAGTTTGATCGGCTACTTCTGCGCCATTTACTTTATTTCAATAATGAGCCAAACTAATCATCACAAACCACAGACTGAAATCTCAATCCTCGCTCCAACGACCTTGAGCCAGGCTTGAATCTCAAAGGTGAACGCGTCGTACGAGGGAGAGATTGTTGAGTCTACCCCAGGACTGTGTGCACCTAAAAGTCTCAATCTCCTCAGTGTCACCTCTGCCGGAGCTGCACACAAGCACGAACTGTCCGACTAAACGAATGGTAAAAGATGGATGCGTTCTGGACCGGCCTTAGCGCCCGCCATCTGCTCCGACATCAGCGCGAGCAGAGCGTTTGCGGATCATTGAGCTCGGAGTCCGTCACACTGCGCCTCCTCCGTTGTACCTGGATGGACCTAACCACAGATTGAACTGGGAGTTAGTGGACTCAAGTGTTTTTACCTCTGAACTTGAAGTGTTGACTCTTGACTGGTGACTCTGGCTGTTGTAACTTACCTGGAGCTCAGTGCGTGTCGGTCTTATTTTATATTTATATTTCTTAAGCTTTATTTTTGCGCGAGATCAGTTTTACCTACGGACCTCTAGTAAATTGTAATAATTAAACGCATCATCTGTGTTTCTAGTCCCATGTGAGTTGTCCATGTTTGTAAAAAAAATCCCCCAAATTCTACCTACTGTAATTCTGCAAACTCAGAGCTTAGATAATTATAGTCCCATGTGAACTCTCATGTCGGCAGATTGGCCTGTTTTTCTAATGATTCAACATGTCTCTACAGCCAATTTTTGGTCCAGATGCGAAGTAAATTAACAATATTAGACCACACAGACCAAACAGACCATAATCCAATCCAGTTATTGTTTTTTTTCTATGACTAAAAAGTAAAAAAACACAAAACAAACTGTGGTAAAGACGTGACCCGGAAGTAGGATCAGCAGAATGGACCCTCTTTGTTAATTCATTCACGCTGACACAGTCCTCCATCGAAACTTGCATCCAAACACCTGAACTTTTCCAGAGTTTCATAAGGATTGTGTGGATGTCATTCTAATGGCCGATTTCATCAACAGGGTAAAAACAACGACATGTGATGCTCATAGATTGTTTATGTAAATGGACAAAACTAACCTGCTTGCTGTCACGCTCCAAATAAGAAGTGATCATGGGCACGCTTCTGGCTCCGTTGCGTCTGGCTCCAATTCACTTTACATTGAAAAACTGTTGTCTCTCTGTAACTGCTGCAGTGAGCCTCGTCATTTTGGTCTTCTAATCCAATCTGCGTGATCCTGGTGTTTATATTTAACATCAGTGCGGGCGGGAAGGGACGTTACCTTCAACAATCTCGCTCTGGATTGGCTGTTTGGTCGCTATGATACTCGAAGTCGAAAGCTCCAAATTCACCGCTATAACTGCTCTAGCCGCGCTGAGCTTCATTTGACCGGAGCCGAATGCTGTGGGTGACGTCACACTCACTCAGTCCACTTCTTTACACAGGCTAGGGTGACACTACAGTGCGATAAAAGCGGCGTTGGCCACATGATGAAAAGGTTCTTGTCTTGTTTGGGTGTCTTTATCTGTAAAAACGTGTAGATTACTGACATGTTTTACCCTGTACGAATGTGCATAAAAACCGTCATGGGGTCATTTCAGTTTTACAGACATCCTGAGGTAAAACTAATCCCATACGAATACGACCTTAGTAATTAGTAGTCGCGCGATTTACCTTGTTTCGTGTCTTTTTGCCCAAAATCTCAGTCTGTAAACGACTATATCCTCAACACTGCGACACCATAAAGAGCTCTAGACCCCTTCACATTTCACAGCCCACCTCGCTACATTATACAGTCCTGAAAGAACATAAAATTGACTTCCCTCAACCAATACTACTCAAATTACTTAT
Organism: Periophthalmus magnuspinnatus; assembly: GCF_009829125.3. Taxonomy (NCBI): domain Eukaryota; kingdom Metazoa; phylum Chordata; class Actinopteri; order Gobiiformes; family Gobiidae; genus Periophthalmus; species Periophthalmus magnuspinnatus. The sequence goes on along the minus strand of NC_047136.2, from coordinate 4,221,740 downwards.
GCGGTTACATTTTGAGTACGTATTATCAGCCTGCCTGGCTCCATCTCCGTGGACGAATTTCTACTTAGAAGCTGATACAAAATCAATCTACTTTGTCTGTGTCCCTATTGAGAATCCTGGAGCGTAGCACTACCATTCAGTCAATTTTCCCTGGGCGGCTGGCCTGTACATGTTCCTCCTCTCTCTCCTCCGCCTCTCTTTCTCCGTGAGCCGTGCCTTTCTTTTTCTCATTACATCAAAACATTCTTTCCATAATTTCTATTGATTGCTTCATTTTATTATTTGCTGCGCGGTGATCACAGGTGACCCAAATCAGATGCGTATAGTTTGGGTTTCAGAAGCGTGAATTGGGGGTGTGCGTAGGTACAACGGTATATTTTGGGGCTCTTTCTTTGCAAAAATAAGGAGATCTTTTCTATTTTTATGTCATAACGTAAGATTTGAGCTGTAGACGGTTGAATAAAAACTGCTTTGGCTAATTATCGGTTCATTCTGCCATTTATACTCATTGCAGCTACGTTTTTTTTAATGATACAGTATATTTTAAGACGTGTTTACCGGGATTATTCTGCATAAAGTACTCATAAAGTGGCTCTGTTGGTAGAGCATTTATCTACTTATCCAAAACTTGGCGATTCGAATCCTGCGCTTTGAGTGTCTTGAAGTTGGAAAAGCGCTGTATGAAAAATGTCCGTTTACCGTTATCGTTTATCACTGTATTTCTCTGTAGCAATGTCTCGTGCTTCAAAATTGGTTACCGTGACAGGCCTAGGTGTGGGAACGTCAACTACGTATTTAACTATGATTTAAATGACGCATCGCCCCCTTTGCACAGTGACCTTCAGCTCCTCCCATCAGAGCAAAGTGTTTCTGCTCCGAAGATGTCAAACGAAGCGCTTTAAAAACAGCTTTGTTCCAGCAGCTGCTTGATAAATAAGCTGTAAACTGACTAAAAACTGTGTCCGAACGTCCCCGTAAACCTTCATTCACCACACAGCCCCGCACTCTTTCGTGGACTCTGGAGTGACTCATTCACAGAGCGATTCGGACGCACAGCTCACTACTTTCAGGTCACGTGATTCTGTCGTCTGGGTGAAAAAAAAACTCCACTAAACTTGATTTCATTCTGTAGTAACAATCAGATTGGACTGGCACAAGTCTTTATGCTTTAATAAGTTGTTTGTTAAGCTGGATCTCATGTAAACATATTGGATTAATCATTTTTTATCAGATATGTTGATTGATCGATTGATTTAATTTTATTATTGTGTCTTGCAAACGAAAAACGTAGAGACCTTTAATGGGTTTATAAGACACTATTAACAATAAAATACAACAGGCCAGTTACCAGACGTGTGTTACAAATACAAAAAGACTCATTTAAACACTTATTTGCCACTTTTTCCAGGCTTTACAAAGAAATGAAGCCAACTTATAAACATTAGAATGAAACGACGACAGTATTTCATCTCGTTGTCGTCATTACACCAGAACATATCGGAGCACTGAGTGGACATTTCATCTTAAATTCATCATAAAATGGTCAATACAACAAAAAATCCACAACGAAAAGTCTTCTTCCCAGTTTCTAAGTCCAGAGGAAGGATCTCTGTCGCAGCTGTACCTCAACGATCTTTGATTCCTTCTCAAATTTGCTCTGACATAAAATTCAGTCTTAAACATATCTTTTATTTGAATATATCTTCGCAACTTGGGTTTAGCCGCGATCCCATTCAGTGGAAATGATCGCTCTTTTAACGGCTCAAGCTAAAGTAAGTGGCTAACGCTAGCAACTTTACACAACAACGGTTTATTTAAGAGTGTTTCGTTCATAATCGGCGATAAACCAGCGCTTCTATCTGCTTCATTCGGTCGTGTCGCGTCCAGTTAAACACCTGTCGCCGTCCACTGTTGTTTTTCCAACTCTCGCAATGCATTATGGTCTATATTAACCAGTCTAGTGACCACCGGTGCCCACTACTTTCCAAGGTGCGTTGTGGAAAAGTTTTTACTGCACTACTTTTTCACCGACTGATCATTCGGACACCACAAAACTGATATAACTCCTAAAAAAGTGCCTCCTGTTGGGAATAGTGTGGACATTTTTGTTGCTTTATCATGTTTTGATCTGCACCGTGGGGCATTTTCATATTTCCTATCGTTTTATATCCGCATTTCTCATTTTCTGACTTGTTTGGATGTTTGTATGGAAGCCAACTCCAGCTGCAAACCAATTCTACCCGCAGGTATAAATAAAAGTTACCGACCTACCTGAGTTTTTCGCAAAATGTTGTCTTGGCCGTTCTTAAAGTTCCTTCACACCTGGTTTGAAACGAGATGAGAATATATGATTCACAGAGGTGCTTCTGAAGGCTAACTGTGGGCAGATGCAGGATTTATGAGGGCACCGAGTCGCTCAAATCCGTCTTATACTGCCCCCGGCGAAACTGAACAATGCGAGGGTCTGACCAATAGAACGGCAGATTCGTTATCAGCATGTATCAGGCCGGATGAAGACGCAACCTTTTACAGACATTAACTGTGCACTTCTATTTTACATCGCAACCTTGAACCTGCCTCTAGTTGCGCAGTAAATTCCATATTCAACGTGTCAAGAGTCAAGATACTGAAGGTTTTTTTTGGCACATTTCGGTGGATTTCACTAATAATGTTTCATATTGATGGTCAAGTACATTTCCACCATGTTCATTTTTTATTTTAAAGTTTCTGCAATGATGTGTTCCAAGCAACTAGGGATTAGGAATTTGGAAAAAAATAAAAAAAAAAGTCCTGGAAAGTTGTAATTTATGATTGGAATGTGCAGTCAAGTTAAGTTTCAGATCGAATTTTCCGAAGGTAACTTTTTTTTTGGCCAGACGGTGTATTTGAGACACCCCTCGTCGCCTTAAACGCAACGTAAGAGAAAAATGGAAGTGTATTTAGCGACACACACGTTACATCTGTTCACTGTGACGTCCAAACAGCCCCGACAGAGCACGTGTTTCAAGTCTCGCCTTCAGACCCGCTTTTATTCTCTGGCTTTTGACACCGCGTGAGTCGTGTTTGTCCTCTGTGGTCACATTTTTATATAGTGCTTTTCCACCTTCACACTCGCTCACACGTTCACACACCAACGTACGGACAAAAGCGGACAAACGCTCTACCAACTGAGCCACTGACGTCTCACCCTTTTACGTACCGTCTTAATGAGGACGAGTGGAGCTTTATTTTATCCTTCCATTGTATTTTTTTATCTGTAAATGCTTTTGTTTATGAAACGTGCTGCATAAACCGAGCAAACTGGATGGATCGGACTGACTCAGTGTCCGTGATAACTCATTCACTTACGAATACTGCTGTGTCGTGTTGTGTGTGTGTGCATGTTTTTCAGCCTTGGCTCCTCTTTCCTTTCATATGACACTAAGGTTATCACTGGAGTGTCATGCCCAAAAGCACGCAGACAGCTTTGCCCTTTTACTACGACGCATCGGCACTAATTAGAGAGCGTGAGTAAGCCGCTGGACTCGAGTGCGCCAGTGCCATTGTGAACAGCTGGGACTTCAACAACATGTTTTTTCCTCATGTTTCAATGGGTCTTTTAGGATCTGACAGCTGTAGTGAGCCGGTTCGTTTGTAATTTAATCAAACGAGTGGGCCAATTTTTCCAAGCATGGGCTTTTATGATGCCAATGTGACGTTGATTCACTAATCGTCTCCTTACTCTTAGCTGTTAAGGCTCCGTGTTCGCTTTCAACACACGGACGAGTTTACAGTGTCAGTGCAACATCTGGGTGAAAACTTAATGCGAAATGAATCTTGTGGCGTTGCAGAAGCGAAATCGAATCATGACGTAATTAAAGCTAAAGGCGGAACAATGAAATATTAGAGTGTGTGACCTTTTTTTTTTTTTTTTTTTTTTTTTTTTGGATGGCGACTTTTTTTTTGGCCAGGAAGTGTTAACTGGGGGTCGATATTGAGTTTTGGTCCGCTGTTCCCAAGGTTAGCAGTTTGAATCTCGGGATTTTGGCGCGATTCCAGCTCCCACGGATGAATGATATTATTGTGTTCTTGGGCAAAACTCTTAACTCACCAGTGTCTGTGTGAGAGTAGTTGATGTAAAGTGCTTCAAGTGATAAATATTTGGTAAATTTTCTGTACTATGAACTGCTTTGACTCATGATAGACACAAACTAACTACTGAAGTGTTGCGTTTTCTTCATTTATTTATGGCAGTTCTTATGTTTTTACAATATTGCCAATATTTTAAGATACTTTTTGCTTCCTGGTTTGGTTTCATTATTATTGTTTACCGTCTATAGTTACTTATGCAATACTGTACATCACACTTCAAAATGAGTTCTCATGACAGACTAAGTGAGCAGAGATTGTACCGTTAGTTTATTTGGAAAGTTACAAATGTAGTAAACCCATCCTCCACAAACTGAAATTGTAAAATATTATCCAGATTATAATCATTTCTAGTCGACTGTAATAATAGGTTCAGTGATGCTGCGGTGGCGACGCTGTAGTTGAAGTGCTTAACAATCAATTTGGCGTTTTCTCGTGACTTTTTTTCCCCAAATTGTGTCGAAGAAGATTGTAGAAAATGACGGCATTAGTATAATTCCGTCATTATAATTGTATTCCTCAAGCTAATGAGTGATGAGGCAGCAGTGGCTCTAGTGCGCATGTGTCAAACTCGAGGCCGCCGAGCCAAATGTGGCCCTCCGCGTCATTTTATGTGGCCCTTGACAGGGTAAATTAAAGGTATGATGGTCTTAAAATGTCATTTCATCAGGAGATACACAGTCACACAACCATATTTTTACATCTTGGCAAATCCATATGCAATATTTGTAACTTGAATAAGTAATAAATATAGAAACAGTTAATTAACACGTTCAAAAAGTATTTACATTTGTTTTACGTCTGGCCCTTTGAGATGTGGCCCTTGGTGAAAATGTGTTTAACACCTCTGCTCTAGTGTATCCTACTGCTGCTGTGTCCTAAGCATAGACTGTTTATATAAATGGACATAGCTAACCTGCTAGCCGCCATTGACTCTGGCTCCAATTCACTTTCTATTGAAAAACTGTAGCTCCTCTCTCTGTACCTGCTGCTGTCAGACTCGTCATTTTGGTCTTAAATGTTCGTATTAACCCGCTCTACATGATCCTGATTATGTCGCTATTGTGTCCGTAAATCCAGATACGAACAACAGACAAATGAGGTGCCTTCTCAACAGCCTCGCTCTCGATTGGCTCTTTGGTTGCTATGATACTCGTGGTCGTAATTCCTAATATGGAACTCAGCTCTAAATTCGCCGCTATAACCGCTCTAGCCTCGATTATATACAGTTTATGGTCCGAAAACAAAACATTTCACCTTCTTTTTGTATAACTGTGGCGGTCGGAGAGTCACGTTGCGCAGATTGGTCGCCTCGTTTCCCAGGACAACTGTAGCTACAATAGTTTGCCTTTGTATTAATTGAATAACGCAGATAATTGTAAAAAATACGTGATTCATTTTGTGTCTAATATTTAAACCTGCAGCTGCCAAAACATTTACAGCGTATTCTTCTACATTTGATCTGATACCACAGCACGCCCACGAGAAAAGTAACCGTTCTCTCATCCCGAACGCTGGCTATTTCTGACCGGTTGATTTAAACTTTTGCCGGGTGAACAGACGGTGGGGAACGCTCGTGTGCGCTTTAAAAAGGCTTATTGAGCTCAACTCTTCAGACGCCGCCTTGTCTCAGCGTGGGACCAGCTCGGCAGAAATAAAGAAAATTGCTGATGTGGAGGAACAGAAGATTAAAAGGCAGAGAGACGGGGAAGAGCCTGACAAAACCCGTTCCACCGTTCGGTATAAAGTCTGCGGCAAAATGGAGGAGGCAGTTTTTGGTGTTTAAAGCTGAGGTCAAAGGTCATGTGGACATACGTGGACGGCGTTTTCTGATCTGTTCTGGTGTCGTTTCCTCGTCACAAACAGACCTGGAGTTGTGTTTTTGTTTCGTTCGCACACGTTTGACGCACAAACCCACGCTCTGTTCCACCTTGTGATGTCATCGTGTGGTGATACAGGAAGTGCTCCGCTGTGTTTTTAAACTTTAAACACCTTCATTTCTAGAATTATCTGGATAATTTCAGTCCTGGATTTTCTGTCCTCGCCTCTTTTTCTCATCTTTTTATTAGCTACTTTCTTCCCTTTCTTTCTTTTTTACTACCCCCTCTTTCTCTTCCTCTATCACTCTCTGTTTCTCTCATTATACCTCCTTTCCGCTTTCTCCATCCCTCTTTCTCTCTCCCTCTCTTTCGCTTCCTCTCTCTCCCTCCCTCTCTCTCTACCTTTCTCCCTCTCTCTCTTTCTCTCTATCTATCTTTCCCTCTATTTCTCTCTTCCTCACTCTTTCTCCCCTCTTTTCCCTCTCCCTCTCTATCTTTCTCCCTCTCTTTCTCTATCTTTCCATCTATTTCTCCCTCTCTTTCTCTCTCTCCCACACTCTTTCTCTCCCTCTCTCTTTCTTTCTCTCCCACACTGTATCTTTCTCTCTCTTTCTCCCTCTTTTTCTTTCTCTCTCTCTCTCTTGTTCTCCCTCTTTCCTTCTCTTTCTCTCTCTCCCACACTCTCTCTCCCCCTGTCTCTTCCTCTTTTTCTCTATTTTTCTCTCCCTCTCTTTCCCTCTCTCTCTTCATTTCTCTTTCCCCCTCTCTCTCTTCCCCCCTCTCCAGCTCTCTCTCATCACTCTCTCTTTCTCTCTCTCTTCTGTAGACTCACGTGGATCATTTCATCTCTCTTTCCTGATCTTCTACTAAACTAAAGGTAAAACGTGGCTGTTTAACTTGAAAACCACCACTTGATGACATCACAAGGTGGAACAGATCACTTTGACCCTTGTAGATCTTACAGACTAATAACAAAGTGTGACTCAAACGTCGATTGAGCTGATTGTCTCACAAAATAAAGATTTCTGAACATATCTGCGTTTCAATCGTGTAAAAAGACACAATCACTGTATCAACTTCAGTAAACGACAAATGGAACAATATTTTCCAGTCCAGTATTTGAGGTACTTTTTCTTTGCAGTACTGGGAAAGTTTGGTTGTTTTTTTTGTTGTACTATAATAACATATAAGCTGAACGTTGAATAAATCACTTTTTTGACTCATTATAGACACAAAAAAGCTACTTAGGTGTTTAATTTCTGCTGTACATTTACATTTACACATTTTTGGGAAAATTCTGCGTCATAGTTTGGTTTCGAAATCACCGTTTATTATCTGTTTAGTTCAACGAAATATCGCACTTTAAAATGTGTTACCGTGACAGTTTAACGACAACAATGTACAGTAAAACCAAACTGAAATAAATCACGTTGAATAGTGATACAAGCGTGTGGTTTTAGACCCAAAACGCGGCGAGTTTAACCAAACGCAACGACATAAATTTGCGTTTGCGCAGCTGTTCTGACCCAGACGATCATCAAAACGACTTGGATTTCTACTGTACGTCTGATTTACGATTTGGGGATTTTTACGTCCGCGTTGTCCCGACACACGATCGCCTGCGGGGAGCTGCGATTGGCGGTGAAATGCGATGATGTCACGCTCCCAGATGGTGGACAAGAGCCAGTTTTCCCTATTGATTACGCTGCACTTTGAAATATGCAAAAGATAAAATCACAAATGTTGAACCTGATCGTTTCTTTTAGCGGCTCGACTCCAGAACTCACAAAAATCTGCGTTTTAACGACACGATTTTAGCTTCTCCCGTGTGTATTAAACATTATAGAGCATTGTGATGTCATTTTTCTTTATTTTATTCTTTATTTGTCAGGGATCATGCGCAAATTCATTGATCGTACAAAAGAAAAAGATGATTTGTACCAGTTTTAGCCACTTCTAAGTTTCCGTGCAGATCCTGGGCAGGTGAACACACATTAAAATACAAGTTTCATTACAATTACGTCTGAAATCCAACGATCGCTTTGTCTGTAATGTTCCACAGACCAAAACGGACAAGTTACAATTCAGGTTTTGAACAATAAAAACACCTGTAATGAATCAATGTGTGATAAATGCCAGACTGTGCTGTGGAATATTCCCGGAAAAGCAACTATATTTCTACGGAATCAGGCGGATAAGTGACGTGAACCGAACCAAAAACGTGCTCTAAAATGACCACAATCGTGAAACTGTTTTTGTTTCTTGACTGATGGACTTTTACCACGTAGAAATCCACCGATACGGGTTTTTTTTCATGGCCGATGCTTTAGAATGTCGATACTTTTGGTCCGATATACAGGGCAGATTTTGCTTGTTTTCCTCAAACTAAAAATGATGACCGGGGTGCGATTTAATACGTTTTTCTTCTTCCCACTTCTTTTTGAGCTTATATAAGGATTAATTTGTGAAATGTGCTTTAAGTGTACGCGATACATGTGCTTGAAATACATAAATACATGAAAAAAAAGCTAATTAATTTACTACAAACTCACCCACAGCCTCTTTATCTCACCTTTACAAGAGCAGTGCATCACATTTAGTGCAGTTGTCGCGCTATGTCTTGGTATTAAAGTGTTAAAATTAAGCTTTGAGTGTATTTTATCGGCAGGAAATCGACCAAATTTAAAAATCGGCTTGTGCTGAAGATTAAAGCCGATAGCTGATACGTGAAAAAGTCTCAATATCGACAAAATTTATCTACAAATTGATGTATCAGTATCTTTTTTACCCTGTATTTGCTCTGACTCTTATAACCTTAACAACTAGAGCAGGGGCGTCAAACACATTTTCACCGATGGCCACGTGTAATGTAAATAAACTACTTTTTTTTAACTTTTTCATTAACCGTCTCTGTATTTATTTCTTATTCGAGTTACAAATATCACATATACATTTCCATAGATGTAAAAATATGGCTGTATAACTGTATCTCCTGATAAACTGACATTTTAAGACAGTCAAACCTTTTAATTTATCTTGTTTTGGGCCTCATAAAATGACGTGGGGGGCCACATTTAGCCCGGGGGCCTTGAGTTTGACACATGTGAACTAGAGTGAAGTTTGACATAATCAGGTCACGACTTATTCACTGTTTTTTGCGTTTTTTTTGTGTCTTAAAAACAAGTTTTCGCCGTGACATCAGCGAAGAGCCTCTGACGTCACCACCGTTAACCGGATTTGTTCGGTTTCTGTGCTAATTCATGCAAATGTTGTGTTTTACTCTTGAGAAACTGCGGGATAAGCAGGAAGCGGTGGACTGTGGGATTGTATGAAACGCCTACAGCGGCCGTGGACATATGTATTTTTTATGGCGTGGATCTCCCAGGGGTGGGTCACGGGGCTGAACTTACACACTGTACACCGCCGCTCTGCTCTTAACCCCGAGGCACAAAAAGACCCGTTAAAACTAGCAGCGTAGCAACCGCGCGCATGTTAGCAACGCACACACAACAACCGAGATCCATTTTGTAAAACACTCGACTTTGTTTGTTTTGTTTCTCCTGCGTATTTCCGTGTTTCTTTGCCTTCGCTCCTGACTGGATCTTATCGTCGCGTAAAGGATGGCGCAGCCGGGGAAACGCATTTTGTTTGAGATCCACTCCAGATGTTAGCTCGCTGCATAGTAAATGTGCCTTTGCAGAGCTAGCGGGTGTGCTAGCTAGTCTCAACCGATGAATTAATAAACCGCGGTGCATGTGTGTCGCTATGACTTTGTTTTCTCATGGAATATGGATGGCGGTGGCTTGCTAAGTGCAGAGAGTGGTCCTGAAGTGAGCGCGGGACACGTCGGCGAACCGCGGTAATGTTATGCAAAGCTGTATTTAGGGCAAAATGGGTTTCTATGGTTTTTACATTTGCAGTTATATTTAAAAGAATTTCTCCACTGCTGTGTTAAAAATGTGCATTAAGCTTTGAATAACTATGTAAATATTCAAAAAATTCCTGTATTATAAAGTAGATACATTATTTATGAATGAATATGTTCCCCGGAGAGGTTGATTGGAAGTCACTGTCACTTTCTCCTGAGTAGCGCCTGTCAACGAGAGCGGGATGACGGCTCAGAGAATACGTAGTGGCAGTGGTTCGATCCAAGCTCCAAGTGCGTAGTAGAGTCCTTGGGCAAGACACTTCGCCCTCCGTGCCTGTTTAGTCTGTGGATGAGCGATTGGAAGAGGCGCAGACGCAGATTGGCTACGTTTACGAAGGGCAGTTGTGGCTATAATGCGCTAATGGAAGTAGTAAAAGCCAAAAAGTAAAGTCTGTCAAGTGGACGGAAAGTGGTAGGAGTGAAGATGTTTCTCTGCTCGTCCAAGCCTCTTCTTCAATGGGTGTTCGTTATTTATTGTTCTCTTTGTTTTCTTTGTTTGCTTTGGGTCTGCGTCTTCAGTTCTGGTCAGATTACTCCTGGACACTGACTTGTATCTGTCTGAAGGGAGGAGCTAACAACACTGAAACTGGAAACTGCTTTTGTTTACAGTTTTTGCATGTAGGTTAAGTCCATTGAGCTACAGTAAGTGTGCACTGTCCGCGAGACATATTTAACACATTCTTACGCGCCTCAACGCCGTCGTGAGAGCTCCTCGGGGCCCCGGTCTGCTGTTCTTCTCCATCTCAAAGACGCTAACCACTCCTTTGAAGACAGTGAGGTTCAGATTTTAGCTATAGAAAATAAATAGTTTAAAAGGGGAGTTAAAGAAGCTATTTTTGTTAGGAAACACACTCCTTCGTTGAACAGGAATGGGGGCCTTAAACATCATCTTTCCCCCGTGTATAACTCCTTCCTCAGACCCAAAGCAAACAAAGAAAACAAAGATAACAAAAATAAAAAACGCAGCTTGGACGAGCAGAGAAACGTCTTCACTCCTACAACTTTTTGGCCTGTTGACAGATTTAACTTTTGGCTTTTACTCTGGATCAGACCTGGACGACTGAGAGATAACACAGACACTAATGGAAGTAGTAGTTTTTGTACAGTTGGCCGAGTAAGACTTAAGGAAAAACAAGTCGACACCATAGTTCTTTGGCACTCCCAGGTGTTGCATTATTTTAACACCGCCACAAGGTCAAGCCCATGTCAGAAGAAGGGCTTGACCCCGAGTATCACGCAGGTAAAATGAACTCAAATGCAACACAAAGAGAACAGTCAAACTTAAGTAAATCCAACAAAGCGTGTAATTCTTAATATGACAAATCGGGCAATGACTGAGGAATGCGTATCTTATTTAATATCAACTAAAATCTTTACACTTTGGGGAATCAATATGGGAAACAGGCTGGGAAAATAAACTCAGAAACAGGTCCCTCAAACAGATTAATGCAGATTCAGAATCACCGAAATGCAAACGACAGTAGTTCAAATACAGAGCTTAAGTATCTGTCTTGACTGATCAACAAACTAGCAAGGCCTGAACGAACAGAGGGAGCATGGAAAAGGAAATATATATCGGAAATGAATGGCAGCTGCAGGAAAAAACAGGGAAGCGGCAAAAGAAGGAGTGGAATAGGCTGAGAAACGGAGCTGGACTGAGGATAAAAGTCCAGAAAAACAGGGAGAACTGTGACCCCGAGACCTCACACTGTGCTGCGATTAAAATGATACAAAAATCGGGAGTGCCAAAGAACTGCGGCGTAGATCGTTTTGTTCCGTAAGTGCTACGCAACCCAGTGCTGCTGTACAAAACTACGACTTGCGATGTATTTTTGACTTTGGAACCAGCACACAGACCGATCTTTCATTGGATGTTCATGTCTGTGTCGACTTTATCACCTCAAAACTCAAACCTTCTGAGTTTGTGGAGTCGTTCTGGTCTTTCTGGCGGAGTTTACATATTTTTCTCCATCTGGATCTGGGCGGGTTTCATCCAGGGACTCCGGTTTTCTGGAGTCAACTCAAAATATTAGTTAAAATGGTCCTGCTGAGGTAGTCCTGAATCTAACTCAAGGTTTGGAAATGGGCCCCGAGCGCTGCACTGTGACACCCAGCTGCACTGAAGGATGGGTGAAACACAGAGGGCTAATTCAACCACACAAGGACTATAAAGTGTACGTTCACCTTGTACGTCGTGTTTTGTTGTACTTAAATGTCTAAGTGCTCCTCTTATCCTAAACCTGCCCTTGTGACGGAAGCACGCAGCAGCTGTTTTAAGAATGTTTTCCTTCCCGTTGCTACAAAGAGCAGGACCTCTTCACGTTTATGAGTGTTCTCTTACCTCACTATTATACTCAAGTGGTTTTAGACCGTTATAATTCGAGCCATTTTATATTTGGATCCGAGGGCCGGACGAACAGGATTAGAAAAAGACACTGCAAGATTTATGTGTTATTATTTTCATTCAGTAGAATCTCAAACCGCCTGCTAGAATATTCCACAGTATGTCATTAAACGTATCTATTTCCACGGAGATGATAAGATGACACCACCAGGTCAATTTACATTTACATTTCTGTGCAGAGCCGATCCCGCTCACTGTGAAAACGTTCTGTAAATGTATTTTTTTAGCAATAAATACACCTGTCAACGTCGATACTAGACAGTAAAGTATTGACCTGATTTAGCTCCGCCCACTTTTGTCGTAAATGTACTTTCTGTCCAGTTATGTACGAATCCCATTCATTTCTAAAGTTTTAACGCTAAAATCTGATATAAAGTAGGGTGATTTGTGTAAAACGTGGAGTGTTCATGTGACCAAAATGTCAACACTTCAGCGATTTTTCTGGAAGTTTTAAAATGGCTCTTTCTTTTTAGAACTTATGTATTGTCAAGATCAGCAGCTCCATGCAAAATAATTCAACACAAATGACGAAAGCGACACCCACAGCAACTTCCGAAAGAAGAAAGGCGTTAACATTTTCTCACATTTCTCTCTCGTTTAAACTCTCTCAAAGTTCAAACCTTCGTAGGCGTCTTTGTCGGTGCAGAACGTTTCATCGACATTGTGGGTTTTGTCGGGGAGAAAACGAATCGCAAACGTACAGCACTTCAGAGTCACACTGAGATCCAACGTTTATGTAAATTTGTCTGAACACATTCTGTACTGGACAGGAGACACGGCACGGAGGAGACTGATGGACAATGGTCTACAGTCCAACAGCCAATCAGGACGCACGACACAATGGTCTACACTCCAACAGCCAATCAGGACGCACGACACAATGATCTACAGTCCAACAGCCAATCAGGACACAGAACACAACGCACCTTCATACTCTGTGAAAAAGCACGAAAAACTGCAGTAAATAAAATCTGTGAGACTGTGAAAGGTGAATTGTGATATATATAACAGTAAAAACTTTAGATCATTCCAGGTAAAAGTATTTCTAAGGAGAAAAGTGACATAGTACAGGGTTAAATTAATGAAAAATGTACCGTTATATCAGTGGTTCTGAAATAGTGGGGCGCGCAGTACTACGTATGACACTGTAGTACGCGCGAAACGTTTTCTTCTTCACGGGGGGGGCATGATAGAAAATGATTGAGAAGCACTGCGTTATATGAACCCCACTTACCGTACATCCCTTACATTTTAACGTTTTCTTCAGAGTGTCGAGTATGAAACGGATAAACCCAAAGGCGCGAGTCCTCACACTGTTCTTAAAGGCGCTCATGGCCCCCCTGAGACGCTGGGATGGATCCTGATGTTCCAGTGTGAGCTCGTTCCTCTGTGCGCTCTTAGGTCCTGTGGAGATCCTGACACAGTGTGGACGATGTGAGCGTCTAATGAGCAGGTCTGCAGATTAACACGCAGCTCTAATGAGAGGCGGCGTCACGGGGAGAAGACGCGGCGAGGGAAAACACTGAGGACAATGCTACTTAGCTACGCGTCATTCAGCACGTTTTAGATTTATTTTTCTTATTCTCTGATTTTGTACACAAAGTCATTCAAAGTGCTTTACAGAATAAGAAAGACATTAAAATCACAATACAACAAATCATAAAAGTGCTTAATAAAGTGCAGAATAAAACCCTTTCAATCGTGTGCACAGATAAACAGAACAGTTTGAGTCTGGATTTAAACAAAGTCGAGGTCTGAGTCACATCTTCAGGAAGAATGTTCCAGGTTTAAACTGAACAAAACTGAAACACTGATTCACCAGGTTTAGTCCATTTTTATTAAACCAGAACTAAACCAGGATTAAACAATCCTGGTTTAGTCCTGGTTTAATCCATGTTTAATCCATGTTTAGTTCTGGTTTATTCTTGGTTTAGGCCTGGTTTTTAGTCCTGTTTTTTAGCCCCGGTTTAGTCCTTATTTCTTCCTGGTGTAGTCCTGGTTTAGTCCTGCTTTATTCCTAGTTCTGTCCTGGTTTCGTCCCGGTTCAGTCCCTTTTAGTCCCGTTTTAGTCCCGGTTCAGTCCCAGTTCAGTGCCGGTTCAGTCCTGGTTTAGTCCTAGTTTAGCCCTGGTTTACTCCTTATTTCTCCCTGGTTTAGTCCTGGTTTAGTCCTGGTTTAGTCCTGGTTTAGTCCTGGTTTAGTCCTTATTTCTCCCTGGTTCAGTCCTGGTTCAGTCCTGGTTTAGTCCTTATTTCTCCCTGGTTTAGTCCTGGTTTAGTCCCGGTTTAGTCCTAGTTTAGCCCTGGTTTAGTCCTTATTTCTCCCTGGTTTAGTCCTGGTTTAGTCCTGGTTTAGTCCTGGTTTAGTCCTGGTTTAGTCCTGGTTTAGTCCCGGTTTAGTCCTAGTTTAGTCCTGGTTTATTCCTTATTTCTCCCTGGTTTAGTCCTGGTTTAGTCCTGGTTTAGTCCTGGTTTAGTCCTGGTTTAGTCCTGGTTTAGTCCTGGTTTAGTCCTGGTTTAGTCCTTATTTCTCCCTGGTTTAGTCCTGGTTTAGTCCTGGTTTAGTCCTGGTTTAGTCCTGGTTTAGTCCTGGTTTAGTCCTGGTTTAGTCCCGGTTTAGTCCTAGTTTAGCCCTGGTTTAGTCCTGGTTTAGTCCTGGTTTAGTCCTGGTTTAGTCCTTATTTCTCCCTGGTTTAGCCCTGGTTTAGTCCTGGTTTAGTCCTGGTTTAGTCCTGGTTTAGTCCTGGTTTAGTCCTTATTTCTCCCTGGTTTAGTCCTAGTTTAGTCCTGGTTTAGTCCTTATTTCTCCCTGGTTTAGTCCTGGTTTAGTCCTGGTTTAGTCCTGGTTTAGTCCTGGTTTAGTCCCGGTTTAGTGAGATGGTTCATATGACTCATACTTTGGTGCTGGTCCGTGGAGAGACTTATTCACGAGATCTTAATAATAACAACATAATTCTAATTCATTGACATAAATCATTGCACTGTTACTGTCAGAAGTCACAGTACGGCACATTTAGTCAGCAGACTTATTGTCACGGCAACGAGAACCAAACAATCGACAGAACTTTGAGAAAACGAGCTTCATTCTGTGAGATTATTCAGGCAGGAAATGAAAATCTCTCATTAACACATCCTCATTCTGTCGTGTGTTTGTTTAAAAAGTGACAAAACACTTCTTGTAACGATTGTACGTGACATCCAGCTGCGGTTTGTGAGGAACAAGTCGGCTCAGATTACACGATTAAACACATTTACACTCGAGCACTGGTGTAATCGCTCTGAACTCTGTGTTTTCTTCCAATAAGCTTCTAACAAATATTGCAAAAATGCTGAATATCTCATTTCCCTGGTATGTTTGGGCGGTAGTACTTGCTCAGAGGCGTGGTCAGTTTAACCACGCACTCGCTCTGTTTGGACTTGTGCGTTGAAATCTCAGAAGGTCTCTACTCAAATTTGTTGTGGCTCAAAAAGAAACGGTTGGATTTATGAGATTTATCGGATTATTTGAGACGAGAGTTTTGTTTGTTTGAATCCTAAACCGTATAAAGAAGTGGAGTGAGTGAGTGTGACGTCGCCCACAGCCTTCAGCGAGTTTCATATTTAGAATTCCGACCGTAAGTATCATAGCAACCAAGGAGCCAATCCGGAGTGAGGCTTTTATTTTTATTAATTTATTTATTTATTCATACGTCCGTTGTCTTCTTTATGTAATTACTTTATATATTGATTTCATTATATATTTTGCTTAACTTATTAAAAACTTTAATAAAAATAAAAAATAAATATTAAAATCTGACCCTGAGTATCATAGCAACCAAGGAGCCAATCCAGAGGAAGGCTTTTATTTTTATTGATTTATTTTTATTGATTTTATTTATTATTTATTATTTTATTATATTATTTTATTTTTAGCTGCTTTTATTGTATTTTTGTAATGTCTATGTTGTATTTGTTGTCTGTGTACCTGCCTAGGGACAACAGATGGAAATTAGCATTTTTTGCTATAATCTGGCATATTTACACTGTGTTTACAGATGTTCATTAATATGCGCTGTCCCTATCAAATAAATAAATAAAATATAATTTATTTATGTCTATGTCCGTTGTCTTCTTGATGTAATTATTTTTTTTATATTGATTTCATTATATGTTTTGCTTTACTTATTAAAAACTTTAATAAAAAGAAAAAAAACATGAAATAAAAATCTGACCGTGAGTATCATAGCAACCAAAGAGCCAATCAGGCTGTTGAACGTATTTATTTTATTTATATATTTTTTTTTATTGATTTCTTTCTTTTTATTTATTTATGTATTTATTTATTTATGTATTTATTTATTTATGTATTTATGTATTTATTTATATTTATTTATTATTTGTATTTATTTATTTATTTTTATTTATTTATTTATTTATTTTTATTAAATTTTTTTATAAGTCTATTGTCTTCTTGGCTAGCAGGTTAACGTGTTGAGTGTTTCCATCTTTCTTTATTTTACACTGTGCAGTTTAGTCTTTATTTAAGGGACGATGTACAAAGACCTTAAACTCCAGATCACAGCTAAACGTTTCCATCTGCAGTCCCTGAGAGCAGCATGTGCCGAGCAAATGATGCCCATTTTTCTAGTCTCACTAACACAATTAATCCAATCTAATCTGCAATTCAAAGTGGGAGAATTTGCGTATTTCCTCAAGTTTAAGAATTTTTGAGACGTTTGAGGCTCACGTTGCTTTGTTACTCACTCAAACCCATTTTACACTGTTTTCTGATCATTTTTTCTGTTACAATGTCGTTTCCTCATCACAAACAGACCTGGAGTTGTGTTTTGTTTCATTCACACAAACGCTGCATATTTACGCCGCGTTCTTCTCAAACAGAAAACACTCTGTTCCACGTTGTGATGTCATCATGCGGTAAAACAGGAAGTGCTCCACTGTGTTTTTAAGCTCATTTGGATCATTTCAGCTCTGGAATTGCACATTTCTCCTGAACAAAAAGTTAAAAGGTGGATGTTCACGTGAAAACTCCAACTTCGTGACATCACAAGGTGGAACGGAGCATTTTGAGCTTTGGAGATGTGGACAAACTAATCATAAAGTGTTGCTCAAACATGTGTGAATAAAACAAAACACAACTCCAGGTCTGTTTTTGAGGAGCTAACAAGCTAACAGGAGTCAATTTGGCCTGACACGCAACCTTTAATTACGTGTATTTACAAATTTAAAAATAAAGACATGTTTTATTTTTATTGCAAAATGAACCAAAAGCTCCGAAATTACGGTTGAAAGGCTAGTGAAGATTAATTAGTTATAGTTGTAATTAACACAGGACTGCAGTGATGGCTTCAACAATAATCTGCATGTAATTCTTAATCAATTTGCACTTTTCATTCAGACTTAACGATCATTTTTTGTGTTTTACGTCCAAGGGAAGAATATTAGCCATGGGAATTTTAATGAATATTTTAATGACCCTTTGATTCTGACTCACAGTTTTGAAGAATTTAATTATTTTTTCCCCAAGAACTTTCGAACAATGAAAGAATCCGTTCCGCCGCTCGTTGTACGTTGCCCGGTAACGTCTTCCTCGTTAAACTATCGCGCCATCGCTGTAGAGGTTATACAGGTGAATTTTTTGACGGATTTGCGACATTATGAACGTTAATGGTAAATATGGAGATACTAGAGTTTAATAACAACTATAAAAGTCTACAACTCTGCTGAATATTTAGTTTGTGCTTGACGCTAAAACAAGAAAAACAGTTAGCGAAACAACTGGGGCACTGCAGACTATGTGCACATTTATACGGATTTATACGGATATTAGACTGTAAATATATAAATGGACATAGCTAACCTACTAGCCATCGCTTCCCAAACAGAAACGATCATGGACGCGCTTCCGGCTCCATCGATTCTGGCTGCAATTCACTTTCTATTGAAAAACTGTGGCCCCTCTCTCCGTATCTGCTGCTGTCAGACTCGTCATTTTGGTCTTAAAATGTTCGTATTAACTCGCTCGACTTGATTCTGGTGTTTTTTATTTCGCTATTGTGTCCGTAAATCAAGATACGAGCATTAAAAACAGACCAACTCCCTGCTGAATCAGCGGTGTGCATTGGAAGGGGCGTGTTTTTCAAAAGCCTCGCTCTGGATTGGCTCTTTGGTTGCTCTGATACTTGTGGTCAGAATTGTAAATATGGCGTTCGGTGCCAAATTCGCCGCTATAACTGCTAGCCTCGATGCGTTTCATTTGACTGAAGCTGAATGTTATGGATGAGGGGTGGATCTTTACAGTCTGTGAACTAAACCTCTCCTTAAATAACAGGTTTCTGAGTCTGTGTGTTGAGAAAATTATTGTTGTGAAGTGAGTTGTCCTTTATCTCCCCCTTATCGATCGCTAACAAGCAGCTAGCTAAGCACTGCACAGTCACAGCAACAACAGAGAAACTATTTACCCTTTACTTTTTGTTGTAGAAACATGATTTGAGCTAAAAAAAACTTGCTCCATGGACAAAAATTAGTCCAAAGAAACACATTTTGTCATAGTTCTGCCAAAGAGCCACTCAGAATGTCAGAATGCGGAGAAGCAGTTTGCAAATAAAATGATGTCAGTGCATAACTTCTATCGCTGTTTTTCAGATTTTAGAAAGTGAAGATGTCATACTTCCAGATGGGGGCGCAAGAGACGGTTCTTCTATTGATTACATTGTACTTTACCATGAAATATGCAAAAAGTAAACTCACAAATGTTGAATCTGATCATTTCTTTTAGTGTGTGACAAAATGAGCCTTTGTCCCTTTTTTAATATCACCTTTTTAATTGAACCAAACACACTTGTTAGTTTAAAGCACATGTGTCAAACTCGAGGCCCACGGGTCAAATCTGGCACTCTGTATCATTTTATGTGGCCCTCGATGGGGTAAATAAAAGGAATGATGGTCTTAAAATGTCATTTAATCAGGAGACATGCAGTTACACAGCCATATTTTTACATCTAGGCAAATGAATACACATAATTTGTAACTTGAATAAGCAATAAATACAGAAACAGTTAATTAACAAGTTTAAAAAGTAGTTAGATTTATTTCACATCTGGCCCTTTGAGAGCAGCCATTTTGCTGACGTGGCCCTTGGTGAAAATGTGTTTGACACCCCTGGTTTAAAGATATTTTATTTGGTTAAATGTAGTTCATTCAGTTCAATACATTCATCCACGTACCTGAATCTCCACATGGTCCAGACACAGAGGGGGCGTGTCCTATGTCGGCCATGTTTAAAGTCTTGGGTGTGGTCGTGGGCCGGACCATGTGGAGGGAGAACTGGTTTAAGTTTGTTTCTTTTGTGTCAGTGTCTTATGTATTTTGTTTTCAGTGTTTTAAGTGTTTACAGTTTATTTGTTTAAACACTTTCTAGTTAAGACAGGGGCGTCAAACTCATTTTCACAACGGGCCACATCACCAAAATGGCCGCTCTCAAAGGGCCAGACGTAACTAAATGTAACGCAACTACTTTTTTCTGTATTTATTACTTATTCAAATTACAAATATTGCATATGGATTTGCATAGATGTGAAAAAATGTCTGTGTAACCGTCGTACCTTTTAATTTACTTTGTCGCGGGCCACATAACATGACCCACATTTTGCCCACGGGCCTTGAGTTTGACACATGTGCGTTAAGGGACTTAGGCCTTGGGAAATAGTTTAATATGAGATACAGCTAAGGTTATACCCACCGCACCTGTGAAAAATATGGCGTATACCGGGGGGAGGTACTTCTTGTGCAGGGGGGTATTTAAGAGGTACTAATTAGACATTCAGGGAGACGTCAGTGTAGTCAGGGCGCACGTGGATTTTCTCTTTTGTTTCTTAATTTCTGTTGCTTTGTTATGTTGAGCACAGTTAATTTTTTTGTAAACGTGTATTATTTTTTGTCCACGGTTTACCACGGTGCTTCAAATACTGCCTCCTACTTTGACCAGCTTCTCCACATAAGCGACTCGACTCCAGAACTCGCCGTACTACAACATAAACCTGCATTTGAACAAGTTTCTCAAGAACTCACTGTACAACAAGACTCATTTTAGCTGCTCCCATCTGTGCTAAACACTGTCGGCGTATACAGTGTCGTGACGTCGTCTGAAACCCAGCGATGGCGTAACCGTCCGACGTCCGTGCTAACCGTTTTACCTCTCTCCTTTGTTTCCTCTCCTCGCTATAACCCCGTTCTCCCCAGGTCTTAACGCAATGAAATAAACTCTTTCAGATCTTCGCCGCACGTTACACGCAGGGAGAACCTCACAGATCCAATTCCACGCTAATACCTGCACCGCTTAAGGGCTACAAGCAAAACCACCAGAACTACAGACGAACGCGCGTTGAAAAATACATCTGTGTTACGCGTTGGCTTCTTTCTACTTTGTTTGATGCTTCCGCGGCGTTCTCCGTTGATGTCACCTCGCCTCGGATCAGCTAGCAGCACAGACTTTGGCATTTCTGCGCCTCATTAGCATTTGGGTGGCATTTTGCGCATTCGTCCCTTTATTGCAGTGTCCCCGGCTCCCGCTAACCCCTGTGCGTTCGCGCGAGAAGACTTTTTGCAAAAACACAACCAAACCGAAGTTTCGAAACCCAAACTTGCTCGCGCGCGTAGCATAATCTCTCCGTCTAATGATGCGGCCTGTTCGTCGCCGTGGGCCACCGCCGCATCCCCGTAGCGGTCTGATGTTTGACAATCGACGCACGCGGGCGGACATAGATCAGGGAAGGGTGACGGCCAATTAATGAGAGGGGCGGGGCTAGCATCGAGGAAGACGAGTCGACTTTTAGCACGACTCCGGTCCATATCGGCTAATTAGCACGTATTTGACACGTACAATGCAATTCTGTGAAAAGATTTCTTCTCGCTAATTGGTTTGGGTCAAATGATGTGTGGGAAAACGCCGGTAGGAATCCAGGTAGTTTTTGATATAGGTACAAGTATACGCAGTCATTATAAAGCGGTTGAAATGGCGTGCTGTGGGGTTGTAAATAACGTTTTAATAGGCCATTAGGTGCCGCGTTGAGAGCAATAAAAATGTGTTGTTGCGTTTGTTGTACGGTTCTGGTAATGAGGCCTTTCCAGTTGCCTTAACGGGTTCTATTGATTTCTTAATCCAGCCAACCTCTGTTTTTCTCCAGCAATATGGCATTTTGGTATTTGGGGATATTTATAGATACGGCACGAAAACCCGAAATGATGAATCCTCCCATGCAGACGCCAGGTAAACAGATAATTATTCCTTCCTGCTCAAACACCGTCTGTAATGCGTAAAACTAATAACACTAAAAGGTCAGGGATACGCGGCGGGCGGACGTGGCGCTCTGTTACCGGGTTGTTCTGTTTTTGTTGTTGTATTTATTATTTCTCACGGTCACTAGAGAGAATCAGTCATTTTACGCTGAGGTACCTGTTTAAAATGTGGTTTAAGAGTAAAAAGTAAAAGTATTTCACACGTGTTGTTCATTTGTTAAAGTGTAAATGTAGAGATATTGATTAAAACGAGACATATTTTGGTCACAGTAACAATACAAATTAATTTCATAGTTTTTCTGATGATTTTTGTGTCTTTATTCTTTATTTTTTTGCTCAAAGCCGAAGCTCGAACTCGAAAACTTTAGTCAGGATGTTTCCACGAACATGGTAAAAAATAACCCCTCAAATCATATGAAAAGTACTTTTTACTTTTCAGTCCTGTTCAGAAATGTAGTGGAGTAGAAAGTACAGATACTGCTCTCAAATGTACTGAAGTAAAAGTAAAAAAGTATCCACTGTAAAATGTACTTAAAGGGCCCATATTACGCAATTTTCTGTTCTATGTTATAATGTTGTTTCCTCGTCACAAACAGACCTGAAGTTGTGTCTTTTTGTTTCATTCACACATGTTTAACACACAAACCCTGCATATATAAGCTGGGTTCTTCTCTTAAGCTGAAAACACTCTGTTCCACCTTGTGATGTCATCATGTGGTAATACAGGAAGTGCTCCACTGTGTTTTTTAACTCCACGCACCTTCTCTAGAATCATTTGGAAGATTTCAGCGCTGGGATCTCTACTCAACTAAAGATAAAAGCGGCTGTAAACTTGAAAACTACCACTTCATGACATCACAAGGTGGAACGGGGCGTTTTGAGGTTTGGAGATGGAGACAGACTAATAATAAAGAGTAACGCAAACATGTGTGAATGAAACAAAACACAACTCCAGGCATGTTTTTCAGCAGATAACATTATAATTTTGTGTAATACAGCGCTTTTACGATCAAACTAAGATCTAAAGTACTAATTAGCCATGTGTTGTAATTGTTTTGTGATATTGCAATAATTTCACAACACTTTCATAATAAGTTCTTCATATTTGTCGCAGTGAACAGTCTGTATGAAGCAGTGAGTCTATAAAATGTTATCGTTGATACAAAAAGATGCAACAATCCAGCCTTTTCTGATCCGATACCGAGGTCAATACTTTGACTTTAAGTATCTGCCGATCTCTGATATCAACCGATACGAGGACGGACACCGATAATATCATTTACTTCCTTTAAACACCAGTGGCATAAGATGAAAAACAAATATCGAAATGTGTTTTTTTTATCGTTTAAAGTTACTACAGAACAATATTAATATAATTTTTGTGCTTAGTACACCAATTTGGAGAGCAAAATGGGCACAAAGATTAATAAAGCAACAGACGAATCGTATGGGATCTAGATTGATGAACCTAAGACTGTTTCCATGGTTATTAACAATCAATCAATCAATCAATCAAACTTTATTTGTATAGCACTTTTCAACAGCAAAAACTGAACCAAAGTGCTTTTCAAGTGCATTAAAATGTAAAAACGACCCAAAAAAATTCTATATACAACTAAAATTCTATATACAATTCTATTAACAATCCAAAGCATAAAAAAAAAATAAATAATCTATATCTTTTCAGTGGTCATGAAAGTCCTCAAAATGGCGTTTAACTGGGAGCTCAAACTAACCCAGATTATCGCTTCCTTCCCGTGAACTGAATAAGAGTGTGATCAAAGTTTAGATGTTTTTTGGACGTGGTGTGGTTTGGACGTCAGCTCCGTAGAACCACACAGGTGAGTGGGTGTGCGGCAAAGGCACCGTCGCAACTACAAACTGGTAAAGTAGCTGTGACAGGTCTGGCCTTTTCCTGAGCTTTATGTGATGGAGCATTTTACACAGCCCCTGAGACCGGAGATACTCTGCAGAGGCTCATGGGAGAGGAGGATTTGGGGTTAAATGTTTAGATTTTTTGATTAATTTATGTATTTTTTCATTCAACATACAACATATCTGTGTAATCTGTCAGTCGTCCGGGTATAATCCGTGGAAAAATTCAAATCTGTCAACTGGACAAAAGTTTTAGAGCGAAGACGTTGGTCAGATTACTGCTGGACACCACCTTTGTTAGTGTAGAAAAGAAGTAACACGAACCTGGTTGTAAAAAAAAGTAAATAATAAGCAGCTCTTTTAATTATAAAGTAAGTGAGAGTGTTACAGTTGTCATAAATTTAGAGTTACACGGCAAACTAAAATAACAAAAGAAACCTCAACGAGTTCAAAACTGTCACAGGCGGCATGCGGTTCACAGTCGGAATCCAGCAGCACCGAGCGGCGGGGGGCAGGTCCTTTTAAGGAGGTTTTGCGACGTTGCACCACCCGCACGCAGGAGAGCCGGGAGCCAATCAGATGCGAGCTTGCGAGGAGTACGCTAATGCCATGAGAGGTCTGTGGCCAAAAAAAAAAAAAAAAGGTCACACACTCCTTTAGCTTTGATTACGTCGCACATTCGCTGTGGCATTGTTTCGATTTCGCTTCTGCAACGTCACAACATTTATTTCCATCCAGTGTTGCGTTCATTTTTCACCCAGATGTTGCATTGATGATGGTCGAGTCTGACGCTGCACAAAGCTTCTCCAGCTCATCCCAAAGATTCTCACTGGGGTTAAGGTCTGGACTCTGTGGTGGACAATCCATGTGTGAAAATGACGTCTCTGTCTCTCTCTTTCTGCTTCTCCCTCTCTGCTTCTCTTTCTCTCTGCCTCCCTCCCTGCTTCTATTTCTCTCTCTCCCTCTCCCTCCTTCTCTCTTTCTGTGCATCTCTCTCTGTCTCTCTCTTTCTGTCTCTCCCTCTCTCTGCTTCTCTTTCTCTCTGCCTCCCTCTCTGCTTCTATTTCTCTTTCCATCCCTCTCTCTCTCTTTCTGTGCATCTCTCTCTCTGTCTCTCTCTTTCTGCTTCTCCCTCTCTGCTTAACTTTCCCTCTTTGCTTCTATTTCTCTCTCTCTCTATGCATCTCTCTTTCTGCTTCTCTTTCTCTCTCTCTCCCTCTTTCTCTCTCTCTCTATGCATCTCTCTTTCTGCTTCTCTTTCTCTCTCTCCCTCTTTCTCTCTCTCTCTGTGCATCTCTCTCTCTGCCTCTGTTTCTCCCTCTCTCTGCTTTCTCTCTCTCTCCCCCTCCCCCTCTCTCTGCTTCTCTTTCTCTCTCTCTCCCCCTCTCTCAGCCTCCCTTTCTCTCTCTTCTTCTCCCTTGGAATATGCCCGTGTCATCAGGGAAGAACAAATCCCCTGATGTAATAACCTGGTCATTCAGTATATTCAGGTGTCAGCTGACCTCATTCTGCTGAACCTCGACCGGACCATCTATCTGAAGGGAGGAGCTAGCTACACTGAAGCTAACACGGCTGTTTGTTGGTGAGGTTTAACGAGCGACACTAAGTGAGAACTGTACCTGCGTCATACTTAGAATAATCATTCAGGCCCTTAATGGCTGCTCTCACATTCTGACTCACCCTATTGTTCTCTTTGTTTGGATATAGGTCTAAAGATGGAGTCATAAACAGGAGATTGATGATGTCCAAGGCCCATATTCCTGTTCAAAGATGGATTGTGTTAGCTTCAGTGTCGTTAGCTCCTTCCTTCAGACAGATATAAGCCGGTGTCCAGCAGTAATCTGACCAAAACTGAAGAAGCGGCTTAAACGAGCAGCGAAACGTCTTCACTCCTCCGACTTTTTTGCCCCGTTGACAGATTAGAATTTTTCTTTTACCAACATACAACATGAAAAACATACAAATCAGCGTTTACCGTAAATGACGCTCGAGATGAAAATGAGAATGAATCAATTTGGACGGTGGGAAGCTGAAGTTTGACACACACCTTTGTGCATTATGCAAACACACAGATGCAAATGGAGCTGCTCATCTGTGACAAATGTTCTGCCCGTGGCCCGTCTCCTGCTTCAGAACGGGCTGATGAAGATTTGATGATAACTACAGCGACGATGCTTTGAGGCTCGCACCATTTCCTGCCTGTTTACTCTGCAGAGTTTACCTTATGATAAATTTACGTTTAGGTGAGGCCAATTTCCACTCCATTTTTTTTACGAACTGACTGAACCTCACTGCACAAAAACACGAAAGATGCGCATTGGTTTACAAAGCTGTTGTTTCTGAACTGTCATGATAAAGTTAAACGCGGCGTACCTCATTTTTACTCGCCGAAAAACAGAACTACTTCATTTCGAACGGTTTGCCGTCGTCCAGAGTTATTCCTCACTTACCTGACGCGATCCGAACATCCGTAATTATTCGCAGTGATGAGTTTATAAGCCAGAGACCACTGTGGAGTTTTGCTGTGACGGTAAAGCTAACGACAACTAGCACGTTTATGCGCACTTTCTGATGATCGAACCGCAAAACGCTTCGTCGTTACTGTATTTTCTGAACTGTAAGTCGCTTCAGAGTAGTCGCGTCAGTCAAAAAATGCATAATAATGAAGAAAAAAACATATATAAGTCGCATTTTTGGGGAAATTTATTGATCTGACACCAAGAACAGACATTTTATCTTTAAAGGCAAGTTATAATAATAATAAAATAGAGAACAACAGGCTGTAGCAGTACGTCATAGCAGTACAGTACGCTAACATTTATATTTATTCAGCGACATGAAGCACAGACAGAACTGAACACGTGCCTGGTTTGATATTAACAGTTAATCAGATAAATAAAGTAGAAAAAACAAGCGACACGTTTACTCTGGATCTCAGTACAAATCACTGTCGCTGCTGAACAACTCCAGAAGTACATTTGAAATTATATATTTTAATTTCACATATAAGTCGCATCTGAGTATAAGTCGCACCCCCGGACAAACTATGAAAACGGTAGATGCTAACAGAACACAGTTGACGTATTTTGACTTGGAAAGCTGCTTATAAAATATATTTACACTGGGGTAAGACACTTTTTGGTCAAAGATATAACTGGAAAATCACTACAGCAAATAATAGAGCTATAAATCTGCAGTGATGGGAACAATTCTTTGAAAATGTAAATCGTTACAGAATACTGAAAACCTGCATTAAGGTGTGTTTTGTACCATATTCCATTACTTAGTCCAATCAGAGTGCTGTATTCTGAGTACTTTAATACTTTTACATGGAGTTGCGTTCAAATTATAGTGTAAAAACGCAGCATAGGATTAAAAAAAAGCTTTGTTTGTTTCACTTTGTTCTGCTTTTCCATCACTAATTAGAGAAGGAAAAATCACACTATGCTCTCTCCACATCAGCAGTGTTTTTTTAAATATATTTTTCTCACTAATTTTGTGCAGATGATCAAATACTGTGATATATTCCTTTGATTTTTAGCACAGTAACTATATTCTGAAATATGATCCAATGAAAAAGTAACTGTGCCAGAATATAGAAAGATGTCTGTGTAATCCCGCAGTTGCCGGACAAAATATAAGGCTGTGTTCACCCGTAATCTGACCAGAACTGAAGAAGCGGCTTGGATGAGAAGCGAAACGTTAGTTAGTTTGAACATTTATTTCACCCGTGTCTTATAATTCACATAATAACTACATTTCCAATCCCCTCCCATTCATCACAGAACACTTCAGCAGTTCAATACACACTTTATACTTTATACTTGACAGACACAACAAAAAAAAAAAAAACCCTCACACTCTCATCCAGACGAGACACTGGCCCAACGCTCTCTGACCCTTGACCTCCCTCCCCTGACCTCCCGCTCTGTGCTATTTCCTTATTATTTCTCTTTTAAATACGTTTTTTTTAACACATTTTTAAACTGCAAACTTTCAATTGTTCTGTTAAGCTGTTCCATAATCTCACTCCACGCACAAAGGAGCCACGGTTTTCTAATGTAAAGTGAATTGGAGCCAAAGGTCACTTCTTATTAGGGACGTTTCGGCGGCTAGCAGGTTAGCTATGTCCATTTATATATGTAGTCTGTGGACGGGACAGGGTTCACGAGTGCTGTCTACGCGTGAAAAATACCTAATGAACTTGCAGATAACTTTAAGTACTTCACATTCTCAAGTTGAAATTAAAACCCTGACCGAGGTTTACACACTGTGGGGACGCTTTTCTATCAAGTTCATGTTCTGCCTAAACCCAATCTCAAACCACATTCAAACAAAGACGGAATAATAACTTTTAATTGTTCTGTGTGATCCCTCCGTCGTCCAGGTCTCATCCACAGTAAAATCGACATATTTAACATATTCATCCACCTCTTAATGCATGTTTTTCACTCCTATTTTCATCCTGGCTCGCTCTATTGTCCTCTTTGTTTCATTTGTTTGCTTTGGGTCTGAGGATGCAGTTATATACGGTTCTGTTGAGCTGTTCCACAAGCTAACGCCACGCTCTGAAATGCACGTTGATTTTTAAAGTAGTTCTAAATGTATTAACGTCTTCACCGTAAACTTTTGTCCTGTTGACAGATTTTTAAATTTTCTGTTTGTATGGACCAGAATACAGTTACTCAGGATTAGTACTCAGAATACGTACTTTTGGTACATGTATTCAGTTACTTCCCAACACCGATGCTTCTTGACTCGAACCATCTTGCCTTATTTGCCGTATTTGCACAAAATCACAGAAATGTTAAGAGGTTTTCCAGTGCCACGCCCCACCCCCTTTGACACGCCCCACCCCCTTTGACACGCCCCACCCCCTTTGACACGCCCCACCCCCTTTGACACGCCCCACCCCCTTTGACACGCCCCTCCCCCTTTTACGCAATTATTCAGTTAACAGCTCGTCTTTCGTTAAACGACGATTTCTGTAGTTCACTTCAGCCCTAAAACTGTTTATTTGCCCGTGAAAAAGAGACCCCAAGTGCTCTCATTGGGTCCCCCTGTATAGATATAATATAAATTAAAATAAAAAAAATATATAATTAAAAAAAATATAATAAAAATTAAAAAAAATACCAAAAAAAATTAAATAACAAATGTAATAAAAATAATAAATTAAATTAAATTAAAATTAAATAAATTAGTTATGTTCATCTTGAAGGTCTGTCACGATAATCACCAAATGGACTTGTTCTATAAATGAAAGATGGAACAATCATTTTTGGGGGCTTGATATTACACCCCAGTACATTTATTTGTACTAGTGGGACACTTTTTTTAGTTATTTGATGAGATTTGAGCTGCAGAAGGTTGAATACACACCCTCTATGACTCCTTATTGATACATACTAACTACTAAAGTGTTTTGTTCTGCTGTTTATTTATTGCAACTCATGATTTGTTAACAATGCTGTAGATTTAGAATAGATTTTTGTGGATAAACCTGTTTTAAGGTTGTTGTGTCAGTTTCAATAGTATCGTTTATCGTCTATATTATGTCAACGATATATCAAACTTCAAACTGTGATGATTTTTATTCTAGTTATTGAACTTCCTGTTAGATTTCTCCGATTATATCCTCCATCTTCTGCTCCCCATGATGGACGTTTCTGAGATTCTAACCATGCCTGAGCCTATACAGATTTTCTTAAAGATTTCGAGTCTTTTATGCTCCTCTCAGTTATTCTGTTAAGATTTATTTCAATACGCCTCTCGTACATGTTGGAGCGCTGTTACGGGAGCCTGGATTTCCTTTGGGATCACTAAAGTCACCATTTAATCTAACTTTCAACACAATTCCCCATTTACTCAGTGGTGAACAAAAAAGAGATTTTGAGATTTTTTTTTTTTGTTCTGGGATTTTGCGCAAACGTTGACTTTGCTCCTTGCACCTGCAGACAAATGTTTCCAAGACCAGCAGCTTTGAAAAATGAGCCCACGGGTGCAGCCTTAAGTGGACACTGTTAAGTCTGTGAATCAGAAACAGATAAGACCAGAAAAACTGTTTTATCATTGTTCAGTCTTCATGATTTCAAAAGCTGTTCGAGAATCAAAATTTGCCAGAGCAGCTGTTTTGTTTTTGACATTTATTACCTGAAAAAGAACAGAAGAAGCTTTGTATCACGTTCAAGCTAAAATCTGTTTGGAAAATGGCCGTCCCACCTCTGTTGTATTCTCACATTTCACCACTAGATGCTGTTTATGTTGCTGCAGACCACAGAGCACAGGTGAGAGGGGAGGAGCCAGGTGAGAGGGGAGGAGCCAGGTGAGAGGGGAGGAGCCAGGTGAGAGGGGAGGAGCCAAGTGAGGGACCACAGACTGTATAAAGAAGTGCACTAAGTGAGTGTACGAGTTTGGCAGACTTAGAAAGGCTGTCAGTCTAACCTGTTGCTAACGCTAGCGGGAGTGACCTCTGGGAAAGAAGACAGCTGATTTGTCGGTTATTAATGCTCATATCTTGATTTACGGATACAATAGCGAAATAAAAAACCCAGGATCTTGTAGAGTGGGAGCAGCAGTTACAGAGATCATTTTCAGTTTGGAGTGTGGCGGCTAGCAGGTTAGCTATGTCCATTTATATATACAGTTTATGGAACGGGACAGGGTTCACATCTGCCGTCCACTGGTGAAAAAAAATTTAAAAAAATCTCATGACCTTGCGGACGATAACTTTCAGTTCAAATTCTCAAGTTGAAATTGAATTTGGGATCCCTGATTTTCAAACCATGACTGATCACAACCTTTGGGAACGTGTCAAGTTCATGTTCTACCTGACACCAATCTCACACATCACATTTATACAAAGACAAGGTGTTGTTCAGTATGATGCGCGTGTGTGTGTGACATTTTAATAATATAATATATAATAGACGATAATACTGAAACCAAACCAGGAAGCAAAATTATTCCCAAAAAGTATTTTAAATGTTCAAAATATAAACTTCAGTAAATACATAACAGAATGCAACACTTTGTCAACTTTAAGCATGGAACCTCTTCATAATATTAAAAATTGTAATTATTCATATCCATAACATTTTTAAAGTGTGTGCAACTTTAATAATTATCATGGTATAATCGTTAATCTCAATTATTTTGGCCATGATAATCGTGAGACCATATTTCAGCACTGTCCCAGACCTACATGTAGTGTCTCACTATGTCACCTCTGTCCCAGTGGTTTCCCATCATGCACTTAACATCGCACTGTTGCCTCTGGTTTGCTTTTGGCATCATTTATAAATCGATTCAGACAGTGGGAAATGGTCTGAGTTTGCCTCGAGCTGTTACTTTGAAACTCTTAAAGTCGACTTAGTTTTTGATTTTTTTCTGACAGTAAAACACACGTTGCCATGTTGTACAATTTGTTTACAATATTAAAATGTTATTACAAAGGCAAGTGATAAGATATATGAATAATATTTGTTCTGTTGTACTCAGTGGTTATAAAAGTTGTTAATTACTTTGGGGTCTGCATGTTTGTGATTGTAAGGTGAAAAAGGTGGTTTGCTCTTTTCAGGTGGGTTTAGAGTCGGTGCCTAAAGTGGAGGAGTTTTTATTTATCTCGGGTCTTGTTCACGAGTGAGGGAAGGATGGAGCGTGAGATTGACGGGCGTCTTCAGTGATGCGGTCGCTGTATCGGTCCGTTGTGGTAAAGAAGGAGCTGAGTCAAAAGCCAAACCTCTCGATTTATCGGTCAATCTACTTTTTTACCCTCACCTATGGTCATGAGCTCTGGGTAATGACCGAAAGGACAAGATCGCGGATACAAGCGGCTGAAATCGGTTTCCTCCGCAGGGTGTCTGGACGCTCCCTTCGAGATACGGTGAGGAGCTCGGTCACACGGGAGGAGCTCGGAGTAGAGGCGCTGCTCCTCCACATCGTGAGGAGCAGCTGAAGTGGCTCGGGCATCTGCGACCCGGCCCCGGATAAGAGAAGCGGAAGTTCCCCAAATGTCACAGCTCTGGATTCCTTTCTATGTTAAAATATCATGTATGGAACAAAGATACGGGACATTACTGAACTAAAGCGAACGATACAGATGTGACTGAAACATCGATGAGGTTCTGCTACAGCGAACACGGCAAGAAATCCAGTCCCGTCTCGATGTGCCTCGTGCCGCTAATGGAGCCCTTATAGAGGTGCATTAAATGAGGTAAAACACTCCGTACAAAAGAACAAGTCTGATTAAGATTAAGAGCGACTTTATGGACACCCTGTACATTTTGATCTGGATGCGGCAGTCATTTTCTCTGACAATGTCCCACTCGTCAAAACTCAGGGTTTACGAGATGCTTCCAGACTTATTTCTTTTGTAGAGAATAAAGCAATAATGACTTTTGGCTGGTCAGAGCTAATACATCAGCGTAATAGACCTGTTTGAAGGTGCATTTTTGATTAAACCGTCCTCGCAGCCACAGCCCTCTACCACAAGTGGCAAGTTTCTTTGAACGTCTGCATTTCAAAGCCAATTAGCACCTTTACACACAAGCGAGCTAAGCCTAGCGCCATTACCCACACCGCCGTGCACACACAGCCGTACCTGAGCGCTGACGCTAATTTGGCTGAACCGACCGCGCTGAAAGGAATAATGAGCCTATGATGACTTCACTCCAACAGTTTTGTTTCAGTGTGACATCATCCGTGACCTTTGTGTGACCCCTGACACGTTCTACCTACCCCCCCGTAAGAGAATCGAGCTTTGTGATTGGCTGCGTCCATGGAGACAGAGCGCACCGCCGCAGCCTTATATACGGCAATAAGACGGACTACGCCTTAACAATGGAATTCATGTTTTTAAATCAGTTGTTATCGGGAGAGGGCGTGGAGGCTGGAGTGAAGCACTTTTAATTAGGCTAATCTTGTTAGCTGCAATTACGTACTTGTTGTAGAATAAGATGAAGTAGTCTGAGAGTGTAAAGAGTGTGGGTGTAAAAAACAGGACGAGTTTGTTTACCATCAGTACCCAGTAACCAAGAGACACGACTGCTCAACATATTTCGCTGTTGTCCATTCATGCCGAGCTATTTTTCCATTGTAGGGAGTATTATATCCCATTTTTTTGGTATAGTTAGCTGTACTTTATCCTAAAACAATAGAGAATAAACGTATATGTAGGTAAGGGTAAATATACGTAGATTTAAGTTTCACGTCTGTTTTTAATGTTCCAAGTCTTTCTTCCTTTTGCTCTCCACGCTAAGACACTCCCCTTTCTGAGCGCTAGGCTATGTTTCCGTTGTAGGGAGTATTATATCCCTTTTTTTGCTCATTTTTTGGTTCAGTTAGCTGTCCTTTATCCTAAAACAGTAGAGAATAAACATATGTACAACAATGTAAGTACAGGTAAATATACACAGATTTTTTTAAGGTTGTTTTTGACGTTCTGAGTCCATCCTTCTTTTGCTCTCCATGCTAAGACACTCCCCTTTCAGAGCGCTATCACAGCAGAATCTCGCTAATGAAACTACTGCACATCGCGTCAGGTTTGTCAAGTTGTTGTGTGCAGTTTTGTATGTTTCTCTTTAGAATTGTCCTGCGCGGTTACATTGTTGTCCATTCATGCCAGGCTATGTTTCCGTTGTAGGGAGTATTATATCTTTCTATTTTTTGGTATTTTTTGTTGCAGTTCGCTGTCCTTTACCCTAAAACAATAGAAAATAAACATGCGTGTAGGTACGGGTAAATATACATAGATTTTTTTAAGCTTCACGTTCATTTTTGACATTCTGAATCTCTCCTCCTTTTTCTCTCCATGCTAAGACACTCCCCTTTCAGAGCGCTATCACAACACAATCAGAATCCAGCCAATAAAACTACTGTCGTGTCATGTTTGTCAAGTTGTTGTGTACAGTTTTGTATGTTTCTATTTTGAATCGTCCTGCGCGGTTACACTGTTATCCGTTCATGCCAGGCTATGTTTTTGTTGTAGGGAGTATTATATCCTTCGATGACAATGACAGATACAAGGAAACATAAGCACATTACCAAGATAATACCTGCTGAAGTGGTAATATACTGTATGTGGCTGCTGTTTCTGGTATAAAGTCCTACAAAATCACTGTGGAAATAACTGGTTTGCTTTTGCCGCTCTGGTTGAGTAAAAAAATAAATAAATAAAAGTTATGTTGAGAAACCAGTCTTCTTATTGTTAACAGTTAAGTTGGACAATCCCAGTACACTAATTAAATAGCGAGTCGATTGGTTTTCTTGTGCGAGTGTATATATCTTATTGAGAATGGAATAAAATCATTTTTCAGTACAGTTTTTAATTTTCAAAATGGTCATTACCAACACTGCCTTCAGTTTAAACAAATGCGATCTAAGACTATTTCATTAGGTTATATTCAGTGGTGGAAGAAGTACTGCGTTTTGTTTTTCTGTAAAAGGACAGATACCGAAGCAAAAAAAAAGTGAAAGTATCATAGTGCCTGTTTAAAAATGTACTTAAAGAGTAAAAAGTACAAGTATTTTGCACATATTTTGGGGTTTTAGTGAATTTTGTTCAACAGAAACAATTGAATCGATCATTTTTTCTTATCTATATATTTTGTTTGCAGCAGGTCTCTGATGATAATACAAATACTTTTACTTTTCAGTCCTGTTCAAACATGTAGTGAGGTAGAAAGTACAAATACTGCTCTCAAATGTACTGAGGTAAAAGTAAAAAGTATCCACTACGAAATGTATTTAAGTAAAGAACAGATACTTCAATTTTTACTTAAGTACAGTGCGTTACTACTTCAATTTCGTTACGTTCGACCACTGTTTTTGTTCAAAGCCGTTCAGCGGAGCTCACATGACGCTGGGGGGGGGGGGGTCTGACCTTGAGTGAAACGATGACGAGCGTTGACACAGTGAACCGCGGCTGTTACCGAGCTCACATTACCACCGTCTCCTCTAATGGACCTCCTTTCACTGCCCCTCTACACCGTCACCGTCAGCTCCGACCTCTCGCTGGCCGCCCCGATCCACCGCCGACCCGCAACCGCCGACACTCTCCCAGTTTATATTTGCATCGTGTAATAAAGATGCCGTAGTCTATAAATCTATAATGCATGATGGGATGACGGCGAGCGGCTCAAACGTGCGGAGGGGTTGAGTGACAATAATGAGCTGGAGATCGATTCAGCTGCAGCGAAAAAGAGAATTTCAGAGATTTTAGCTAAGTTCAAACACTGAATCTTAACAATAGTAAAAGTCTAAACACCAGAAAAATGTGGATATCTGTGTTTCATGTAGATAAACCTCTGATATTTTGTATTGTGGGATTTGGTTTAGGTTGGATTTTTGGTAGAGATATCTGTTCTTTATTTGTTCTTTATTCTTAAAACATAAATAAATAAAAAATAGAATAGAAAAAAGTACTTTTGCATTTATGTTTTGAAACTTCGATTTATGTATGAATATGTCATTCTGTCATTGTAGCCGCACAGAGACTGGGGAAAAGCTTAAAGAGAAGGTATTTTACTTATTTTATGGCAGGGGTCGGCAACATTTAAGCCATTTGACCCACGTAAAAGAAAACACTGGGAGCCATAAATACTTTTTGTCATCGAAAATTAAGAAAACACTGTATATATTGTTTTTTTTTACCTTTACACTTTGTATAAACAACTACAGTATTTGCAAAATATCTGAATAAATGTTTATTTTATCTGGTCCTTCTGCTCCTGAACCTGTAGCTGTCGTCTGTGAGGCGTGAGGCTGTTTGTGTTTAACATGGTTCATGGTGGAGAATAGCTGCTCACAGACGTCTGTGGATCTGAAGATTGACACGACTCAAATGCAGATTTCTTCATTTTTATGTAGGTGTTGGGGAAAGTCTTGATAAATGCACGGCGTTTTGGCTTACGCGAGGGCGACGCTTATTTTGAGTGATGAAAAAAATAGATAATTTTATTTTAACATTTCAAGACCATAAAAATACACTTCAATTAAATACTTGTAATTTATTTGACTAAGCCACGCAGAGCCGCAGTGTAGGGATGAAAGAGCCACATGTGGTTTTATGGAGTATTATCAGTAACACATGACATATTTAGATCACCATGTTTCCTTTTATTGTTCTGAAACTGCTATATTCACCAAAAGCATATTAAATGTTTTCTACATAGTTTTATGTATAAAGCTATGCTCTCTATACTCTTCATGCTAAGACACTCCCCCTTCAGAGCACTAACACAACACAATCAGCTGCATCCTGCCAATTAAACTAATGCACATCGCACCAGGTTTGTCAAGTTGTAGTGCACAGTTTGTGTCATGTTTTTGTATATTTATGGAGACTTGTCGTGTGGGAGCGTGGGTGACGTTGGCTTGTGGGTGGAGCGTTGGACAGAATTTTACAGCTAAAAGTTTTAGTTACAGCTTTAACATGGCTCAGGGTAGATCTCTAAATTACTCACACATGCACGGATGACGTCTAAAACCACTTCACGCATGTTTTCGACGAAGGAGCATTATA
Source organism: Periophthalmus magnuspinnatus (assembly GCF_009829125.3). Classification (NCBI taxonomy): domain Eukaryota; kingdom Metazoa; phylum Chordata; class Actinopteri; order Gobiiformes; family Gobiidae; genus Periophthalmus; species Periophthalmus magnuspinnatus. Next base: position 4,185,769 of record NC_047136.2, on the reverse strand, counting down.
AAAAGACTAAAAACGTAAGCTGCTAGCATTAACATGTAGCAAGGCAAGTCCAAAATACTTCATAATCACACAAGGCTGTTATGACAGGGCATCTGGCATAAAAACACATCCGCCTATTCACTGCGCAACTGCTTTTCCCCGGTTGCAATTGTCCCGTTTAGTGCTACACGAGCAACTTTTCCATTTTTCGTATTGTTTTGTAAAGAAAAGTGAGTAAGTCTGCAGTAAGGCAACATTGGCGAAGAAGTGCGGGAAGATTGATGGAGGCAGAATATGGAAGAAAGAGCAGGGTTGTGCATACAGCTGCTGCAGAGCGCTCACCTAATGGGCAGCCGGGGAGGTGTGCGAGTCTGGGGAGAAAGACACAAGCCTGAGGAGCAATGGAGGAGCTGTGAAAAATGGCTCTCTGTCAGGTGAGCTGTGCACCCACAACTGGCTCTAAGTGTTTTGGCCCGACCACAGAGAATATGCGGGAGTGGTGGAATATTCACAATCCCTCATCCCAAAGCGTTGTAGAGACAGATATATAACTGTGAGTGAATCTGCGTGTATCACATGTACTGTATAAAACGCATGTAAACAAAGCAAGCAAGCGTGCATGGGTAGAAAATTATAAGGTTCACTGAGAAGGGAGTTAGTGGAGCAAAAAGAGAACTGTTTACAACGGTTGTTTACTTCAGATTAACAGTGATCTTAGCAAGTAAATTGAGTTTTTATCCTAAGCGTAATTACTAAAAGTTTGTCAAATCTCCCAATCGGATCATGTTGCATCTTAAGACCGCCACAGGTGACAGGATTTTTCAGTCTTAAGCAATTTTTAAATGTGCAAAAAGTGCAGACATGAGGAGAATCAGATGAGATTTTTCTGAGTATAAAGGCTGCAGCGAAGAGCCCGCACACCACAAGCTAAAAAAAAAACAAAACAAAACCCATCAGATGTTTCCTTTCGACAGTAAAACGACTTGCTTTGAGACTCGAAAATGTTCCAAAGATCGGAGTATTGCGCTTATACTTTAGACGCAAGGCAAAACTGTGTTATTACTATCGTGAAATGTGGTGCGGTAGTTCAGATAAACGCTTTTAATGCAACAGAAAGCTGGAGATAAACAACACAGGAAGTAGAATCTCTATCGCTAATCTGCACTACCTTCACCCCGATCCTCGCTGTGCGGATATAAACAAACACACGTGAGGAACTACTCTCACGTTTTTACTTTTAAAGAACATTTCAAACTGGATTAATAGCTCTGTTTTGTGGACTGGGTGTCATTACCTGCAGAGGACACACGCGGTTAACTTTACAACCTTTCGAGATGTGAGTAATAAAGCCGGCTAATTATTTTCGCTATTTCCTGAGTTTGTATATTGCGCCTCTGTGTACATCATCTGTTTTATTGGCTGTTGCCGTGGTGATGTTTACGATGGTTTCGGTATGACGGAGCGGCTCAGAGTCGACGCCACACGCAGCACAGCTCAAAGTCACACGTGTGGAGCCAAAGTTGGGTCACGCCGAAGTCTGGGAGAAACAAATCGAGTCCGAAATCGTGCAAATTATCCTTTAGCATGGAGCGGGATTTGGAATTCCTGCACAAAACCCCAAAAACTTTAATATTCCTTGAAACATTATCAGGAAAAACAACGAAAAGTGTGATTCCATTGTTTTGTTTTTTCTTGTGAAGTTGCCCGGGTTGGTTTGTCAGAGGAGGGCAGTTACGTCCTTCGGCAAAACAACTGTTCAACCTTCCCAGTGGATAATATGAAAGCGGAATTTCTGTCAGTCTAACCCAAGAAAACCTTGCCGACAGAATTGAGTTTTATATAAGAACAAAGTACAATTATATTACAGACTTGGGGCTGACATACGCAGACTACTGGCCTTATCTTTTTACATTTATCCTGTTCATATTGATACTTTGCAGCTGATGTTATTAACGTTCCCTATGGGCGTGACGCTAACTGTAGGCACTGCTCCGTCTGTGTCTTTGTTTAGACTTTAATCCGAGTTTTGCTTTAATCAATCTGTTTTAGTTGGCGCTACAAAAAGGAAAACTGTTTTGTGCTGTTAAACAAGTCCCTCTCAAATAATGTTACAGCCACACGCTAGCTAGCATTAGCCAACAGTTTTTAAGTTAGTCACTCCCACGTTTTTGTTGAAAATCAAACTCTAAAAACTCCGGGACCACGAACGCTCGGCTCGATCACAAGCTCCTGAAAATGAGCTGTTTAAACCCATTTTTGCATTTTTTCTTGAGTTTTCTGACCATCTTAAATCTTTTTTTTAACAGTACGCTAGCTGCTAATGTATGCATCTGTGTCTCCATGGTAGCAGCTGAACATTACGCCATAGCGACACATGTAACACCCCCCCAACGCGACATCACTGCGAAGCATCAGTTGATCAGCGATTCTGTTTTTTCCGCTGCTCTTGTTTTCAAAGTCTTGTGACCCCTGCAGGTTATTTAAAATGCTAGATTCGATCCATCCTTGATTTCTTTCTTAGTAGCCCTTTTTTTTTTTTTTCTCACAGTTAAATGTTTTATTTACCAGATTGTGGAACTAGCCAAGCAAATACGGAAAATGCTTTGAGTTTGCCCTTTCTGTGAACCCATGCTAATGCAATCGTCTAAGCAAGCATAAAAGTGTATTGATGGCAACGTAGTTTACTTCTCCCTGGGTTCCTTCTCTCTGGAGCTCGGTCTTTCCTTCTGGTTTATGCATATGTATTTGCAGTACGGCCGTAACATCAGGACTGTCTCAGCGTGTTACGGGTGACTTTGAGACTGCGTTGGTTGCAGCAGTCGAACGTGTTTACATGCAACTACGCTCCTATGCATTCACAAAGCTCATTATGAAAAAAGTTGATTGGTTTTGTGTACCTGGTATTTCTTTTATTGTAAATACAAAATGTGAAATGTTAATATGTATAATTGGATCTAAGGGTGATTCAATCTCATTCCCAGTAAATATGAGCCTTTGGTGGATATGTGAACTCCAACACGGCTCTAACCAAAGACCCGACTGAAAAAATACATGATCAAACTACATTCACTCTCACATTCAGCCCCTGAGGGAAGTTTATTTGTACAGCACAGTTCATACTCAAAGTAATTCAAAGTGCTTTACAGAATAAGAAAGACGTTAAAACCACAATGCAAATAGATCAAAACATAAATAATCATCATAAAATGAACATTCAAAGAGAAAAGTGCAGAATAAAACCCTTTCAGTCACATGCACAGATAAAAAGAACCGTTTGAGTCTGGATTTAAACATCGTCAAAGTCGAGGCCTGAGTCACGTCTTCAGGGAGAATGTTCCAGGTTCTGATTCATTGTTAGACCTGGTTTAGTCCTGGTTTAGTCCTGGTTTAGTCCTGGTTTAGTCCTGGTTTAGTCCTGGTTTAGTCCTGGTTTAGTGCTGGTTTAGTGCTGGTTTAGTCCTGGTTTAGGTCCGTGAGGTCCTCAGAGTGTGAGATGGTTCATATGGCACTAAAATATCAGAGATGTAATCACCAATCTCTGTAATAAATAGATTTATACTTAGACTTAGAAGGTGAAAAACCCTGAATACCTTTGAAACACTGCGCCCATTTTGAATCTTTTAGCCCGTAGTCATTTCTGTTTGTCTTTCTCTTTCTGCTGCCATGAAACTTCTCCTCACCAAGGCGCTGTCATCTCGTTTGCAGTATCCCTGAGCCTCAGCGGGGTGTACGCGCTCACATCGTGGTGTTATTAGGATGACTCCATATACAGATGATCCGCGGCTGTGGCTTCCATGTTCATCCCAGCTATTTCTAATATTCCTATGCAGTGCCTATTAAATTCCCCCCTCTGTTAAGCGGGTGGAAATCCCCTGTAGCGTGTTTGCAGAGCCCAAGTCAATGTAGTGTTAATGGGATATAATTGGGAATGGCTGCTGGTGTAAAGAAGTTGCTTGGGCTGTCTAAACCTAATCCCATAGAAATCCTTAAGAACTTATTAAGAATCTTTGTGTCGGGCAGTGGTTGCCAAATGGAACTAAGCCGTCCAACTTTGGGTTTCTGCAGAGTTAAAATAGTTTGGTCACAATAAGGAATAAGAATTTTAGTGATAGCGGGACATTTTTACGCCGGTCCATAGACGTGAAATGAGGCGGTGTGACGTCAACCGCAGCGTTCGGCTCCAGTCAAATGAAACTCATCGAGGCTAGAGCGGTTATAGCGGCGAATTTAGAGTCAATTTCCATGTTTAGAATTCCGACTTCGAGTATCATAGCAACCAGAGAGCCAATCCAGAGCGAGGCTGTTGAAGGTAACGCCCCTTCCCACCCGCGCGACTAGTTTTGTACAGAGCAGCCGCTTAGCAACGCTGTCAGTCAAACCTGTTGCTAACGCTAGCGGGAGCGAACTCGGAGAAGAAGGCACCTGATTTGTTTATTGTTAATGTTCATATCTTGATTTACAACCACAATAGCGAAATAAACCCCCCAGGATGATGTAGAGCGCGTTAATACGAACATTTTAAGACTAAAATGAGTCTGACAGCAGCAGATACAGAGAAGCGCTACAGTTTTTCAAAGTAAAGTGAATTGGAGCCTAAGTCAATGGAGCTGGAAACACATCTATGCTCACTTCCTTTAAAAGGCGTCGGCTAGCAGGTTAGCTTTGTCATTTTATATATAAACAGTCTATTATCAAACCTGTTGCCAACGCTAGCAGGAGCGACCACGGAGATTTGTCTGTTATTAATGTTCATATTTTGATTTACAGACACAATACCGAAATAAAAACACCAGGATCATGTAGAGGGTTAATACGAACATTTAAGACCAAAGTGACGGAGAGAGGAGCCATAGTTTTTCAATGTAAAGCGAACTAGAGCCAGAGTCGATGGAGCCGGAAGTGCGGAATGCTCACTTCCACTTCTGATCTGACACCAAGAAATCGTTGTGGAAATAAGACTCCTTTTGACAAGAGTTTATTTCTTGCAAGAAATAGGTCTCCCCCTAATGTCAGACCCTGAATGATGGAAATCACCAGGTTTATATAGTTTGAGATGAACCAGAGGACGGACATTTCAAAGTGCGGATGTGACGCTCTGACTGAGGTGTGGCCAGACGAGCTCCAGGAGGCGTTCATGACCTGGATCTCCTCAGGATGGAACGTGTGGAGTCCAAACAATACAAGGTGTGAGACATTTTAAAGGAGAGGGATCTGAAAACCGACTGTAATTGCATCTATCTTCACTTACATTACTCTACAAACGCATCTTAACAACATTAGCAACCAAAAGGTTTTACATAAAAGGTTTTCTAACACTGTATTTGACGACCAAGCCAAATGACTTTTAGTTACAAAACCAAGTGATTTCTAAAAGGTAAAATAATCACACAATATTTTAATTTCCTTTACACGGCACTAGCATGTTAGCTCTGTCCATTTATATATACAGTCTATGCCCTAAGCTAATTTTTGTGTTGACATATGACATGCTTGGGATTTAAATATATGACAATTTAATCCAAAATCAAACATTTCGCTTGTCGATTGCGTTACACAGACAGAAGATCATTGCACATAGATCCAGTAGAGATCTATTTTGCTATTTACATTATCAATACCTGTCCCGGTGTGTCCAAAGAAGCCACATCAATATAAAACATGTCTCATATTATTGTAAATACTTGTCTTTCCACGTGGCACAAGCGCACATTGACTTAACAAGTATTCCCCCATAGACACATTTATCTTCCTCTGCAGCGGGCGGCCATCTTCCCTCTTCCCTCCGTCCCATGACCCGGTCTGAACTGGCCGTGCTTCTCGTCCACGGGGATTTCTGGGCTCTAATTAATGTCCCTGCTGCAGTGGCTTGTTAGGCCAGGAGATGGAGAGGCGGACGGGGCCAGAGTCCGTAAAAAGCCTGCTCAACGCTGATTGTATTTGCATAAACAGCTGCATTGAAGTATAGTCCAATGTGACCCCACTTGCTTGCACTGCATTCTTGAGACATGCGCTAGCGATAGATATAAACGGGGCGAGCGCTGAAGAAAATAGATGATTAGAGTCCAGGGAATGGCCCTCGTCTCCTGCATTGCGACACGTGAAACAATGCAGTCTCAATCAGCCCGTTTTGGTTCTGTGGTAGAAACAGTTTCGAAGGTAGTGCAGCTTTTGTATAGCACTTTACATCAAAACTATACTGTGTTTGATGTGCTAAGCCTAACTTTGTTGTTTTCTTCTTTTCGCGGAGCCGCTCAGATAGTTCCAGTTCTCTAAAAAAAGTGTTCGTCTTCGTCGTGTTGCTAAAATAAACCAATATTTAAATACCAAACACAGTGGACAGCGAGTTACAGATGGATAATCGAAATGTGTTTGTTCGCGAAAGTAGGTATTTGAGTCTCAAAGCTAATGCTAATGCTAACGCTAATCTAATCTAAACCTCAAAAACACAAAACAACTTTATGAAAATACATCTAATGACAAGTCCGTTGTTTGTTTGTTTTTTGTGCAGAATCATTCAGATCATAGCGCTATTTTATTAACATCACTAATTCATTTTCATTTCAATTAGCATTAGCATTAGCATTAGCTTCAAGACATAAATACCTACTTTTCTAAACGCAGACGCTTCCCCCGGTGAAGTATTTACATCGTAGTAAAGGTTTTGACTTGCTGTTCGCTGCCTGGTGTTTAAATATTGATTTATTTTAGCACAACTTGGCTAATTTCCAATAAACGATGAATCTGGCGGGACGTGCGGCTCCTCACTTTTTGAGAGAACCGGAACTAGCCCGTCTGATCCGTATGATAATATAATCTTGAATCATCTGGACATTTTGACTCCCATCTACAAGTTATTTTCGCAGCGTGTTCATTAGTATTTTCATTTATATTCTCTCCTGATTGACATTTTACACATCATAAAATAACCTAACACATAAATGCAGTGTTAAATCAGACCAATTTTAGACTTTATGAATGGACTTTTAAGAGCTTTTAGCCATGTTATAGCTGTTTCTCCTCACTGTTTACTCACCTGAAGTTGTTTTTGTGGAGTGATTCGTGCATGTTGTAGCCATCTTTGATCAGATTAATCCTCGTTTTCACCTCCACCGGTACACGCCCACACCCCTTTACTCTCCAATTTTATTTTCTTAAGCGGTGATACTCGTAGGAATCCGCAGCTATCCATCAGACTTGTTTCTTTTATCAAGTCGTTTTAGATGAATATTGCGATTTAAAATGTGCAAATTGTGAGATAATGATCCGCGGGTGTCACAGAGCAGACACAAGCGCAGTCGCTCTTCTTTAAAAACTCGATAAGTCGCATTACCATGAACCGAGACTGAGTTCTACGTTCTCCCTGTACACACGTAGACGTAAATCCAGACATTTTATTCAACGTAAAGCACTTTCCTTCCTTAAAACTGTGAGATTTGTAAACGGACCCACTCTCCAACGTCTACATATGGCGAACCTCTATTCCATTTTGCCCAGAATACGTTAATCTGACAGCTCGCTAATCAAACTGCGCAGTTCACGTCGGTGACAGCAGTTGGCAAACAGATTAAAACTAGATTTATGTGCTACATCTGTTGTTCCGTTCCATTTTCGTGTCGTACTCGTGGCATTAGGCTGTGAAAATGCCAATGTGAAAAAATACATTATTTTAATGTCAGAAAGTTTCAGGTGCAAATTACTTTCATAACAACTGAATACATTTTGCATATTTTGTCACTATCTGTTTTCCTGGGGTCACCTTAAAAACTATACATACATTTGCATCATGAGCAGCAGAAGGAGGCAGAGTTCTTGTAGTATTCGTTGTAAAAGTTGTAGTAATTGTTGTTGCCATGACAGCAGAAGACGTCACTATTTCCCGAACTGTTATTATTACGTTCCTACCTCCTTTTTTTTTACTTTTATAATCAGTCCGTCTCCGATGCGCTTGAAAAAAACATGTCTGGACGCTGCATCATATAATATCTAACAGTAATTTAATATTCAAAGTCAAACCTGAGAGAAAATGGGCCTTTTTTCCCATTAATCTGACCGTAAATTTGTTCATTTCCTATCATTTTTCAACTAAATAACTAGACATAACGATCCCGGGTTTGTTTTGTTTAGTCTTTTAGTTACGGTCAAGCTTTAATTTAAACACCACATACACCTTTTACTTTAAATATACTGTATTTGGTTAATTTATTCAATTCAGTTACAAGACATATGCATCTAGTCTTACCTGAATCTCCACCACAGAGGGGGCGTGGTCTATGTCGGCCATTTTTAAAGGGTTGGTGTGGTCACGGGGAGAGCGGCTTTAAGTTCTTTTTTTGTTTTAATGTATTGTGTCTATTTTGTTTCATTGTGTTTATAGTTTTATTTTTTGGGGGGGTTGACAGGACTTAGAGCCTCAAAAATACGCAGTAAATTGTGAGATCCTGCTAAAATGGCAGTCTTCAAAGGGCCAGATGTTAAATAAATTACTACTTTTTAAACTTGTTAGCTAACTGTTTCTGTATTCATTACTTATTCAAGTTACAAATATTGCATATACATTTACCTAGATGTAAAAATATGGCTGTGAAACTGCGTATCTCCTGATAAAATGACATTTTAAGACCATCATACCTTTTAATTTACCCTGTCAAGGGCCACATAAAATGTTATGGAGGGCCACATTTGGCTCGTGGGCCTTGAGTTTGACACATGTGAAGTAGATGTTATGTACTGGGGGAGGTGCTTCCTGGTTAGAAGGTTATTTAAGCAGTTCAACTTCGTCTTTTTGAAGTACTTCAGTGTAGTCGGTGCACGTGGTTGTTGGTAGATTTAAGTTACTCATGTTCTGTTTTCGTGTGAACTGTTTATTTTCTTAAATTATTTTGCCGTCCAACTGAAGAAAGACATTTTAATACATGTCTGCCTCCTATTTTGATCAAAGCTTCTCCACACAGTCAAATACTGCAAATTACAATAGGACTATTTCCCTGTAGCAGATAGGATATAGTTGAAGTATTTACAGGTCTTATAGATGCAGTGGTTGTACTGTAGTATCAGTAGTAGTGGTACACAGTAGTAGCCAACATCTAGTTAAGCCACAGTGGGCCTAATTATTTCCGTGGTGGAACGTAACAAAGTAAAAGTAGTAAAGTACTGTAGGCATACTTAAGAAGAATTTTGAGAGAGCTGTACATTTTTAAGTGGGTACTTTTCACTTTTACTTCACTACATTTGAAAGCAGTATCTGTACTTTCTACTCCACTACAGTTTTTGAACAGGACTGAAAAGTAAAAGTATTTTTATCATTGTCTGAGACCTACTGAAAATACTGAGGGTTTAGTTTTAACGTGTTCATAATTTGAGCAAAACGAAAATATACTAATTAAAACAACTGTAAAAAACAAAACGATTGATTCAAACAAAATTAAACAAAATTCAGCTCAAATCTTGATCAGAATCACTGCATTTGAAGCTTTATTCGATCTGAAAATCCATGCAAAATACTTTTACTCTTTAAGTACATTTTAAGTAGATTTTTTCATGTAATACTTATACTTTTACTAGAGTATTTCTTGCTCCAGTATCTGTAAAACTGCAAAACTGTGTACTTCTTCCTCCACTGACTAAACCGCTGCTCTTTCGTGGTCATGATCCATAAATACATCCTACTGTATGGCTAATTCCCTCGTGTTGCCAGACTGAAGCTTATGATCAAACACAACTTCCTGTTAGCGTGTCGTTAGCGTAGCGGCGCAGATCGGTGTCCACGCTGAGGGCTTTGTCACAGCTGACCTATATTAGATGAAAGCAGCTGGATCGGGGGCCTGCAGGGACAGCCAAAGAGTTGTGTTCTAATTATCTCTGCAGCAGGCTAGCGACATGTCACCGCTAACACACACTAGCATACGCGCACGCACAACAGCTAGCATGCGTACGGACACACTCGAAAATCAATGGGAGCCCGCGGAGCATCTGCCAGACGGCGCTTGATGGGCGACAGGAGCGGATCCTCGGTGGAAGGCTGGCATTCGGACTTGGGCTAATGTCACACGATGCATTTTAAACAGGGACGCTCGGACGAGGACCTTCAGGAGCGCCGGCAAATATCAGCGTGATGGTCGTCTGTCGGGGCAGAGTGACCGTATGGCTGTGGTTGAGGGAGAGGATCGAGGCCAAGACGTGGTCAGGGAAAGATGAGACCCACCTCAGATGTTATGGAGCTGGAGAAGGCACGGGTTTGATGGACTGATACGGGGACTTTTAATACAAGATCTCGTGATTGTCCAAGTCTGAAACTGGATAAAAGAAGAGGAGGAGAGCGGGAGGGAGGGAGGGAGAGAGGAGGAGAGAGAGAAAGAGGAGAGGAGGGAGGAGGAGAGGAGGGAGGAGGAGGGAGAGAAAGAGGAGAGGAGGGAGAAAGAAGAGAGAAGAGAGAGAGGGAAGAGAAGAGGTAGAGAAGAACTTTTAATACAAGATCTCATGATTGTCCAAGTCTGAAACTGGATAAAAGAAGAGGAGAGAGAGAAAGACAGAGAGAGGGAGGGAGGGAGGAGGAGAGAAAAAGAGGAGAGGAGCTGAGAGAGGGGGATGGAGGAGACAAAGAGAGGAGAGGGGGAGCGAGAGAGGCGGGGAGGAGGAGAGAGAGAAAGAGGAGAGGGAGAGATTGGGAAGAGAAGAGGTGGAGAGGAACTTAATATGATATCTCATGATTGTCCAAGTCTGAAACTCGATAATAGAGAGGAGGAGAGAGGGAGGGAGGAGGAGGAGGAGAGAGGGAAAGGAGGAGACAAAGAGAGGAGAGGAGGAGAGAGGGAGAAAGAGGGAAAGGAGGAGACAAAGAGAGGGTTAAGAGAAGAGATAGAGACGAACTTTTAAGATCTCATGATTGTCTATGTCAGTTTAAAAACTAGAGAGGAGAAGAGAGGGAGAGAGGGAGGAGGAGAGAAATAGAGGAGATGAGAAGAGAGGGGAAAGAGAAGAGGTACAGAAGAATTTTTAATGCAAGATTTCATGATTGTCCAAGTCTGAAAACTGAACAATAAAGAGGAGGAGAGCGGGACGGACAAGAAGAGGAGAGAGACAGAAGAGAGGAGAAGAGAGGGGAAAGAGCTTTTAATACTTTTAAGATCTCATTTAATTTTATTGATTTATTTAACGGTTGTGGACAATGAATGTTAATGAACAGACATGATTCCACGTGAACATAAACACACGGGATTATAACCAAAGGCTCATTTGTCCCGAGGGCTGGGGTCACAGAGGGGTCAAAATAAAGTGGCACAGTGGCACATTCCCCAGTATTTCAATCAGTTCCATTCAAGACACTTACATTTTACACCCACCTACTTCATATTTTACCAAACGTGCCCAAAAATACGTCTCTATAGAAAAGTTTAAACCACATTTCCACTAAAGATGATGCACGTTCGATTTGACCATAACCAGTTTTTCATTTGAGCTTTAAAAGAACTGACCGGGAGACTATTCCACAGATTCCCACCTTGGACAGATAATTCATTCTGTCTAAAGGGGGTCCGTCTGTGGGGGTCAGAGGTCACTCCAGACGGCGGCTCGTGTGCTCGCGGCTAAATTGTCTTTATGTTTAATGTTCTCCTTTAACGGTGATGGGAGCTTATAAATTACACAAGCTCTTTTAGGGTTGAACATGATGGTCTATGTCTAAAAACTAAACAAGAGAGAGGAGGAGAGAGGGATGGAGGAGGAGAGGAAAAAAACAGGAGGGGAGGATAGAAGAGGAGAGGATGAGAGAGGGGAGAAGAGAAGAGAGCGAAGAATGTTTAATACAAGATTTAATGATTTTTACGTCTAAAAACTGAGGAATAGAGGAAAGGAGAGAAAGAAAGAGAGAGAAAGAGAGAGAAAGGAGAGAAAGAGAGGAGACAAAGAGAGAGAAATACTTTAACTTTTTACTTTTTATGCACATTTTTAAGCAGGCACTTCAATACTTTTACTTAAATAGACTTTTTCATATGAGACTTTTACTTTCACTTGAGTATTTTTTGGCTCCAGTATTTGTACTTTTACTTAACTAAACCGAGTACTTCTTCCACTGCTGTGTATACATCGTGTAGTTCTCGTAGCTGGTCTCCTCTTTACGTCCTCCTCGTATTATCTAACGCGTGTCAAGAGGGTTTAGCCAGCGAAACCCGGGTAAACGCTAATGCTGTACAGAACCCCGCTGCACTGCACTGTTTGATCCTGTGTTAGCATTTTAGCACGCAGGCTAACACCGCTATATTATGACGAGGAGTCTGAGTGATGCGTTTACCTTTAAGAGCCAGTTGGATGCACTTAGCCCTTTAAGCTATTAGCCCCGTGCTCATCTGGCTCTTTTCACCTGCGATAACTCCAGGTTTATTTCTGTCTCATTCACTCCGAGGCATTTATTGCATTTTTCAGTGGCTAATTCTGTTCTCTCCATTCGCTCTTCTTCATCAGTTTGCTGTCTGTGCTCCTCGACCGAAAAATATAAAACGGTTTCACAATTTCACCCAAGACCGGCACGTTTTTTTCCAGATTTTTTTAAAATTTATTTATTTGAAATGTTTAAATGTAGAGACATCTTACCGTAGCTTACTTGTAAATTGGCTAACAGCTCTGAAATGGAGCAATTTTAATTTTTTTTTTCAATGTTATTCTGACTAATGGCAGTATCAAGGTCTTTGATAGTTTTTTATTAACTCTAATTTTAATTTTCCCATAATTTCTCCATAAGGCGCCAGATATTTTTGGTTGGGGGAGGTATGTGGGGGGGCTAAGTTCTTTAAAGGGGGCCCTCACTTTACATGGTAATTTTGAGTCGTACATGGATGCGAATGTGCCCCCTTCCTCTGCCATGTTTGCTTCGCTATTTTAAACCGGCTTAAATGTAGTTAGCCCCTGTAGTGATTTAGGAAAACAAATGTATTTATTATTATTATTGGGGCGAGGGGCATTGTTCTTGCTGGGTTTCTTTTCTTATTATTTTTCTGCCCAAACGATCGCATTTTTCACCCCCTAAACGTCGACAAAAAGTCCCACATATAGGCATAGGATCAACCGGCTCGCCAAAAAATTTCATAAAATTGGCATCGCAACAATGTCTGAAGCACACCGGCTCGACAGCGCCACCTAGAAATTTTGAGATTTTCAATTTAATAAGAAGGCCCGACTCACCAGTGACAGAGCTCATTGTGAGAAGCCAAAAACATAATTATAGCGCTGCTGTATGACGGACAGGAAATCGGCCATTTTGGATCAAGTATTCCCCACTTCATTCGCAGCCTGTTTTCAAAACGCTTCTAGTCTCAGGTTTTTGGTATGGGGGTATAAAATCGACGAGCTCGGCGAAAAATTTCATAAAATTGGTGTCGGGAAAATGTCCCATGCCCCCTGACTCGACGGCGCCACCTAAAATTTCACTCCTATGGGAGAGGAGCCTGGTTACTTTTGGAAAGCACGCACAAAAATCGGAACAGTGATACAGCACCATGGGACAAGCATAAATATGAATTGAAGCACTGCTCTATGACAGACAGGAAGTCGTCCATATTGGATTGAAAATTCGCCACGTTTTGTTTTCAAAACATATCTAGTCTCAGGTTTTTAGTCCAAATGAGCTCAAATTTCACATGCCACATCCAGACACATGGGTTTCCATAAAACATCCACGTTTTCTCCAAATTCCACGCCGTTTGCCTGTATGCCTCCGCCAAATACTGCCTTTGTTTCCTATTTCTTTTATTCCCTCTCACAGGCACATGGATCAGCCTAAAAACCTCAAATTCTAATCACTGATGCAGAATAAAACTGTGAATAGAGAACCATAATAAACATGTGTCCAGTGACCTCCATAGCGCCCCCTACTGTACAAGTAAAAGACACAACTTTGTGCGATTGGCATGAAACGTGGTGAGATCATTGTGGGCCTCAAAAGGGGCAAAAAAAGTCCATTACACCATACCTGTATTATGCACGAGGTTGCCAGTTCAATGCCGTGGACAGCCATTGTAATATGATGGCCACAATGTGCTATAGAAATTGTGTGAAGGGGGTGGATAGCGGGTGGGGGAAATGGTGCTTGGGGGCAGTGGCCGGCCCCGGGCGGTTGCGCGGGGGGCGAGGGCCATCATCGCCGCTTGCGGCTTTAACCTAACCTCAAAAGGGGCAAAAAAGTCAAATACACCATATCTTTATTATGCATGAGGTTGCCGGTGCACTTAGCACTTACCCTAAAATGGTAATTCGACTAGCCATTGACATACACTGTACACGTCTACTTATAGAGTCATCATAGTGACAGCGTGCGCAGAAAGGACATGATAATGACATGGCTTTTTACAGCAGATGTCTTTTCAGATGTAGCACTTAACCTTTTCACAGGTTCCTGTTACATTTCCGTGAGAGGCCTTTTCGCGGTTTATTGTTATTATTGGCGCCGCCACTTACGCAGTCAAGTTCAATCCAATATGGCCGACTTCCTGTCCATCATAGAGCAGTGCTTTGATTCATTTTTATGCTCGTCTCACTGTGCCCCATCACTGCTCTGATTTTTGTGAGTGTATTCCAAAGTTAACCAGCCTCCTCTCCCATAAGGGTCAAATTTTAGGTGGCACTGTCGAGTCAGGGGGCATGGGACATTTTTCCGATTCCAATTTTATAAAAATTTTCTGAAGGGGGGTGGCCAGGGGGGAATAGTGCGTGGGGGCAGTGGCCGGCCCCAGGCGGTCGTGTGGGGAGGGTGGCGAGGGCTATCATCGCCGCTTGCGGCTTTAAGTATTATTATTATTATTGTTATTTATCTATTTATATTTATTTGTTTGTTTATTTATTTATTTTTTTATAGTGTTCTCATTTTCAACATTTTTTGTCAAGACAGTATGTTCTATGAAAGTCTTTGGAGGAGCACCGTTCTAGGGGAGGCTGGGGCCCCCTAAAACCTCCTCCTTGCGCCGCTCCTGCTCACAAACATTTTCCAACAAAGTATTTTAACGACACCGGATTTTGTTTGGGGAATGGGATGTAAAACGCTGGAATTATATGGCATCAGTTCAGCTCGTCTTGGTCAATACTTGAATAAATAGTTGTTTTTCTTTGACTGGTATTTATCTTTGACCTGTTTGCGGAGGCTGGTGAGTTCAAGGTCTCCTAACGTTTCTATCCTTTGTGTCTTTGCTTCCGCAGAGTGACTGGGAGAGAATTTATTCAGCCGGCTTTTCCTTCCTGAAAAAACATGGAGCCCCATTTCCTGATGACACTGTGGTAAGCCCAAATCTGGACCATTTTCACACATTTTCACACATTTTAAAGCGCCAGAGGTATATGGTGATAAACGATAATATTGAAACTACTTTAAGCCACTGTCACAATAGCCATAATGCAAGATAATCCCCGCAAATCATTTTTAAACGGGCAGTATCATTAAAAGACATGAGCTGCAACATATTAATAGCAAAATGAAGCAATAATTAACCATAAAAGTTACTTATTCTACCCTATAGACTGAATAAATGAGTGGACTGAGTGAGTATAACGTCACCCACAGCGTTCAGCTCCAGTCAAATGAAGCTAATCGGGGCTAGCAGTTATAGCAGCGAATTTAGAGCCAAGTTCCATATTAGGAATTCCGACCGTGAGTATCGTAGCAACCAAAGAGCCAATCCAGAGCGAGACCTTTGAAGGTAATGCCCCTTTCCCACCTTCACCACTGGTTTAGCAGCGCACTTAGCAACGCTGTCAATCAAACCTGTTGCTAACGCTTGAGAAGAATGTCAGATAAATGTGATATAATCCAGTCCATTATCAGATATGTGTTAGCATTAGCATTAGCATATAAAACAGATGAAACTAAGTCTCAGTCTCTAAAACTGCTCAATCCATATTGTCGTGGTTTCATGTTGTAGTTTTATTTTATTTACTGAGTCAGTTTTTGGTAGATCTGCAGGTTTAAAGCCTCTTGAGCTCTGGAGGAAAGAACATGCTTCATTTATCTGTTATTAATGTTCATATCTTGATTTACAGACACAATAGCGAAACAAAAACTCCAAGGATTAATACGGCGGGTTAATATGAACATTTTAAGGTTAGAATAATGAGGCTCATTGCAGCAGTTACAGAGAGAGGCCACAGTTTTTCAATGTAAAGTGAGTTGGAGCCAGAGTAGATGAAGCTGGAAGCGCGCCCATGATCACTTCCTGTTTGGAACGAGGCGGCTAGCAGGTTAGCTATGTCCATTTATATATACACAGTCCATCTTCCATCCTCTACAGCTCAAAATATATCGTATTACATCAAAAATACCCCAAAACTCTCAATTTTTACAAAGAAAAACCCAAATGTATACGCATAGTCTTCAGTCCCGCCTGCCGCTCGTTTCTACCTGGACACCTTCAAGAATAATTCCTCTCCTTTACTGGTGCGCCCTTGAAATGCGTCCCCTGGAGGAGTGCATAAGAGTTCCCAGTGGAATCTGTTGGATTAAGCCGTGTCAGTGAAGCAGCGCTAAGGAAGTAGGGATCAGAAACATGCCACTCACGCTGTTTCTCTAGTGTTCTCTGTTTGATCTCTCGTGTGAAGTAGGTCTACAATCATGGCCTTGTACTGCAGTGACTGTTTATATTAGAGCAAAGATACAGTCAAATCAGTACTGCTGCTGTTTTTTTAGGTGTTATTTTTAACGTTAAAGACGCTCAACATGGCGTTTCTGCAATAATAATATAGCATTTTCTCATATTATGTAAACTCAGTGACTCGTCTAGACTTGTTTCATACAAAATGACAAAGATAAAAACATATTATTTGATGTGAATTGCTCTAAAACAGGCATGTCCAAACTGTGGCCCGGGAGCCAAATGTGGCCCTCAGACCAATTTTTCTTGGCCCTCAAGCTTTAAGGTGAATTGGCCAATATTACCTTAAACAGTACTTTTTACTGTACATTTCTGAAAATCTACTTTAACAAGACTATAACAAATATTTAATGTGTCCCGTTGAGGATGTAAGCGTGAAAAAAGATCTAGTGGTTCAGTTTAACTTGTGATAATAACGCAGATTTGAAGTATTTACTGTATTGGCGACCCTCAATCGGCCCTCAGCTTTGTCTGTTTTTATATGTGGCCCTTAATGAGAAACGTTTGGACACCCCGCTCTAAACTAACAAACAAAATCCATCCAACCAGGCTAAACCGTGTCATAGAGAAATTAACAATGTCACATCTCGAAAATAGTTGGATTGTCGACTGTAGTGAAAAAAATAGCCAGTAGTAGTTGTAGTAGAAGTAGTAGTACTATTTATAGCTGCTATGTCCTTGTTCTGACTCTCTTCATTCTTATTCTGCGCCTTCGAATAAACAACGATGTTCCACTACTGTCAAAAACCAAATCTGCAAAGCACTTCCTGTAATGGCTCAAGCGACTCTGATGGTTTACCCCACATTTGTCACATCGTGTATTTGTTCCGTTTATTCCTTTGCTTTTTTCGTTCATTTTCATATAGACTTGCCAGGCTGGATTCTATATATAGAATCCAGCCTGGAGATGGAGTTTTGTAGGTAGTGTAATACGTCTGATTTCAAAAGAACACGGGACCTTGCAGTTATTCCATGGTATGATGTGAACATATGAAGAATTCTGATGATTTTGTCTTTTTTTAATGTATTTTTTTTTGCCATGAACAGTGTTTTTTGGCTTGAGACATTTACTATTTACCATAACAACTTCACCGAGACAGAACAACCAAATTTTACTCAGATGGGCCATGAACCTAGCCCATCTAAGTAAAATTAGCTTAGCATAAATTTCATCCAGGTGCGCTGTAGACGTCTTGGCTGTCCCACATCCTTTCCTTTCCCATTCATTGTGTCTATGTGTTTACTGGAAAGACTTGACAAAACAGTCTTCACAATGGCCCCTTTGACAACGCCGTTTTTGACTCACACTTTTGGCGTTCGTGAAACTCTGGACGCATGTGGGCCCGGGTCACTGCGGTCAACCTATTCTTTCCTCAGCCGTAACACATCAAACGCCGTTCCCTTTGTGCACGGTGGTCTAGCTGGAGTGAAAGGACAGCTTTCAGTCATTTCTGTAGCACTTTTCAGGTTTTACACTACAAAAGACAAATATAGTACTCATTGCCGTGTTTCAGGCGACAACACAACGTTCTATTGGCTAATATTTAATACAGATGGAGGCTAATCACTAATAGAAATGATCAGGTTCAACATTTGTGAATTTACCTTTTGGATATTTCGCGGTAAAGTAAAAGGAAAACTGTCTCTCGCGTCGCATTTAAGAGTAAAAAGTCATCACATCCTAGAATCTGAAAACTAGCGATTGGTGGATTGGATGATTTTCCCATTGATCACTTTGTACTTTCTGTTGAAATATCTAAAAGGTAAATTCACAAATGTTGGACTGAACCATTTTTATTACTCACTAGACCCAAGAACTCACTGTATTACCGCAAAACCTTTTCATTTTAGCTTCCTCCATCTGTATTAAATAATTTTGGCCAATGGAATGTTGTGAACCCAGCAATAGATTTCAGAGAGAAGATTTTGCGTTATGTCTTAGTTCAGGGGTAAATGCATCTCGTCACAAAACGCAATGTCATAAATAATTCAAGGTGCAGTTTATAACTTTTCACTTTTCACTTTTGTGTCATTGAACAGCCTGTAGAACCAACGCGAGGAGTTCTGTCTAGATCAGGGAGTGTTTGTAGCACAGTTGTCCCTCACTATATCGCGGTCTCGCTGTTTCGCAGATTTTTTTTTTGCGCAATTTCACCTGCTTTTTTCCATCGTCTGATTGTGCATTGTATCCTGCGTCCTGATTGGCTGTTGGACTGTAGACCATTGTCCATCAGTCTCCTCCGTGCCGTGTCTCCTGTCCAGTACAGAATGTGTTCAGACAAATTTACATAAACGTTGGATCGCAGTGTGACTCTGAAGTGCTGTATGTTTGCATTTTGTTTTCTCCTCTGACAAAACCCACAATGTCGATGAAACGTTCTGCACCGACAAAGACGCCTACGAAGGTTTGAACTTTGAGAGAGTTTAAACAAGAGAGAAATGTGAGAAAATGTTAACGCCTGTGTGAGAAAAGTGTATAAAGTGTGTGGTGAGGGGTTTTACAGACAAAAAACATAGAGAAAAACTGTAAAAAATAAAGCTGATACTTCGTGGATTTCGTTTAATGCGGGTTATTTTTACAACGTAACCCCCGCGATAAACGAGGGACCACTGTAATCCAAAGAGAATATTGTTAAACTGAAAAGGCGGAACAGCAGTTAAACTAGTCAGCTCAGTTGGTAGAGCGCTTGCCCACTGATCGGAAGGTTGGCGGTTTTAAATCAATCCTGCTTTCGACATAACCATCACTGATTGAGCGGACAAACCCACCGACCCACAGGTTGGCGATGCGATTCCAACTCCCGCAGATGATACTGTCGTTGTGTCCTTGGTCTTGACACTTCACCCACCTCGCCCCTGGTTGGTGTCTGCGTCCACCGGTGTATGAACGTGCCAATGGGTGAGTGGTTCCTTGATGTAAAAACGCTCTGAAGGTGGAAAAGCGCTACATAAAACTGACCATTTACCGTTAGACTTGCACAAACTGGACACTGACCATCAAGCGTCATTGCTCGCATCAGTTATATGAATAAATACCGCTGCATCAAATGTCTTGGACCCACTTCGGAATACTGGGAAGACTTATTAATCACGTTATTAATAGCGTGACTTGCTCAGCAGTCAAATTACTTCAGTCGCAATGGAGCTGTTGGTCTTATTTAAACCAAAGTACTGCATATTATGCTACAACGTTGACACCCAATATCTTTCAAAGCCCTGTCTTCATAATGTAAAGTCTTCCGCAAACAGAGTGATGCTTAAAATGGCTGAATCTCATTTCTCCCTGCATTTCTGATTTGTCTGCATCCCTGTCCAACTGGGCTTGAGTCTCTAATTCTCTGTCAGTGTCTGTCTCCTTCACTCTTGTTGATTTATGGATATCTTTTATCAATGCTGAAAGCGGGGCTCATCTGTTCTGAACTTCCACCGGTCTCATATCATCCGGTGAAGTGCGTAGATCGGGGAGAATTAGGTCTGTGTGTGTGTGCGTGTTTGTGACGCCGAGTCAGAGCCAGCCAGTGGATCAGCCTTCATATGGTTTAATCAAAGCCATCCATCACATCTGGATAATTAGACAGCGGCATAGATCGTAAAACCTGAGCCTATTGCTTTAAGCTATTTTCTCCTAGTGGAACATGTCACAAAGAGAAAGTAAGACTCCCGTGCAGTGTTCAGTTGGGTTCGAAGTGTTTGGATTTAAGGCAGCAGCACCTAAGAGCGGGAATAGTCCAATGAGGTCCATCTGGTTCAGTTCATTTATTTGAGTAGATTTTTTTCTTCAGACCAAGGTTTTGTTTTCGACTTCTCACTAGCGATGTTCTTCAGAGTGGTCACGTGATGTTGCTGTGACGTGTCTGGTCAGCGGCATCTGCAGTCCGATTTCTTCTTCAGGACAGTGTGTGAGAGTAAAAAAGACCCCCTCGTCCCGGTTTATAGTCCCGTTAAGAAATTGGACATCTTAACGGGGGGAAAAAAGTGCCTCAGGTGAGACGTGGAGAAACAGCTGAGTTTATGAAGATCGTTTAAAGTTGTATTTTCCATCTGGACACTTTCTCATTTCTGTTTCTTTATTTCCAGGATTATTTACTCTGTAGATTCTCACTGAAGCATCAGAACTATGCGTGATTCAAGTGACTGTAGTAAACTAAATACTTGGATAGGGCTCGATGCCAGGAGTGTGTTTGGGGACATTAGCGCTTCGTGCTGCGAAGTATTTTAGTCAACTCTTGTCATATAATACATTTTTCAAAAGCTCTCGAATTTCTCCACGTCACCATGGGGTCAATGGCGAATGAGGGGTGCTGATGCAAAGCACGCAACTTTGTGAAAACAGACCGCAATGATGAGTGCATAGCCTTCGCCCTACGCCCTGTAGGGGCTCGGGCCTACAAAAATTCTCTTTTTCACATTTTTTGTTTGGAAAAAGCCAATAGAGTGCTTATGCAGATTTGCAGACGCAAATCAAGGTGGTATCTCACAAAATGGCTCTCAAGCGCCCTCTTCTGGATTTATTGTCAAAATTTGTATAACACAATATATTTGGTGTGAACTTAATGGTGTGAAAAAAATCATAGGTGTGTTATTTGTGATGGGCCACAATATGAGAGTCACATGACTCTAGCTTTTATGGTTTAAGACAGACATGGGCAAACTAGAATAGAATAGAATGCATTTATTGTCACTATACACATGCACAACACCATGCACATGCACAGCGAGATTAAAAACAACTCACCGGGGGCCTCACATTGCTCTTTGAGTTTATTAATCCGGCTCGCCGAATGTGACCAAATTATATTCAAATAGGTAAGGGTAAACCTTGTTCAAGGTTTTTCTGCTGTGTTTATTTAACTGAAATGTAATAAATTCATTATTAATTTAATTAATGCATTTGGAAAACAATTTGTACAATGAACCTTGTATATTCATGCTTTGCTACATGTAACAGGCCAAATCTTTAATGTAATATTTACATATATTACATATTCTGCACATCACTGAATAAAAAAGCCACTGAAGACATATCTCTATTTCCAACTGTGTAAAGTGTCACTGCTTCTTCTTCTTCTGCTCATTTACAATTTCATGGCTGGTTTTAAAGGTGTATTATGTAACGTTTCTGGGGGAGGATTCATCACCAAAGTCCCAAACAGCCTCACGAACTCTTGTAAAGTCCATGCTGCTGTTTTGAAGGATGCTATTGGCTCACTCTACACCCACAACAGTCCACACACACATGTGCACACACACACGTGCACGCACGCACACTCTGCCACTGACTACAAGCAGTAGCCACAGCTGCCCTGATGCCCATTGACAGAAGTGCCTGCCAATCTGCACCAATGGCCTCAACCATTACTCACTCACACACACACAGTCACTGACTACAAGCAGTAGCCACAGCTGCCCTGATGCCAGTCTGGTTCAGTGTCTTGCCCAAGGACACAAAGCCTACCAGTCAGCTTAACTGCGTCTCAATCTCCTAAAAATCCTGGTGAATATCCCTGAACGTTGCTTGTTTTTCTGATCCTGTTTTCCCTGTTTCCCCAGTGTTGCCGATGTTTCCTGTGTTTTTGCCACATTTTGGGATAACTCTTCAACTCTAATTCTATGCTGGACTTGAGCTTCTGTTAACTCTGCTCTCTTCTCTCTCTCCTCTTTGTACTTTTGTTGTAGCTCGTACACCATGTTCACCAGCTCATGTGTGTCTTCTATCAGAGTTTCCAAGTGACTCATCCAAGTGGCCTCTCTTTGCACCAATTCGTCCTTTAGATATTCCACTTCTCTTCTTAAATTTGCATTTTCGTTGTCTGCCTGCTGTTCTGCTGAAGTAGATTTTGCCAATTCATTCTTTAAAATCTCAGCATTGGCTACAAGTTTTGAACGTTCTTTTTCCAAATCTGAGACTTTTTGTTCCATTATCTGGTACATTTCTATGGAAACCTCTGCTTGTGTTGTCGCTCTACCATAGGATTTACAAGCAGCCTCTTTTTGGGTCAGTTTCTCCTTCAAAATCTCAACGGTTTCTTCAAGTTCTGCCCGTTCTTTCTGCAGATCCTTAATGGTTTGCTCCTTGGTTTTAATTTCCATCTCTTTTTCCTCCAAAAACTGTACTCTCTGGGCCAACCTTTTCTCCTCAAACTCCATGATGTTGATTTTGTACAGTTTGAGTTGATCCTTAAGAGTTTCACTTTCTTCTCTAGACTGGGCTTTTTCATTTGGACAATCGGATGGGCTGCTTCGGTCTGCCTCCAGCTTTTTCAAAGGTTGTATAATCGGTAATTTACCTATTGTGTATGTCCTCGTCTTCTTCGGAACATTTCTCCGCTTTTTAGATTGTAATTGTTTGCTTTTGTGCTGCTCAAGTTCACTACAAGGTTTTTCAATTTCTTTTCTAGACTGGGCTTTTTCAGTTGGACAATCGGATGAGGTGCTTCGGTCTGCCTCTGACTTTTTAAAACGTTGTCTAATCGGTATTTTACTTTGTGTGTGTGTCATCTCCTTCCTCCGAATATTTTTCCGCTCTTTAGATTGTAATTGTTTGCTTTTGTACTGCTCAAGTTCACTAGAGAGTTTTTCAATGACTTTTCTTAACTGGGCAGTTTCGTCTTGTTCTTGGTGTCCTTCAATCGTTTCCCTGGTTTCAGTCTGAAGTTCAGTTTCTGCAGTGGATGTTTTAACTACAGGCTCTTTTAGACTGAGCTGAGATGTCAGTGTTTTGATTTTGGATTCATATTGGACTAGTTTGTTCTCAGCTTCTCTTTCTGCTTCCCTACACTGACTTAGCTGTGCTTGCAGTGTGCGTTCTTTCAGACTGAGTGCTGATACTTGTGTTTCCAGATTCTCCACTTTGTCCAATAATTCGATATTTTGTTGTTTCAGTGTGTCCACAGCGTTTAGGGCGTTTTCAGTGAGTCTGTCAGCGAACTTTAAGAGGTTTATACTGTTTTCCAGACTTTCCATCTGAGCCTGAATGTTCTTTGCGTCCATTGTTGTATCGCTGTGTTTGTTGTGTTTGTTAATCTGTAATACTAGTGACATTATCAGATACTTTTTAAACTTCTCTTCTGCTGCAAAACTGCTGAGTTTTGGGTGTCTCGTCTACAACTGAAATGAAGTAATGCAGTGAGGGTTTACATGCTTTGCCACTTTGAGATGTCATCATACTTTGAGATGTCATCATACTTTGTGATGTCACCTGAGCTGCAACTGTGTCACCATGGTAACATAAGAAGTCATGGTAACATAAGAAGTCATGGTAACATAAGAAGTCTGTCATTGTAATAATAATGCCTTACACTTGTAATGTGCTTTACAGGCTTGTCAAAGCGCTACACTATAGTCATTATTCATTCATTTCCACACTTGGTGATGGTAAGCTACTATTGTAGCCACAGCTGCCCTGGGGAGACTGACAGAAGCAAGGCTGCCAATCTGCGCCATCGGCCCCTCCAACCACTCAAGTGCAGCTCAAACTGTTGAAGACACGAGAGCCACAGAGGGCATGGCTGTTCCACACCTGTATTTAAAGACTTCTGTAGCGTCATCAGTGGTGCGAACTCTCAGCCAATCAGAAGCCAGGGAAAGTGAGACGACTTTTCTTTGATGTGTCTCTCAGCCAATCAGGACTGAATGTTTTGATTCAAAAATGTTCAGTCTTTTGTTTGACCAAATCTTACAAAATGGCTGAATGTTTTTTTCAAAAATTCTCCAGTCTTTTGTTTCACCAAACCATATAAAATGGCCGAATAGCATCTAATAAACTTATCATAACATCTATGTAGAACTGTATTTATTCTCTTAAAATAAAATTGAATGAAATGAAACTGATTAGTTACACATATCATTGAGGGATTTAAATGCTTTTTTTTGTGATCAAATTTTTATTGTTTACATAATAACAACAAAAACACAATATCTCCCCCCCCCCCAAAAAAAATAAATAATTAAAGCCGCAAGCGGCATCGAACGGCCCTCGCAGGCCGTGCTTCGCACTCGGCCGACCGTCATTCGTCATGACGTCGGGGTCCGCCATTGACCTCCCATTGACTTCCATTCATTTTAGCAGTAACAAGTATGGCCCATGCTCGAAATAATTCCAAACCTGATTTTAGATTTTTTTAAATATGAATAATAAAAACATCCAACATCCAAAAAGAAGCTGGACTGCAGTTGGAGCTATCGGTAGAAAGACAGCGGCAAAACCTGTTTAAATCAGCTGACCAGACCATAGACTGTATATATAAATGAACATAGCTTACGTGCTAGCCTCCGTGTTCAAAATAGGAAGTGAGCTACTGGCTCCAATTCACTTTACGTTGAAAAACTGTGGCTTCTCTCTGTAACTGCTGCTGTCAGACTCGTCATTTTGGTCGTAAAATGTTCGTATTAACCCGCTCTAATAATAATAATAATACATTTTATTTATATAGCGCTTTTCAAGACACTCAGTCGCTTCACAATACATACAAGAATAAAATATCACAAAATTTGCAACATAAAATCAAACATTAAAAGCAATTTTGAACATACATGATTGTGGCGGGTTTTTTTTGTTTTTTTTTTGCTATTGCATCTGTAAATCAAGATATGAACATTAATAACAGACGAATCAGGTGCCTTCTTTTCCCACGTCACTCCCGCTAGCGTTAGCAACAGGGTTTGTTTGACAGTGTTGCTAAGCGCTAACGGTGCGGTCAGGAAGGGGCGTTACCTGCATCAGCCTTGCTCTGGATTGGCTCTTTGGCTGCTATGATACTCGCGGTCGGAATTACAAATATGGAACTCTACTCCAAATTAGCTGCTATAACTGCTAGCCTACGTGACGTGACGACTCTGAGGAAGAGCGCTAGTTAGCCGTCCAAACTGTCATGTATGAAAACAAACTAAACCTTGGTCTGAAAAAAAGACTCTACCGAGATAAAAATAACACCAAAGAACCATTTAAACCAGGAAGTGTTTGCCTCCTTCAGCTCGGGTCAGTGGGTGATGGTCAATTAGACGTGTCAAATTAGCGCTAGCAGGCACCGCTCGGTACAAAGCCCAATAATGACCAAGACACTGGAGTCTATTACGCTAAATGTCGGGAAAAAGTCAAAATGAGCTGTCAGGCATCCAACGCATTTCAGCATTTAAACGAAAAATGACAGTTACAATTAGACCGCCTTTGGAGCTGGAGGTGATAAGGTTCAGATTCTCCCTCGGGCTACGGAAAGTGGAAAGTGATCTGGATACAACTGCTGGTGCAACGTCATGCTGTTTAATATGGTTGAGTAATAGTGTTTGGCAAACCAGCAGGTCCAAGAAACTGTTTTTTGTTTGTTTTTCTGGAGGATTTTTTTGCAGGAAAGTGACGGTTACACAGTCCATTTTAAACCAAGTGTATTCTAAATTCAGATTCTGATCATCTCCTTTCTTATAACAGAATATTTGCTTCTGTGGTCATTATCTGATGGCGTTTTTGAGCAGAGATGGGCCTAAAAAGGACTCTGTGACCCCCTTGTGGCTGGTTTGAGAAGTGCAAGAAACTCCATAACTTAAAAGGTCCACGTTATGCCATTTTTCTGATCTATGTTCTAATGTGTTTTGTTTCATTCACACATGTTTAACACACAAATCCTGCATATTTAGGCTTCTCTCAAACTGAAAACGCTCTGTTCCACCTTGTGATGTCACGTGGTAATACAGGAAGTGCTCCACTGTGTTTTTAAAGTCCGTACACTTTCACGATCCTCCTAAGACGTGATCTCTTGCATGACTTTATTCATTTCTCTTTGTTATTTGGGTTGATTGGACCTGATGAGTGTAAAAACAAATTATGTTCACATATGAGAACATTCTTTCTAAGTTTTAATCATTTTAATAGAACATTTGAATAATGATTTGCAAAAACTACTGTCTGTATTAAGCGCCTGAACACAGCAACATTTGTCCTGAGTAAAAACAAAATGAGAAACAACAATTGCGCCTCTGAACATTCTAAACTCTTAAAAATTATTAAACATTTTTGCATTGTTGCTGTTCTTCTTCTTCTAAAAATTTGCATTGTAGCCTAGACAACCCAAAATGTGTCGTCCAAACGTGAACACCAGGTCCCAGGAGATGAGAATCATTTGGATAATTTCAGCCCTGGAATCACCAATCTCTACTGAACAAAAGGTAAACTGCAGCTGTTAAACTTGAAAACTACCTCTTCATGACGTCACAAGGTGGAACATCGCGTTTTGAGCTTTGGAGATGTTACAGACTAATACTTCAGTGTGACTCAAACGTGTGTGAATGAAACAAAACACAACTCCAGGTCTGTTTTTGAGGTTTAACGCTCACAAGAGTCAATTTTGCGCAATATGGGACCTTTAATCTTTCTAACAGTTCTGAATTTGCCTCACATTTTTGATCAGAGGTAATTAAAGTGTAGCGTTGGGGGAAAAACACACGTATCTGTACTGGAGAGGCTTCGCGTGTTTTTCCCCCTATTATGGTAATGCTGTTTCTGAAGACGATATACTCGGCATACACAGATTAGCACTAATCCTGCCAACTTGTATTTTATATTACATTAGCTCATAATCACTCGCCGTACACTCTCCGAGGTACGTTTTTAATGACGACTCCGGTTTACATTGATTTGATGAGGATATGTGGGCTGAGGTCTGCGGGCTCTCCGGGGGTTTTAAGACAATGTAGACTAATGAATGTATGCATATCCTAATGAAAACAAGCACGCCATGTACGCTCACGCTACGGTCTAAGTATCGCATGGACTCAATAGAACAATTGTTGAACCGAGCGATGTATGTTTTTGCCCGTACTTTCACTTTCGCTTCAGTAAATTTGAAACTCAGAGCGTTATTTGTAGAGCTGGAGATAGAAATTCCGTCTGATGCTTTGACGTAGTAAAACTGAAATCATTCTTACCTGTTTTAATTATAGACTGTATATATAAATGGACATTGCTAACCCGCTAGCTGCCGCGTTCCAAACAGGAAGTGGTCATGGGCACGCTTTCGGCTTCATCGACTCTGGCTCCAGTTCACCTTCTATTGAAAAACTGTGGCCCCTTTCTCTGTAACCGCTGCTGTCAGACTTGTCATTTTGCGCTTAACCCTTTAGCGTCGGATGCTATCGCCACCAACAGACTCGCGATCACGGACTTGCCATTATCGTAACTCCGCAACCGATTCTGCTATGATGTAAATTCAAACGGCGTCTCAAAGCAGAGGCATGGGGCTCTTTAAATACACTGCCTGGCCAAAAAATAAGTCGCCACCAGAAAAGAAAGGTCACACACACGTTTCGATTTCGCTTCTGCAACGTCACAAGATTTATTTCCATCCAGTGTTGCGTTAATTTTCCACCGAGATGTTGCATTGATGCTGGTCGAGTCTGACGACGCACAAAGCTTCTCCAGCACATCCCAAAGATTCTCACTGGGGTTAAGGTCTGGACTCTGCGGTGGACAATCCATGTGTGAAAATGACGTCTGTAAATCAAAATATGAACATTAATAACAGACAAATCAGGCGCCTTCTTTCCCCGAGGTCGCTCTGGATTGGCTCTTTGGTTGCTATGCTAACTGCTAGCCTCGATGAGCTTCATGTTACTGGAGTCGAACGCTGTGGGTAACGCCGCACTCACTTAGTCCACTTCTTTATACAGTCTATGGTTTTCATAAGAACGTTTTCCTGCGATATTAGTGCTGTAGAATACTTTTATCCACGTCCAAATTTGTCAGCGTGCCAAATGAAATGACAAGAAGAAATGACGGCAGATTTTTTATAAATATTTAATGAAATCTGAAGTTTGGAGCTGTGACTTTGACTGAAAATGAAGGACTCTCAGGAAATTGATTAAACGTCCTATATATATAATACACAAAATGGCTTCCTGTGAACTACATAACTACATCAAAACACACCCGGAGTTGTGTTTTGTTTCATTCCACCTTGTGATCTCATGTAGTGGTAGTTTTGCCCTTTAGCTCAGTAGAGATTAGCTGAAATTATCCAAGTCATTTTCGTGAAGGTGTGTGGAGTTTAAAAACCCGGTAGAGCACTTCCTGTATCACCGGATGACATCACAAGGTGGAACAGAGTGTTTTTTTTGTTTAAGAACTCAGCGTAAATATGCAGGGTTTGTGCGTTAAACGTGTGCGAATGAAACAAAACACAACTCCAGGTCTGTTTGTGACGAGGAAACAACAGAAAACAGACGGGTAAAATGTGTTTTCCTAAATTGTCCGTTCGTCTCCATTTCCCTCGCATACTCTTGTTAGGCATTTGCATTATACTCGTTATATCTCAAATGGACCAGATGTGTTGGTTTGGTGCGAATTTGGTTTGGTCTGGTTTCACATCTCGACAAATGAAGCGACCGGGCTGGAGTGTTTACTGTTTACCAAGTGTACCAACTCCAAAATCGGTCCAGTTGTTGACAGTTCTATTAGAAAGATGCTCCCTCAACATCTCAACAATTTGTTTGTCCTGAATAATGAATCTCATGTTTACCCAACTCGTAGTGGGCATCTCATTAAAACTCCTCACTCTCGTACAACGCAGTCTCGGCTTATTGTGCTACAGAGGAGTATAAATGGACATAGCTAACCTGCTAGCCGCCGCGTTACGAATAGGAAGTGAGCATGGGCGCGCTTCCAGCTCCATCGACTCGTCAATTTGGTCTTAAAATGCTCAAATTAACCCGCTCTACATGATCCTGGTGTTTTTATTTTACTGTTTTGTCCGTAAATCAACATATGAACATTAATAACAGACAAATCAAGCGCCTTCTTTGCCCCCGGTTGCTCCTGTTAGCGTTAGCAACGGTTTTGATTGACAGCGTTGCTATGAATCCACTCCTTGCTAAATCAGCAGTTCGCTCCTGATTGGCTGTTTGGTTGCTATGATACTCGCGGTCAGAATTTTAAATATTGAAATCGGCTCCAGATTAGCCGCTACAACTGCTAGCCTCGATGAGCTTCGTTTGACTGAAGCCGAACGCTGTGGGAGACGTCACACTCACTTAATCCATTTTTTTTTTTTTTTTTTTATACAGTTTAAGGTAAAAACGCTTTAAAATACTTGCTTTTGAATAACTGCACATTTCCACATCCACTTTTAAACTTGATAACTCTGTTTGTATTGACGTGTTTTACCTCTTCTAAGCTACACATATGAATTTTGCTAGTTTCATTAGCGCCTTATGTACGTTATTACCAAGTGAAATTAAATAAAATTAAGCTAAAAACTGGAAGCGCACAAGAATTCAGTTTAATTGGATCAAGCGTTAATATCTTTATCTGTGGGGAGCGTTGCTTTTGGAGTTGTATTTGTTGTATCTAGACTCCAGAGTTAGCGATGCCAAAGGCTGTTTTAACAAGATTATAGCATTAAATATACTTGAGCTAAGCGTTGTTCAAAACAGGTTCAATAAAGAAATCAATGTACTCACCCCGACTCCATCTCTCAGTCTCTGCTCTGTTCAAGGGCAGATCTGTACTGTCAGTGAGTTCATATTCTGCTGTTATACGGGGCAATAGTGGCTCATTTGGTAGAGCCCACTGATCCGAATGTTGGTGTGTTGTTGTGTTAGCTCTGTTGTTGTGTTAGCACTAGTATGGCGTTAGCATTGTTGTTATTTTAGTACTGTTTTTTGGCTAGAGCTGTTGTTGTGTTAGCACTGTTGTCGTTTTAGTGTTGTTGTTGTGTTAGCGTGGTTGTCGTGTTAACGCTGTTGTGGTGTTAGCACTGTTATCTTTTTAGTGCTGTTGTCGTGCTAGAGCTTTTGTCGTGTTAGCGCTGTTGTCGTGTTAGCGCTGCTGTCGTGTTAGCACTGTTGTCGTGTTAGCACTGTTATTGTTTTAGTGCTGTTGTCGTGCTAGAGCTTTTGTCGTGTTAGCGCTGTTGTCGTGTTAGCGCTGCTGTCGTGTTAGCACTGTTGTCGTGTTAGCACTGTTATTGTTTTAGTGCTGTTGTCGTGCTAGTGCTGTTTTGGTGTTAGTGCTTTTATCGTGTTAGCGCTGTTGTGGTGTTAGCACTGTTGTCATGTTAGCACTGTTATCTTTTTAGTGCTGTTGTCGTGCTAGAGCTTTTGTCGTGTTAGCGCTGTTGTCGTGTTAGCGCTGCTGTCGTGTTAGCACTGTTGTCGTGTTAGCACTGTTATTGTTTTAGTGCTGTTGTCGTGCTAGTGCTGTTTTGGTGTTAGTGCTTTTATCGTGTTAGCGCTGTTGTTTTAGCGCTGTTGTCGTGTTAGCGCTGTTGTCGTGTTAGCACTGTTGTCATGTTAGCACTGTTATCTTTTTAGTGCTGTTGTCGTGCTAGAGCTTTTGTCGTGTTAGCGCTGTTGTCGTGTTAGCGCTGCTGTCGTGTTAGCACTGTTGTCGTGTTAGCGCTGTTGTCGTGCTAGTGCTGTTTTGGTGTTAGTGCTTTTATCGTGTTAGCGCTGTTGTTGTTTTAGCGCTGTTGTCGTGTTAGCGCTGCTGTCGTGTTAGCGCTGTTGTCGTGTTAGCGCTGTTGTTGTGTTAGTGCTGTTGTCGTGTTAGCACTGTTTTATTGTTTTAGTGCTGTTGTTGTGCTAGTGCTGTTTTGGTGTTAGTGCTTTTATCGTGCTAGCGCTGTTGTCGTTTTAGCGCTGTTGTTATGTAGCGTTTTTGTCGTGTTAGCACTATTGTCGGGCTGCACTCTGTAGTTATTTTACCAAGTTCAGCTAAATGAAAGAAGAGCTAACATAAACACCTTTTCTGTCATTAATAGCATGTTTTAAGTGTCTGCATTTAAATCGCTCTGAATGTTAGCGTTAGCATTAGCCGCAGATATCAACATCTGAAGACTGTCAGTTCAAATCCATCTGTCGACTTAAACATCATCAGTGGAGCGGTCACATACACTGACCCACAGGTTGGCAGTTCGATTCCAGCTCCCAGAGATGAATGCTGCCGTTGCGTCCTTGGGCAAGACACTTAACCCACTCCCCCCAGAGCTTTGAAGGTGGAAAAGCACCATATAAAAATACATTTACCATTACTACAGCAATTTCAAGCATGTAACAAACCTTTATCCCGCGGTGGATTCCTGTATTCTACAAACAGTGGGCAGATAAAATCCTCGCTGATCTTTGGTCCATAGTTCAGCTGGCTCACATAAAATTATTCATTAAATCTTGCAAAGCTGTTCTCGGAACTCCAGCAGACGAAAATCAATCAGGACGCCATAATAGGTCACTCTACCAAACAAAAGTCTGGATTTCTTTCTTTTCTTTCAGCATTTATGAATAGTTCCCTCCATCCTTGAATTGCTACAAATAAAAAAAAGGGAAAAATAATCGATGTTCCCTCGCTGGTAAATAGAGAGAATTACAAAACATAAACAGTCCATAGGAATGATAACACGGTGGTTCTTAAGTCTGCTCCTTTTTTTTGTCTTTTATACTTTAGTAAATACATAAATAGATAGATAAACACATAAATAAATAGATAAACACATAAATGGCCAACAGTGCCTCAGTTGGTCGTGTTCTTCTTCAGATCCGAACGTTTACTTTTCGAATCCTGTGCTCGACATGAAATTAAAAAGAAAAAAAAAACATCATTTGTAAAGCGGTTAGATCCACTGACGCACAGGTTAACGGCTGTTGTTGTGTCCTTGGGCAAGACACTTAACCCACCTCGCCCCCAGTGTCTGCGTACACCAGTGTATGAGTGAGTGAGTGAAGATGTTAAAGTGCTAAATAACAATGTGCCTATTGACTATAAAAATGTGGGTTTTGTATGTGACTCGTTTAATAACTTGGATTAAAGTAACTGAATCATAATTAAACTGAGCCACTTCATTATAAATAATTGGAAAAACTGTTCCTTAGTTTGTTCATTTGTTGTGAAGTAGAAACTGCATTGTCTCAAACACAAGTCTCCCTGGAAAAAATATAAATCCTCCGTATTTGGCAGCTCCATGTTTAGCTTGACACTATTTTGGTCTTAAAACTTAAATAACAAAGTCAAGACATTTATGTCATATGACTATATATATTTGACTCTGTATATTTGACTTTATATGTTTAACTCTGTATGTTTGACTCTATATATTTGACTCTATGTATTTGACTGTGTATTTGACTCTATATATTTGACTATATATATTTGACTATATATATTTCACTGTGTATTTGACTCTATATATTTGTCTATATATTTGACTCTGTATATTTGACTCTATGTATTTGACTTTAACTATTTGACTCTGTGTATTTTACTCTATATTTTTGACTATATATTTGAGTCTATGTATTTGACTCTATATATTTGAGTCTATGTATTTGACTCTATATATTTGAGTCTATGTATTTGACTCTATATATTTGAGTCTATGTATTTGACTCTATATATTTGACTCTATATATTTGACTCTATGTTTAACTGATGTTTTTAGTGTGAAAAAAAACACTGAAATCTGAGGCAAATGACAGTTTTGCAATGGCCTGTACGAGTGTTATTAAAAATAAATAAATAAAAAAATCTGATCCAGTACTGATGTTTGGCCTTGGTGTACTCGCTGATACCGATACCTGTCCAATACCACAAAGTGTGAACAAGTACACTAAGGATACTCAATTTTGTCACAGTACAAGAGCAAAAAATAACTAATGAAAGTGTATCTCTACAGAACATCTACAGAATAAATGAGATTTTGAGACTAAAGTGTCAGAGTCACGTGTCAAATGTTCCTGATGATGATTTGTGCTGATTTAAGGAGTTTCACTTTTCTACTTGTTCACTTTGTTCCACTGAGCGACGAGAAAAAACGCAGTGAGGCCTTGAAACAGACCTCATCCTCAGAGCTAATGCTAATTATGCAGATGAAACAAAGTCTGTGTTAGCGCTGTTGTCGTGTTAGTGCTGTTATTGTGTTAGCACTATTGGCATGTTAGTGTTGGTGTTGTGTTAGCGGTGTGGTCGTTTTAGCGCTGTTGTGGTGTTAGTGCTGTTATTGTGTTAGCGCTATTGTCATGTTAGCGCTGTTGTCATTTTAGTGCTGTTGTGATGTTAGCCCTGTTATTGTGTTAGCGCTATTGTCATGTTAGCCCTGTTATCGTGTTAGCGCTGTTGTCATGTTAGCGATGTTGTTGTGTTAGCGCTGTTGTGGTGTTAGAGCTGTTATTGTGCTACCTCTGTTGTGGTGTTAGCACTGTTATTGTGTTAGCGCTGTCGTCACGTTAGCACAGTTTGTCATTTTAGTTTTGTTGTGGTGTTAGCACTGTTTGTTGTTTTAGTCCTATTGTCAGGGTAGCGCTGTTGTGGCGTTAGCGCTGGTATCATGCTACCGCTGTTGTGTTAGTGCTATTGTCTTGTTAGCATTGTTGTCTTGTTAGCATTGTTGTCGTGTTAGTGCTGTTGTCGGAACTAACACAAATGTCTTTTCTGTCACGATTAGCCTGTTTTAAACTGCATTTAACCTGCTCTGAGTGTTAGCATTAGCCGCAGACGTCAACAGCGGCAGTGCTCGCATCTACGGGTCCTAATTCTAGAAAGTACAGAGTGGAATCGGATCGGTGATTTGATCTGAGTACTCGCCAATACCTGAAAAATGTATCAGAGTATCAAATGTATCATAGTCTGTACAGTTGGAGTTAGATTTTATGAACTTTTCCCATGTGCAAAGAATTGGCAGCATGAAGTAAACGAGCTCCAAGTGTGAACGGAGCAGGATCATCAAGTCACCAGAAGGAAACCAGTTCAGTTACCCACATTACGAAAGTGTGTTTAGTTCAACCGCAATGATATTCAGTAAAGTAATCCAAATAAAAAAAACATATACAACAAAATGACAGCTGCCCTAATGCTGAGTACTGTTTGTCTGGGGGTGCGACTTATACTAAGATGCAACTTATATGTGAAATTATTAAAATATATAATTTCACATGTTCACATCAATGGATTTAGTGATTTGGAGCGAGATTGAGAGTAAACTTGTTAGCTTTTTTTATGTTTTATTTATTTGATTAAGTGTTAAGTGATTTTAACTTGTTTTTTTAATTTGATTTTACCGGCAAGCACTTTGGTCACCTTGAGTGTTGTAAAGCGCTCTATAAATAAACGTCGATTGATTGATTGAAGTGTTAATATCTTACGTCTTACTATGCTAGCTGAATAAATATAAATGTGTTAGGTTAGCGCGCTGTACTGATATTCAGCCTGTTGTTCTCTATTTTATTGTTTTTATTATAACTTACCTTTAAAGATAAAATGTCTGTTCTTGGTCTCGGATTTTGTAAAATAAATTTCCCCCCAAAAATGCGACTTATAGTCCAGCGCGACTTATATATGTTCTTTTTTTTCATTATTATGTAGTTTTTGACTGATGCGACTTATACTCAGGAGCGACGTATAGTCCGGAAAACACGTTATACATTTGAATACTTTAAGTGAGCAGTGTTTTGAGACGGTGATGTTGATATTGCGTTGATGTGGTCGTCATGGTGAATCCTCAAAGCTCTAGGTCACATCTTTGGCCTCGTAACGTCATAAATTCAATACGTTAGATTTATTACACTTAAGAGACCCACTGCTCTAAAAATACACTCTCCGTCTTACTGCACAAGACGATGAATGGCATTGTTACCATCTTAAAATAGACTGAAAATGGCCAATATTATGAAAACCGTAGCCATATACTTTGATATAATGAAGATTTATTTTAGAATATAATCAAATAGAAAGAAAATGAATCCTATCCACATCAACCTTCATGATGTTTGAGAAATTTACCCAGACTGCCAGGTACCACATTTATCATTTGGAGGACAGTTACATGAGCTGTTTTTGTCTACAGTGGCCCTGATTTCAGTCGTATCCACTTTGAGAAATAAGCTATTAAAATCAGTCGTGAAAGAAGTACTCTGTTTTGTTTCTTAAGTAAAAGTACGCATACCGGAGCAAAAGAAAAAAAAACAATACTCAAGTAAAAGTATCACATGAACAAATGAAAATCTAAGTACTTGTTTAAAAAATGTACTATTTTTAAGTATTGCGTCCAGCTTTGAGGTCACATGTCGTCATTTTGTTAGAGATTTGTGCTGAAGTTTGTTCGACAGAAACATCTGAATTGATTTTTTAAATTTTTTAAATTTTGTGTATTTTTGTTTGCTCAAACTATGAACGTGTTAAAAAATAAACTCTTGGCTTTTTAATAGGTCTCAAACTATAATAAAAATGCTTTTCCTTTTCAGTTCTGTTGAAGTGAAGCAAAACTAAAAAGTATCCAGTTAAAAATGTACTCAAGTAAAGTACAGATACCTAAAGTTTTAGCTTGCATCCAATACTTTACTACTTTTACTTTGTTACGTTCCAAATACAGTAAGAGAATTATGATGGTCCAAGAAAGAAGATAATATTCAGATAGAACTACTAATCGAATCCAAAACTAACATAAAGGTGCCTTATTTTCTGAGTCGCACCAGCCAAAAAATACATAATAGTGAAGAAAAAACATATTTCACATATAAATCGCATCTGAGTATAGGTCGCACCAGCCAAAAAGTACATAATAATGAAGAAAAAAACATGTATTTCACATATAAGTCGCATCTGAGTATAAGTCGCTCCCCCGCCAAACTCTAAAAAACGTATAGTCCAGAAAATACAGTACTCATTTGAACAACACTTCCATCCAAATGTGTTGAAAATTCCATTCTATTGTTTAAAAAAAGTGCTTTTATTAAATCAATATTAAGCAGCCGATCGAGTGAATCCAGTTTGAAATTTGAGTATTATAATAACACTAATAGAAAGAGGAGCTCGGTGCACCTGCAGAGACAAACCTCTAACTGCTCCTCTCCCAAATCATGCTGAAATTACTTTTTTTTTTTTGTAAAACCACGAAAATTGTTATTAATTTGCACTTTCTGACAAGGCACACGGCTAAAATTGCAGCGGCTCTTTCTCTTTTATTGGTTGTTTTAGTTCATCGTGTGTTTATCCCTGCTCCTCAGACGCCGTGTGCTCTGACAGTGTAAACCCTGCTCCCTTCATTAACCCTCTTTCTCGTGACAATAATGGGTTTGAAAACACAAGACAATAGCGCACGAGGATTATCCCAGATGACGCCACTTTCCAATGCCGCTCCTCATTCAAAATCCAGCCGTGTCTAATATCTCTTGGTTTGGTGCCATTTAATATCACCCAGGAAGAAATTGCACAAACTTCACTCTTTTGAGCTTTAAGTCTTGTTATAATGTTATTACCTCCTCAAAGACAGACCTGGAGTTGTGTTTTTTGTTTGTTTTTTCTTATATTTTTATTGATTTTGCAGTTCAAAATATGTGTACAATCGACATATATCCTTTAAGTTTGACAATAACACAAAATAAAAGGGGAACAATGACATTTAAACCAGATGTTAGTGGTTTTACACAATCCAGTCTTTCCATATTTTCTCAAATTTCTCTGTTTCAAATCTTAAATTATAAGGCAGTTTCTCCATAACATAAATATCATGCATCACATTAAACCAGTTTTCCGTCTTTGGTGCCTCTGCCTTTAATCATTTCCGAGTAGTACCTTTTTTCCCGCAAGCAACATTTGAAAAGTTCTTTTTTAAATTAGCATTGAGTTTATCCTAATAGAACAATTCAAAACTGTAAAGAAAGTCAGCATCGAGTACTTTATCTATATGTTACGTAGATTTGTCTTTTGTTTCATTCACACACATTTGAGTAACACCTTATTACCAGTTTCTCTGCATCTCAAAAGCTCAAAATGCTCCGTTCCACCTTGTGATGTCATGAAGTGGCAGTTTTCCTGTTCACATCTACCTTTTTTACCTTTAGTTCTGTAGTAGATCGGCAATTCCAGAGCTGAAATTATCCAAATGATTCTACTAGTGAAGGTGTGTGGAGTTTAAAAACACAGTGGAGCACTTCCTGTATTACCACATGATGACATCACAAGGTGGAACAGAGTGTTTTCAGTTTGAGAGAAAGAAGAACTCGGTCTAAATATGCAGAGTTTGTGTGTTAAAACGTGTGTGAATGAAACAAAAAAACACAACTCCAGGTCTGTTTGTGACGAGGAAACAACATTAGAACATAGATGAGAAAAGCATGTAATATGGGCCCTTTAAGACTCTTCTCCCTGGTATTTAACGCTCGCCAGACGGGATATCTTAGTGTTTTATTGTTCTTTTCCTATGTATTGTGTTATCTGTATATTAGTTTTTTGTTGACTTTTTACGCAAAGCACTTTGGTCAGCTCGATATAGCGGCGAATTTGGAGCCGAGTTCCATATTTGGCTGTTCCCGTCCACAATTAAGTCAATAAAACCAGTTGCTAACGCTAGCGGGAGCAACCTCGGGGAAAAAATGCACCTGATTTGTCTGTTATTAATGTTTATATCTTGTTTTGCGGCCACAATCGCGAAATAAAAACAGCAGGAACATGCAGAGCGGGTTAATACAAAACATTTTAAGATGAAAATGACGTGTCTGACAGCAGCAGTTCCAGAAAGAGGGGCCACAGTTTTTCAATAGAAAGTGAATTGGAGCCAGAGTAGAAGCGGCATCGACTCGGCTAGTGAGTTAGCTATGTCCATTTACACATACAGTCTATTAAAAGTTACATAATGCACCTTTAATGTCAGCTATGCCAAAAGAATTCAACTTTTTTTCCCCTTAACAATGGATTACATCGTTTACACCAACGTTTCCTCGGCTATTTCTTCATCATTGAGAGACCCTTAGTCCAAACATTCCCACATTTCGATCTTTTCCCCTGATCACACCGGGCTCTTGAGAGGTGCGAGATAAGA
Source organism: Periophthalmus magnuspinnatus (assembly GCF_009829125.3). Lineage (NCBI taxonomy): Eukaryota > Metazoa > Chordata > Actinopteri > Gobiiformes > Gobiidae > Periophthalmus > Periophthalmus magnuspinnatus. The sequence goes on along the minus strand of NC_047136.2, from coordinate 4,147,374 downwards.
TGAAATTAGAACTTCAAAGTAGAACTGACATTACTCACACAGGGAAGGGTGCGTCTGCGGAACGATAATGACATTTGATTAAAACCGTGACAAATGAGATCCCACCTTTTTAACGAAGCCACGAACCTGTGACGAAGCGATGTAGGGAAAATGTGACAAGGTAACGCGGGAGAGCCGGGTTCTCGTAAGGTGAATGTGTTTGCAGACTGGCGGCGAAATGTCAACAGTCGCCGTTCCATCCTTTCTATCTCCATCTTGGTTATATTATCCTTTTGTCATTGGATTGTCTTTGCCGTACTCCACGAGGTCTTTCGGCGGAGTCCGGGGAGAGTTCTTGGGTTTCGGCTGTAACTGCTTTAGCACTTGGGATAATGGTTTGTAATGCACTAGCGGCTGCTCCCTGATGGCCAGGGGACACACTTTACAAGAGCAGAGCGCCAATGAACCGGCGTGCGGTCTGTACGGGGCAAACAGAAGTGACACGCAAGTTTTTTTATTAGCACTTTAAGGTATTGTTTTGTAATAGTGAAAATATAAGGCTCAGACCAGGTCAAAAACATTAAAATTAGCAAAATATGAAGACTGCAGTTTGGTACAGCAGTGTTCTGTGTGTTTAACTATATTTGCGTAAGTGGAGTAAACCGATATGGTACAGTGTCTGAACGTGTATTGTGTTCTGCGTCCTGATTGGCTGTTGGACTGTAGACCATTGTCCATCAGTCTCCTCCGTGCCGTGTCTCCTGTCCAGTACAGAATGTGTTCAGACAAATTCACATAAACGTTGGATCGCAGTGTGACTCTGAAGTGCTGTATGTTTGCAATTTGTTTTCTCCCCGACAAAACCCACAATGTCGATGAAACGTTCTGCACCGACAAAGACGCCGACGAAGGTTTGAACTTTGAGAGAGTTTAAACGAGAGAGAAATGTGAGAAAATGTTAACGCCTGTGTGAGAAAAGTGTATAAAGTGTGTGGTGAGGGGTTTTACAGACAAAAAACATTTAGAGTAATTGTAAAAAATAAACCTGACACTTCGCGGATTTCACCTATTTTTAGAACGTAACCCCCGCGATAAACGAGGGACCACTTTATAGCAATGAAGTTCTATATTTGGAATTCGGACCACGAATATCATAGCAACAGAAGAGCCAATCAGGAGCGAGGCGGTTGAAGGTAACGCCCTGTTCTCCCCTGCATCGCTGGTTTAGCACGTAGCGGGCACTTAGCAACGCCGTCAATCAATCCTGTTGCTCACGTTATCGGGGGCGACCTCGGGGAAAGAAGGTGCCTAATTTATCTGTTATTAATGTTCATAAGTTGATTTATAGACATAATAGTTAAATAAAAACACCAGGATCACGTAGAATGGGTTAATAAGACCAAAATCACAAGCCTGACAGTTCAAAACGTTACTGATTGTGGTTAAATGTGGAACAGCGCCCTCCGCCTGTCAGATCCTCTCAGTCTTTAACACAACGTAAGACCAGACTGAAAACCCACGTCTTCTCCCTGGCATTTAACACTAGCTTATTGTTGTTTTCCTATGTATCATGTTACCTGTATATTTCTTTTTTTGTTGACTTTTATGTGCAGCTCAAGTTGTTTTACACGTGCTGCATAAATACACTTAAACTGACCTGAATCGCTGCCATATTACACAGGAACCACACCGCGTTTACCAATTACAGACATGCACTTTTTTAGCATATTCTTATCAACATACATTATGCACTACGGCTTGGAACTCCAACATTTTCCCTGCTCAATGAATAATACAGGAAAACCATATGTACGGCCTTGTAAATCTAGATCACCAACTGTGCGCTAATGGGAGCTTGTTGGCCCAGAATGCCGCAGGGCTTTCGGGCGGGCAGGCAGCTGAACGCCGAGGTCCACCACAGTTCTAGCTCTTGGTGTTTTAGCAATCAATTTGTTCCCTCAAACGTTATTTCCGTCCTCAATTGTTCAGTCCTCATCTTCCTGCCGGCGAAACGTCCGCATCACTCATGAGTCTTTCAGTGAGCCGCAGAATGGCACGCTGGGTATTTAATTCAAAAGGTGCCCTCCGCGTAGTCTGCTTTTGTATTCTGAATTCTTAATACGTCTCTGCGAATACCAAAATAATACTCGGAAACTTTTATGGATGTCTCCCGGCTCTTGCTCTGTGAGTGGTTCAGTATTTTGGCTTCGTTGGCGCTGCATTAATTAGACTGACCACTGACCTTCAAATTCACTTTCTCTCCAGCGTAAGACACTTTTTAACCACAGCGAACGGAGATAAACCGAAAGTAAAAGCGCATTACATTTTGGATTTGTTCAGTGTGATGTAGATGATGATTTGTTAATTTGCAAAACTTATTTAAAACCTTAAAAAAATGGATGGGACGAGATGGGATTTTTTTTTCTTTCTGCATACGCTTTGTTTGGATTGACAACGCTGGTGTGTAGCTACATTGAAAGCGTAAATAAATTCAATATTGCGAGTAAAATTGAGAGAAGTATTTGCTTATTAAAAACCTCGTCTTGTTCTCATGGAAACTGTGTCTCGTATTAATGCGCATCTCTACTTTCGCTCATTTTTTAGAGCGTTTGTCCACTGTTTCGAAGGTTGAATCCCGCTCTCGACGTAAACATCATCGGTTGAGCGGTCAGATCTACAGACCCACAGGTTGGCGGTGCGATTCCAGCTCCCACAGATGAATGCTGACGTTGTGTACTCGGGCAAAACGCTTAACCCACCTTGTCCAGTGTCTGTGTGCACTGGTGTAATTGTGAAGGAAGAGATTGCAGACCAGGTAAAGAGTTGAAAGAACGTGTGAGTTACAAAGGAGACATCCTGTACTTATACCCCGAGAAAGGTACTATCTATAGAAGACTAGTCCTTTTTACATACTGTCTGTACTCGGTCATAAATGGATATACGATTAGCTGTTTACAGGAAGGTAGAATACGTCACTAAAAGATGCTTGTAGTCACCGAAAAGATGTATAACAAGGCCTCAAGTCACCGGACGTGTTTCTTTTATTAAGTCGTTTTAGATCAAGATTGCGATTTAAAATGTTTACAAACACAGTGGAGCACTTCCTGTATTACCACTTGATGACATCACAAGGTGGTAAGGAGTGTTTTCTGTTCGAGAGAAGAACTCAGCCTAAAGATGCAGGGTTTGTGCGATAAATGTGTGAATGAAACAAAACACAACTCCAGGCTTGTTTGTGATGAGGAAACATTATAATATAGATCAGAAAACAGCGTATAATGGGCCCTTTAAGCTTGTCTTTCATATCCAAAATAATAGAAACGTTCGTAGTATTTTTCGTAATATATTTGAATTCTCAGTTGTATTTTTTAAAGCAGTAAAAAGCAAACACTTTCACTTTTCTTTCGTTAGACTTTATCTCTACTTTAGCCAGGTTCGCACTAGAAGGTAGCTCAGTTTGTAGAGCGTTTGTCCACTTTTTCGAAGGTTGTCAGCTCAAATCTCGCTCTTGACGTAAACATCGTCGGTTGAGCGGTCAGATCTACGGACCCACAGGTTGGCGGTGCGATTCCAGCTCCCACAGATGAATGCTGACGTTGTGTACTCGGGCAAAATGCTTAACCCACCTTGTCCAGTGTCTGTGTGCACTGGTGTAATTGTGAAGGAAGAGATTGCAGAGCAGGTAAAGAGTTGAAAGAACGTGTGAGTTACAAAGGAGACATCTCGTACTTGTACCCTGAGAAAGGTACTATCTATAGAAGTCTGATCCTATTTACATACTGTCTGTACTCAGTCATAAATAGATATATCCTTAGCTGTTTACAGGAAGGTAGAATACGTCACTGAAAAGACGTATTACAAGACCTTTCATCAACCTGAAGATGAAAATAAAGAGCTGTGTCCTGTAACCAAAGTAGCAGGTTCCAGTGTAGACATCTTAAAATAAGTCTGTGTCGCTTATGTATGTACGTCAAAAACAAGTTTACCTCAATGTTTAAGACACGCAGTATTCAACTCAAGGTTTAAGAGTAAAACAGATGTAACAGAAATCATGCTTTCAACTGGTGTATGAATGAACCCCAACCTTTAACCTTAATCTTTGACCTAAAGTGACTTGAAGGTGGAAAAGTACTTTATAAAAACGTAGCCATGACAGTTTACCATAATTAGCCAGATCTGACACTTGATTGGCCTGTCCGATTTGGAGAGGTGTGGTCTGAAAAGCTCACAAACGAGCATTTGTTGTGATACTTGTGTCGTCTTCCGCTTGTCGCAAATCTTTCCTGAAATGTTAAATGGAGTGTGGAGCCGCTGTCCTTCGCGTAAGTCTGAGATCATTACGACTTTGATGTGCACATTTTGTCTGACTTATAATGACAGTAGATCCTGTGTGTGTTCCACGTCTTATGTAATTAATATCCTTATGTCCATACCCCTTATTTTCACTGTTTCCATACCCCTTATTTTCACTGTTTCCATACCCGTTATTTTCACTGTTTCCATATCCCTTATTTTCACTGTTTCCATACCCCTTATTTTCAGTTTCCATACCCGTTATTTTCACTGTTTCCATACCCCTTATTTTCACTGTTTCCATACCCCTTATTTTCACTGTTTCCATACCCCTTATTTTTAGCTTTACATAATACAAATCAGTCTATCGTGTCCTTGTACAATTATACGAGATTAATTGGCGACGGGAGCTCATTTGGTAGAGTGTTTGCCCACAGACCCACAGGTTGGAGGTGCGATGCTGCCGTCACGTCCTTGGGAAAAACACTTAAACCCCCCCTCACCCCTAGTGTCTGCGTACACTGACGTATTGAATATGCTCAACGTAAAGTCATCTGAAAGGTGGAAAAGCGACCGTTAACTCTTTACCATGTGACCATCATAAACTGTATATATAAATGGACATAGCTAACCTGCTAGCTGCTACATTCCAAATAGGAAGCGAGCGTGATGGGCGCGCTTCCGGCTCCATCGGCTCCAATTCACTTTACATTGGAAAACTGTCGCCTCTGTCTCCGTAAATGCTGCTGTCAGGCTCGTTAATAACATTAATCAACAAATCAAGCGCCCTCCTTCCTCAAGGTTGCTCCCGCTAGCGTTAGCAACAGGTTTGATTGACAGTGTTGCTAAGTGCCCGCTCCCTCCTAAACTAGCGGTGTGTGAGCGGGAAGGGACGTTACCTTTCTCGCTCCTGATTGGCTCTTTCGTTGCTGTGATACTCGCCGTCGGACTTCCTAAAACGAACCTTGCCTCCAAATTCGCCGCTATAACTGCTAGCCTCGATTAGCTTCATTTGACTTTGAACGCTGTGGGTGACGTCACACTCACTTAGTCCACTTCTTTAAACATTCTAACCATTTACACATAATTATTTACTGTTATTATGCAGATTCTTTAACTGGCGTCGTCTTCGCTAACAGTTGTTTTTATGTTGTGTTTTTGAGCTGTGTTTTCGAACCAAGCGATTTCCCTTGTGCGTCGTTAAAGTTTGTGTAAGCCACATTTGCTTGCTGTCTTGATGTGTTAGAAATAACAGCAGTAACACTTTGCATCATCAGTTCTGGAGTCCCCCCCCCATCCCCGTTTGCGTCTCCGTGCCACCCGCTGAAGTACATGTACTGTTTTTGAGTCCGAAATCCTGTTGAAGTGGTCAGGCCTTGACATGGTTGTGTTGTCGCTGTCACGCTGCCGGTCAGATCCTGCCACGGCGGCGAAGGTGAGAGTTGCTTTTTGTTTGTGGAGATGTGCTCAGCAATTCAATTTGACAGGCCAGTCTCAGAGGGGAGCGGTGGGAGCGTAAGGACAGTAATAGAAAGGCATTGGAGCTCATCGGGCGTCCTCCATGTTGTCTGCTCCACTGTGTGTTTTTTGTGGACGTGGACAATACTCGCTTTGTGTGCAGTTTGAAGCCGGTGTTACCTAATTGTGCTTGTGTGTATCGATTACTTTAATTCATGTGTAAAGTTGCCGAAATTAGGTTTATTGTGATCTTTTCCCATCTACCCTGTGAAGTTGTATTTGGAGTGATTCGTTCATCTTTAATCGCAGTCGCTTATTGCCGATCAATCCTCGTTTTCATTGTGACGTACGCACTTCGCTCTCCAGTTTTATTTTCTTAATCGGTGATACTTGGAGGAGTTAGCCGCATCACGTAGTCATTTTGGTGCAAACGGAAAAAAAAAAACAAAATCCTCTGCTCGCTAGTGTGATGTGCAGCTATCCACAGGGGGCGCCAACAGCTACACGCCGCTTCGTTGTGATGACGTTTGCGGCGACGTCAGCTCCCATCGCGCGCCGCAGTTTTCTAACACAGAGTCGTTTTAGATCAAGATTGCGATTTAAAATGTGCGAATTTTCAAATTAACTGCTACTTTTTACCTTTAGTTCAGTTGTAGATCGGCAATTCCAGGACTGAAATTATCTAAATGATTCTAGTGACGGTTTCTAGTGAGTTTAAAAACAAATCGGAGCACTTCCTGTATTATTATAGTGTTTTCCGTTTGAGAGAAGTTCAGAAAATTGCATAATATGGGCCCTTTAAAAATGTCTTTCATATTCAAAATAATAGAACCGTTTCTTGTCATTTTCTTTGTAATATATTTGAATTCTCAGTTGTATTTTTTAATGCAGAAAAAACAAACACTTTCACTTTTATTTTTAGAAACAGCTTTGGATTTCAAACTGGTTTCTTTATGATTCTTCACATATCTCAACCTGACACTGATAAATGACATAATTCACTTTACATTGAGAAATTGTCGCCTCTTTCTGTAACTGCTGCTGTCAGACTCGTCATTTTGGTCTTAAACTCCACTCTACATGATCCTGGTATTTTTTTCCGCTATTGTATCCGTAAATCAAGGTACGAACACAAACAAATCTGGTGCGTTCTTTCCCCGAGGTCACTCCTGATAGCGTTAGCAGCAGGTTTGATTGACAGTGTTGCTAAGCGCTCGCTCCATGCTTCGGTTGCTATGATACTCGCATAGCAAAAGATGAAATTATAGATTAGACATAGTTATACTGTAGCTTGGTGAGACTCTATATAACTCTATCCTCAGACCCAAAGCAAACAGGAACAAAGAGAACGATAGGAGGCCGTTAAGGGTTGAATAGGGTCATTAAGGCTGAAACTGGAGACAGTAGCAGTTTACAGTTTCGGTGTCTTCACTCCTACAACGATTTGTCCAGTTGACACATTTAAATTTTGTCTTTTGCTATGGATCAGACTTGGACGACTGAGGGATTACACAGATATGACACTCAACGGTTGGAATTCCAGATGGAGAACTCGGCTCCAAATTCGCCGCTATAACCGCTAGCCTCGATTAACTTCATTTGACTGAAGCTGAACACAGTCTGTGGGACATGCACTGCCTGGCCAAATAAAAAAAAAAAAAGGTCACACGCTCTTAATCTTTAGTTTGACCACCTTTAGCTTTGATTGTTTCGTAGCGTTGTTTCGATTTCGCTTCTGCAACGTCACAAGATTCATTTCCATCCAGTGTTGCATTAATTTTCCACCCAGATGTTGCATTGATGATGGTCGAGTCTGACGCTGCACAAAGATTCTCCAGCACATCCCAAAGATTCTCAATGGGGTTAAGGTCTGGACTCTGTGGTGGACAATCCATGTGTGAAAATGACGTCTCATGCTCCTGATCCACTCTGTCACAATTTGAACCCGATGAATCCTGGCATTGTCATCTTGGAATATGCCCGTGTCATCAGGGAAGAAAAAATACACTGATGGAATAACCTGGTCATTCAGTATATTCAGGTGTCAGCTGACCTCATTCTGTTGCTGAACCTAGACCGGACCAACTGCAGGAGGAGAGGACCTGTTTGCTTAGTTAAAGTACAGTACACAGAGCACAGAAGAGACGAGTATGTGAACAGAATCAGAGAGTTGTTCTGCAGAGATGCCTATGGAGGAGGAGGAGGAGGAGGTGGAGGAGGAGGTGGTGGAGGAGGAGGCCAGCTCAAATCAGCGGTTGGATTTTTGCAGATGAACAATGATTGCTCGAGAGGGTATAAAGTATGATCAGACAGTCTGAGAGAGAGCAGCTGAGAGGAGGCAGAGTGCCAGAAGATGAGAGTGAGGAGTCTTCCCGGAACAATCAACACTCGAGCTGTTTTTAGATGATTCTCGTTCTCTCCGTAAACAGGATCATAAAGCCGTCGTGTGTCATGTGACGGCGAGAACTGTCACAGGGAAAACATTTTCACACGTGTGTCCTTCTTTTAGTATGTGACCAGAAATCAAATATCCAGAATCAAGTAAAGATGAGTGACAGTTAGAAAAGCAGTTGTAGTAGTAGCAGTAGTTATTGTTGTTGTACTAGTAGCAGCAGTAATAGTAGTAGCAGTAGCAGTAGTAGTAGTAACCGTAGCAGTAGCAGTAGTAGTAGTAACCGTAGTAGTAGCAGTAGTAGTAGTAGCAGTAGTAGTAGTAGCAGTAGTAGTAGTAGCAGTAGTAGTAGTAGCAGTAGTAGTTGGGGCTGTCATGAACGCCCTTTGAGGTAACTGTTATTGTGATTTTGGGCGTTACAAAAATAAAATGAATTTAATTGAATGGTAGTAGTAGCAGTAGTAGTAGCAGTAGTAGTAGCAGTAGTAGTGGTTACCATGGATACCTCACCAGATGCCTGTCGTCTGATTGTGTAGTAGTAGTAGTAGTAGTAGTAGTAGTAGTAGTAGTAGTAGTAGTAGTAGTAGTAGTAGCAGTAGCAGTAGCAGTAGCAGTAGTAGTGGTTACCATGGTTACCTCACCAGATGCCTGTCGTCTGATTGTGTAGTAGTAGTAGTAGAAGTAGTAGTAGTAGAAGTAGTAGTAGTAGTATTAGCAGTAGCAGTAGTAGCAGTAGTGGTTACCATGGTTACCTCACCAGATACCTGTCGTCTGATTGTGTAGTCGTAGTAGTAGTAGAAGTAGTCGTAGTAGTAGTAGAAGTAGTAGTAGAAGTAGTAGTAGTAGTAGTAGAAGTAGTAGTAGTAGTAGTATTAGCAGTAGCAGTAGTGGTTACCATGGTTACCTCACAGATGCCTGTCGTCTGATTGCCTCTGCAGATCAGAGTCTGTTTGAGGAGAGCGGGACATTCTCGGCGCATTATCCAGCCGGGATGTGGTATTACGCGCCATCTGAGCCCCTCTCCCCGCGGCCCTGTCAGAATTGATCCGTGACCTTTGACCTTTTCAGAATGGCCGTGGCGCGGACATGTGGCGGTTAGTGTTTGGCCGTCGTGTTCGGAGCGTGAGTCAGCTCGCCGCTCGCTGACCTTTCCACTGGATCAACTACAGGTCACACAGCCAAACTCACGGCCCGGGTTTTATACGGACTCCAAAGGTCAGAGCCCGGCCCCGAACGCGAATATCACTCCTCGACAAGTCCCCGGGAACAGATTAGGGACGTGTTTGTGGCGAAACGAGAGGGCGCAGGTAAACTGGAACGGCAGACTGAGAACGCAGCAGGGTTTAGATCTGAAAATATGAAAATAATCAAGTACTCAAAGGTTTTTCTTCACAGTACAGTGCAGTAGACTGAGTACGCCATTTATTTAAAAACATATTTAACCCAATAATTGCCATAAAGATCATTTGAACGCCAGAAAAGTTGCGACGGTAGCTGAGTTCACCCACCCATCTGAAGGTTCACGGTGCGATTCCAGCTCTCACAGATGAAGCCGCTTGTTGTGTCCTCGAGCAAGACACTTAACGCACCTCGCCCCCAGTGTGTGCGTACACCGGTGTATGATCGTTTGTGTGAATTTGTGAGTTTTTTCCTTGATGTAAAGTGTCTTGAAGGTGGAAAAACATGATAGAAAATGTGATTATTTACTAGTTACGAGAGCAACAAGCGGCGAACCCTCAACCAGAAAAGTTACATAGTGCATCTTTAACAGCTGGCCCATTGCAGGTGACCAAATCTGTGTGAAATATATTTAAGATACAGTTGTCCCTCACTATATTGCAGTTCAGCTTTCATGGTGTTTGACAGTATTTCTAAAAGCATAATTTTTATTTACAGTATAGGAAAATGTTTGGGTGTTTGGGTCTGAAAACAGGTCTTGATCTTTGTTTCATTTTATAATACTGGACTTATTTTTAAAAATCTACGAAGGTTTGAGCTTTGAGAGAGTTTAAACGAGAGAGAAATGTGAGAAAATGTTAACGCCTGTGTGAGAAAAGTGTATAAAGTGTGTGGTGAGGGGTTTTACAGCAAAAAACATATAAAATAATTGTAAAAAATAAACCTGACACTTCGCGGATTTTGCTTATTGCGGGTTATTTTTAGAGCATTACCCCCACGATAAACGAGGGACCACTCTAAATAAAAATATGACAATTTACCAGTTATTAAAGCAACAGGTGGCGAGCTCTTAACCAGAAAAGTTACACAGCGCACCTTTAACAGCTGACCAAAGTATTTGACCAAAACTGTGTGAAATATATTTGAGTTTTACAATTTAATTTTGATTTTTAACTCCCGTGTAGTGTTCAGTGCTGCCAAAACTAAACTACAGGTTAAGAAACATGTCATGGTGTGTGCAAACGACTCACTGATCTGTTATAAAAACCTCAAATTTTAACTTTTTTATTACAGTGTTCAGTGCTGCAGTTAAATATAACGTATATTAAAATGTCCGTCAGATATATTATAATATTTGGATTGAAAAAAATACTTCCATTGCACTCACTGGATCCAAAGTTTTCACCTCATTTATTACACGTCTCTCACACGATCGATGTTTCCTCAGACGTTCTTGACCCACTTCTTTCTCTCCAACACTGTCCCTGTTTCTGTATATTTCTTTTGCTTGCACGAAAAGACGGATGTGATGTGTGTTTGTCTCTTCCACACTTTGTTCCGTAGTTTCGTTGCGTTTGCGTATCCAATTTTGTCTCAATAAACCACGATCCACATTGTTCTTTCTCTTGACGAGGAGCCATTTCTAAGAGGTTCATTCAAAACGATGCCTGGAGTACAAAAACGCAACGTGATTAACAACGTTTATAACCACTGAGTACAACAGAACAAATATAACTCGTACATCTGATCAACTGCGTTTTCCAAATTGCGAAGCGACTTTCTGGACACGCTGAAAACTGAAAACAATCGTTGATTTCAGTTGTTGATCTTTCCAACAGCGTTTTCACAATCCAACAAATGTAGTTCGTCAGTAAAGTTTGTTTTTACTCATGGCTGGACAAATCTTTTAATTGGAATATGTGCAAACTCCAAGAACGCCACGAACAAACTAAAATAAATTACGTAAATTACAATTAGAAATCTAGAATAACAAAAGACATGAAATAAAACACATGAAAATTACAAACACATACCTCACTGGCTAACCCAAATGTACGAGCTTTAATACACTTTGAATAACTTTATCTTAACGTTAATACATTTAGTCGACACGCCGCACTTTTGCTCTTAAACCAGGCGTGCGTCTCTATCAAGCGGTCCAGCGGAAACAAATAAAACAACAACAGTTCCCACCTGACAACCAAAATAAAACTTTAAAATACCATATAACACATCATTCTAAAATTATTTAAATATAAGGAAAGTCAAAATAAGGGCAGTAAAATAGTTATTGTGTCTTATATGTCGATTACAGCCAAACAAAACCAACCAAAACCAAGGCACCAGTAAAACAGAAGTTTGCCAAACCTGCACTTTCTACTCATCTTCGTGTTTCTGGTAGAGCGCAGGCTGGAGTCACGCAGGGGTCAGCTGTCAGCAAAAACCCAGAGTGTCTGAACTCACTCAGAGCAGCTTCTTAAAGTACATTGTAGAAAATTTGCCGCTGGGTAAACCGCAGCAGAATTTCTCTCAAGTTTAGTATGTGCACAGTTTTGGAAAGTGAGTCTCCGGGTGCTGGTGCTGTACCCTGCCCCGTCTGCATGAATAAAAATACATCAAACCGCCGATAGTTACGCCGTCGCTGTTGTTCACCTGTCAGGATTGTTCTTATGGAGAACGGCTCTATTTAGTGATATCTTAAAAGTGCAACGTGTAGCTTTTCTGCCAGCTCTTTGCCGTCATGGAGATGTTAGCGTATTCTCCACACAGCTCGGATCTACCTGAAATCAAATCAGCTCTTGCCTTGTCATTTTGTAACTGAGAAAATCATAGTTTAGTTATAAAAAGAACTGAAACGAACGACTCTGTTTAATAAATAATGGATTCTCACTATACGGGTCTGTTTAAACTTAAGAACTAGCTCATAAAGGTCTCCATGGGACTTTTTTAAAGACATGTGTTGGATGCAAAGACGATGACATGAGCCTAACTTCCCAGCAGTATCAGGGAGCGTAGCCAAAAGCGACATGAAAAGACAGATACATCAAAGAGAGGACAGAAGAGTGACCGAAGTGCTCCTGTGATCTGGACCGTACTGCCGTCCCCAACCAGTGAAGGGGACAAAAAAAGAAGGGGTCCCCGAGGGTTTTAGAGGCCCAGAATTGGAACCTCTGCCTTTTAATTACTATTAGAGAGGGGCCAATGTGAGTATTCTTGTCCCAGGCCCTGAAATTTCTGTTGACGGGTCTGTTCAACCCACGCTAAGTCGCTTTTTCAATTAGACTAAAGGTTAAGAAACATGTCATGTATCTGCAAACAACACAACACAACTGGTCTGTTATAAAAACCTCAAATTGTAACTTTTTAATGTCATAGCAATACAGTGGTCCCTCGTTGATCGCGCGGGTTACGTTCTAAAAATAACCCGCAACAGGCGAAATCCATGAAGTATCAGCTTTATTTTTTACATTTATTCTATATGTTTTTGCTGTAAAACCCCTCACCACACACTTTATACACTTTTCTCACACAGGCGTTAACATTTTCTCACATTTCTCTCTCGTTTAAACTCTCTCAAAGTTCAAACCTTCGTAGGCGTCTTTGTCGGTGCAGAACGTTTCATCGACATTGTGGGTTTTGTCGGGGAGAAAACAAATTTCAAACGTACAGCACTTCAGAGTCACACTGCGATCCAATGTTTATGTAAATTTGTCTGAACACATTCTGTACTGTACAGGAGACACGGCACGGAGGAGACTGATGGACAATGGTCTACAGTCCAACAGCCAATCAGGACGCACGACACAATGGTCTACAGTCCAACAGCCAATCAGGACGCACGACACAATGGTCTACAGTCCAACAGCCAATCAGGACGCACGACACAATGGTCTACAGTCCAACAGCCAATCAGGACGCACGACACAATGCACGATCATACTCTGTGAAAAAAATCTGCGAAACAGAAAGGTGAACCGTGATATAGCGAGGGACAACTGTATACCTACATAATGTCACAGTATTCTACTCAATACAATCTTTACTTTTACAGGCTTATACAACTGCCCCATGACGTATGTGGCTTTCACAAACCTCTCAGAAAGGTGGATTTATAGATTTAGAGACGGTAAAGAAGTGGATTAAGTGAGTGTGACGTCACCCACAGCGTTCAGCTCCAGTCAAATGAAGCTAATCGAGGCTAGAGCAGTTATAGCGGACAATTTGGAGTCAATTTCTATATGTGCAATTCCGACTATGAGTATCATAGCAACCAAAGAGTTGAACAAACAATCCGGAGCGAGGCTGTTGAAGGTAACGCCCCGTCCCGCCCACACAGCTAGTTTAGAAGGGAGCGGACGCTTAGCAACGCTGTCAATCAAACCTGTTGCTAACGCTAGCGGGCGCGACCTCGGGGAAAGAAGACGCCTGATTTGTCTGTTTTAATGTTCGTATCTTGATTTACAGACACAATAGCGAAACAAAAAACCCAGGATCATGTAGAGCGGGTTAATACGAACATTTTAAGACTAAAAATGACGAGTCTGACAGCAGCAGTTACAGAGAGAGACGACGTTTTTTCCAGTAGAATGTGAATTAGCCATGTCCATTTATATATACAGTCTATGATTTGTAAATATACAATACTAAGACCTTCAATCTGCTACATCCAGCAATTCAATAGTAATTTTACCTGCCCGTCGTCACTCTTAATTATCTGCTTATGTAATGGAATGAAACACCATCTGAAACTCAACAATACTGGCTTGTACTGTAAAATGTAGATGTTTCCTGACCCCATTAGCATGTCAAAGTACCTCCCTCCTTGTCTCCATTTTACGCTAAAAGCTCTTACTGAGGCTTTCTTAAGACTGGAAAAATACCAATAATACTTTCACTTCAACATATAACAGCTAATTATATATATATATTTTAACTTTTAATTTCAGGCGTAACAATAGAATAACTTCTCTCTGCTTTTCACTTGAAGAAAACTGATTTATTCACGCTTGGGACGGACACAATTCACTCATATTGGTCAGTTTTATATAGCGTTACAGCGGTCCCTCGTTTATTGCGGTGGTTACGTTCTAAAAATAACCCGCAGTAGGCGAAATCTCCGAATTATTCTCTGTTTTTTGTCTGTAAAACCCCTCACCACACACTTTATACACTTTTCTCACACAGGCGTTAACATTTTCTCACATTTCTCTCTTGTTTAAACTCTCTCAAAGTTCAAACCTTCGTGGATTTTTAAAAATAAGTTCAACATTATAGAATGAAACAGAAGATCAAGACCTGTAATATTTTCCCATACTGTAAATAAAAATGAGAGCTTTTAGAAATGCTGTAACAACTTACGAGGTTGAACACATAAGAAATTATTATCTGCGACTCGCGTGTATTTCACAGTTCCTCTGATGGCGCTTTTTCATTCAGGTGTTGCTTCGCTGTAGTGTCTTTTTCCATTGAAGGCCTCTGAGTGCAAACATACAGCACTTAAGAGTCACACCGCGATCCAACATTTATGTAAATTTAGCTGACCGCAATGAGACACGGCATGAAGGAGACTGATGGACAATGGTCTACAGTCCCTTAGCCAATCAGGACGCAGAACACAATGCACATTCATACACCGTAAAAAAAAAACACACACAAAAAATCGGCGAAACAGTTTAAAGTTTTGTTTAGGTGTCATTACTCAAAAACAAGACTTGCACAGATGTTTCCCTCTGTGGTGTGTATTTGTGACAGGTGTGGTGGACCTTGTAACCTCACACATATGTTTTTTTTCTTGCCCAGCCCTTACAACCTTCTGGCGGGTTTATTTTGATGCCATGTCCAGAGTAATGTCAGGAACAATTGATGTTTTTCTTTGTATGTGTCCGTCTTTGGTGTTCCAGAAAACTTCTCTCGGTATTCGACATTACAGCTACGGGTTTTAGCGTCATCTCCTCTTACATTGGAAATCAAGAAATTCCCCATCCAGGACTCAATGGATTAATGAGGTTATGTCCTTTTTGAAAGTGGAGAAGATTAGATATTATATTGGAAACAAATTTTATAGTAAGTGACAACCATTTAGTGACTTTTTTGAAACTGTCTTAAGCCAAACAGCACCCTCCCACTCCCCCTTTTTTTTCTGTGTAGTTACTTTTTAATTTATTATTATTATTATTATTATTGCCATTATTATTATTATTATTATTGCCATTATTATTATTATTATTATTATTATTATTGTTGTTATTATTATTATTATTATCATCATTATTATTTAGTTGTTTTTATTATTTACTGTGACGCTCTTCTTATTTATTTATAATCAAGATTTGGGTGATTATTTAATTAATTTATTTTTGTATTATTATTATCATCATTATTTTATATTATTTATTTATTTATTTACTTTTTAAATTTTAGTTCTTGTTATACAAAAATTAAAAAGGCGTGTATGCATTTGTTGTTTTAAATGACAATATACTGTAATACTTGTTCACACATCAATAAAAATATGAAACAAAAAAACATCCGCAAAACAGCGAGATGAGCCGCGATAGAGCGAGGGACAACTGTACTAAACTATGTCCCTTTTCTCCTACACCTGAACGTTCCTCCTTCACTTATAGTTCCTAAACGGGCCTAAATAGTTCCGCTCGTCCCGTGTCCTTGGATCTGGAAGCAGCGGGGGTATCATGAGCGTTACCCATGTGAGCTAATTCCTGTGTTCATCTCAACGTGGTACTGATTTGTGGCGTGTTTAGGTAGAGTTAATGTGTTTTAGATTCCGCTCTGATTGGGATTAATTAGATGATAAGCAGTGTGCACAGCCGAGATGCTCGTTCTGATTAGAGCCATCACGCTTCCTGTGAGAGGCAGAACTAACAAGGCGGCGGCCATTTTGGAACACCTTGTCCTCACACTTCTGCAGAGCTGCAATTCACTGCTCGCTCTTCAACTGTTTCAAGATGTCTTCACACTGGAGAGAGTGTGGAGTTTAAGATAAGGTGACAGGAAAAGGCGAAATGATGAAAATTTTGATTAGATAAGAATGTGTTTTATTAGGCGGAGGAAGGGCTGGGGTTGGTCTCGCAACTTTGATTTGATTTACATCGATTTTCAGGTCTAAAAATGTCCCAAAATGTCTTAAGATAGCTTGGGAACAAGAAGTTTAGTCCTTTTATGTGTTGTTTTTTTTAAGATCCATGCACGTGCTCAAAAATGATATGTACTTTTATCTTAAAGATCCTATTTTACACAAAGTTTACCCTTGTGAGCTATGTTAAAATGTTGTTACCTCCTCAAAAACATACCTGGAGTTGTGTCTTGTGTCTTATTTTCATTCACGTTTAGTCTGTCCACATTTCCAAAGCTCAAAATGCTCCGTTCCACCTTGTGATGTCATCAAGTCTTTAAGTTAACCACTACTTTTAACTCTTTGTTCAGTAAAAGATTGGCAATTCCAGAGCTGAAATCATCCAAATGATTCTAGAAATGAAGGTGTGTGGAGTTTAAAAACACAGCGGAGCACTTTCTGTACCACCACATGATGACATCACAAGGTGGAACAGAGTGTTTTCAGTTTGAGAGAAGAAGAACTCAGAGTAAATCTGCAGGGTTTGTGTGTTAAACATGTGTGAATGAAACAGAAAACATCTCCGGGTCTGTTTGAGATGAGGAAACAACATACTAAAGATGAGAAAATAGCGTAATATGGGTCGTTTAAATGTTTCGCAGTGTGGCTTTAGACTTATATCGACTTATATTCCGTTGGAGACAAGGAGGTGACGCCAGGACAAGCGGAGATCTGAGTGAAATACATCGTTTTGACAATAAATATACCTGTAATTTAACAAAAAAACAGAAACTACTTGGGTGTAATGCCATACTGTGGAGCATTCCAGGCCAAACACAGAAGCAGGTGGTGAACCCTCAACCAGAAAAGTTGCAGTTCTCCACCAGAGACCTTGTTCTTTGCGTAAGTTTTCTTTTACTCCACATTTGCGTGGGCGAGCGCCGGGTGTTGGACGCTGCAGATCTGGATGTGCAGAAGAAAACATTTTGAGTGAGAAGCACAAGAAAAGACATGTTTGGCGAGATAGTGAAAGCTGCTGCGCTGTGATTGGAGACAGGACGACTCCCAATCCCAAGAACACTGAAAATGAGTTCATACGAGGCATCCTGACTGGTGGTAGTGTCGACTTATCGTTGGCCTTCAGTCGCTGCAGTACTCTTGAGTTGCTGGTTTGATTCTCTTGCTTTTGTAATTACTCGGAGCTGTTCTGGATTATAGTCTTCATCACACTAAAAGTCTCAACTCTAAGGAAAAGGCTCAAGACGATCAGTTTAGACAATAAGGCAAGTTTATTTGTACAGCACAATGTGTACATAAGGTAATTCAAAGTGCTTTACTGAATAAAAAAGACATTAACATCAATACAACAACAATACAACAAATCATAAATGATCACAAATAATCATCATAAGATTAACATTAAAAGAGAAAAGTGCAGAATAAAACCCTTTCAGTCGTATGCACAGATAAAAAGAACCATTTGGAGTCTGGATTTAAACATTGTCAAAGTCGAGGTCTGAGTCATATCTTCAGGAAGAATGTTCCAGGTTTTAACTGCACAAAACTGGAATGTTGATAAACAATGTTTAGTCCTGGTTTAGTCCTGGTTTAGTCCTGGTTCAGTCCTGGTTTAGTCCTGGTTTAGTCCTGGTTCAGTCCTGGTTCAGTCCTGGTTCAGTCCTGGTTCAGTCCTGGTTTAGTCCTGGTTCAGTCCTGGTTCAGTCCTTGTTCAGTCCTGGTTTAGTCCTGGTTTAGTCCTGGTTCAGTCCTGGTTCAGTCCTGGTTTAGTCCTGGTTCAGTCCTGTTTTAATCCTCTTCATGTGAGATGTTTCTTGTGGCTTTAACTTGTATGAGATGTTGTTTGGTGCTGGTCCATGGAGAGACTTTATAATAGAATGTAATTTCAACACAAAATAATAATATTTGCCTGAAGCCATGTCGCTTTTTGTGTTTTAAAAGTTTAAACGCCTTTATTGGACTGGACAAAATCATTATTTAAAACCATTTTAAAAGAAAGAAAAGAAGGAAAATCACTACATACTTTTAAAATAATTACAGGTTTTTAATATTTAACTCATGAATGTAAAAGAGGTTTGCCTTGGCTTCAGGTTTTCTTGCAGATGTTCATTCCTAGCCCCTGAGCACCTTCACTACTGATTAACTACCTCGAAAAAAATCTCCAGAGTTTTACAAAATATGAATAGCTTCTTTAAAATGATCACTTGCACTTATATAAATATGGATATAGCAAATCAAGAACATTGTAAAACTCTTCATGAAAGCTCCCATTTTGTTCTGCAGACTCCTCATTCTGCAGGAGGATTCTTACTTTCTGCAGCGTCTCCTCAGCTGGCTGTCGCAGATGGCCTGTCAGTCATCTCCAGAGCCGCACTCTTCCAAACTGCTCCAAACTTGTTCGAAATGCGTTTCCTCTGAGTCTACGCCAACCCCAGTGTCTGTCTCGTTACCCGCTGCCTCTGTTCTGCTTTAATTGGTGATGGACAAGCTGCACTCGTCACTTACTCATTTAAAAACACACATACGCTTTTAAACTGAAATATGAAATCATCTGTTGTGGTTTACGCTCTCAGTATAAGTCATTAAGAGTTCTATTGGATTAGCGGTATTCGTCCAAATTACAGGGATTCATTTTGTTTCGTATCGTTCCGCTGCAGTCGTAGCTTTTGTTGGCCCGACGTTGGAAAGACTTCATTTATTAGCGGCTTAGTTTAAAGTGGAGCTGAAAGAAAGGAAGTATATTAATGGTCGCCTGGCTTAACCTTTGAGATGTACTCTGAAATATATGTACTACTAAAGCGAAACTTATTTGTACCGCAGCCTAGCTAAGCCCGGGCAAGTAAGGACAAGAAGCTCGCAGCACTTAGCATCTGTAAAATAAAAGAAAAACTTGCCGTATACAGAGAAAACATCATCCGGTGTGCCAGGTTTTGTTTTTTTTAACTTTAGCCTATTAGCATGTGAACGAAACTTTTCCAAACTTTGGTTCATGATCTCAAAGTGGGCGGTAGGTGCAGTATGTAGGTTTTAAAATAGTAAACTGCAGCATCTGTGTGTAGAGGTTAATAATTGTTTTAATTGCAGGAAAAGGTTCAATATCTTACATTGAAAATACAAAAAAGTGTAATTAATTATGCCTGATTAAATCCTAAACAACGAAAACAGTGTTGAACGACTACAATATAGAAATTTAATTGGAAGAAAACATTTTATACTAACCCTGGACTGTACATAATCTTTAGCAATATCCTAAG
This sequence comes from Periophthalmus magnuspinnatus, assembly GCF_009829125.3. NCBI lineage: Eukaryota > Metazoa > Chordata > Actinopteri > Gobiiformes > Gobiidae > Periophthalmus > Periophthalmus magnuspinnatus. The sequence goes on along the minus strand of NC_047136.2, from coordinate 4,127,729 downwards.
TAATGAAACTGGGACTAAACCGGGAGCTAAACCAAGAACTAAACCAAGACTAGATTTGAGATAAACCAGGAATCAGGACTAGAAAAGGACCTTGGGCGACTGAACCTTTGCTGCCGCGCTTCAACAATCAATCAGGTCTTCTGCTGGTCTTAAAAATGTTCGTATTTTCTTTTTTTTTTTTTGCTGTCGTGTCTGTAAGTCAAGATATGAACATTAATAACAAACAAATCAGGCGCCTTCTTTCCCGCTAGCGTTAGCAACAGTTCTGATTGACAGCTTTACTATGCGCCTTATCCGTGCTAAACCAGTGGTGCAGGTGGGAAGGGGCGTTACCTTCAACAGCCTCGCTCCTGATTGGCTCTTTCGTTGCTATGATACTTACGGCTGGAAATTGGCTCCAAATTTGCTGCTCTAGCCTTGATGAGCTTCATTTGACAGAAGCTGAGCGCTGTGGGTGACGTCGCACTCACTTAGTCCACTTCTTTATACAGTTTATGTCGGGGTGGGCGAACTTTTTCACACACGGGTCACAGTGGGTTCTAAAATTTGACCGAGGGGCCGGGCCAGGATATATATATTTATGTGTGTACACTGCATTAGAGATTTGGACATGTAGCAAAACATGAAAATGCAAGGCTCATTGTACAAATTGTTTTCCAAATTGGTCTTTTAAAACCTCGCCTTCAGAGAAATGTTTGCTATCTTTTGCTAATTCGAATACCAGCAAAAAACGTGGTACTTTGATCGGACTTCGGCGAAAAAATATTTTGCTGTCCACTCTGCATTAAACACTCACTGTCCACTTTTCTTTTCTTTGATAAGCTCATTTTTGCAGAAGGGCTAATAAGAGAATAAGAGAGTAATACAAGGCTGATGTAGTTGAAGTGCGCCATAATTTAGTCATGTTTGGCGGGCCGGATTAATAAGCCCAACGCGCCGTATGTGGACCCTGGGCTGTAGTTTTCCCACCCCTGGTCCATGCATTCCCCCATGATTTCCACTAATGTCTTCTAGTGTTTTCTTATTGTTTGTAAAGCGTCTTTGAGTGTCCAAAAAAGTGCTATACAAGTCTGAATGTTTTATTACTGCTATTTAAAGTGCCCTAAACAGGAAGTCTGCGAATCCTCGTACCTTCCAATCCTGAACTTCACCATCTAGTTGCATATAAAATCCATTATTCCTGTTTTTTCCTCCCTGCTCCTTGTTTTAATGTGGCAACACGCGGAGCCGACTCCCCAATCAGCGTCTTTTTAAGGCCACCTCAGCGTGCCGCGGCAGTAGCGTTCATATTGGTATATCCACAACCGCGTGATAAACGAGAGCTTGTATCCGCGCTGATTAATGAAGTCTTCATTATCTCCTGTTTTGCCTCTGCTTTTCATCCCTCGCTCTCGTCCCCTTGCATTGTTTTCCTCCCTTTAGATTGCACTGATTTCGCACTCCCTAATGAGGATCAGAACAATGGCGGAGGACTTTTTTCACTCCTCCTGGTTGGATTTGCTTTTGTCTACAGCCACCAATCAATGACTCCTGAATGTCAACGCGTCTTTTGTGTCTTCTTTCTCTGCATTCCGTGCGGGCATCGATTCTCTGCTCGTGAATGGAGAGAATGAATGAAAAGTGGCTCTCCGTGTGGGACCGCTAACTCGTCAATGGGTTTTATAATAGTTGGCTTTTCACAATGGGACATACAGTTTGTACATCGGGGGTTGAAATTGAGATAACTGGTCATTTGAGCTTGTTCTGGTTGTAGTCGTTTCTTTAATTAGTCTATTGGGGTTGTTAAAATGTTTCTACCAGATGTCAGTCAATACTAAAACTCTATGAAATCTAGATACTCATTTGAACAAGTATCGATATGTGAAAAAAAAAAATCGCAAAGGACAAATTTGGACTTTTCCTGATTAGTTTTAGAGTGGTCCATCTCAGAACTAGTAGACCACGTGGTAATGTTAAAGCTGACACTGCGGACGAGGTGGGTTTTCTGTCTTGCCCAAGGACACAACAGGAACTGCAGTCATCTGTGGGAGCTGGAATTGCACCGCTAACCTTCGGATCAGTGGGCAAATACTCGCCCAACTGAGCTACTGTTTATACCTGGTTTAGTTTTCATTTAGACCTCATTTAGTCTTGTCTTTGTGGTGTGTACAGGGGAGTTGACAAGTTGGGACAAAGGGGTCTATTGTCTCAGGTCTTAGGGGCTCAGAATTGGACCCTTTTCCTCTTAATTTAAATTAGAGAGGCCCGTGAGAGCTTTCTTGCTCCAGGCCCCTACATTTCTATAGACTGGCCTGGGTATATATAAAGGCAAATGGTATATGAACCCTCTCCAGGTGAGTGGAGAGTCTCTGCCTCAAGTGGAGGAGTTCAAGTGTCTCGGGGCCTTGTTCACGAGTGACGGAAGGATAGTGTGAAATTGACAGATCTGTGCGGCGTCTGCAGTGATGCGGTCGATGTATCTGACTGTTGTCGTAAAGAAGGAGCTGAGCTTAAAGGCAAAGCTCTTGATTTACAGGTCAATCACGTTCCTGGGCCTCATCTGTGGTCATGAGATTTGGGTAATGACCGAAAGTACAAGACCGCGGATACAAGTGGCCAATGGGCTTCCATCGCAGGGTGGCCGGGCGCTACCTTTGAGATCGGGTGAGGAGCTAAGTCACACGTCGAGAGGAGCCAGATGAAGTGGCTTGGGCATCTGTTCGGGATGCTGCATGGACGCCTCCCTGGAGAGGTGTTCCGGACATGTCCCACCGGGAGGAGACTCCGGTGGGACATGTCTGGGGTGAGGAAGTCTGAGAGTCCCTGCTTAGACTGCTGCCCCTGCGACCCGGCCCCGGATAAGCAGAAGAAAATGGATGGATGGACGGCATGTGAAAGGTTTGGGAATCCCGGCCATAATGCGTTTTGATCGAATAGAACATCTCGACACAGATGGAAGGAGCCAAAAAATGGAGGAGCCAAACAGAAACAGTCAAACCTGCAGGTGGGAAATCAGCCTAAGCCCCCCGACCCAAAGGCAACGGTTTAATGCTCCTTATCGACCTTACACACTACTGTGGCCGTGTCTTTGACTAGTCACTTAATCCTCTGTCTTTTTTTATCAGCGTCAAAGTAGAGATTACGATAAACATAAATTTGATGACATTTAACTTTAGAGAGTTACGACAAACTGAAGAAAATATAAAGGCCACCAGTAACAGCGATTATTGTCTCTGCTAACACGGTTAAGATTAGACGTCTCTGGAGTCTTTCACATTGTATCTGTGTATTATTGTGTGGGAATTGGCATGGCATCTCCAAATGTCATGATTACTCAAATATCTTTTGGACGGGGCAGCAGTTTAATCCAGTTTAATGGTGTGCTCTTTGATAATATCTATTACAGAATGGAATTAGCCTCAGTTAATTTGATTTGGACAATATTAGGCCAGTGGTGTGCCGTGCTGTGTGCTGCATATGAATTGGTCCGGGTCGGCCATTATGGATTCACGTGGTACAGAGGAATTAGATCCACTCCAGCTTTTTATAATTTACTTTCATTGTTTCATTTAAAGTTACAGACAATATAAAACAGAACAAGAGCGAAGGCGTAACAAGGGGAAGCTACAAAGCCTCAACGAGTGTAGAGCCTCAGTGAAGAAAGATTTGGTTTGTGCATGAGTTGTACATGAGGGATTCAATTCAATTCAGTTCAGTTTATTTTTGTAAAGCCCAAAAGCACAACAGCAGTCGCCTCTTAGGGCTGAACGTGAGAATTGATTTAACCAACAGAAAGTGTGAAAATCAACAATGAAACAGAAACAGACAAGGAAATTAATCAACAGAAAACAAGCAAATGGAGAAGTGTCTCAGAGCGTCCCCTGTCCTTAGACCCTCCTCCTGCAGGAACCACTGTCCCAGAGCGCCCCCTGTCTTTAAACTAAGGGGAAAAAAACAGTGGAGAAAAGAGAAACCTTGAGGAGAACCACAGTGAAGGACAGATCCAGTGCCAAGGACAGGGAGCTGCAGATGTGTCCAGGACTAACGTGCCTCCATCTGCAGATAGAGTTCAAGTCTGTAGGGCCAGAGCCACTCAACTAAGAGACAGAGAGGGGCCCATCCACGGCAGGACGGGAGCCACCCCAGCCAGGCAACGGGCCATCCAGCCAGGTGAGGGAAAGGAGGGTCCAGGTCCACAGAATAGGATCAGGACACGGGAGGAGCATCTAGACTCCAGTCATCATCGGGCGGTCAGCGGCCAGGCATTCAGGGGCGTCGGACTGTTTACCCAGGGCCCAGTGCAGGGAGGGGCCCCTCACAAAGTCTGTAATGTGTATTTTTCATTCCTGCAGGCCCAACACGATGGTTTGTACCAAGGACCCAGAATTTGGTGGTACACGGGCGACAGTAGCTCAGCTGGTAGCGTGTTTTTCCACTGATCTGAAGGTTTGCCGTTCAAATCCCGCTCTCATCGTGAGCTACTAACCCACAAGTTGGCGATGCGATTCCAGCTCCCACATATGAATACTGGCATTGCGTTTGTGTCCTTGGGCAAGACACTTAACCCACCTCACCCCCCAGTGTCTGCTGTTTTTTGTAAGCATCTATTAAGGATTCGTTTTCTTGTCTTTCAACGCAGCGCTCGCGTGTCGACTCTTTGACAGTTTCAATTTAACACGGCACAATTTAAACAAAATGCATCACAGCCATGCTAAACAACAACTAGCATGCTAACTGCGATGCTCTGATTAGAAAAACCTTCATAATTAGATGCTGAAAGTGCACAGCAGACTTATTTTTGCTTATACCATATATTTGTACCAGGCTTTGCTCAAATAAATGGAAATAAATCACGTCTAGGCCTTTAAACCCTCTATTTCCCATATAGTGCATTTGATACAGCGACGTGGTGTTTTTCGAGTCGGCTTTTAAGCTCATCCCATGTAAAATGCACAGTCTGCGTTATGTTGGAGGGGTGTACATGGTGATTATTATAGTCTGTGGAGATTGCTTTGGGAGTATATATGCATGTATTACCATTAATGGACCACAGGGGCATGTGGTAGATGCACTCGAGTTCATACTGATAATGGCAGTACGTTGGCGATCATGGTGAACGCTCATTAGTTCACAGCAAAGAGGTTTAGTGTTACATTTCTGGAGTTTGCATGTTCTCCGTGTGTCTGCGTGGATAAAACACAGTTGCAGTCGCTAACTAACTATCAGTTTTCTCACTTAATTTGAAATGTATTGCTCATATTGTATTTATAGTTGTATCGCTAGACCTTCATAAACACTTTTAGATCATCGCAGTTGCTAATTAAATAACCTGTGATAGCTACAACGTGAAACAAAAGCTCCATGTCGATAATCTCACTACTGTTTTCTAACGCGCTTGAGCATTCTATACGTTTTACCAAGCTAATGCTAAGCTGTCTGTTGAAAAGTACATAATTGTAGGTACAGAGGTCTCTATCGGATTTCAAGCCCACACAATTGCCTTTTAACCATTTGCTCAACAATTCATTTACAGCACGGGCGATTTTAAACGTTTTTCAAGCCCTCCATCTGTTTCGTTCCCACTCAGGACTGTCACAGGAGAGCCAAGGACAGCTGATCTGGAAGAACGACATGTTAAGGACATATCAGACGATGAGTGGCTTTTCTAGCAGGGCCGGGGCGCTGATGCTTTTAAATTTAGCCCCGTTGGAGATCAAGGCCCCCTACACATGAATACATTATGCAGATACACGTGTGAACAGTTTGCATGTGGTTTACTATTTGCATTTCAAACATAGGGCCGACCTGCCTTTGAATCTGGCACGAGCTGAGTGTCTGTAAGTTACATTATAGTCTTCACTGTCAGTTAAAAGAGCCGTATCACAAACATTCATTTCAAGAGTCTAATTTGTTATCCTTCTATTCTTTCGATTATCCTTCAGCCCCTCCCACGTGGCTTATGCAAATTTGTTCTACATGTGGTAATCTAGTTCACTAGTAACCTAGCAACACTGTAGTCAGCTGGTTATGTGTACGTCCATGGATCATGTGTCGCTGTGAGATTTGCATCTGTGGACACAGAGCTGGAGGTGCCCGGGGTGACTGCACACACATGGAAGGTGAGCTGTTCACGAACACACTCGTTCTGTAAAGTTGTGCTTGGAAAGTTGTGAGCCGATTTTGATGAAATATTCAGACAAGGGTTAATTTTTGTTTTCTTGTGTGATGCTTATTTATTATTATAGATATTCAATAAAACAGGAGACACAGGAGGACGGGAGAGCGCTGGAGAGGCCTGGTGCCACAGTGGCTCTAGTGCACTAGTGATTGTGTCCTTACACAAGACACTTCACCCGTCACTTGAATATAATGTGAACGCCTGAGTGCCGGTGGTTGGAGGTTTGGATGGTGCAGATTGGCAGCCTCACTTCTGTCTGCTTCAGGGCAGCTGTGACTTCAATAGTAGCTTATTATTGTTTCTTTGCTTAAGATTCAGAACACACACTTTAATACTTCAGTGAGTCTGGTCACAGGTGAATCTCCCCGATTTAAGATGAGTATGATTGACAGGTGGATTAGCCAATCAGGGACACACACAGATGGTCTGTCCATATTGTAAAAAATAAAGGAAAAATATATCACGGGGGACATTGCGGATTTCTGCAGAATCAATGAGCGAAGCCTAAACTCTGTTAATCTGAGGTGAGGTAAATGTGACTTTATTTGTAAATCATAGACGACCAATGAGCTCCTTCGTTTCATGTGTTGTTGAAAAAAACGGCTCTGACTGGACCATTAAGTTTGACCAGGATTGAGACGCAACGGAGGATGTGGAGACCAGACTGATATCAATCTATGTAAAAATACAGGAAGAGATCAGTCTGGGTTTACCAGGCAAATTCTTTAAACTAAGTTGCTGAGTTTGAGACAGTATTTAATCGAATAGAATTCATTACTGTTTAGGGTCAAAGTGAACGCTTCTGCCTGATTTGAACCACTTCAGTGAACATCTGTTTATTGTCAGAAACAAAATGCCCAATTTGCTTTTGAACAAAACAATGAAACCAATGATGGCACACAAAAACGTCCTGTTATTTAAAACATGACCCTGGCATTCACACAAACTGAACCGCTAAACTCTATTATCTCTATTGTAAGTTATGATCTGCACCCACAGCAGGATCAGGGCCAGTCCTTGAGTCCAGTGACCGATCCCGATATTGTCCATCAGCCCCATAGACTGTATATATAAATGGACATAGCTAACCTGCTAGCCTCCACGTTCTAAACAGGACGTGATGATGGGCGCACCTCCAGCTCATTCAGTCTGGCTCCAATTCACTTTACACTGGAAAACTGTGGCCCCTCTCTCTATACCTGCTGCTGTCCGATCATCATTTTGGTCTTAAATGTTCTTATTAACCCGCTCTACATGATCCTGGCATTTTTATTTCACTGTTATGTCTGTTAATCAAGATATGAACATTAATAACAGTCAAAAACAGACGTATTCTTTCCCTGAGGTCACTCCCGCTAGCGTTAGCAACAGGTTTGATTGACGCCTACTTCCTACTAAACCAGTGCTACGGTTGGGAAGAGACGTTACCTTCAACAGCCTCGCTCCGGATTGGCTCTTTGGTCGCTATGATCCTCAACGTCAGACTTCCTAATATACAACTTTCTCTCCAAATTCGCCGCTATAACCGCTCTAGCCTCGACGAGCTTCATTTGACCGGAGCTGAACGCCGCGGGTGACGTCACACTCACTTAGTCCACGTCTTTATACCGTCTGTGATCAGCTCCCATCAGCGTAAAAGGTAATCTAATCCGTGGTGTCCCTCCCGCTCCTCGTTCCTGGAGCGAAAACACGAGCCAATTACAAGTGTGTGCGACTGCGTGCTAAGTGCTGTTGGTATTTTCTCTCTCATTAAGTCGCAGCCAGAGCCCTCTCAGCCTGTTCACACTGATGTAAACATAGTATTTTCCTTAATGTGCCAATTCATTATACATTTAAGTCAAGGCAAATGGATGCTCCAGAATCGAATTGATATCATTTTCCCATACGTGCTTTTGTTTTTAAGTCGATGCAGCAGGAGTAGGAGTAAAACTTGTTGATATTCTGATACGTTCCCTCATGTCCCTGGAATAACTTTATGTCTCCTGTGTTTCAGCTTCGGGTTAGGCTCCTACTGGGACACGGCAGGCACATTGTAATTGTCGTATAATTGTTGAGAGTTGATTTTCAGATGCACTGCAGGGAATAGAGTGCGATGGGAAAGAACGGTTTGTGAATGTGAGACTTTGATGCCACACTGCAGTGAAGTCACAGTTAACAAAATGGTAATATAATTCGATATTTCAAAATGCTAACTGCACCCAATTTTTCTCTGTTTGGTTGTGAAATTTGTTCTGTAGAGATATGTTGTAAAAGCATCTCTTTTTCCAGAGCAAGGTGTAGTTTGTTGGTTTTCATACTTGACAGTTTCGACTGCTCACTAGCGCCTCAGAGTGGTCACGTGATGTCGCTGTGACGTGTCCGATCAGCTGGTTTAAACAGGTTTTGGCGCTGTCTTCCTTAAGGTGGAGACAGGACGACAGCGCCATCTACAGCCCGACTTCTTCAGGACAGTATCCCAGGTGTGTGAGAGTGAAAAGGCCCCCTCGTCCCGGTTTAAAGTCCCGTGAGCACGTTTCGGCATTTTGATTGACTCCTTAACCCAGTGACGATGTTTGTTGTCCTCTGTCCCGATGATACTTTGTCCGTCCCAGTCCATAATGTGTTTCTTTCTTTTACAATGGTCCAAAATGGCTGATTTGAGTTCCTCTTGTTCTGCTTTGTGTTTTGTTGCTCGTGTGCTCGCCTTCGCTGTTTCCTTTTGTTCCTTTATTCATATACCGAACTCGCTCCTTGTTTTCTCGATGTATTTTTTATTCAGATACGCAGGGTGTCCCGTAAAGGACGCTACATTTGTGCTCTGGTTCTAATTTGTCTTTTGGTTTGATGAGTAGTTGAGTTGAGTCGAGTTTTCTGTAAAGTTTTACTGGTGTCAGAAGAACAGATGAACCTCTGTGGACTATTACGCTCAAGTGCATCTTTTATCAATCAATCAAACTTTATTTAGAAAGGACACGGAGGCCAGGGGAGAGATGAGGCCCAAACATCAACTCTTCACCAGGATGTGGGGCCCAGGGGAGATATAAGGCCCCAAAACCAACCTTCCTCCAGGGAGATACGAGGCCCAAATACCATAACTCCACCAGGACACAAGGGCCAGGGGAGAGGCGAGGCCCAAAAACCAGGACACAGGGGAGAGATGAGGCTGAAACATCAACCCTCCACTAAGACATAGGACCCAGAGGAGATATGAGGCTCAAACACCAACCCTCCACCAGGATGAGGGGCCCAGGGGAAAGATGAGGCCCAAATACCATAACTCCACCAGGACACAAGGGCCAGGGGAGAGATGAGGCCCAAAAACCAACCCTGCACCAGGACACGGGGGAGAGATGAGGCTGAAACACCAACCCTCCACTAAGACATAGGACCCAGAGGAGATATGAGGCCCAAAAACCAACCCTCCACCAGGACACGAGGCCCAAATACCATAGCTCCACCAGGACACAAGGGCCAGGGGAGAGATGAGGCCCAAAAACCAACCCTGCACCAAGATACAGGCCCCAGGGGAAGTACGAAGCCTAAACACCAACCCGCCACCAGAGGCCCATGAGACAGACCTCAACAGCTGCACAGAGGAAACACTGGAGATACTAAAAGTGATAAAACAGCAGCAGAGTTAAAAGCTAAAAACTAGAATATAAAATAAAAACAAAGACATAAAATACAATAAATATACTAAAACTAAAACTATGATTTTTTTTTAATCATAGTTTTTGAGCTAAACACATCTTAGGCTCAAAACGAGACGTGTGTATTGACTGCATCAAATTAAAAAGAGTTTTATAGTCAGATAATCAACGAGTGCACAGTTAGCATGCTAGTTTTTGTTAGCTTCACCTTGCTAGCTGCTCCGAAAGTTGTGAAACGCACTTATAAACTGATTGTGGTGAATAATTAGGAGATAAACACGGTGGTCCCATTTTAACTTTTCACCTTCGTTCCAAATTCATATAGGACTAATGTACACACCAACTGAAACATATACTTATACTACATATAATACTTGATTACAATTACAATTACTTGGTATTTTGAAGTGGTATTTTGAAAAAGCTGTTCTGTAGCCGCTTAAAATGTACAGTTTACCATGGCCGTTAAGACAATGAATTCAACTGAAATGTCTTGAGAATTAAAAAACAGGTTTATAGAGAAGAGGACGGCGTTAAGAGTAAAGCAGGGCAGGGGGAGGAGCTCTCGGGGAAGACAAGATGGAGACAGCGTCCCTCAGGCTTCAGCGCAGAGACATATTTCCTTGTGCCGTGGCCAGCATCACTCTCTCTTTGGCGCACATCTTCACTCAACACCCGCTCTGCTGCTCAAATCTTCACTTTTCTTTATTGATAATCCTAAAATCTGCCACTAGCACCAAAGCAGAGATCTCTATTTATACTTTACAGCTGATGTCATCAATGTTCTCTCAGCTAACTGGAAGCACTGCTCTGTCTGAAGCTCTGTTACTCAAAATACTTTAATCTGAGTTGTCCTTTAACACGATCTGACCAGAAAGTACTGATTTACCTGGAAATACAACAGATGAGATGATTTGTTAAACAAGTCTCGGTCAAATAACATCACGGTCACACGTTAGCTAGCATTAGCCAGCAGTTTTTCATTCAGTCACTCTCACCTTTTTGTCGAAAATCAAACCATGAACACTCGTATCGATCATAGGCTTCTGAAAATTAGTTTTTTAAATCCATTTTCAGATGATCTTAAAACTTTTTTGGCTGTGTTTTGCTCATGTGTGTGTTGTGTTACCATGGCAACTGATGAACATTTTGTCAATAGAGATAATTGTAGAACGCCTCCGCATCAATAGACTTTATAAATAGGTTTTTGTAAGTTCAGATATTTACAGGTGTATTTAAAGGTACATTAGGTCACGTCGAGAGTTTATCAGCTGCTTGTCTCCATGAAGATGTTATTCTCTTGCCTCATATTCCACAGTCCTGGTTTAGTCCCGGTTTAGTCCTTGTTTTTAGTCCTGGTTTAGCCCTGATTTAGTCCTGGTTTAGTCTTCGTTTAGTCTTTGTTTAGTCCATGTTTAGTCCATGTTTAGTCCTGCTTTAGTCCTTTTTTTAGTCCTGGTTTAGTCCTAGTTTATTTCTGGTTTAGTCTTGGTTTAGTCTTGATTTATTCCTGGTTTAGTCCTGTTTTTTAGACCTGGTTTAGTCCTGGTTTAGTCCTTGTTTTTAGTCCTGGTTTAGCCCTGATTTATTCCTGGTTTAGTCCTGTTTTTTAGACCTGTTTTAGTCCTGGTTTATTCCTGGTTTAGTCCTTGTTTTTAGTCCTGGTTTAGCCCTGATTTAGTCCTCGTTTAGTCTTAGTTTAGTCCTGCTTTAGTCCTGTTTTTTAGACCTGTTTTAGTCCTGGTTTATTTCTGTTTTAGTTCTGGTTCAGTCCTGTTTTTAGTCCTAGTTTATTCCTGGTTTAGTCCTTGTTTTTAGTCCTGTTTTAGCCCCGGTGTAGTCCTGGTTGAGTCCTGCTTTTGTCCTAGTTTATTCCTGGTTTAGTCCTGGTTTAGTCCTTGTTTTTAGTCCTGTTTTAGCCCCGGTGTAGTCCTGGTTGAGTCCTGCTTTTGTCCCTGTGTAGTCCTGGTTTAGTCCCAGTTTAGTCTTGGTTTAGTTCATGTTTAATCCTGGTTTAGTCCTGAGCAGTTGTCTTACAGTGAGAGGCCGTTACAGTCGTCAAACCTACAGGAGACAAACACATGGATAAGTCTCTAAGTCTGGATTTGACAGTTTACCTTTGATTTTTGCGATGTTTTTAGATGGGAAAAAGCTGCAGATGTTATTGATTGTGGCTGTTAAAGTTCAAGTTTGATTTAATTTTAAGTTGCTGCTTTAGAATTCGTGGTTCTTTTAGAATTAAGTGGCTATTTTGATGAACATTTTTTAGTTTTTTGAATCTGAACAATCAAATGAGTTGTTGTGATTGATAGCAGTAGTAATAGGCAGGGCAAGTTTATTTGTATAGCACTTTTGTACACAAAGTAATTCAAAGTGGTTTACAGAATAAGAGACATTGACATCACAATACAACAAATCAAAGCATAAATAATCACAAATAATCATCATAAAATTAACATTAAAAGAGAAAAGTGCAGAATAAAACAATTTCAGTCACATGCACAGATAAAAAGAACTGTTTTGAGTCTGGATTTAAACATTGTCAAAGTCGAGGCCTGAGTCACATCTTCAGGAAGAATGTTCCAGGTTTTAACTGCACAAAACTGAAACACTGATTCCCCTGGTTTAGTCCCGGTTCAGTCCTGGTTCAGTCCTAGTCTTTTCCTGTTTTAGTCTATGTTTTGTCCTGTTTTAGTCCTGTTTTAGGTCCGGTTCAGTCCCGTTTCAGTCCTGGTTTAGTCCTGCTTTAGCCCCGGTTCAGTCCTGGTTTAGTCCTGGTTTAGTCCCGGTTTAGTCCTGGTTCAGTCCTGGTCTTTTCCTGTTTTAGTCTATGTTTTGTCCTGTTTTAGGTCCGGTTCAGTCCCGTTTCAGTCCTGGTTTAGTCCTGGTTTAGTCCTGGTTTAGTCCTGTATTAGTCCTGGTTTTGTCCTGGCTTAGTCCTGGTCTAGTCCTGTTTTAGTCCATGTTTTGTCCTGGTTTAGTCCTATTTTAGTCCTGGTTTAGTTATGTTTTGGCCCTGGTCTAGTCCTGCTTTAGCCCTGGTTTAGTCCCGGTTCAGTCCTGGTTTAGTCCCGGTTCAGTCCTGGTTAAGTCCTGGTCTAGCCCTGGTTTAGTCCTGGTCTAGCCCTGGTTCAGTCCTGGTTTAGTCCTGGTTTAGTCCTGGTTTAGTCCCGGTTCAGTCCTGGTCTAGTCCTGGTTTAGTCCTGGTCTAGTCCTGGTTTAGTCCTGGTTTACTCTCCTGCTTTAGCTCTAGTTTCGTCTTGTTTTATTCCTGGTTTAGTCCTATTTTAGTCTTGGTTTAGTTATGTTTTGGCCCTGGTCTAGTCCTGGTTTAGTCCTGGTCTAGTCCTGTTTTAGTCCTGGTTTAGTCCTATTTTAGTCCTATTTTAGTCCTGGTTTAGTTATGTTTTGGCCCTGGTCTAGTCCTGGTCTAGTCCTGGTTTAGTCCTGGTCTAGTCCTGGTTTAGTCCTGGTTTAGTCCCGGTTCAGTCCTGGTTCAGTCCTGGTTCAGTCCTGGTCTAGTCCTGTTTTAGTCCTGGTTTAGTCTCCTGCTTTAGCTCTAGCTTCGTCTTGTTTTAGTCCATGTTTATTCCTGGTTTAGTTGCAGATACTCTTTGGTGCTTCTGTCATCGTGCTGTGGTGTAATCGTACATTCACATCTCTACAGAAGAAGCTGTTGCAACCGCAGTGTCAAACCTAGTCGCACTTTTTTCTACGCGGCGCTGAAACAAAACCACTGTATAAAAACAACAAACCGGACAGCAGCAGTGTATATCAGACCATATGTTACGGTCAAACTGTGTCATAATCGCTGATTCTTTCGGGCTGCTGCTAGCTTAGCCATGCCTATAACACAGCCCCTTGTCAGCTGAAATAAATACTTGTGTGTGATGGAAAGACAGTGGGAAAATAAAAATGGATCATTCGTGGCCACAAGCTGAGAAGGCTGAATCTTGTGTGTCTGCTCGGGACCGAAGCACTCGCCAACTCGCAGCTGAGCCAATTCACCTCTATTCTCATCAGCGCATTCAGACATTTTATATTGTCTGTCGCTGCCTTCACAATGAGGACACGGGGACACGGTTAATAACGTCTATCATGTCTCCGGAACACTTATAGAAACTTTCCCATTGTTAAACCTCAACAATTAAACAGGGAGGTCTGGGAACAGTTCACTGCTCTCAAATGGGCCGCTGTATCTGCCCAGGCCCACAATGAGCCGCTGTGTATTGTATATATGTATTCAGACTAAATGGTCCGCTACACAATAGACGGTGGCTCACGGAATTAGCCGCACAGCCAGGAATCTACAGCCAAATGATTATCTGCTTCTGTCTGCTCAGACTCTGGGGCCAAAAAAACAACATTTGCGTTTTGTCGTGTTGCTATTACTGTATACGTCGAAACCGGGTTAAATTTGCGAGGACATTGAAGTTGTTAAAAGGTTTGGTTTCACGACAGCGGGGAAGAATTACACGGAATACTTGTTTGATGTGGTGCCTGTGAACATTTGACCTCAAAAATTAATTCTCAGAAAGCAGGGAAACAGGGAAAGTGAAATAACTTGAGCTGCGAGCTACGGACGACAGCGGCTCAGTTGGTAGAGCGTTTATCCACTGCGCCTACGACAGGTTGGATAACAAATTTTACTGAAACGCAGCTAAGATCATTATATTCGTGATTTAACTAAAATATTTTCATTTTTTTCCCCCAGTTTGGCCATTTCTTAGGCTTCAGATTTAACTTCCTGGTTGATAAACATGACACCACACTAGGGAATTCTTTAACTGTTTCCTAGCAACCGTATAGTTCACTAGGCCAGAGCTTCTCTAATGTGCGCAGAGATTATGATTAGACAAATAAAAATATAAGAAAACACCTTTATTTACTTGAAAGAATGTTTAAAGTGTCAGAAAAAATGTGTTTCTTCAGTGTTGGTGTAATGTCTCAGGCGTCCAGGTCTGATCCATCGTAAAAAAACAAAGTAAAATCCGTCAAATGGACAAAAAGTTGTAGGAGTGAAGACGTTTGGCTGCTTATTTTCATTTCTGGTCAGATTACTGCTGGACACTGAATTATATTTATCTGAAAGGAAACAGCTTTTGTTTAAAGTTTCTGTATGTAGGTTAGGTCTTTTGGCATCTTTGCTCGCTCTATTGTTCTCTTTGTTTCTTTTGTTTGCTTTGGGTCTAAGGATGGAGTTATAAATAGGGGATAGATGATGAAGCTGTTTCCAGTTTCAGTGTAGTTAGCTCCTCCCTTCAGCTCCTCCCTTCAGACAGATATAAGGCAGTGTCCAGCAGTAATCTGAGTTTTTTCAGTGAATATTTTGCCGAACTTTTGGACCGAATTCTCCCGGTGTGATGTCATCAATGTGGGACTGTGCACTTCCTGTCATTTCTAACACATTTGTCAACTATCTGCTTCTTGATTGGTGTAAAACTATACAGTTGTCCCTCGCTATATCGTAGTTTTGCTGTTTCGCAGATTTTTTGTGTACAATTTTTCATACTTTTTTTATGAACGTGCATTGTGTCCTGCGTCCTGATTGGCTGTTGGACTGTAGACCATTGTGTCGTGCGTCCTGATTGGCTGTTGGACTGTAGACCATTGTCCATCAGTCTCCTCCGTGCCGTGTCTCCTGTCCAGTACAGAATGTGTTCAGACAAATTCACATAAACGTTGGATCGCAGTGTGACTCTGAAGTGCTGTATATTTGCAATTTGTTTTCTCCCCGACAAAACCCACAATGTCGATGAAACGTTCTGCACCGACAAAGACGCCTACGAAGGTTTGAACTTTGAGAGAGTTTAAACGAGAGAGAAATGTGAGAAAATGTTAACGCCTGTGTGAGAAAAGTGTATAAAGTGTGTGGTGAGGGGTTTTACAGACAAAAAACATGGAATAATAGTCAAAATAAAGCTGATACTTCGTGGATTTTGCCTATTGCGGGTTATTTTTAGAACGTAACCCCCGCGATAAACGAGGGACCGCTGTAATTTATATTTAGAGCAGGTTTTATCCCACCTTATCATACGCACTTTAAACGGTAGATACGTTTACATCATAAAGTGGACATGACAGGCACATACACAGTGAACCTTAAGTAAAACTATTAAGTATCCATTTGTCCTTACTCCATTTGTAAAACTTTAAACAGTCGAACGCTTGCCGCTGTCTCAGGTGATAAAACTACACAGAAACACCATTTGACCCATAAGTTGCCAAGGTGCTTTGGAGGGCACGCTCAGCTGTTAGCAAAGTGGGTCAGTGCAGCTGGCAGGATGGCATGAATATTTCAAATAGAAGCGCTCCGGTCTGAAGCCTCTGGACCCATCACAGATGCCAAACACTGTTAAACAATGGCTCCC
Source organism: Periophthalmus magnuspinnatus (assembly GCF_009829125.3). Classification (NCBI taxonomy): domain Eukaryota; kingdom Metazoa; phylum Chordata; class Actinopteri; order Gobiiformes; family Gobiidae; genus Periophthalmus; species Periophthalmus magnuspinnatus. The sequence continues at coordinate 4,111,572 of NC_047136.2, read as the reverse complement.
CGCTGGGCTCCACTGCTGCGCCGCACGCCCGTGGCTTATTGTTTACTAGTTTAAGCACTTTCTACTATCCGGCGATGGTTTATAAGCCCATTACAGACGCTGGGACGTAGGGGGAAGTAAAAGAGAAATGAATAGTTATACAGGGTGGCCCAAAAGTCACTGACAGTTTTATTTTATTTATTTATTTATTTATTTGATAGGGACAATGCACATTAATGAACATCAGTATAAAACAGATGTAAATATGCCAAATTTTAGCTACAGATCTAGTTTTCATCCATAGTCCCTAGGCAGGCAAATACATAAAAAATACAACATGCAATACAAGCAGCACAAACAAAAGTCTGGTTTGTTTTCAGCCGTAGTTTCAGTTGTGTTTTAAAGCTGATATGCAGAGGAAGACTGTTTTGTTTCTAAATATGTTTTCAGAGCATTTAGAACGACTCTTCTGACATTAATCTGAGCAAATCCAGCACCGAGCAACGAACCCTCAGTGTGGTAGTGAGTCACATGGGTCAAATTCACAAACCCAGACGTGTTTTACCGTCGACATTTTAATATCAGAGATTCCCCGAGTGTAAATGCCATTAAAGAAATAATAAGTGGTGTTCAAAGACAGGGGGCGGTATGTGATCTCCACAGACCTGACTAGTCCTGATTTCTTCCTGTGGGGCGATCTTAAAGAAAAGGTGTTTGTGAATAAACCTCGGACAATAAACGACTTAAAACGTAATATCGAGGATCAAATAAGAGACATAAACCCGGAAATGCTTTTAAATGTGACGCAAAGTGTTGAATCGGGCTATTCAGGGCAAAACCGAAAATGGTGGACACTTCTCCTAGTTTAAGTAGTGATAAGTTCAAGCGTAAGTGAAAAATTATAACCGTATATATTGGCAAAAATCTCGGAAGGTTCAGTTTTACCTACTTCTGAAATTTGGTGAGTTAAACTTAAGAATTACAGGAGCTATTGAAGATTTAAAAGTGTCAGTGACTTATATTTTAAATGGTAAATACTCACATTTTTATATAGCGTACTCAAAGCGATTTACATCAAGGAACCACTCACCAATTACGTTTATGTCGAGAGCGAGATTGGAACCAGCAGCCTTCATATCCGTGGGCAAACGCTCTACCGACTGAGCCACCGTTCGTTCATTTGTCGGTTAATCAATGAATTTTAAGCGTAAGTGTTGTAGCTTTTGAATTATTATTGATGTGGCAAAGAGCGGAGAGGGATATGACAGGTTTATGAAGAACAAAACTTAACATTTTCAAGACACGGGGAGACACTGAGTGAAGGATGGATAGAAGTGGGTCAAAGCGGAGACGACGGGGAGGAGGAGGAGGAGAGGAGGAAGACATCTGAGCGCGGCGGCTGTTTAAACGCGCACGCAAATACCGCCTCAAATTGAGACGTGTTGTGCGCGTGTCGGCGTGAGTGGCAGCTTCCATCCAGCCGTCTGCTCCCGATCCCAAAACTTCAAAAATAAACAAAAGATAGTTTGACTTTCGCCAGACAGCAGCCGTGTTACGCTAAGTTTTATCTCTGAAATGCGGATATATATATTGCAATTGAAACTGATTACAACGCGTGGATAGAAAAATCGCGTCGTACCTGCAGTGTAGACCTCAGGGGATTCTTGTATTAGTTGTTCAGTTTGTTTTGGAGTTTGTTTGGAGTCGTTGCAGTTGTCGTGCTGGTCTCGCTGACACCCAAGTTTGGAGTTGTCAGTAACGCGATAAAAAGAATCGTACTGGTTTAAGTTGGGAATGTATAAATGGTCGCGCTCCAAATAGGAAGTGAGCATGGGCGCGTTTCACTTTACACGGAAACATTGTCGTCCCTTTCTCTGTACCTGCTGCTGTCAGACTCGTCGTTTTGGTTTTAAATGTTCGTTTAAACCCGTTCTACATAATCCTGGGGTTTTTATTTCACTTTTGTGTCTGTAAATCAAGATATAAACGTTAATAACAGACAAATCAGGTGCATTCTTTCCCCGAGGTTGACTGTGTAATCCCTCAGTCGTCCAGGTTTAATCCGTAGTAAAAAAAAACTAAGTTAAATCTGTCAACTGGACAAAAAGTTGTAAGAGTGAAGACGTTTTGCTGCTCTTCTTCAGTTCTGGTCAGATTACTGCTGGACGCTGCCTTTTATCTGTCTGAAGGGAGGAGCTAACTACACTGAAACTGTGAAAAGCTATTGTCTCCAGTTTCAGTCTAAATCACCTACATTCAACCTTTAACGACCCCACTGGCTGGCTTTATTGTTCTCTTTGTTCCCTTTGTTCGCTTTGGGTCTGAGAATGGAGTTTTATATGGGGGATAAATGATGTCTAAGGCCGCCATTTTTGTTCAAGGAAGGATTGTCTTTCGTAACAAAAAAATAGCTTCTTTAACTCCTCTCTCAAGCCGTTTCTTTTCTCTGGCTCAGATCTGAACTTCACTATCTTCAAAGGAGTGGTTAGAGGCTTTGTGGTGGAGATGTACGGCCGACTACCTTCTTTCCCCGAGGTCACTCCAGCTCGTGTTAGCAACAGGTCCCTGCCAAACCAGCGGTGCGGGTGGGACCTGGCTCCGGATTGGCTCTTTGGTTGCTATGATACTCGATGTCAGAACTCGGCTCCAAACTGCCGTAGCCTCGATGAGGGGGGAATGTCACACTCACTTTGTCCACTTCTTTACACAGTCTGTGGTGATGAAGCGGCGGAGATGAGAGGTTGAGGTGGCTGATGATTCTACCGCTGCAATAGAACTGGCGAAAATGGGGCTTGCAACACATCTGAAAGAACACAGTGAAAGTTTATAGTTCATGAATAGCTTAAGAGTTGGCTGTTGTAGAAAGGCAAACATTTGTTGTAATAAAAGTAGTAGTTGTAGTAGTGTTCCGTATATTTGCAGTATTATCAGTAGAAATGTGGCTTTAAAGACGTAATTTTTTATCCAAAAACTAGGCTTGCTTTTTGTACTGGGACAAAAAAAACAACACAAAAACGTATGTCCTTTCTCTGAGCGGGCTTGCATCTCCACAAACCTGACTCTTATGTGGCTTTGGCGTGGACCTCTTGGCTATAATATTCAACAATATGAAGTAAAATCTGTCAACCTCAATGTAGAATGTTCTGAAGTATTGCTTTAACTTTCTACCTCCATGGAATCGTGCAGGTGACGTACAACCTCAGAAAGTTAAAGTGTTGCTTCCTTTATGTCTCTGTGTCTGCAGCAGTGTTTTCTCTGTAATTTTGGTGTGAATTTAAAGGTTTAAAGGTTGTTTTTTTCCCATAATTTTGGCCTTCTTTGATTATAGTAGTAATGTAATCTTACTTTAGACCTGGAATAGTCCATGTTTTTTAGGTGTTACTTGTTGTTTCCTCATCGCAAACAGACCTGGAGTTGTGTTTTGTTTCATTCACACATGTTTAACACAGAAATCCTGCATATTTACGCCGAGTTCTTCTCTCAAACAGAAAACACTCCGTTCCACCTTGTGATGTCATCATGTGGTAATACAGGAAGTGTTGTACTGCGTTTTAAAACTCCATACACCTTTGCTAGAATCATTTGGATCATTTCAGCCCTGGAATTTCCGATCTCCACTGAATTGAAGCTAAAAGGAGCTGTTAACTTGAAAACTACCACTTCATGACATCACAAGGTGGAACGGAGCATTTTTGAGCTTTGGAGATGTAACAGATTAATAATAAAGTGTTACTCAAACATGTGAATGAAAAAAAACACAACTCCAGGTCTGTTTTTGTGGACGTAATAACATTATAACATGACTTAAAGCTCACACAAGAGTAAATTTCCCCGGTGTAAAGTTTCAGGTTCTTGCACATTTACTTGCAGCGTAAGATCCTTCATACTCCGAGGTGTTTTACGGCTGTCTCAAGTCTATCCACGGTCCACCTCTGAGTTTGAGGAGAGGCGTTGTCACGGTTACACCAATGACACGGCTCGATTCTGTTCAGCTTCCTGGTGGCTCTCCCATTCAGCCAATCAAGACAAACAGGCCACGCTCTATTTAATGATTATCCCAGCATCTGTCCATCTTTCCTCTCCACGAGCTGGGTCTGAGCGGCTGAACAGTAAATATGGCTCCAAAGCACAACACACTGCGTAAGAGCCGAGTGCTGGTCTGAGTCACTCCACTCACGTCTAGAAATAACAGGAAATGTGGATTTAGGTGCTGGGAATGACTGTATGGATCATGTTTCGTGAGTAATGGGAGATGTGAGGTGCCAAGATCAGATTATTTCTACAGGTGTTAATATTGACTTTTTATATCAATGGATCATTGAGAACGACGTAAGCTCACATGATAATTAAAGACTGCGTAAAAGTAAATACGAGCAGAATGTTGTCATGGTTACTGTGTGTTACTTCTATGTTAAACTTACAAAATGTGTAAAATGAGAGACATGAGGGAGGAGAATGTGTGGCCGTACGCTGTTATCACAAAAAGAAACATTAGGAAATAAAAAATAATGTGAAGTGGACAAAGAGGTTTTTCATGAAATACATTTTGGACAATACATTTTGCAGAACATCACGTATACAGAGGATCAGTAGGAAAGAGTGATACTGTACTGGATGTTGCAGTTTGTTACTTTCACTTAAATGCCTCTGTTTTTTTCTTTTGTGTTTGCAGGTGAGACCGGTGTAACCCTGTCACGCCCACAGCGCCCCCTTTCGGCCCGGACGGCCCACCATGGCCCGGCGCCTATGAAAGGGTACCATGTCAGCCGCAGCCTGTCCCAGCACTCCAGCGGAGGCCCCTGTGACTGTGACGGCCCTGGCAGAGAGTACTACCAGGGCCACAGCGATGGACACTACTATGGAGCCGAGGCTCTGGCCTTGGAGAGGCACCACTCCCACTCCCACTCCCACAGCCACTCCGGAGGGGGCACCTTCCCCCGGGCTCATCCCAGCCAGCACACTCCCATGCAGTCCTTCGACTCCTGTGAAGAGTGCCTGTCCTCGGGTCACGGCGGCAAGATGCATCGAATCCCTCCAAACCTGATGGACCAGTTTGAGAAGCAGGTGCCCTTCCACCCGGACGGCTTTCACACACTGCAGTACCAGCGCTCGGTCAGTGGGGGCGCTGAACAGCGCAGCGAGAGCCCATCACGCATTCGCCACCTGGTCAACTCTGTGCAGCGGCTCTTTGCTAAGTCACATTCTCTAGAGGCACCGTCTAAACGGGAGTACAACGGCATGAGAGGGGGAGGGGACTACCGCAGTGAGCGAGGAGGGGGACACCGGAGTGGAGGGGAGGACGGGGGAGGACACTACTCGGGCCATCAGTCTCGCTCCACCAGGAGGAACAAGTCCAGAGAGCGCAGCAAGAGCGGCGACTCCCGACACGAGTCCGGCCGGCGCCACCGCAGTCGGACCGCGGGCTGGTGGAGCTCGGACGATAATCTGGACAGTGACAGTGGGATCCTGGGGGACAGCAGACGCAGATACCCCCCCGGACACGAGAGTTTGGACGCTGCCATACAGGAGCTCACCATGAAGAAGTCTAAGGAGCGAGGAGGGGGCCCGGGACACGGGGAGTGCATGGCCTGTACCACCATGGCTCTGGCCGGAGGGGACGGCCATCACGGCCACCACGGACACTCCCTGAAGAGGAGCACGTGGTCGGCCATGACGGTCAGTCAGGCTCGAGAGGTGTACCCCTCGTCCAGGGGAGGGGCCTATGACAAAGCCCTGGTGCCAATAGACAGCAAGATGAAGGAGAGGAGCTTCCACTACCTCCAGGTTTGTGTTCACCTCCACTCCACAGTGTGAGCATGTGTATGTTTGTGTTTGTGTTCACCCAACACTTTCAGCATTAAACCATCACCACATGAAATACCTTGAAACATTCTTAGCTTTAAGACCATGAAGAAGAACTGGTTGTTTTAATAGATCTCTGCTCATGATCATCTAAAACAATTACTACATTAGACAATTATCCACAAAAAAGTCAACAAATACATCATAAATAACAAAATATATATATACATTTTCATTTCCTTGTCTAAAATAGCTGTACTGTCGGTGGTGTCTGTGGAGCGCTGTCCTGTGGAGCAGAGGTAGATCTGTGTCTCTGCAGCACCAGCAGGTCTCCACGGCGCCCCCTGCTGTTGGTCCAGGCTCTGTCTGTCCACACAGCTGAGCTCCGCTGATACAGGCAGCACAAATAGGTCCATATGCGATATTTCCAAAAATACTATTCTCTTCCCTGCCTCGGGCTAGAAACATTACCCATCTTTGAGCACAACTTCCAGCTGCAAATTTGTGAAGAAGCGCTCACTCTGAGGTGTTTTCATATGCACACTCGAGACAGATTGATTTCACAGAGGTAGTATTTTGACACTATTGAGATACTTGGTCTATTCAGGAAAAACAAAAGAACAGGTGCCAATGCCCAGCTGTGGGACACTGTCAAACATGATTGAAAAATGATTGGAGTACCTTCCAGCACTTTTCAATTTTATTACAAAATAGAGTTCAGCTCAACTAGAGATTATAACAAAATCACATTAATAAAACATAACGCCTATATTATGTCTTAAACGTCATATATTACACAGAATTGAGCTTTAAGTCATGTTATAAAGCTGTTACCTCCTCGAAAACAGACCTGGAGTTGTGTTTTGTTTCATTCACACATGTTTGAGTGACACTTTATTATTAGTCTGTCTAAATCTCCAAAGCTCAAAATGCTCTGTTCCACCTTGTGATGTCATGAAGTGGTAGTTTTCATGTTAACATCTTCTTTTACCTTTAGTTCAATAGAGGTTGGCAATTCCAGAGCTGAAATTATCCAAATGATTCTAGTAAAGGTGTATGGAGCTTAAAAAACAGTGGAGCACTTCTTGTATCACCACACAATGACATCACAAGGTGGAACAGGGTTTGTGAGTTAAACATACGTGAATGAAACAAATGTATTTCTGCTGATTTCAGAGCACAGCAATTCATTTTAGCTTCATAGAAAAGGCGTCCATTCAGCACATTAAGCAGAAGCAGAAGAAGAAGAAGAAGAAGAAGAAGAAGTCGAAGCGCCCTCTGCTGGTGTTTTTATATATTCAAATTTCTCGCCAGCCAAAACACTTAGGTATTCCCAGAGACAGTAGGGTTAATACAGTGGCGCTATCTACGCTCTGCAAGCTTGTTAATCACGGCAGCGGGAAAGATAGATCGTTTTGAATGTACAAAAAAGGCTAAAGGCAATGCTAGGTCAACTCCTTGGGCATCTTCAACAATATGCTATCTCCATCTTAAGCCTCCGCTGCACTGGCCTGTGTGCGTCAGATAAGATAAACATAAGAATATACAGCATGAGTGAAGCGGAGATAGAGGCACGCGCGCTCGGATGGTGGAGCGATAGGAGGAGGTGGTAGCCGAGGGGCCGCGGAGGGCGCAGCGGAGGGGCAAGCTGGGAAAAATGAGCGCGATAGTAGCCAGCCGAGGACAGAGGGAGATTAGGCTGAATCATCTCCAAAGTGATGACCTTAAAAACACACAGTCTGCAGGACATGAGAGCCCGGGGCGTTGGTGCATGTGTGTGGAGATGCGTTCATTTTAAATAGTACAGTATATGCTAACGTGTGCTTTAGCGAAGTGAGCTAGCAAGGTTTAAAACAGCAGCTAGTGTTTTGGGCGGTGGTGCTGGTTTGTAATGGTTTACTTAAAGGGCTTATGTTACGCAAAATGGACTCTTGTGAGATTTAAGTCATGTTTTAATGTTGTTAGCTTCTCAAAAACAAACATGGAGTTGTGTTTTGTTTCATTCACACATGTTTGAGTAATCCTCCAAAGCTCAAAATGCTGTGTTCCACCTTGTGATGTCATGAAGTGCTAGATTTCAAGTTAACAGAGAGACTTTTGTTCAGTAGAGATCGGCAATTCCAGAGCAAAAATCATGTCATGCAAGGTTCTGGTGAAGTTATATGGAGTTTAAAGACACAGTGGAGCACTTCCGGTATTACCACATGATGACATCACAAGGTGAAACAGAGCGTTTGCAGTTTGAGAGAAGAGCTCAGCCTAAATATGCAGGGTTTGTGTGTTAAACGTGTGCGAATGAAACAAAAAAAACACAACTCCAGGTCTGTTTGTGACGAGGAAACAACATTAGAACATCACAAAACGGCATCATATTTAAGCCTCGGCGATATGGTGATGAAAATAAAACCGTTGTCTCAAAGCAACAAAACAAAACAACAACAACTTTTAGTAAAATTGGAAAACAAAATAAAAAAACAATTTTCACATAAATTAAAATAAAGACTACCCGGTTATTTTACATGTAGAATACTTAAATTTGTGGTGTTGGTTTAATATTTATTATGCACCCAAATTAGCATTAGCGTTAGCATTGAGACACAAACTCCTCTCACTTCCTGCATCACCACATCATGACATCACAAGGTGGAACAGAGCGTTTGCCGTTTGAGAGAAGAGCTCATCCTAAATGTACATGTGTGAATGAAACAAAAAAAAACACAACTCCAGGTCCGTTTGTGACGAGGAAACATTAGAACACAGAAAATAGCGTAAAATGGACCTTTTAAATATCCACTTTAACACTTTTATTTCCTCATGAAGTGTGTAGTAAAAACAGATATTTGGGGGGCAAATAATAGAGCGACAGTTTGTAGGTAGGAGGATCAATTCCCACTTTCGCTGTTGTGTCCTTAGGCAAGACACTTCCCCCCTGTTATGTTTAGTTTGAAAGCAGCACTCATGCTTCTCACTCAAGTGCACAAGTAGGACAGGGGTGCAGCGCTCTCACCTCACACGTTCGCCTCTCACGTTGCGTCTGTTTCATGTGTCTGCGGCCCGTCTGGGTGTGTTGGCCCGCCCGCCGCCCGCCGTGTCGCCTCCTGTCCTCTCTCTTTACGCCTCTCCCGGTGCGCTCTTTTGCTGTGTACACTTGTTGTGTCGGTTTGCGTGCTTCGGCTCACCATATTCTTCCTTCTCTGTGTCAGTGCTTCTCCAGCTGTCAGAGTTTCTCTCTCTCTGTAAGTCCGTTTGTTGCTTTCTTCTTTTCTCTGTCTGACCTCACGGCTCATGATTAGTGCATGAGCGTGCGTGTGTGAGCGAGTGTGCACGTGCATGGTGTGCGTACGTGTGTGTGTGTGCGAGTGTGTGTAAGTGATTATTAGGTCCGTGCGCATGTGCCACTGAATTACACTGACTCATTACTGGCCTTCTGTTTGAAGTGTTAAATTTTTTTTCTCTGATGAAATATATTTCTGTTTTGGGAGATGTTGTGACAAACAGATAAAATGGTGCCAGTGAAGCAGTGTCAGCGTATCTCCAGACTACATATGCATATGTTATTTACAGAGGTGCAAACAAATCTGTTATTTTTACTAGTGATGGGTCTTTCGGCTCTTTTATGGGATCCGAATCGTCTGGATCTGTTCGTTTCAAAGATCCGTTCACTGGCTTTTTTACTGTTTATTTATATGACAGAAGCCGATGTGAGACAACAAACTAATCACAGAAAGAAACAACCAAAGCTTCAGGGGCGTAGCAGCAAATTTTGGGGCCTGGGTGCGAATCTTCTCGGGGGGCCCACACTACAATTTGTCTGTTAAATAATGCACAATACAGACTATCTAAAGGGCCCCTCCCTGCACTGCGCCCTGGATAAACACTGCCCTTCAAATTACAAATAATCTAATAAAACATTGCACAATAATAATAATAATTTTAACTGATCCTGAAACATGTTTTTTTGTGCAAAAGACTCTCATGTTTCCTATATTTTTATTGTAGCAGTCGTGTTTTTAACTGGGCTGATTCTTTTGTCGATTCAGTGTTAATCAGTATAAATACGCAGGCAAATCTGAAAGAAAGAGATTCGGATCCAACTGTTCACATTAAGGAACCGTTCAAAAGAGCCGACTCATTCGCGAACGTCACATCACTAATTTTCACTACGGTTCTATGGACAAACTTGAGCATCTGACGTATGAAGTGTCAGATAAACAAAAGCAGATTCCTCTAAAATAGTTGTATAATTTATAATAATATTTACAGTTGTATTTTTAACTCAAGTATAATAACTTGTTTTATGTAGTTTATCTAGTGAAAATAAACTTTTGTCTACTACTTTTACATCTGATGATCTGAACGACTGATACGCTCCATCTGTCCTCGGAGGTTGGATTTTCCAAGTTTCGACGTCTTAATATAAAGTGGAACACCTTTCCATCTCAAAATTCCTCTTTGGAATCTTGGAGAACGTTTCAGAACCGAAGAATCCAAAATGGCTGCTTCGTGCTTTGGGTTTTTGTTAAAATCCCATCAGTTAAAATATCGAAGGACTTGTTATTGTTATTTTCTCTTTAGTAAAACTCTACTGTCCATCCGCTGTTCGTGAACCTGCTCCTAAAGTCGAGCCTCTGCAGGTATTAGCACGCTGCGCTCATATGCTAATGTTGCTAATGTAATGTAATGTAATCGAGGCTAGCGGTTATAGCGGCTAATTTCGAGCTGAGTTCTGTATTTGGGATTCCGACTGCAAGTATCATAGCAACCAAAGAGCCAATCCAGAGCGAGGGTGTTGAAGCTAACAGCCTTTCCTGCCCGCACTGTTGCTTTAGCAGAGAGCAGGCGCTTAGCAACACTGTCAATCAAACCTGTTGCTATCGCTAGTGGTTGCGACCTCGGGGGGTAAAAAAGGCACGTGATTTGTCTGTTATTAATGTTCACATGTTGATTTACGGACACAATAGCGAAATAAAAAAATGTAGAGCGGGTTAATATGAACATTTAAGACCAAAATGATGAGTCTGACAGCAGCAGTTACAGAGAGAGGAGCCACAGCTTTTCAATAGAAAGTGAATTAGAGCCAGAGTCGATGGAGCCAAAAGCGCGCCCACGTTCATTTCGTATTTTGAACGACTAGCAGGTTAGCTATGTCCATTTATATATACAGTTTTTTAGATGTTACTGCGATTTACTCGTCATTATTTTTCTAACTTCCCAAGTGGAACACAGAAACTTGGAGAAAATGTCACTCCAACCTCCGAGGACGACTGGAACGCAGCGTCATCACACAGTTTAATCTGCTGTATGGCACTTTTCTCCTCTCTGATTGGTGCGTTCTCTTGTGGTCACGTGACAGGTGCCATCAGAAGACTGGGGCGGGGGATACTCAGGAGGAGGGGGGAACGACGGCGGGGGTGAGATCCCGTGTCGGCGCATGAGGAGCGGGAGTTACATCAAAGCCATGGGTGACGACGACTCTGCCGATTCGGACGCCAGCCCCAAAGCCTCGCCCAAGTCCACGCTGATCGCCCAACGGGAGGCCTTCAGACGCTCTGTCAGCATGGATCAAAGGTGCCACCCCCCCATCGGCGATTAATCCTGTAAAAGTCATCACAACCAAAAGAAAATGAGTCGTTATCAACTAACCTTTATTTTTGTTCATGTTTGTGCGAACCTCCAGCTAGAAAACGCTTTTTTAAGGTCCTGTATTACGCAAAATTGACTTTTTTGAGTGTTAAATCAAGTTATAACACTGTTACCTTCTCAAAAACAGACCTGGAGTTGTGTTTTGTTTCATTCACACGTTTGAGCAACACTTTATTATTACTTTGTCTTCATCTCCAACGCTCAAAATGCTCTGTTCCACCTTGTGATGTCACGAAGTGGTAGTTTTCAAGTTAGCATCTACCTTTTGCCTTTAGTTCAGTCGTAGATCAGCAATTCCAGAGCTGAAATGATCTAAATGAGTCTAGTGAAGGTGTGTGGAGTTTAAAAACACAGCGAAGCACTTCCTGTATCGCCACATGATGACATCACAAGGTGGGACAGAGTGTTTTCAGTTTGAGAGAAGAACTCAGCCTAAATGTGCAGGGTTTGTGTGTTAAACGTGTAAATGAAACAACAAAAGCACAACTCCAGGTCTGTTTATGATGAGGAAACATTAGAACAGCGTCATATGGGCACTTTAAATAAATATTGTTGACTGATATTTTTTTTTAATTTCCTGCTTGACAAGCCAAAGAATGAAATAAGACCAAAAAAAGTGAAAAACTTATATAAAATAAATGAAATAATAGTGTTTTTGTACAGACGTTACACATGTCCCTGTACTGTGTTGTGTTGTTGTGTTCAGGTACTCGTGTAAACAGTGCACAGACTCGTACCCCAACAGCAGGACGGCCCCCAAAAGCCACGCCCGCTCTCGGAGTTACACCCGCTCCCTCACCAGCGCCCAGGTAACCCCTCCTGTCATACTAATCATCTAATGCTGAAGACATGTATTAATTTATTCATTTATACATATTGTTCTTCTAACCTTTAAGGAGTAATGTGTTTATTACCTTCATAGAGAGGCAGTTGTCATATTTCAGTGACGTGTGTTTTAAAATTTTATTGAAAATCCAACCAAAATGGACCTGTTTTGGAGGTTGACAAATGGGTTTTTCTGCCTCATTAACTAAACTTCTGTTACCAAACAAACCCTAATTAGACGCTTTATTTCACAAGAATTATTTATAAATGCAGTTTTTTTTGCAACTAATTGGCGCCTTGGTATGAGATGTTATTGTTTTGTTTAGAATGTCCCAAAATATGGCATTAAACGCTTACCTATCTCCATGGAGACAAGCACGTCCCATAAAATAATAATAATAACGATCTCTGCCGTTGTTCGTTAGTGTTGTACTAGTGTGTTTTAAACCGCACTATGCAACTTTTGTAGTGAAAGGTCCACCTCCTGCTTGTTTCCACGGAGATGTTATTGTTTTGCTTAGAATGTCCCATAGTATAGCATTGAATTGACCTATCTCCATGGAGACAAACACGTCCCATAATCCGCAATAATCCCTTTGCTCGTTAGTGTACTGTAGTGTGTTTTAGGGTTCATTGTGAAACTTTAATAGTGAAAGATCCACCTCCTGCTTGTTTCCATGGAGATGTTATTGTTTTGCTTAGATTATCCCCTAGTATGGCATTAAATTGACCTGTTTCCATGGAGACAAGCAGGTGGATCTGAGGAGAGGCAGGCCTAAGCGTGCGCACGGTAAGAATGCTTTTGTGTTTTTCATTGTATTTCGTTTTAGCCCCTGTAAATGAATAAGTTAGATGTATTTAATGCCATACTGTGGAACATTCGAGAAAAACGCTCTAACATTTCCACGGAGACGAGCAAGAGGTGGAAGTTTCACCAGGAAAGCCAAAACCCTGCATATTTAGGCTGAGTTCTTCTTCTCTCAAACTGAAAACACTCTTTTCCACCTTGTGATGTCATCATTTGGCGAAACAGGAAGTGCTCCAACGTGTTTTTAAACTCCACACACCTTCACTAGAATCATTTGGATCGTTTCAGCTCTGGAATTGCCAAACTCTACTGAACTAATGGTAAAAACGTAGCTGTTAACTTGAAAACTACCACTTGATGACATCACAAGGTGGAACAGAGCATTTTGAGCTTTGGAGATGTAGACAGACTAATAATAATGAAACAAAACACAACTCCAGGTCTGTTTTTGAGGAGCATTAAGCATTGAACAGCATTATAACACGACTAAAATCTCACACGGGTCAGTTTTGCGTAATACAAGCCCTTTAATGTCGCTCTGTGCTCGTTTCAGCTGGGGGACACTCTGAACCGTCAGTTTGAGGCCGTGTGTGAGACCATGTTCGGGGAGGTGGAGTCTCAGGCGGTGGAGGCTCTGGACCTGCCGGGGGTGTTCCGCACTCGCAGCCACAGCTACGTCAGGGCCATCCAGGCGGGTTGCTCCCAGGACGACGACTGCCTCTCTGTGTTCTCCATGTCGGCCCCACAGGGAGGTATCAAGAGCGGGGCAGGTGAGCGAGTCTCTGCGCTGTTTCAGGTCGACTACGCGACACGACAGACTTTTTATAAACTGAATGTGAGAAATGCAGAGATGGGAAGATACTTTGAAAATGTGTTTGAGTTGGGCAACAGAAACTCAGTTGGTGGAGTGTTTGTCCACTGATCCGAAGGTTGGTGGTTCAAATCCCGCTCTTGACGTAAACATCATTGGTTGATTCCAGCTCCAACAGATGAATCGCCAGTGTTCATATTCAAAAAGTTAAGGAGCAATTGCTTAAAAATAGTATGTCCAATTATAGATTTATTTTAATACATTCTTTTTCCAAACTAAGATCTAGTTTGTTTTCATACCTGACACTTTGGACTGCTCACTGATGTTGCTGTGACGTGTCCACTCAGCTGATTTAAACAGGTTTCGACGCCGTTTTCCAACCGGTGGAGGCAGGATGACAGCGCCACCCGCAGTCCGACTTCTTCAGGACAGTATACCGGGTGTGTGAGAGTCAGACACTGTCCTGAAAAAGTCAAAAAGTCAGTGTGCAGACGTCTTCCTCGATGACAGCGCCAAATTCTGTTTAAATCGGCTGACCAAACACATCACAGTAACATCATGTGTCCACTCTGAGGCGCTAGTGAGCAAGTCTAAACTCTCAGGTATAAAACAAACTAAACCTTGGTCTGAAAAAAGAATCTGTTAAAATTATAGACTGTATAAAGAAGTGGACTGAGTGAGTGTGACGTCACCCGCAACGTTCAGCTTCAGTCAAATGAAGCTCATCTAGTCTAGCAGTTATAGCGGCCACAAGTATCATAGCAACCAAGGAGCCAATCCAGAGCAAGGCAGTTGAAGGTAACGCCTCTTCCCGCCCGCACCGCCGGTTTAGCAGAGAGCGAGTGCTTAGCTACACTGTCAATCAAACCTGTTGCTAACGCTAGCTGGAGCGACTTCGAGGAAAAAAGGCGCCTGATTTGTTTGTTATTAATGTTCATATCTTGATTTACAGACACAATAGCGAAATAAAAACACCAGGATCATGTAGAGGGTTAATACGAACATTTAAGACCAAAAAAATGATGAGTCTGGCCACAGCTTTTCAATAGAAAGTGAATTGGAGCCAAAGTCGACAGAGCTGAACGTGCGTCCATGATCACTTCTTGTTTGGAACGCGGTGTCCGTTTATATATACAGTCTATGATTAAAATAAATTAACAGAACACCAGATGAACCTCATTGGACTAAAGTGCAATACTTCCACCACCATCACTGTTACTATTACTATTACTAAACTATAATACTTATCTGTCATACTTAGTAATCATCAGATGTTCATTTAAGTCACATAAAGATTCAAAAAGGTCTTGAATAGTCTTGTTGCCTTCAGGAACTGTCTCTTAAAACAGTCTTCAGCACAAATGTTTTTACCAGTAATTAAAATGCGTCACATAAAAATAATTACACCAGATTAGCGTAAAGTAGTTAGTAATTAGTTTTAAGATTTATAATTATGTTTTATTGCTTGAACACAGTCTTAATACGTTTGCCACAGTCTGATCATCCTCTGCTTGTGGGAGTGAAATTGTATACTTCCATTTCATTTCATTGTTCTCTGACAGTCTCACCATAAAACCGACATCCAATTCCACCCACATCGCAAACTAATATTTATTCAAGTCAGAACGTCCTGTTTACGCTACGCTGAGGCAATCCTTAAAAGATAACTATTACATGAAATGAAACTATGCATTTGTATCCATACGCATTTGAACAAAGCGCAAAAAAATGAGACGGGAGGATGAGACTCACTAACATCTTTCATCTCCATCTTGAGACGCAGGTTAGCTCAAGGGGAAGACGCTTTCAGTTCGCGCTATGTCTGGCTCTGGCACCAGGCTTCTCGTTGAATTCTGTGTGCTTTTTTAAGTTGCAGCCATGAATATTTTATCGCATCTTGTATCTGCATTTCTTATGAATAATTTTCTGTGTTATTTTGTGTTTCCTTCACCTTCCTTTATCTCCTTTTTGTCCTCACACTGTCTGTTTGTTCTCAGCGTGTCCCTTTTGTAAGTATGCGACTCCCTGCCTCCGGCAACGTAGGGCACATTTAGCTTTAAACTTTGCCTTTCTTTTCCTCTTCCCCACTCTTCTGACACTTCAGTCTTTCCTTATTGTAAAGGTGCACCTCCTCCACTCCCTCCTCGCATGTCCAAGTCTTCACTGTCAGTCCGGGCGCAGAGCAGCACCGAATCCACGCAGGACGCCTACTTCCAGAGCGCCGCGGGACGAGCCAAACAGCACAGCAACTCCGTGGACCTGGGCAGTTCCGACGGCATTACCGCACGCGCCTCTAGGGGGGGCTACTACGCCTCCACGGGCCCGGGACGCTCCAGGCAGCACAGTAACTCCGCAGAGAGCCTCGACGGGGTCAGAGGTTCCAGAGAGATCGTCCCGTACGGAGGGGGGCCGGGGGTAGGGGTGAGAGCCAAACACAGTAGCTCCGCGGACAGCCTTCTCGAGGGGCCGCCCAGGGGGAGTCTGGGGAAGTCCAGCTCTCTGCCCCAAAGCAGCATGGTGCTCAGCAAAGTGGTGACTGAAGAAGGACGCGTGGCTCGCAAGTGGAGGCCGTCCATCGCCGTGCAGGTCGGTGTTTTAACGTTCTGATGTAGCGCGCAGCAGTGAGTCTGGTGAAGAGGAAGGTTAAAACTGGGGTAGAGATAGACCGATACAACAGTTGGCCGACATTTGCACTTCTTAGCGAATTAAATCTAAAAAAGTTTTGCCTGTTCTGCTGCTTAAAGGAACACACAAAACTTTATTAACATTTAAAGCTATTTTTGTTAGGAAAGGCAATCCTTACTCAAAGAGGAATGGGAGCGTTAGACGTCATCTTTCCCCCATGTATAACTCCATCCTCAGACCCAAAGCAAACAAATGAAACAAAGAGAGCAATAGAGAAAGAGAGCCAGGATGCTAATAGGTGTGAAAAGCACCGATTAAGAGCTGAATGAGTATGTTAAGTATTATTCAGGCACAGTGCACACTTAGTATAGCTCAATAGCCTACAAACAGAAATATAAACAGAGATATGAAGCAGTGTCCAGCAGTAATCTGACCAGAACTGAAGAAGCGGCGTAAATGAGCAGCTAAACGTCTTCGCTCCTACGACGTTTTGTCCAGTTGAGAGATTTGAGTTTTGGTTTTTACTATTGAACGCTTAAATGCAAAAAGATAACTGTTTTAAAACGTGACTACACTGCGGTTTGTGGTAAAAGGGGGACTATAGGTAAGTTTGTCTTAAATTAAAATGAAGTAATTTGGTGAAAATCATCAAATTTAGTCCTATATATCGGCCCAAAAATATTGGCAGAGCTTATCGGCTTTCGTTTTCTCCATATTCTAAACAATCGCCATGAAAAACACCCATATCGTTCGATCTCTACTGTGGGGAGTGCATACTGTTGTGTCTTTGGGCAAAACACTGCGCTTCTCTTGTCTGTGACTACATATCAAATGAACACACATGACATACACGCTGTAAACACGTCGCGTTGTTGCCGTGGGCGATTTTCCATCCGATATCCCACATTCGCTCTCTCAAACAGACTCATCCACACACCTGCGTACACGGATACAAGGTCGGAGAAGAGTTATGCTTAAGGACACAAGGGCAGTGTGCACATGTCTGAGCAGGAGCTGATCCAACATCTCAGGCCATTGGAGAAGTGTCCTCACCACCGAGACACTGCCAGTACGGTCTCCTGTCCCAGTACTAACCAGCCCGAACTCTGCTTAGCTTCCAAAATCAGACAAGATGGCATTTCGCAGGGTGGTATCGAGAGAGACGGGGGTAGATTATAATGTCATGAAACCACGAAACATGTCCGCCTTTCTACCCATGTTTGATTCATGTGCAGTGGTCCCTCGCTATATCACCTTTTCGCAGTCTCGCTATTTTGTGGAAATCTGTCAAATGGACAAAAAGTTGTTGGAGTGAAGACGTTTCGCTGCTTGTCCAAGTCGCTTCTTCAGTTCTGGTCAGATTACTGCTGGACACTGCCTTATATCTGTCTGAAAGGAGGAGCTACACTGAAACTGGAAACAGCTTTTGTCTCCAGTTTCTGTATGTAGGTTAGGTCTTTTGGCGTCCTGGCTCGGTCTAATGTTCTCTTTGTTTCATTTGTTTGCTTTACGTCTAAGGATGGAGTTAAAAATAGGGGATAAACGATGAAGCTGTTTCCAGTTTCAGTGTAGTTAGCTCCTCCCTTCAGACAGATACAAAGCAGTGTCCAGCAGTAATCTGACCAGAACTGAAGAAGCGGCT
The DNA here is from genome assembly GCF_009829125.3 of Periophthalmus magnuspinnatus. Classification (NCBI taxonomy): domain Eukaryota; kingdom Metazoa; phylum Chordata; class Actinopteri; order Gobiiformes; family Gobiidae; genus Periophthalmus; species Periophthalmus magnuspinnatus. Next base: position 4,093,437 of record NC_047136.2, on the reverse strand, counting down.
CTTTTACCATGTGTTTTTTCAGTGAATATTTTGCCGAACTTTTGTACTGAATTCTCGGTGTGATGTCATCAATGTGGGACTGTGCACTTCCTGTCTTTTCCAACACATTTGTCAGTTATCTACTTCTTTATTGGTGTAAAAGTATACAGTTATTCCTCGCTACATCGCGGTTCACCTTTCGCGGTCTCGCTGTTTCACAAACTTTTTTTTGTGTGCAATTTTACATACTTTTTTACAGTGTATGAGCGTGCATTGTGTTCTGCGTCCTGATTGGCTGTTGGACTGTAGACCATTGTCCATCAGTCTCCTCCGTGCCGTGTCTCCTGTACAGTACAGAATGTGTTCAGACAAATTTACATAAACGTTGGATCGCGGTGTGACTCTGAAGTGCTGTACGTTTGCAATTTGTTTTCTCCCCGACAAAACCCACAATGTCGATGAAACGTTCTGCACCGACAAAGACGCCTACGAAGGTTTGAACTTTGAGAGAGTTTAAACGAGAGAGAAATGTGAGAAAATGTTAACGCCTGTGTGAGAAAAGTGTATAAAGTGTGTGGTGAGGGGTTTTACAGACAAAAACATATGATAATTGTGCAAAATAAAGCTGATTTCGTCTATTGCAGGTTGTTTTTAGAACGTAACCCCCGCGATAAATGAGGGACCACTGTACAGATGTTTTTACCCAGTTGTCCTCAAGCCAGATGTTAATATAACTTATCACATTATTGATTAAGTCGTAACTAGTCTGGTCCTTAGTCAGAGTAGAACCCTCCTTTGTTTCAGGTGGACAGCTCTGAGACCCTCTCCGACTCCGACGCAGAAGGAAAAGCCCTCACCGAGGTCCACTCGATTGGAGTGCAAGTTGAAGAGGATAAACGGTGAGTCTGAAAAACAAAACAAGCTCTTTTGTCATTTGACCTTAAATGTTAATGAAATACAAGTTCAAGTGTCTATCTTTAATCATTCAAAAGTCTGGCTTCATCAAGAGCCTTTGTGAATAATTTTGAGGTGCAATTTGAAAAAGGCTCGTCTCTGGGAGGTGCCCCACAGCGCAGCCCTTAATGCTGATTTTCTAGGCTGGATATTATTATTTCATTTAACATTTCATCAGAGTTCACAGCTTGAACAGAACAACACTTCTATTCTATGTGTGGATGTTTCCTCGCCATCGCCGCCCGTAACCATGACTACAGCTGGAAATCATACTCCCAACATGGTTTTTACACATGATCCAAACACTTTTCTAATTATATCCACGGGTCAGATTGGCTCGATGTGCATGGGTGCGAGTTTTCCACGTTTTTTTTTCATCCTTTCGAGCACCTGTTAACAATCGCCCCGTCTTCCTGTAAGCGTCGAGGAGGACGGGAGGCAGACGAGAGATGAAAACTGCGATTCAGAGCTCACACGTTATCTGACAGCGAGGGCTCAGGGCTGTAATAAAGTAAACACTCCCCACTCCAGTGCATTGACATGACATTTGCGCACACTGTTGCGTCATATGCCAGGATTTAGCTGTGACAATAGAGAGGGAGTGATCGTAGTAGCGTTGTGCACAGAGATAGATGTGTGGTCTAGAGTCAGCGCAACCGGAAGATAATGTATTTATCTGTTGTTCATTTCAATTCAGTTCATCTTTATTCCAGACTCAGGGACAATACAAACAGCGACATTTACGTTTTAAAAAGAACCGCTTCAGTGTCTCCACATCTTGCACTGATATTACACCGAATCTTATGTTTGTGAATGGCCTCATTGTTTCATTTTCTGACTTATTCAGCTGCAAATAAAACTGTGCATTAAAAAGTACTTATATTCTGTGCATTATTTGAAAGTTCACGTGGCATTTTTGCAGTTTCAATTTCAATTAAAGGTTGTGTATTCCTTGTGAGCTTTAGGGACATGTAATAATCGTGTTATCTCCTCAAAAACAGACCTGGAGTTGTGTTTTGTTTCACTCACGCATGTTTGAGTGACACTGGATTATTAATTTGTCTATATCTCCAAAGCTCAAAATGCTCCGATCCACCTTGTGATGTCATCAAGTGGTAGTTTTTATGTTAACAGCTACGATTTTACACTTTGGTTCGCAGAGATTGGTAATTCCAGAGCTGAAATCATCCAAAAGTTTATAGTGAAGGTGTGTGGAGTTTAAAAACACACTGGAGCACTTCCTGTATCACCACATGATGACATCACAAGGTGGAACAGAGTGTTTTCAGTTTGAGAAGAGAGAGAAGCGAGAGGGAGGAGATCAATAAGAGAGAGAGAAGAGGGAGATGAGAGAGGGAGGAGATAAATAAGAGAGAGAGAGAAGAGAGGGAGATGAGAGGGGAGAGAGAGAAGAGAAAGGAGAGAGTAGCTAAATAAGAGAGAGGGAGAGGAGAGAGAACGGAGAGGAGAGAGGAGAGATAGAAGATAAATAAGAGGAGAGGAGAGAGAGAGAGGGGGAGAGAGAGGAGATGAATGAGAGAGAAAGGAGGGGAGAAAAGAGAGAAGAGGAGATTGGCCATTCCAGAGCTGAAATGATCCAAATGATTCTAGAAATGAAGGTGTGTGGAGTTTAAAAACACAGTGGAGCACTTCCTGTATCGCCACATGATGACATCACAAGGTGGAACAGAGTGTTTTCTGTTTGAGAGAAGAACTCAGCCTAAATGTGCAGGGTTTGTGTGTTAAACATGTGTGAAGGAAACAAAAAAAACACAACTCCAGGTCTGTTTGTGATGAGGAAACAACATTAGATAAAAAAAACAAACTGTGTAATATTTAAGCTTCGACGAAATCGTGATGAAAATAAAAACGTGGTCTGATCGCGAGCTCACTGCGTTACTTTTATTAAAATTGGGAAATATAAAATAAACAACCTTTTAAAATTCAGATTAATTAAAATAAAGACTACCCAGTTATTTTATATGTAAAATACTTCAGTTTGTGCTGTTGTTTTAATATTGTTGTTGTATTATGTCTCAAGATTAGCATTAGCATTAGCGTTAGCATTGAGACACAAACTCGTCTCTTGTGTCTCTGGTGAAGTATTCATTTTATTTGTGTCATGTTTAACATGTTGTCAGTGACATCCACACACAGCTCCCTCTCCATCTCCACAGTCTGACCCTAATGGCCTAACTGCCTAACCTCTGACCTGTGACCCCTAACCCACCTGCAGCTCCCTGTCCACTGCCTCATCTTTAAATATTTATTCATTTTAGCTTGACTCTGCAAAAACCTCATAGAGATAAAACTGGACAGGAAGTAGTGACGCTAACAGTGAGGTTGGGGGCGCAAAACCAATAGCACACAACAAGTTTATTGACACAATAAAATAAAAATCTCTAGAAAATTGTGATATTATATTTTTGTGTATTGCCCATAATTTGAACGTGAACATTTCAAACCTGTCAAATTGTTGCACAGACTGATTTTAAGGTTTTAGTTCTTTCTTTTATATTAATGTAGTGTGTTTTGTGAGCATTAAACAACGAGAAGCTGTGCCTTTTGCGGCTTTAAATCTGTTAAAACTGTAGAACACACAGCTCCTCGTTGTTTAATGCGCTGTTGCCACGGTTACAAACTCAAATGTCTCACCTGCGAATGTGAAAAACCTGTTCAGTGTCTGTAAATGTCTCACATATTTAGCTATTTCACTGTTTAAAATGAAAATAGTCCCTACATTCTACTAAAAGCAAATGAGCATGTGTTTACCCGTTGCTATGGTGATGTCATGGCGACGGCCTCAGAGCAGTGATATAGAATGTGATTTAACTGTTGCCGGAACTACTTTTGTGTTATGCAGAATTAACCATAGACTGTATATATATATATGGACATAGCGAACCTGCCACGTTACAAATAGAAAATGATCATGGGCGCGTTTCCAGCTCCATCGACTCTGGCTCCAATTCACTTTCTATTGAAAAACTGTGTCCCCTCTCTCTGTACCTGCTGCTGTCAAACTCGTCATTTTGGTCTTAAATGTTCCTATTAACTCGCTCTACATGATCCTGGGGTTTTTATTTCACTATTGTGTCTGTAAATCAAGATATAAACATTAATAACAGACAAATCAGGCGCCTTCTTTCCTTGAGGTCGCTCCCACTAGCATTAGCAGCAGGTTTTGATTTGGTTGGATTTTAAAACACTGGTGTAAACTCAATTTGTTAGACTCTGCTTTAGACTCGGCATTAAAGATCTACAGAACGATTCCCGAGCCTCTGCGCCTGTTCTTCGTACGACAGAACAGAAACCGACACATTGCTAATCGCCCGCTCCCTGCTAAACTAGCGGTGTGGGTGGGAAGGGGCGTTACCTTCAACAGCCTGGCTCCCGATTGGCTCTTTTGTTGCTATGATACTCGCTTTCAGTTTTCCGAATAGAGAAATCTGCTCTAATTTTGCCGCTATAACTGCTAGCCACGATTAGCTTCATTTGACTCACTTAGTCCACTTATTTATACAGTCTATGGTAATAACGCACGTCAGTTAATTGTAATTCTCTCTGAGCGTCGTATAAAGCAACTACTGTTTATAATTTGACCTCTTTCTGAATAATCATCGGTTTGGCTGAGCGTGGGTGTACTCAAGGTGGAACAAAACACCTCTAGGGGTACACAAACCGGTAAAAAGGGGGAACAACGAGATTCAAACAGTGCTTTGTGTGACTGTGTGTACCAGGCGGGCTCGTTTCAAGCGCTCCAACAGCGTGACAGCGAGCGTGCAGGCCGACCTGGACCCCGAGGGCTTCCCGGGGCTCAGCATCGCCGTGCCAACGCAGGATAAAAGTCTCCAGTTCGGCTGCTCCTTCCAAAGGCACTCATCTGAGCCCGAGTCATCCAGCCAGTTCACCGAATGCCACCGTACTGTGCACACGCAGGGTCAGTGGGCCTACAGGGAGGTGAGTCCACAGCACAAGACTTTATCTCTGTGTCACTGGGACCGGCAGTATGTGGGTTCACTGACTCCCTCGTAATATATTCTCTCCTGTTCAGGTGGTATTACATGTGAGGCAAGGTTTATTTGTACAGCACAATTGGTACACAAAGTGATTCAGAGTGCTTTACAGAATAAGAGAGACATTAAAATCACAATACAACAAATCAAAACATAAATAATCATAAGATTAAAAGAGAAAATTGCAGAATAAAAACCTTTCAATCATATTCACAGATAAATAGAACCGTCTGGAGTCTGGATTTAAACATTGTCAAAATAGAGGCCTGTCTCACATCTTCAGGAGGAATGTTCCAGGTTTTAGTCCTAGTTTAGTCCTAGTTTAGTCCTGGTTTAGTCCTAGTTTAGTCCTGGTTTAGTCCATGTTTAGTCCATGTTTAGTCCATGTTTAGTCCATGTTTAGCCCCGGTTTAGTCCCGGTTTAGTCCTGGTTTATTTCTGGTTTAGTCCATGTTTAGTCCTGATTTAGTTCTGGTTAGTCCTGATTTTTAGTCCCAGTTTAGTCCTGGTTTAGTCCTGGTTTTTAGTCCCTGTTTAGTCCCGGTTTATTCCTGGTTTAGTCCCAGTTTAGTCCCAGTTTAGTCCATGTTTAGTCATGGTTTAGTCCATTTTTATTCCCGGTTTATTTCTGGTTTAGTCCCGGTTTATTTCTGGTTTAGTCCTGGTTTCGTCCTGGTTTAGTCCCGGTTTATTTCTGGTTTAGTCCCGGTTTTGCCGTTGTCTTACAGTGAGGGGACGTTACAATCGTCTAATGCACTGGACACAAACACATGGATAAGTCTCTGTAAGTCTGGTTTTGACAGTATAACTTTGACTTTTGCAATATTTTTAGATGGTAAAAAGCTGCAGATTTTATTGATTTGATGTGGTTGTTAAAGTTCAAGTCTGAGTCCATTATTCCCCTGAGATTTCTAGCCTGATTTGAAGGTTTTAGAGAGAGAGAGACTGGAGGTTTGAATAATCTCATATCAGTTTTGTTAAAAAAATATATTCAAACTGTCAGCACAAACCCCCCTATTGAAGTATTAGCTTTGTGGTTCATTTGATCGGAGTGATTTTCGTGAATATTACCTATAGATCTTAAAACCCTGGGAATAATTCAACTTGTAAACATTTATTAAGCTCCCTGTGTTTCTGAGAACTGATGGAAACATAAAACATTGGCAGGATTTGTGAAAGGAACATGTGGGAATCAAAACAAAGAGACTAACATGATGATTTTGAGTTATATGGAAATACATTTAAATGAACAGCTTCGTAAAGGCATAACACTATATTGTTAACGGCACAAAAGAGTTAATTTAGCATAACGAAGGATTTTAAAATGACCCTCATAGTGATTCTGAATGATGGTCGTCTCTAAAAACCAGGTCAGATTGTGCAGTTAAATATTAATATTGAGTTAAAAGTTAGTCTCAGTGGTATTAAAGCAGACGTTATACACTGCCCGGCCAAAAGAAAAGTCACCACCTGGATTTAACTAAGCAAATATGTCCTCTCCTCCTGCAGTTGGTCCGGTCTAGGTTCAGCAGAATGAGGTCAGCTGACACCTGAATATACTGAATGACCAGGTTATTCCATCAATGGATTTGTTCTTCCCTGATGACACGGGGCATATTCCAAGATGACAATGCCAGGATTCATCGGGCTCAAATTGTGACAGAGTGGATCAGGAGCATGAGACGTCATTTTCACACATGGATCGTCCACCACAGAGTCCAGACCTTAACCCCATTGAGAATCTTTGGGATGTGCTGGAGAAGCTTTGTGCAGCGTCAGACTCGACCATCATCAATGCAACATCTGGGTGAAAAATTAACGCAACACTGGATGGAAATAAATCTTGTGACGTTGCAGAAGCGAAATCGAAACAATGCAACAGCGAATGTGTGACGTAATCAAAGCTAAATGCGGAACAACCAAATATTAGAGTGTGTGACCTTTTTTTTTTGGTGGCGATTTATTTTGTGGGCCAGGCAGTGTATTTCTGTTCACATATATATGCCAGTGTACAAACGACGCTGTGGAAAACATGGACACCCTAAGAAGCAAACTATTTGATGGCTTGGCAGGTAGTTATGTTTTAGTTACAGGTAGCAATATTCATCTAAAACAGCTTAATTAAAGAAAAAGATCCTCTGACTTCCACGTTAGAAAACTGTGGTGCCCAATAGGAGCTGATGTCACTGTTAACTTCATCACATGCATGTCAGCGCCCCCTACTATGACTATGCGACGCTGCTGAATCCTACGCATATCATTAATATGTGCTGATATGTATGTACAGTTTATCATGGGGGTTACGTTCTAAAAATAACCCACAATAGACGAAATCCGTGAAGTATCAGCTTTATTTTTTACAATTATTCCATATGTTTTTGTCTGTAAAACCCCTCACCACACACTTTATACACTTTTCTCACACAGGCGTTAACATTTTCTCACATTTCTCTCTCGTTTAAACTCTCTCAAAGTTCAAACCTTCGTAGGCGTCTTTGTCGGTGCAGAACGTTTCATCATTGTGGGTTTTGTCGGGGAGAAAACAAATTGCAAACGTACAGCTCTTCAGAGTCACACTGCGATCCAACGTTTATGTAAATTTGTCTGAACACATTCTGTACTGTACAGGAGACACGGCACGGAGGAGACTGATGGACAATGGTCTACAGTCCAACAGCCAATCAGGACGCAGGACACAATGGTCTACAGTCCAACAGCCAATCAGGACGCACGACACAATGCACAATGCTGTAAAAAAAAAACATGCAAAATTGCGCAAAATAAATAAAAATGTGCAAAACAGCGAGACCGCGAAAGGTGAACCGCGATGTAGTGATGGACAACTGTATATCGAGGACAAAGTGCGTATGTCACAGTGGGCGTGGATCAGTGGCGATTAAAGATTAGTCAAACATGAGTCACTCCAAATACAACTTCAGAGGGTAAACGAGAAGGAAACAACTATAACATGATTAAAAGCTCTGAAAAGTCCATTCTGCTTTAAACAATGAGTCACTTACAGATAAAACAATTGCGGTAACAAAGTCATAAAGTGAATGTAATAGAGTAAGTGTAACTACGTTTGATCTGTCTCTTATTTGTTGACCCAGGACTTCATCCAAAGCGGCTACACCACCGAGGCCTGTCCCACCAACAGCAGACCTCACCAGCACCCGCACCTGCCTCCTCGCTCACACTCTCCCCTCCCCATCACATCTGAGCGGGCCTGGGTGGGGACCCCGTCTCTGGAGGGGCCCCGGAGCCTGCCAGACTCGGGCCGCGCCTCCCCCTGCATGAGGGACGGAGAGTTCTTCCTACGTCTGCTGCAGACGGAGGTGGAGAGGATGGAGACCTGGTGTTCTAACATGGAGAGAGAGGCAGAGGAGAACGAACTGCCTGAAGAGGGTGAGTGACACGGGACCAGGGTTAGTCTGCAGACAGAATGATAGTTTAGCATTAGTTTTAGATTTACAGTTTTAGTTAAAGGCGCACTATGTAACTTTCTTGGTGGAGGGTGTGCCACCTATTACTCTATGAAGAAAAAGCCAAAAGTAAAATCTGTAAAAACTGGGCATAAGTTTGTAGGAGTGAAGACGTTTCGCTGCTCATCCAAGTCACTTCTTCAGTTCTGGTCAGATTACTGCTGGATCACTCTGAAAATGTACTTCATGTTCCACAGTATGGCATTAAACTTGTCTTGCCTTTAAAAAACATGCCTTGTTACTGTTATCGGGCTTGCATCTACACAGATCAGACCTGTACCGTGGCCAAGTGTCACCTTCTTGTCTCCATGAAGACAGCTAAGTCTATGGCCATACTGTGGAACATTCCAGGCCACGCGGTGACATCTCCATGGAGACAAGTAGGTGGCAGGTGGTGACGTAGCTTAAGATGCAGCTGAATCTTTTTACTTTTAAAGGTCATTCTGTTTTGTTACCGGAGGCTCACTTTTGTACGGTTTCAGTTTAGTTTTTGATCTACAAAAACATCAGTACTTTTTGAAGTTTTCCTCATCACGTTTTTAAATGAACTTCTCAACTTTAGACTGAATATATTAGTCAACAGAATTATCTCTGGATTAGACTGTAAACTCACAGCTCTCTGCTAAGACTTTTTTCTGTGTCACGTTTTCGTAGCTCTGGAGCTGATTCGCAACGCTATTGGCAGCACCCAGATGCTCATGAATCAGAAAGTGCAGCAGTTCTTCCGACTGTGCCAACAGAGTGTGGTATGTTTGAACACAAATGCTGACAGTAAACACGGCGTACTTTCCACCACTACTTGCTACCTGATGGCAAAAATATGTCCTCTTGTTACCGAGGCGATGTGGGATGGCAGGGCTGCGGGATCGTAAAACCATTGGGGCTGTCATCACGCTTAAACGAAGTGTCGTGTGCAAAAAACAACACCCCGGTAGCTGTTATCGGCGAACAGTTTCTGTTTGGACCGGCTCTGTGAAGACATCAAATCCAGGTTTATTTAGCGAGTATCCCCCGCTGTAAACACATCCAGCAAATCATTATTGACCTATTACACAGCGTTATGGGTTATGCTCACCGTGCTAACCTTTCCAGCAGAATGAGTAATATAATAATTTGAGCCATGTTGACGATCTCCCTGGGACTTGCGCTCGTCAGAAAAACAGATCAAGAAGCTTCTAACCCGACTGTTGACCGTATAAATCATTTGTCAAATACCGTATTAGACCACAAACTGTACAAAGAAGTGAGTGTGACGTCGCCCACAGCGTTAAGCTCCAGTCGAATGAAGCTCATCGAGGCTAACAGTTATAGCAGCTAATTTTGAGCCGCGTTCCATCATTTTATATCCGACCGTGAGTATCATAGCAACCAAAGAGCCAATCCGGAGCGAGGCTGTTGAAGGTAACGCCTCTTAGCAACGCTGTCAATCAAACCTGTTGCTAATGCTAACAGGAGTGACCTCGGGGAAAGAAAGCGACTGATTTGTCTGTTCATATCTTTATTTATATCTTTATTTAATGACACAATAGTGAAAACAAAAATCCCAGGATCATTTTTGAGCGGGTTAATACGAACATTTTAAGACCAAAATGACGAGTTGGACAGCAGCAGGTACAGAGAGCGATGATCATTTTTCAATAGAAAGTGAATTGGAGCCAGAGTCGATGGAGCAGCTAGCAGGTTAGCTACGTCCATTTATATATACAGTCTAGGGATGAGGCAGTTCCCACACGACGAGACACGAGAATGAGACAAGACGGGATTTGGACATCGTTTCAAATACATACGTCGTGTCCGGTTCACAATTATGGGGTCACTTTTTAAAATGTGTCTTATTTCATATTTTTGCTGTCATTGTAGCACTGTTTTTAGAGGTGTGACTTAACCCTTTGTGTCCAATCCAAATGTAAACACATAAAGAATGTCGTAACATAATTTTCCACACGTGAACACGATCGTGGCAGTTTTATTTTACTAGATCTCCAGCTGCGAAATCTCGTCCATTCCTACTTATTTCTGCACTTAGTCCCACCTCAAAACATCAAATCTCAAAACAAAATTGGTCAGATTGGATTAATAATGCTAGAACTTGTTGTTGGCTTTCTTCAGTCTTGTTTTGTCACTTTCCACCCTTGTTCCTCCGTTCGCTCCAGGACCACTCGGCATACCCCCAGCCCACCTCTCAGGACCTGGCCAGCTTCTGGGACCTGCTCCAGATCAACATCGAGGACATCAGGGTGAAGTTCCAGGACCTACAGAGGCTGAAGGACTCGGGCTGGAGGCTTCCACCTGAAAAGAAGGTGAGATCTCCGGCCACCTCCCGCACCGCCCTGGCCCCCCTCCAGAGGGCGCCCCGAGCTAAGATGGCCGTGTGCAAGAGGGTGGCACAGATGGCGCTGCTCCCCCCCAGGCCTCTGCGGGCGCTCAGCAGACAGGATGCAAACACGAACTGAGGCAGAAGGCTCTCGAGCTAGTTTGGATAAAGTGTCAACAGAATGTCTATAACTGTATAAAGATGGAAACTGTTAAACGCCGTCTGCAGCCGCCAAACCAAAGACTGAAAAATGAGCTCCAGGTTTAGCCTTTCGTGAGCAGTGCTGGGAAGATACTTTGAAAATGGATTGTAAAAGCTGGTTATCGTTAAGATTTTGCCAATACGATACATATCTCGATACAGAGACCACGATGCATATCCCGATGAAGTACTTTTTTGTCCTGCTTTTGTTTTTTTGATACAATACAACACGAAATATTTCAAATTGATTTAATTCGATTCAGTGAAAAATAAAACCTTTCGTGACCCTTAATGATCAGCCCCATTTTCACAAAAAATAAACATTAATGGAGCTTTTATCTTCCGTTTACTGAAGGTGAATGAACATAAACACGTGCAAAAGTTTCGTGTATTTTGCCAACTAGAAGCACACATCAAGACATTTCATTGGTCAATATGATTCATCCACAGTTTATACGAGCTCCACGTTTACATTTACACAGAGACATGCAGTTTAACGGCTCTGAAGCATCACAACATGTCGACTAGAACAACTGTGATACTAAAAGTGTTTGTTAAACCATTAACTGTGCAAAGATAATATGAAATACACCGGTTTTAATCATCAAAACAGTGAAGCAAATGTCAAATGTTCTGCATAAACAAGTTTCTTTCTTCTAAACAAGTCACACAATAGAGCTGTGACGGAATAATTTGGTAAAATAAACAAAAAAAAATCGATGCAGCAGCTCATGATATCGATGCCGTATCATTAAATTAAATGTTATGATATAGGGATATTTTTGCACACTTCTACTTACAGCTCACTGAAATCTTGCATTAAGATGTATTTTGTAGTTTTCCAAGTTTTCAGTCAGAGGTGGAATGTAATGAAGTAAAAGCAGTAAAGTACTGTACTTAAGTAAATGTTTTAGGTATCTTTACTTAAGTATGCTTTACAGTGGATACTTTTTACTTCACTCCATTTGAGAGCAGTATCTGTACTTTCTACTCCACTACATTTTTGAACCGGACTGAAAAGTAAAAGTGAAAGTATTTTTTATTATTGTTTCAGACCTGCTGAAAAGTCTGAGGGTTTTACACATTTGTAATTTCAGCAAACAAAAATATACAAAAAGCTAGAAAAAACATTTATTCACCTGGACATTTGAAGCTTTATAAGACTCAAAATATGCCTGAAATACTTTTACTTTTTACTCTTATAGTACATTTTTAAACAAGTGCTTTAATACTTTTACTTAAGTAGATTTTTCATGTGATATTTTTACTTTCACTTGCATATTTTTTGCTCCAGTATCTGTACTTAAGTAACAAAATGGAATACTTCTTCCACCACTGCCAGCCCGTTTACTGTATCCTGAATATTTAGAATACTTTCACTTTCACTTTCACTTTCACACTTTGATCATGTAAAAACACAACATGAGATTCATTTAACTTTGTTTATTGCACCATTTGTTATTTTTTTTATCACTAATGAAAGAGGGAAAAATCTCACATGTTTTCAGTAACTTCCCAACACTGTTTACGAGTTCGGCTCTAACAGTAAAACATCGTCTGCGCTAATTCACCACAGACGCCGTCAAACACGCCTTTCCTCACCAAACGTTTTGTATTTATCCAGTCTTGAGACCGGTGCAAAGGTGCAAACTTTTTAACTTGTGTAAAATATTTGTAATAATTTAAAATGAACTAAACTAAACTAACTGCATTTGTGTGTTTTTCTCTTCATTTGTGCACCATCGTTCTTCCCCGTCTCATGTCGCCCAATGTGTTGCGTAAATGTCATCGTTTTTTGTTTTTTTTTCCCCCGTTCTTCCCTTATTCTCTTTCTCCGTCGTCTCTCCTTGCCTTGGTTGCTCTTTTGTTCAATAAATCCCTTTCATGTGATCACCGCCACGGATCCAGGAGGACAAGAAGCCTCCTCCTCCCTTACCAAAGAAGCCAGCAGGGGGCGTGAGTGGCAGCTTGCGGGCGGACAGCGTTGGCGATGGCGGCGGCGGCGGCGGTGGTGGTGTCGGAGGGGGGTCCGGCGGTCTGGTGGTGCCTCGCGTGGGAGGACACACTCTGCCCATGAGGGAGAAGTCTCTGGAGCTGGGGGATCGCAGTCGGACTGAGGCCCGTAGGAGGCTGCTGCAGACCAAGCGCACGCCGTCCTTCAGGCAGAACTCGGCCACGGAGAGCGCCAGCGACAGCATCGAGATCTACATCCCCGAGGCCCAGACGCGACTTTGAACGCACCGCCAGTACTAAACAACAGAAGTTAGGCGCCAACACTGCAAAAAAGGAATATCTATCTATCTAGTTAAGTTAGTCAGTTTCACATTACGCTGTTTTCTGATCTATGTTGTAATATTCTTTTCTCGTCAAAAACAAACCTGGACTTCTTCTCTGAAACAGAAAACACTCTGTTCCACCTTGTGATGTCATGTGGTGATCAAAGACAGATAGTTATATATAAATGGACATCGCTAACCTGCTAGCCGCCACGTTGCAAACAGAAACAGAAAGTGAGCATGAGCGCGTTTCCGGCTTCAATTCACTTTCTATTAAAAAAAACTGTGGTCCCTCTCTTAAAATGTTCGTACTAACCCGCGCTACATGATCGTGGGGTTTGTATGTCCGTGTTTGTGTCCGTAAATCAAGATACGAACATTAATAACAGACAAATCAGGCGCCTTCTTTCCCCGACGTCGCTCCCGTTAGCGTTAGCAACAGGTTTGATTGCTAACTGCCCGCTCCCCGCTAAACCAGTGATGTGAGCGGGAACAGCCTCGGTCCGGATTGGCTCTTTGGTTGCTATGATACTCGCGGTCGGAATTCCAAATACGTAGCTCCAAATTCGCCGCTATGACTGCTAGCCTCGATTAGCTTCATTTTCACGCTCTTTTTACTTTTTGGTGGTGATACAGGAAGTGCTCAGCTATGTTTTTAAACTCCATAAACTCCAAACTTAAACTCACTAGAATTTGGATGATTTCAGCTCTGGAATTGCCAATCTACTACTAAACAAAAGATATAAGCGAACTGTTAACTTGAAAACTACCACTTCATGACATCACAAGGTGGAACAGAGCATTTTGAGCTTTGGAGATGTTACAGACTAATAATAAAGTGTGACTCAAACAACACAACTCCAGGTCTGTTTCTGAGGAGGCTTTAAAACATGACTTAAATCTCACAAAAATCAGTTTTGCGTAATGTCGGACCTTTAATGATGCGCTATGTAAATGTTCAAATGGAGTGTTCACCGCCTGCTTGTCTTTATGGAGCTGTTATCTCCTGGAATGTTCCACAGTATAGCTTTTCAAGTTATTTTGCATTATTCAATTACCGTGTTTTTGTTTTTTTTATTCGTACACATTGAAAAACATGAGTTCGTTCTGTCAGGGAAGTCGCCTCTCCACAAACCCGACCTGTATCCTCACTTGTCGGCGTAACGTCCTTGTCTAAGATGGAGGTAGATAAGCTGAATGCCGTACTGTGGAACATTCCAGGTAAAACAATAACATCTCTACAGATACAAGAAGTTTGAGAACCCTCCACTAGAAAAGTTACATATTGCGCCGTTTAAAATCACTTCAAAATGTTTTATTATTTTAAGTAGTTAATTTAATTAGTTTATCAAAATATATTTATACCAGTGAGGTCTTGAAGTATGTGAAAGAGCCTTGGTTAATAAACACAAATATTATTGTTCTGGAGGTATCATAGACTGTATAAAGAAGTGGACTAAGTTATATTTGGAATTCTGACCGCGAGTATCATAGCAACCAAAGAGCCAATCCGGAGCGAGATTGTTTTCTGTTGCTAACGCGGCGCCTGATTTGACTCTTATTAATCTTCATTTCTTGATTCACAGACATAATAGTGAAATAAAAACCTCAGGATGATGTAGAGCAGGTTAATACAAACATTTAAGACCAAAATGACGAGTCTGAATTGGAGCCAGACGCACGCCCATGATCACTTCCTGTTCAGAACGCGGCGGCTAGCAGGATAGCTACGTCCATTTATATATACAGTCTATGTACGTTATAGAGAAATACCTTTTTTGCAGTGTCTTTAATCTCTGCAGGTGACAACAATGAGCCAATCCCTTTCACGTTTTGCCTCTCACCTCATATACTTCTATGCACTGTTGGCTGGTGTTGAAATGTTATATTTTATAGCGTGAGGTTGAGGTGGAGGTCGGCGATCGCTTTTTTTTAGGATAAATATGAGTTGAGTTTCAAATGTAGCTTACATTATAATGAGCCCGTTTGAACCCGAGCGCCAAAACGAGGCTCAACTTTGGCAGATTTTCTTGTTTAAAGTGTAAACATGGTGTGAAGAAGCAGTAATGGCTTCTCCCTCCTTGAGCACAACTTCCTGGGATTGTGTTTTGAGATCTATTTAAACAGATTTATACAGGTGTACCATATATATAAGCCTACATTGTCGGTTGTGTGTATATATAGCAAATATATAAAGTAGAGCATAGGAGCAGAAGTATGTGACTTGAGACGCAATGCAGTTCTATTGTTTCGTGTCCAAAGAGGCAACAATAATAATGGCAGCCATTTTAGTATTTTGAAATCTTGTTAAAAGAGGTGTAGCCAGAGTTTTTCTTCAATCATCTTGCTGACGAAACCACCCGAGTCGTTCACTTTTGTATAACAGTAGTCAGCGTTGTAGTAGCATGCCTCTGCGTGCACCTAGCACTACTCCATCACTGAAAATAAAGGGCTTAAAAGGCACAAACCTCTAGGTAAAAGATGACCACACCTCCCTGTATCAATCCCATTTTAATTAACTTGATATTGTTTCATGATCCCACTACAGACATTTGCGTTTGGATGAATTTGTGACACTCCCCAAAGAACAGTGAGGAGGCTGGTCCCAGGAGTCCGCGGGGCCGTCTCCTGTCGTCCCCGTCCCACACTCTGCGGCGGGGCGAGTGGGAATGTGCCAGTGCTGTTTGTACATAGTGTGCACACTCTTGTTTGCCAAAAGCTTCTCAGTGTAGCATCACAGCCTTGACAGCTCGAGAGCCTCACATACAAACCCCAGCCCTTTGGTTTTTATGTAGTCTTTTAGAAGTTTCAATGTTCCAGGGTGGGGAATAGATTACAGTGACTTTTCAGGACATAACCGAAGATGCCCCCATTTCACTGTGATACTTTTGTGCCACCTAGTGGTCATTTAAGGACCCGGACCGACTGGAGTGGCTCCAAAAAGGGTCCTTTCCACCTCAGGCAGGAGTGTACAGCCTGCTAAACAGCCATGAGAGAAGATGATATTAACGACACCCATTAACATCGTTTAACTCAATACTTTTGTATTATGTGTTTGTAGAATTATATAGAGAAAGGAGAGAATGCCTTTGTTATACTGATTTATTAGCATCCCTTTTTTTGTCACTTTAAAATGTGCTTTAAAAATAGCTTTGGGAAAATCTATAGCCAATTTATAGCAATGAAGAAATGTTAGTGTCCAGTGAACGACTGCAGACTGTGGACTGTGAGCAGAGAAGCCGACGTCAGAGCGAGATCGTTTCATTTGTGAATCCTTAAAAATGAGACGATGTCTGTTTATTATGAATGAAACCCTCAAGAAACGTAAGAATAGAAGTGATCCTGGTGTTACTCTGCAGGACGCCGTCGATGGTACTGTCACGGGCTCACAGTGTGTGCAGCTTTACACTGGTGGCATGGCTCAGTGTGACGCCTAAAAATCGGTCACAATCGTTTTGTTCTTTTCATGTCGATGAGCCGTTGTTTTGGTGTTTCATTTTATTTCCTCCTTTCATCACTTAATTGTATTTTTCAACGACAAACTGTGTAGCATGATTTTCCAAGCTTTTGAGAGGGAGGTATTTCTAACTGAAGTATTCTTGTGAACATATTATAGGACTGTGTGTACATGTGTGCGTACATGTGTGTGTGCAATGAGGCGTGGCAACGAAAATAGTCCAAAATTAGCCATTTTTAAGAGATTAAGGAGGAACTGTTAAAGCATGACTCTTTTGTTTTTCTAAGATTTGAAACGTGTTGGGAAATGGGATATTTTAATGGCAGATGTATATTTTATAACATAATTTTTAGATTAGTACAGTATATGTACAAAAAGCATATATCAAATGTGAAATATTACCATAGACTCTAATAGCCTTGTGTAATTCTACAGCTGTGTGGCATATCTTCAAAACAGTGACTACTAGATTTCTTTTAGGTTTTTGATGCATTGGGTCACAGGGTACTTTTGGCAAAAGAGTAGAGTTTGCCAAGTATGTTTCTCCCTAGGCCTACTACGACACTGTCTGGTTCTGTAACTATAACCTCTCCTATCCTTCTTTAGAACCAACTACATGTGCCTAACCAGCCGGAGGTTTCAGTTTACACTATAGAAAGAAATGTAAATATGACAAATGATATGAAAATATTGTTAATGAGTAATGTTTCTATTGTAACTGACATAACCATAGCAGTTTCCTTCACTCCCATGTGCAATACTCAAACTGGCAGACAATATCGTTGCATGTTTTATGGCGATCTCCTTCGAAATTTTGCATTAATAAAGGAAAATTTTTGTATTTTTTGTGGAATTGAAGAAAAAAAAATCTGAAATTTTACAAATATTCTACAGAGTCTTTGTATCCACCGACGACTTTAGACCTTCAAAACCGGGATGTGGACGTCACCTCGGCCCGTTCGTTCGAAGCGATGGGGCGGGGGAGGGGGTTGCCAGGCAGCCTCGTCATAATTCAGCGTAATTTCCCCTCCTGACATCTCACTGGCGGTTTCCCTTAACAAGAAAAGCACAAAGACCTGCTGTTGTACTGTTACTCCACTGTGAAGGACTCTAGACTTCTTCTTCTTCTTCTTCATCACCGCCGCCATTTTGAATCAGAACAATGCTTTTTTTTTTTTGGCCGTTATTGACCGGAAACACCAATCGGAAGACGCCAGAACCATCTCGCGATTTTCGTTTGCTAGTAACGTCGAAGTAAACGGGCCCGCAGAGTGACACTTCTTCTGCGTACCTCACTTTTCTAGCAGTAGTGAGTCCAGCTCCTGTTATAGATCGGCCTCTGTCCTCAGGGGATCGTGCAACGCCACTCCAACCAAACCTGGACAAGTGACAGCCTTCCACTAGAGGGCGCCCTCGCATTCGATCAAGCACAGATCTTATATATCGTAGCCATTTTTTTTGGGTGGGGGGAGAAGCGGTCAATCAAGATACGGATCTAAGGTGCAACTGTTACATTCACGTATCTACAAACTGAACTACAACGATGTGTTTATTAAAAAACAGTAAACTGATAAGTATTTGATTTGATTTGCATAAACGATCTTGGCGTGTATTGTTTTTTTTTTTAAGTTCAGACGCTCGAAAAAGTCTCAATGTGTGGACTTACGTAGGCCAAAAATGATCATATTGTTAAGTTAATGTACAAATGTGAAACGCGTAGAGTTATATACATTCAGTACACAAATATGGAGGCAAATGTGGAGTGAAAAAGCGAAAGGTTGTAGGAGTAAAGACGTCTGGCTGACCACACCCAAAGTCATAATCAAAATGTAATTGATAATCTTTAATCACACATGGGTTTAGTGGGATTTGGCCAAATTTGAAGTGTTTGTGATGAAAACTGTGCGAGAAAATGTCCTGAATGTGAGGGTGTGCACTTTTGTCGTCCCCGGGTTTGATCCAATATGGCCGACTTCCTGTACATTTCGCGGCTTGGATGTGCAGCCAGACGTCTTTACTCCTACAACTTTCCGTATTGAAGGATGACACAGACTTGCATTTTAAGTAACCGTGAGCTATTTTCATCATAAATAATAACACAAGTCGGAAACGTCTCACCGTGTGCACTGAATCTATATAAAATTAGTTTCACGATCAGCCAAATGTCCACCGGAGCTGTTGTTGCAGACCTCTTATCAGATTACAAAAGCAGAACCCTTTCACTATTAAAACTTGTAGAAATGGAAGTTCAGTCTCGTGTTTTTTTACACTGAGCCTGGTTAAAACCTGTGTATTACAAACAACTGATTACTGTGTAATTACAACAGCCCCTGCCACCGCCATGTTTACAACTGTGTAAATATCTGGACACTGCTCTTCTCACTAATACATATTGTTATTACTCTACTTATTATTATGGTTAAAGTAATTATTGCCATCACTCTGGCTTTAACAGTGTTGCCGTGGTTCTGGTTTTGAAGGGACAGTTGCGTGGGTTTCACATTGCTGCTATAAAAAATGGATTAAAGGTTATTCGGGGAAACTCTGGAAGCGTTGGATCGGTGATGGACAGTCTAAAACGAGGAAGGCTGCAGACGTGAACGTTCAAACTCATGAGCCGTGTGCGTGTGTGTGTGTGTGTGTGTGCGTGCGAGCGGAACACACTCTCCTCTGTGGTATTCTTAAATGTAGCAGCTCCTCGCCTCCGCGCCCTCTCACTTAACACCTTGATTTTAGACGGGTTTGATACAGCTTCAGCGCAGCCTCTTTTTGAGTTTTATACATGTTTAACTCAGTGCCAAGACACATACTGTACGCAACGTGTTCATTAGTCGTAGAGCTGAGTGGAGCACATAGCAATAGCGACGCCATAGACCTGAACACGTGCGACTCCACAGTGGACACGCGGAGCAGGGATCCACCATGATGTGTGTTGAGTGTTGACATGAAAAACTCTGAAGCAGTGAAGCATCCATCTGTTTGTTGTGCTCATTTTGTACATAGAAATGACTCCTTGTATGATTTCTTGTATGATTTCTTGACCTGGATGTGTTGCTAAAGCCCAGAGAGATGGCACACTGTGATGTGGTTTACCCTAACACAGAATGTAACACTGTCAATGTTTTCTAATGGTTAATATTATTATTACTATTATAATGATTATTATAAAGCTATTTTAGCGAGTTAATGAGATGGTCTGTGTGTTTTGTTTATCCCGTGCTAGGTAATGTCGCGGTAACACATAACTGACATTATTGTGACCGGCCTGTCCCGTTCAGAAATAAAACCATCTCTGTTTAGATTAGATAATCATCTTTAATCAGCAGAGATGGTTCCACAATTATCCAGACTTCACACTGTTATATACAACTGTAATTGTAAGAAACCACTGAAAATCTATTACTTTCACTTTCAATTTATTTCTGTTAAAATGATATAAAAATAATTCATAAGAAAAATATTCCATCCAAGTCGAGAGGTGCAAGTTTCTGTCAGAATTCTTACCAAGCCTCTTCATCACAAAATAGTAATAATCAGTGTAATAAAGTGTTACAGTATTCTTAAACATTTAGTCCCTTAAATCAAAAAGTGCAATGTTTCTTTAAGATTGTAAACCTGAGTTTATACCATAGACTGTATAAAGAAGTGGACTGAGGGAGTGTGACGTCACAGCGTTCAGCTCCAGAGGCTAGAGACGTCATAGCGGCCAATATGGAGCCGTGAGTTATTTGGAATTCCGGCGAGTATCGTAGCAACCAAAGAGCCAATCTCAAGTGTAGTTCCCGAAGGTAAGGCCCTTTTCAATCAAACCTGTTGCTAACGCTAGCTGGAGCAACCTCTGGGAAAGACAGCACCTGATTTGTCTGTTATTAATGTTCATTTACAGACAAAATAGTGAAATAAAAATACTAGGACCTAGACCAAAATAACGAGTCTGACAGCAGCAGTTACAGCGAGCCGCCATAGTTTTCTAATGTAAAGTGAATTGGAGCCAGAGTCGATGGAGCCGGAAGCGTGACCATTATCACTTTCTATATGGAACACAGCGGCTAGCGGGTTAGCTCTGTCCATTTATATACAGTCTATGGTTTGTGCAGTCAAACATCTACTGAACACCTTCTAGTTTGAGAGTCCACGCCTGTCCCGGAGTGTCTGGGAGCTCAGGCAGGAGCACAGTGAGCCCAGCGCTCGGGAGCAAAGGAGACCAGGACAGAGGTTTGGAGTTCCCCAGCAGAGTCACCTGGACAAGAGAGAGATGTGGAATACACTGGTTTATATATCATTTATTATGTTCTATTAACTGGTCGTTTACCTTGGTGTCTGTTGAAGTTTTGGGAGCCAACAGCTGCACAATAGACTTAGGAGGCTTGACTGTCACCACTGCATACACACTGGAATCTTTAGATGTAAACCTTAAAAAGAAGATGCATTTTAGGCTATTATTTTTAGGACTGTTTTTTATTAGCCTGGTGATTTAACTGAAAGTAAATTAGGACGATTTAGGCCAATATTGTATTCTTACCAGATTGGTAGAGTAGAATTCTCATACTGGACCCTCCAGGGTTTTGAAGCATAAATAGCTTCTCCGTTGGTTTGTAGCCAGGCTCCGACGCCCCTGAGCCTCTCCTCAAACACAACCGGGATGGTCCCGTCTGCAGTGGGACCTACGTTCAGCAGGTAGTTTCCACCCAGAGCCACGGTCTGAACCAGGTCCTGCAGTAAGATAACCACCGTAATGTAAGCACTGTATGAGTATTCAATATTTGAATCATTTTAGTTAAATGAAACCACAAGGAAATCACAAGTTTATTTTTCTATTGTATTGTTGAACACGGACCTTTATGATGGTGGGTAAGTCCATGAGCTCATTGAGCCTCATGTTTCTTCTATAACCCCATGAGCGCGTGTCCACAGAGGTGCACTTCTCCCACTTGTGTTTGGGCAGCTGGCCCGGAGTGTATTTATCCTCACAGTTATAGTAACCTCCATGTTTACAGGCACAGCCCGCTCCCCATCTGTCATTGGTCACCACTGTGTCCTAAAACAAGACAATATTAATATAAGAACACCCCGCATTATAAACAGCTCATACTGTGTGTGAGCTCATACTTTGACTGGACTGTCGTTGTAGAGCCAAGCCAAAAAAGCAGTGGAATTCCAGTATGTGTCCGGAGCCTCCCAGTCCCCATCAGACCAGATCACCTCAGGTTTGTACCTGTAGAAGAAAGAAAATTACACTGCAGAACACATTTATAAAATGTATTTGTAATAAGAGTGTCTAACAAACCTCACAACCATGTTGTACATCTCTGGGAGCAGCTTCTTTACAACATACTCCTGAGTCTTGAAGCCATTTTTCTTGTCAATCAGATAGAGTGGGTTGAACCACTCATACAGGGAGTTGTACAGTCCATAGTGAAGGGACCTAAAACAACATTTTACTGTTACTGTTACAATGAACAGAGCAGGTGTAAAGTCCAGGATTCTTACCGGTTTCGGACGGCCTCCCCCAGGTCCCCCACCAGGTCCTTGTGAGGCCCAGTGTCCACAGAGTTCCAGTTCCAGGAGAAGGGGGAGCCCCAGGTAGTGAAGCCTTCGTGGTGTTTGGAGGTCAGAACCACGTACCTGTCCAACCAGGACACATCATGTGACTTCACTTGATCAAACAGGAAGTAAAGTGCTGTACAAACAGACATATGCACTCACTTTGCACCTGATGCCTTGAATATATCGGCCCACTGACCAGGGTCAAAGAACTGCGCGTGAAACTGAGGCGCAAACTCCGGGTAGCTGAAGCCCGGGGGGTAGTTCTGCTTCATGAAGCTCACACAGTTTGGATCTGGAGGCTGCTGTCCCTGCCAGTGCCACCAGAACCACTCACTCCCAAACCCAGGCACACTGAACACTCCCCAGTGCACGAAGATGCCCAGTTTGGCCTCATCAAACCAGGAGGGCAGAGGTCTGGAGTCTAAACTGCTCCAGTCAGCGGAATATCGAGCCTCAACCACAACACTGCAGACAAACACGAGCCCTGCTGCCAAAAACATCCTGTGCACGTGGATTTCCTCTTCTGTGCAGTTACATTCGCCTTAAAATGTTAAAACAGACGCGATTTAGCTACATTAAGACAATATTCGGCTTATCCAGACATTTAACGTGATCACGAGTTCAGACTTCATTCACTTCCCTTTCCTATTACGTCATCAAGTCACGTGTCATCACAACAGTCACGTGATTACTGCGCATGCGCCGTTAAAATATTAAAATTAAAAATAATAAACATAAAATTTAAAGTAACATTAAAAATAAAATTAAAAATGCAAAGTAAAATTAAAAATACAAATCATATAAAAAGTTCAAAGTAAAATAAAAAAAAATAATTAGAAATAAATAGTAGTTAAGTTAATGACATTGGCTTAAACTGAAAGAAATAATGTTTTAGTCATTATGGACCAAGAGATTTACTTATTTAGCGCTATTTTGACCATGCTACAAAGGAGAAATTTGATTAATTTGCTAATAAATGAATATACATCACACATAGGCATTTAATAAATAGGCATGTATTCATTTACAGTGGCAAACCGGGGTAAAAATCAATAACTTATGGCAAGTATAAGGTAAACACAGGTTACAAATTCCACATGAACAAAGGAAATAGTCGCAATCGTCCTACACACATCACACTAGGGCCTGAACACAAAATATAAAAAAATCAAAATTGAAAAAATCAAGCAAAAAATAACAAAAAAACAATAACATACACACACATAACAGGGATAGAAAATTAGAGTTTAATGAGCAAACTCCAAAAACAAATATTGAAAAACAGCTCAGTAGCGCCACCTCTAAAACAGATTTTCAAGGCAGCACTGGGAGCTCGGACGGGAAAAATGTCAAATGTACACAGATGAAACTTAGCATAAAAAAATAGAACATGCCTGGATGTAAAAAAAAAATGATATTATGACTCACACCTTTTATGTGATACTGAACAAAAAAAGCCAACAAAAAACATGCCCCATCTGCAACTGTATTTGCATAGCCACGCCTTAAGAAACGTCCATGGGAAAGTAAAAAACTGTTTATTGTAATCCAATGAAAATTTGTTACATGCATTGTTTGTATGATCCTAAGCAAAAAAGTCTACAAGGACCACACCTTTCCCATTCACATCCTCTGCATCAGCGCCACCTTCAGGGTTGTTTCAGTATTTGTGCTGCGTATATAATATATTGGCAGTGTTAAAGTAAAATATTATCCCCATGAATAGTTCCTTCTGTCAGCATGTGGTCCAAATCTTCACCAGATACAACCTCGAACAAATGTGTCACGTCCCATTAACGACGCACAGCCCAACACTGTGGCCAACACGAATAGTTTTATATTGAATCATTCATTTTCATATCTAGATCCAGATCAGCCTCATTTCACAATTTGCCAGTGACTAAAAAATATCTAACACATTTATCTTGCTTCAAATTCTACATTCCAGACCCAAATAAATGCACATTTGATCACAGTACCAGTTTCTCTTTTATTTACAAATGCTTAGATGACTTTCCTGATGTCTAAGTTATGACGTTTACAATTCTAAATAAACATAGAACTAAACTAGTTGTTGTTCTCTGGTGTTACGCATGTTTAGGGCCTCCCTCGGGTCGGAGCGCCTTATCATCCTCTCCCTCAGAGCTTGATCATTTCAGACGACACTCCCCTTCACGGACAAATCTGAGCGTTAAGGTTTGGGGAAAGGCCTCAACTCTGATGTGAAGGTGGCCATTCTGAATCAAAATGGAAATCTCCAAAAATCTAGCTCTCAAACTTTAACAAACTTGTCCTATGTTTTTTATCCAACAGACTTCAAACTGAGGCAGCAACATCAGGACATATCAGGGATCAAAAGAATTAACTTAAGTCTCTCTTAAAAACTGGAGACAACAGCGGTTTACAGTTTCAGTGTAGTTAGCTCCTCCCTTCAGACAGATATAAGGCAGTGTCCAGCAGTAATCTGACCAGAACTGAAGAAGCGGCTTAGATGAGCAGCAAAACGTCTTCACTCCTACAACGATTTGTCCAGTTGAGATTTAAACTTCATCTTTTGCTATAAGTCTCAGGTATAAAACTGTCAAATCTGGATTAACCCAATGTACTGTCTGTGTATTTTTATAATGAGATGTGACTAAACGACTCTCTAGCGTTTCCTGCAAATTTAACATAGAACAGAAACATTTATCTACAACGTCAAACCGGATTATTGAGCCTGTGCCTTTTATCACTACTTGCAGTTTTAATAGATTTTTTTTTTACATTACACGGGGCCAACGTCTGAACAGACCCCTGCAAGCTGCCTGTCCACAAGGTCCTCCACTCGGCCCACCTCCACCTCCTCCACATCATCCATAAAACTTGACCAGTCGGCGCCCCCGTCTGGCCGCTCCCCCGCCTCTGCGTGGCTGACGGGATGCCCAGAGTCTTCATTTGTGGTGGTGACGCAGTTACAGCTGTCACAGAGCCCATATCGCTTCAGACCTGAAGTCACAGCCGATCCAGTGAATGTCCTCCTACAGCTTTTGCAAGGTACGGGCCAGCAGTCTTTGTGAACCTGCCAGTAGAGAGAAAAAAAAAAGTTACAAAAACAAAACATAAAATGGGTGCAATTCATCATATTCTGTTCTCACATCACACATGAAAAATATAAAAATGTTAGAGCAAAGTAGGGATGTGGAGATTATTTATTAAATATAACTGTAACAACTGAACAAATATTAATCACAACAATTAAAAAAATCTAAAAAGGTAATTTCAATTCAATCCAAACTCCAAAATGTAAACCCAAATGCAAAGAGGTTGGCTGTTTATGTCGCATTAATCCAAAGCTGGTCACAAAGAAGAACGATAATGTAGATGATGTGAAAGTGATCTCAAGATGTGACAGTGTGTGTGTCAGTAATCATGAAAAATTTAAACTTAAATTCTGACTGACTCTATTTTTTACAATAATACTGACACTAAAATCTGACATCCCTATATTTTTATTGCCTTCCCTAGAGCCAAGACTATAAAACATATAGACATTGTAACATGTATCATAACCCGAGTTCTTACAGTGAACGCGTGATTTCGCAGATGCTCTTGTCTTGTGAACCTTTTACCACACAATGGACATGGAAACGGACGCTCCCCTGTATGACTGCGGATATGCCTCTTCAAAATCCCCTTTTGTTTGGACGTGTAGGGGCAGAACGGGCACTTGTGGAGTTTCACCTGCACTACCAAGCTATCACCTGCAGGGGGCGAGAGACATAAAAAGGCTGAGTGACTTATTCTGCTGTTACTCTGCCCTCTTTTTTAATGTTAATTTCATGATGATCATTTATGTTTTGATTTGCTGTATTGTGATTTTAATGTCTTTCTTATTCTGTAAAGCACTTTGAATGAATTTGCGTACCAACTGTGCAATTCAAATAAACTTGCCTTGCCGTGGCTTAATCACTAAATATTAGCTTTGGCTTAAGTGTTACAAGCATAAAAAATGAATAAACATGTGGACAAATCTCCAATACTGTAATTTTTTGTATAGTGGTGTGCTCCAAGTCTTCATTTGCCAATAAATATGAAAAAATATATTTTAAAAATTTAAATAAAACAGCTATTTCTGATTAAAGAGAGTTAAAATGTCAAAGTCTAATATAAAATAATGTATTATGTCTGACCACCCAAAGCAGGTTGGCATAAAGTTAAAAACACAAGTACAGTGATAACTAGTTTTAGATTTTACCTGTGTCCTCTCCCAGCCAGTCACTGTGAGTCTCCATCATGGTCGATCCCACAAAACTCAACCCATCGTCCATTCTGCTGCTCCCCGCGCCCCCGTCCAGTCCCGGGGCAAAACGTGGACTATCCCTCTCTACAATGGGGACAGGGCCTTCACCTCGAGCCAGCATCTCTATCAAGTGACGAGCGCTGAACGTAGGACTGTACGGAGACCGCTCACCAGGGGGCGATGACGGGAGGAGTCTGTTGTTATGAAGACTGTGATGAGGCTGGGCAGTGTATGTGGATATAATTTTAGGGTCAGGTGACTCTATAAGCACTGGTTCATCGGGGTCATATTCTATCTTAGGGTTTACAAGCTCCGGGGTCATAGCAGAGGAAGAGGAGGATGAGAGGTTAGTTTGATCTGTATTTTCTTTGTGTCCTTCTTCTCGAAAATCTTCTTGAATATGGAAGTTACTGTCCACTTCTCGGCTGGACCCTGCAGGGCTGTTGTGCGATAAAGCCGGGAGAGTTTTAGCAGATGTTCCACTCTGAGCTGCCCCATGGTCAGCGTCGTCCTCCTCCATTTGGGACGCACTAGTCATTGTGCCAGTGGAGTTCGTCACCGTCTGAGAATCTGCTTTATCTTTTGACTGCCGCTCCGCTGTGGCATTTCTTTCCCTCTCCTTGTTGCATATTTCCAAAGAGGAGTTGATATACACTTTACAGAAGTTCACCAGGTCTGTCATCTGCAGGTAACTGGCTGCAGACATCACCTCGATGACATTGTTCCGGTGTAGGTCTAAGCGACCAGAGTACATAAAGTCCAGGATAATTGAAAAAGCATCTGCCGTGACTATATCCAGTGAGGCTGTGCAGTGGCGCTGACCGCTGTCCTGTAAACAAACAAAAACTGAATATTTCCTTGCACCAGAACTACTAAGATCATCAGAAGGATGAAGTACTTATGCAAAAGTGCAGATACAGAGGTAAAAAGTTGCTCAAGTAAAAGTATCACATGAAAAAAATCTAATTAAGTAAAAGTATTTAAGTACCTGTTTAAAAATGTTCTTAAAAGTAAAAAGTAAAAGTATTTCACACAAGTGTTGTTAATTTGTTAAAGTGTCAATGTAGAGATATTGATTAAAATGACATATTTCAGTCACAGTAACAATACAAATACAAATAATTTCCAAATTTTATCTTATGAATTTTGTGTATTTATTTTTGTTTTGCTCAAAGCCGAAGCTTAAACTCGAAAACTTTAGTCAGGATGTTTCCACGAACATGGTAAAAATAACCCCTCAAATCACATGAAAAATACTTTTACTTTTCAGTCATGTTCAAAATGTGGTGGAGTAGAAAGTACAGATACTGCTCTCAAATGTAGAGAAGTAAAAAGTACCCATTGTAAAATGTACATAAGTAAAGTATAGATACCTAAAAATCTACTTAAGTACAGTACTTTTACTTTGTTCCCTTCCACCTCTGTGAAATGCGTATTTCAGTAATAATAAATATATCTGTGTAATGTCCCTCAGTCGTCCAGGTCTGATCCATAGTAAAAGCCGAAGTTAAATCTGTCAACGTTGTAGGAGTGAAGAAGTTTGGCTGCTCATCCAAGTCGCTTCTTCAGTTCTGAAGAAGTGGCTTGGACGAGCAGCCAAACATCCTCACTCCAACGTTTTCTCCAGTTGACAGATTGAACTTAAGCTTTTACAAGAATAAATATAACAAAAACATTGCAAGTTCTTTAAGATTAGTCATTACAAAAAGCATAACATGGTTTAAATTAAGCTTGTGTCCAATCTAGACAAATTAAAGGAGAGAAACATATGTATTCCAGTTGATAGAAACGCATTTAACAAATTTGCTGTAGTCACCCCATAAAAACAACACTGTAAGAAGAAGAAAACCCTGGATGAACAGCCCTGTATCACCTGTATGTAGTGCACCAGAAGAGCTCGGAAGTATCCACTGCCTGCAAACAGCACATTGCGATGAGCTTTGAACACACGACCCTCCACCAGGATACTGCAGTCACAGAAAAAATCCCGTTTGCGTTGTTCGTTCAGGTCAGCCACAAGTTTGGGGAGGTAACAGGGGACTTCCATATCCACCATCCTCCAGTGTCTCTGCAAACAACAAAGAAGAGTCAACTTTACACCGGGTTATGTGGCCGTAAGAGTGGGTTTTAAGCTTGAATCTTACACAGTCTTTAAAAAGAACTTGAACAACAGTGTCTCAGAGTTGTGGATGTCAAAGTAGGTCCATTGTTAGCCTCTTTAAGCTAAAACAAAACAGTATCCGACGCACACGCACTCGGACCGGTCTAAACTCGATTTTCCGCTCAAAACCTTGATTTAAATCGCATCTATTCTCAAACTACATCTACGTTAGTTTTGCTACGTGCTTAAATCTGTATTAATATTGTGAAAGTATATGTTTTAAAGGCTAAATCTCCTCTTTCATATCCACATCACACATCCAGCTCAGCTTTGTTGGCTCTAATAACGGACACTTCCGGTTTTTGTGGGCGGGTTTTCCTCGTGTTTCCGGTGCGCGGGGAGGCTCAGTGCAGTGCTGCCCTCTGCTGGCCGCTGCTACAGACAACAGACAGTGGTCACGGGGAGAATAATCAACAAATGTGAGAAATTTGAGGTCCGATTTGATTAAAAACAAGACCACACGTGTAGATTAAATGTTCTTAAGTATTTTGAGTGGGTTTACTTTATCATAAGCGACAATAAAAATATATAAATTGGCTAAACTTTCTTTTGTTTACATATTTAGTCATATGTTGTGGAACTGATGCTGCTTTTCTTTGAATTCTTGTGTCGTATTATTACATGGGGTTAGGCATTATAACTATTTTTTTCTTTACTTCAGCCTAAACCCTTTCGGTCATGATAGAGATGTTATGTAGAACCTTATACAAGTTGAATAATGTTTGATTTGAATGTAATGACTGAATAAATAAATATCTATCTAAATGATCTGTGTAATCCTCAGTCGTCCAGGTCTGATCCAGCATAAAAGCCAAAAGTAAAATCTGTCAACCGGACAAAAAAATTGTAGGAGTGAACACGTTTCGCTGCTCATCTTCAGTTCTCCAACGCCAACTTAACTCCATCATCAGACCCAAAGCAAACAAAGGAAACAAAGAGAACACAGCACCAACGCAAACAGGAAACAAAGAGAACAGTGGAGCTAGCCAGTAGGCCCATTAAGTTGTTAGCTCCTCCTTCAGACAGATATAAGGCAGTGTCCAGCAGTAATCTGACCAGAACTGAAGGAGCGGCTTGGACGAGCAGCCAAACGTCTTCACTTCTACAACTTTTGGTCCAGCTGACAGATTTAACTTTAGCTTTTACGAATTTGGTTAAACGTTAATGCAGTGTTTGTGGGCTTAAGCTACTCAGTTAGCAGATAGGTTTACTGTGTAACTTTTCTTTCACCACCTGCATATTCTGTTTCAGTTCCTCAGGATGGCCTTATCTATCTGTCTATCCTACCTTTATTCAGTTAGGCTGCAAGTGTTTTTATTGGCAAAGAAAAAAACAACAACAACCAGATATTCTTTCGATTGCCTCTCCACAGATCTGACTTGTAACTTGACCTGTAGTCTCCCCTCATTTACAGTGCGGTGGGTAAGTGAAGTACTGTATTGTGGAACATGGCAAATGATGACAGATGATGGACCCTCAGCCAGAAAAGTTACATAACGCACCTTTAAATCACCTGTTTTAGGACTGTTCCCATTGATAGATTGAGGTTATCAGGTGGATGCAGTGAAGCGGTCGCTGTATCGGTCCGTTTTGGTAAAGAAGGAGCTGAGCCCAAAGGCAAAGTTCTTGATTTACCGGACAATCTACGTTTTTACCCTCACCTGTGGTCATGAGCTCTGGGTAATGACCGAAAGGACAAGATCGCGGATACAAGCGGCTGAAATGGGTTTCCTCCGCAGGGTGTCTGGACGCTCCCTTCGAGATACGGTGAGGAGCTCGGTCACACGGAAGGAGCTCGGAGTAGAGGCGTTGCTTCTCCCCATCGAGAGGAGCAGTTGAGGTGGCTCGGGCATCTGTTCCGGATGCCTCCTGGACGCCTCCTTAAGGAATTGTTCTGGGTATGTCCCACCGGAAGAAGGCCCAAGGACAGGCTGGAGGGACTATGTCTCTCGGCTGGCCTGGGAACGCCTTGGGGTCCCACCGGAGGAGCTGGAGGACGTGTCTGGGGTGGTGGAAGTCTGGGAGTCCCTGCTTAGACTGCTGCCCCTGCGACCCGGCTCCGGATAAGCGGAAGAAAATGGATGGATGGGACTGTTGATCCAAAAAAACACATCACATAAACATGATTCAGTAATAAATTCTGTCTTCTGGTTGTTGTTAAACAGAGGAAGGAGCCCGAACCTCAGTCTACGCTCAACACGGTCATGAGGTTTGGGACTAAAGAAATCTCAAATCCACGTGATACAAAGACGTTTGGGTGGTGGTTGCTCCAGTGCCAACCCTGCCAAAAGTGCGTCTTTGAGTGTCCAAAAACTATAAATCAGATGCATTATTATTGCTATTAAAACTAATGATTCTCTTTTGCAGTATTTCCTACATTCTTGCGTTGCGTTTGCTCCCATTTTCATATATTAATTAAAAGCATGTGCGAGGTCCCGTTATGACTAATGATGCCAATGATGAAAATAATAATGCGATGGGGAAAGAATATTGGCTTCTTTTCATTCCATCTCCACCAGGCTTCAACCACAGGCGGCTCGCTCTGCCCACAAGCTCCGCTCATGAGCCCTTGTTTATTTGGGTTTGATTTTTGAAGTGAAAATAGTTCTCTTTTTATTTTCAGACATGGCATGAGTAAACAAGCCGTTTCTTTAGATTCTGCGCCGCGCCCTCGCAGCGCTCGCCGCCGGAGCATCTTATTTGTGTCAGATATTTTCCCATGGCACAAGAGCAGAATACAAAGACTTGGTGGTGGCCAGAAGAAACCACTCGGTAGGCGTACGTGGGTCTGTGCGCCGGCTCTCTTTTGAAAATGACATTTACAACACCCCATAAAAGAGTATTCACGCATGCAGGCACTAATTATAAAACCATATAAAAGAGGCGTGTTTTTTTAACCGGACCTGACACGAGAACAAACGACTGACCTGCGTTTTGTTCACGGCTAAACGACCTCTGCGCTTTTTTTCGATGTAAAAAAAACCTCCAGCGTAAAACAAAGTCGAATTTAACGTATTATTTTTATTCGCCCCGTTATAGGCAAATACTTCCTCTGCATTTGACCCACAGACTTTGCACAGTCGTCCCTCGCTATATCGCACATATTACATAAACGTTGGATCGCGGTGTGACTCTGAAGTGCTGTACGTTTGCAATTTGTTTTCTCCCCGACAAAACCCACAACGTCGATGAAACGTTCTGCACCGACAAAGGCGCCGACGGAGGTTTGAACTTTGAGAGAGTTTAAACGAGAGAGAAATGTGAGGAAATGTTCACGCCTGTGTGAGAAAAGTGTATAAAGTGTGTGGTGAGGGGTTTTACAGACAAAAAACGTATACAATAGTGTAAAAATAAAGCTGATACTTCGCGGATTTCGCCAATTGCGGGTTATTTTTAGAACGTAACCCGAAGGACTTCTGTAGAAATAGGACACAGATAATGTCTAAGGCCTCCATTTCTGTTCTAAGATGGATTGTCTTTCGTAAAAACTGCCTCTTTAACTAATAATAATAATAATAATAATAATAATTTTTTCTCTGGCTAAGATCTGTACCTCACTGTCTTCAAAGGAGCGGTTATTGGCTTTAAGATGGAGATGGACCGCAGATTGTGGTCCCGAGCTGCTCTTGTGACGGTCTTACTTTGCGGATTTCGCCTATTGCGGGCTATTTTTAGAACGTAACCCCCGCGATAAACAAGGGACCACTGTAAATAAATGGACATAGCTAACACATTAGCCGCCACGTTGTAAATAGGAAGTGATCATGGGCACGCTTCTGGCTCCAATTCACTTTACATTGAAAAATTGTTGCCCCTTTTTGGTCTTAAATGTTCGTATTAACCCGCTCTACATGATCCTGGTGTTTTTATTTAACTATTTTGTCTGTAAATCAACTTATGAACATTAATAACAGACAAGTCAGGCGCCTTCTTTCCCACGACGTCACTCCCGCTAGCGTTAGCAACAGGTTTGATTCACAGCGTTGCTAATCGCCCGCTCCCTGCTAAACCAGCCTGTGCGGGCGGGAAGGGGCGTTACCTTAAAAACATCCTTGCTCTGGATTGGCTCTTTGGTTGCTATGATACTCGCAGTCGGAATTCCTAATGTGGAACTCGTCTCCAGGTTAGCCGCTATAACTGCTAGCCTTGACGTCTCGCTCGCTCAGTCCACTCCTTCACTCATCCTGCCTGAATCGAGCTAATCTAAGTCAGACTCGGGACTATCCGGACGATTTTGCACGTTTTAGGTTTATGACGTGACCCTAGCGCCCAGAGGAAACAGCCCAGACGCAGGGAGAACACGCAAACTCCACCCAAAATAGCTCCATCCGTCGGTAAGTCAAAACCCGCGAGTCTGCGTCCTCATGAGCTCCAGCCACGCCGCTACCTCAGCAGTCGAGGGTAAGTACTGCGTTTAAGTGCTGCGTCCCGAGCGGCATCTGAGGCGGGACTAATGAAAAAGTCGAGTGTTTTTATAAGTGAAACAATACGGCTTTGTTTTGATCACTTGTTGACGTGCAGTGAGTCCAGGACACTCCCTCTGTTTTGTTTTGTCAGAACCAAACGAACATGTCTCAGTGCGACGGGCGCGTTCACAATAAACCTCTAAAAGCTCTTATGTTACGCAACACTGACTCCTGTGAGATTTAAGTCAGGTTATAATGTCTTTACCTCCTCAAAAAACACACCTGGAGTCGTGTTTTTGTTTCATTCACGCACGTTTGAGTCACACTTTAGTATTAGTCTGTATCAAAACGCTCTGTTCCACCTTGTGATGTCATCAAGTGGTGGTTTTCAAGTTAACAGCTCCTTTTATCTTTAGTTCAGTAGAAGATTAGGAATGAGAGAGATGAAATGAACGTGAGAAAAGAGAAAGAAAGAGAGAGGAAAGAAAGAGTGATGAGACAGAAAGGGAGAGAGAGGGGGGGGGTGTTGGAGAGAGAGAAAGAGAGAGGGAGCAAAAGAGAGAGTGGGAAAGAGAGAAAGAGGGAGAGAAAGATAGAGAAAGAGTGAGAGAAAAGGGAGAGGAAAGAAAGAGTGATGAGAGAAAGAGAAGGGTGGGGGAAAGAGAGAGAAAGAGGGAGAGAAAGAGAGAGGAAAGAAAGAGTGATGAGACAGAAAGGGGGAGAGAGGGGGGGAGTGTTGGAGAGAGAGAAAGAGAGAGGGAGCGAAAGAGAGAGTGGGAAAGAGAAAGAGGGAGAGAAAGATAGAGAAAGAGTGAGCGAAAGAGAGGAAAGAAAGAGTGATGAGAGAAAGAGAAGGGTGGGGGGAAAAGAGAGAGAAAGAGGGAGAGAAAGAGAGAGGAAATAAAGAGTGATGAGAGAGAAAGGGAGAGGGAGAGAGAGGGGGAGAGAGAGATGGGGAAGAGAGTGTGGGAGAGAGAGAGAGGGAGAAAAAGAGAGAGAGGGGGAGGGAGAGAGAGAGAAAGAAAGAAAGAAAGAGAGAGGGAGAAGGAGAGAGAAAGTGTAGAAGATAAAGGAAGAGGGAAAAAAGGAAGAGAGCAAGAGAGTGGGAGAGAGAGAAAGAAAGATAGAGAGGGAGTGAAAGAGAGTGGGAAAGAGGGAGTGATGAGAGAGAAAGAGAAGGAAAGATAGAGAAAGAGGGAGGGAGAAAAAGAGAGAGGAAGAAAGAAAGAGAGAGAGGGAGAGAGAGAAAATGTGGAAGATAAAGAAAGAGGGAAAAAGAGAGCGAGAAAGAGGGAGTGAGGGAGAGGGAAAGAAAGATAGGGAGAGAAGGAGAGTGTGAGCGACAGAAAGAGATGGAGAGAGAAAAAGAGAGAGGGAGAAAAGTAGAGAAAGAGAGAGGGAGAAAAACTGAGAAGGAGAAAGAGAGGGAAAGATTGAGAGAGAGGAAGAGAAAGAGAGAGGGAAAGATATAGAGAGGTATAGAAAGAGAGGGAGAAAGAGAGTGGGGATTAATAGAGAGCGAGAGAGTAAGAGAGAAAGGGAAGGAGAGAGAGAGGGATGGATGGGGACAGGGAGGGAGAAAGAGGAAAGGAGGGATAATGAGAGAAGGGGATAGCGTGATAGAGGAAGAGAAAAAGGGGTGATTAAAAAGAAAGAAAGGGAAGAAAGCTAATAAAAAGAAGAGAAAAAGAGGGGAGGACAGAAAGAGACTACTCAGGGCTGAAATGATCCAAAAGATTCTAGTGAAGGTGTGTGGAGTTTAAAAACACAGTGGAGCACTTCCTGTATCACCACATGATGACATCACAAGGTGGAACAGACTGTTTTCAGTTTGAGAGAAGAAAAACCTGTCTGCGTGTTTAACATGTGAGAATGAAACAAAAAACACAACTCCAGGTCTGTTTGTGAAGAGGAAACATTAGAACAGATCAGAAAATAGCGTAACACGGGCAGTTTAAACACCAAATTAAATAACGATTCATAATTTACGATGTGCGTTGTCTGTGATTACCCCGGCCCTCAGAGTGAATAAAAGTCTGATATGTGGACTCGGTTGAGACTTGCTTATTGTGAGCGGTGTGAGGATGGCACTCAGATCTCTGGGTGCCTTTTGCGGATTTTGCCTCGGCACATAACAGCCACTTAGCCCGGCATTTTCCCAGGCGGAGACAACGCTCCACGGTGGCAGGGCCGGCCACAGAGAGGGACTGATTAAAGACTGTGAGGGACAATGGAGGTCGGGGACAGCAGTGGCATTTTTCCATCCCTGCCGCTGTCTCCTGGGGGGGACCAAGTATGTGGCGTGAAACGTTTGAATTATACCAGAATCTGTGGAATTCAGACGGAGGCACCGCGGAGAGGACCCTCGACCGGGGATCAAAGAGCTGAGAGGCAGTGTGTGGACGCTGTGGTGGAGCCCGGCACCGAGCAGAGCCTTAAAGAGTGTGTGTGTGTGTGGGGGGGGGGGTGCATGTGTGTGTGCAAGACTGTAAAAAAGATCTATGTACGTTTAAATGTGAATCATGTTCTCTTTTGAGGTGTGTGTTTGTGTGCATGTATGTGGGTTGTGTGTGTACGTGTGTGTGCATATGTGTGTGTGTGTATATATGTGTGCATGAGTGTGCGTTGTGTGTATATATACGTGTGCATGTGTGTGTATGTGTGTGCATGTGTATGTGTGTGCATGTGTGAGCATTTGTATGTGTGCATGTGTATGTGCGTGTATGTGTGTGTGTGTGCATAGGGGTGAGTGTGCCTGTGTGTGTGTGCATATGTGTGTGAGTGTGCCTGTGTGTGCCTGTGTGTGAGTGTGCCTGTGTGTGTGCATATGTGTGTGAGTGTGCCTGTGTGTGTGCCTGTGTGTGAGTGTGCCTGTGTGTGTGCATATGTGTGTGTATGTGCATATATGTGTGAGTGTGCCTATGTGTGTGCATATGTGCGTGAGTGTGTGTATGTGCATATGTGTGTGCCTGTGTGTGTGCATATGTGTGAGTGTGTGTATGTGTGTGTGTGTGCACATGTGGGGGTGTGTTTGTGAGTGTGTGTGAGACTAAAAAAGATCTATGCATGTTTGAATATGAATCATGTTTTCTTTTGAAGTTTGTGTATGTGTGTGTGTCTGTGTGTGCATGCATGTGTGTTTTTGTGAGTCGGTGTGTGTCTGTGTGTGTCTGTGTGTGTCTGTGTGTGTTTCTGTGTGTCTGTGTGTGTTTCTGTGTGTCTGTGTGTGTATGTGTGCGTGTGTATGAGACTGTAAAACAGATCTCTGCATGTTTGAATGTGAATCATGTTTTCTTTTGTGGTGTGTATGCATGTGTGTATATGTGTGTCGGGGTGTGTATGTGTGTGTGTCTGTGTGTGTTTCTGTGTGTGTATGTGTGCGTGTGTGTGAGACTGTAAAACAGATCTCTGCGTGTTTGAATGTGAATCATGTTTTCTTTTGTGGTGTGTCTTATGGGTTTTCAGAGGCTTTGGTGAATTACTAATGCTCTTTAATACATGCACAGTGGAACAGGGAAAAAATCTAAGTAATATTTTGTTCCCAATCCTTCTTTGAGACTTTCTTTTTGTCTTATTGTGGTTACTGGGACTAGAGGCAGTCCAGAAAACCAAAGGCCTTAAGCGAGCTAAGCTTAAGTCTCCAAATGCAAAGTTAGCCAGTTGTTCAATGCGGCAGAACGACGTGGCGGGGGGCGACCTCAGAGCAGCGGGGGCTCTTCTCTCGACCGAGGACCAGGCTCTGATATGACGTCTTTAGTTTGAGTTTAACCCTTAAAGGTTAAACTCAAACAAAATGGACTCTTGTGCTGTTACCTCCTCAAAAACAGACCTGGAGTTGTGTTTTGTTTCATTCACACATTTGAGCAAGACTTTACTATAAGTTTGTTTAGATTTCTAAAGCTCAAAATGCTCTGTTCCACCTTGTGATGTCATGAAGTGGTAGTTTTCACGTTAACAGCTCCTTTTACCTTTAGTTCAGTAGATTGGCAATTCCTGGGCTGAAATCTAATCCAAATTATCAGCAGAAATATGCAAGATTTGTGTGAATGAAACAAAACTATGAAAGTACAATTGTTCCAAAAAGTTTGAACGTGTAAATGATGATTTGTACACTCGCAAATAAAAAAATAATTTTTTTTTACACTTACAAATATTGTTTTACACTTACAACTTTGTAATTTTACATGTACAAATCTGAAAATTTCGCTCTCACGAGTTTTGAGACATTCGTTGTGCAGAGTTTGTCTCAAAAAGATTGTAAGTGCAACGACTGAAGACAGCAGGGGGCGGGGCTAGAGTTGGCTGGGGTTGCTATGGCAATGGCTAAACTGGTTGATATACAGTAAAGGAGCAGCTAACCCAAATTCAGACAGTACGTCACCTTTATGATGTGCATTATTAACCTTTTAATAAGTTGTATACAGTTGTCCCTCACTATAACACAGTTCACCTCTCATGGTCCCGCTGTTCCGTGGATTTTTGTGTGTGCAGTTTTTAATGCTTTCTTTTACGTGTATGATCGTGCATTGTGTCCTGCGTCCTGATTGGCTGTTGGACTGTAGACCATTGTCCATCAGTCTCCTCCGTGCCGTGTCTCCTGTCCAGTACAGAATGTGTTCAGACAAATTTACATAAATGTTCGATCGACACTACAGCAGCGCGACGCCAGGACGAAGAGGCGCGGTCAGAGGAACTGTGAAATGCTCTTACAAAGTTGTAAGAGTAAAACGATATTTGTAAGTGTAAAAAAGAAGTGTTTTATTTGCCAGTGTACAAATCAACTTTTACGCGTTCAAACTTTTTTGGACAATTGTACCTACATAGTTTTGTTTCATTCACACACGTTTCACACATAAATCTTTCGTATTTCGCCTGATAATTTGGATAATTTCAGACCTGGAATTGCCAATCTCTACTGAACTAAAGCTAAAAGGTAGATGTTAACGTGAAAACTACCACTGCATGACATCACAAGGTTGCACAGAGCATTTTGAGCTTTGGCGATGTAGACAGACTAATAATAAAGTGTTACTCAAACATGTGTGAATGAAACAAAACACAACTCCAGGTCTGTTTGTGATGAGTTAACGTCATTATAACATAGATCAGAACAGAATAGCGTCACATGGGCCCTTTAAATTCTTTCTTGTCCTTTCTTGTATGACTTCTGACTAGACGCATTATCTATAATTACGTGATGCAGAGACGTCTACCCTTTTTCCTAAAGCTATCACATCCACAAATACATACTGCCAGCCTTTTGATTATAGTATATTTAAAGTCCCACACCACACACTTCCGGCAGAGAGGACTGTCTTTGCCGCAGTTCTGCTGCTCACATCAAAGCCTCCGACCAGACTCTATGCAGCCAGCGTGACCTCAAACTCGTTTCTGTTTCAGAGAATGACAGCATATTTGGGTGGCAACAACATGCATGTAAAGCACACACAAGTGACCCAGCGGTAAAATGTGTACGTTCAAGGGAATTTTTGTTCAAATATAAGACGAAATGCTCTTTAAAACTTGTTTGTGTGTTTTGATGTGTTTTATACATCCTGCATTTATATCATTTTATGAGCAAACGTCTCCAAAAATATGTTCAGTATTTCATTTTATTAAATATTGTGCTTTGGTTTGTCCTCCACTGGGTGCTCCTGTTTCGACATCACCCTAAAAGCTGATGTGTCGACTTTGACAGCCACAACAAATCGATAACATCTGCAGCTTTTTGTCATCTAAAGACACAGCAAAAATCAAAGGTGTATGGTCAAATCCAGACTTACAGAGAATTATCCATGTGTAGGTTTGGCGACTGTCACAGCCTCTCACTGTAAGACACTGCAGTACATCCACAACACTGCTGCTCGGGTCAGGACTAGAACCAGGAAGTACTTCACACATGTGTCCTGTGGCTCAGGTCTCTGGCTCCTGTGGCTCAGAGACTTTAAAGCAGCTCAGTGTGAACAAGTCTCTCCATGGACCAGCACCAAAGAACATCTCCCACATGAGCCACAAGAACCATCTACACTCTGAGCACTAAACCAGGACTAAACCAGGACTAAACCAGGACTAAACCAGGACTGAACCAGGACTAAACCAGGACTAAACCAGGACTGAACCAGGACTGAACCAGGACTAAACCAGGACTGAACCGGGACTGAACCAGGACTAAACCAAGACTAGACCAGGACTGAACCAGGACTAGACCAGGACTAAACCAGAACTAAACCAGGACTAAACCAGGACTAAACCAGGACTAAACCAGGACTAAACCAGGACTAAACCAGGACTAAACCAGGGCTAAACCAGGGCTAAACATGTGGAATCAGCGTTTCATTTTTCTGGAACATTCTTCCTGAAGATGTGACTCAGACCTCGACTTTGACGATGTTTAAATCCAGACTCAAACTGTTCTGTTTATCTGTGAATGTGACTGAAAGGGGTTTATTCTGCATTTTCTCTTTTAATGTTACTTTTATGATGATTATTCATGTTTTGATTTGTTGTATTGTGATTTAAATGTCTTTCTTATTCTGTAAAGCACTTTGAATAACTTTGTGTAATAATTGTGCTGTTCAAATAAACTTACTTTGCCTTGACTAAACTTCCAGGTGCTTTTTCCCAAATCTTTGTGCTTAAGATTTGCAGAATGGCCTCAGATCACTGCATTACATTTAGACACTGCACCAGGTTGAAGTACGAGTCAAATAAGTACAAAAAAGTACATTTGACCTTAAATTACCTCAACCCAAAATATCTGGAGAACAACTTCTGACAACATCCACTAGGGGCGATATGCAGAAACACAGCCCGAGGAAATATCTACCATTTCACAGCACTTTGTATTGTCTGAGTGCTGCTGATGTAGATCTTATGTACACACCATCCTTTATTTCTGTCAAAGCTCTTGTCTTGGTCGTAAAGTACTGTACTTAAGTAAATATGTAAGTATCTGCACTTTACTTAAGTACATTTTACACACTTTTTACCTTTACTTCACTACATTTGAGAGCAGTATCTGTACTTTCTACTCAACTACATGTTTGAACAGGACTGAAAAGTAAAAGTATTTTTTATTATTGTCTGAGACCTGCTGAAAAGTCTGAACGTTTATTTTTAACGTTAACATTTAGGGTTAAAGGGTTAACTATCTATCGATTTAATTGTTTTTATTGAACAAAATTAAACACAAATCTGTATCAAAATCACTACATTTGAAGCTTTGTAAGACCTCAAAACCTGCAAGAAATACTTATACTTTTTACTCTTTACGTACATTTTTAAACTTCCTTACATACTTTAACACTTTTACTTTATTTTTTCATGTGATACTTTAACTTTTGAGTATTTTTCTGCTTCACTATACAGTGTTTTTACTCAGTTAGCGGAGTAACGGAGTAGTTTTTCCTTCTTCGTTGCCAGAAACATAAAAAGTCTCCTTGTTGTGTAAGCTTGTCCTGCTACATCACATATTTCCTGTTGCATGTTTCATCCTCGTCCATCATCCTCTCTTGTCTTTTCTGACACACTCACCATAATCCTCTTCTGCGAATGCTAAAAATGACCCTGAGCTTCGGCGGCGGCAGGTTTTTATGTGGGTTTTAGGGGCTTACGGCTGCTCTCGGGGGCTGCCTTCGGAGCGAGGTGTTGCCTGGATGTTCGGATGATAAGGCCTAATCTGAGGTGTAAACTTATAAGAGGGATTTGTGCGGTGAGAGCCTGTCAGGAGCAGACTGCAGGCAGGATGCACCCACGGTCTGAGGGCTTTGTGAGTGTGCTCTGGGATCCTCTGAGGCCACAGACAGATTGGACCGTGTCATGCACAAGTTTAAACGGGTCATTAAAGGTCCGATATTACGCCAAATTGACTCTTGTGAACTTTAAGTCATGTTATAACGCTGTTACCGCCTCAAAAACACACCTGGAGTCATGTTTTGTTTCATTCACACATTTTTGAGTAACTCTTTATTATTAGTCTGTTACATCTCCAAAGCTCAAAATGCTCCGTTCCACCTTGTGATGTCATGAAGTGGTAGTTTTCAAGTTAACAGCTCCTTTTACCTTTAGTTCAGTAGTAGATTGTCAATTCCACCGCTGAAATCATCCAAATGATTCTAGCGAAGGTGTATGGAGTTTAAAAACACAATAAAGCACTTCCTGTATCACCACATGACATAATGTTCTTAAAAGGTCCATTATTACACTATTTTCTGATCTGTTCTAATGTTTCCTCATCACACACAGACCTGGAGTTGTGTTTTGTTTCATTCACACAAACCCTGCAGATTTAGGCTGAGTTCGTCTCTCAAACAGAGAAGTGAAGTTAGTGCATTAAACCTGCAGGAGCTCAGAGTAGAGCCACTGCTCCTCTACATCGAGAGGGCTCAGTTGCTGGAGACTGACTTTGAAAGTATAAGATCAGTATGAAATTACCACCAGTACATTTAGACATTACATTCTCTTAGTAAATGTAATGTAGTTTGAACATGTTTTTTTTTTTAAATGTATTTATTAAACATGTAGATGATGACGAGCCATCCATCTGCTTTCACTTTCACTTTCATCTGGGGCTGTTTTGCAGGGGCAGCAGTCTAAGCAAGGACTCCTAGACTTCCTTCACCCCAGACAGTTCCCCCAGCTCCTCTGGTGGGACCAAGAAAAGTAAAAAAATTGCTTTCAGGACTAAACCAGGATTAAACATGGGGAATCAGTGTTTCAGTTTTGAGCAGCTAAAACCTGAAACATTCTTCCTGAAGATGTGAGACAGACCTTGACTTTGACAATGTTTAAATCCAGACTCCAAATGGTTCTGTTTATCTGTGCATATGACTGAAAGGGTTTTATTCTGCCTCTTCTCATTTAATGTTCATTTTATGATGATTATTTATGTTTTGATTGTGATTTAAATGTTTTTTTATTCTGCAAAGCACTTTGAATGACTGTGTACCCATGATGCTACACAAATAAACTTGCTTTGCCTTCTTATTTTGTGCATAATCTTGTAGAACCCTTTTGGCCACGAGCCTATAGACTACCAGGATCTGGCATGGCTCTCCCACACATACAGTTAAAGGACATTTGAGGCTTTAGACCCAACTATTTTTAGAAACATACATAAAAGCAGTGGAACTGAAGCGTCTCCTCACTATAAAAATTAGTCCCTCCCATAAAGTTTGAATGATGGCCAGCTTCGGAGTCAGCGCGCACACGGTAAAGTGGTTAAGTGGCTAATATTAGCATTGTCAGAAGGCCACCGGTCTCACGCTGCACGGCTGAGAGGGGAGCGCACACGATCAGTTTAAAGTTGTTTCATTTTGTGACTTTCTCTTTCTTCTCCATCTCTCCCTGGGTCTCATAAAAGATTGGCTTGTGATGTGGCGGAGGAACACAGTCAGAATGAAGTGATTATGGATACGGGCCTTTGAGTCATGGCACCAAATGACATTCTTTAAAGCTCTTAAATATAGCAACCATTGGCTTTTGCAGGTTCGCTGTTTGGCTCGGGGGCATCTTCGGCCTCTTCACGCTCGAATCACAACCAGATTCTCGTATAGCTTCTTTAATCTTGTCAAGGAAAATTGGCTCAGCGTGGGAACGAGGAGACTTCTTCAGGGATGCGTTTTGTTGTTTTTGGGAGATGTGCGCACATTGTTTTATTTATTTTTCTGCGTTCATGCAGTAAGAGAGAAGTGCCAGCTTGTGCCAAAACCTCACGGAGATAAAGAGGAGTTGAGAGAGAGGAAAGATACGTGCTGTCGGACGAAGGGCGCTTTACAAATGACAATCTCCAGGGGGAATACTTGGAGGGCTCGATCTGATCCGTGGTGAGGGGGGGCGGTACTGGGGGATAGATGAGGGGGAAACATTCTCCGCTGCCCACATTAAAGACATAAAAAAGAAAACAAACAGAAAAACATGTCTGACATAAAGAGGCTGGTTTCCGCGGCGACAGCACAATGGCTGCCTGTGGCTCTCGAGGCCCTCGCCGTCCCGTCTGGGGCCCGGCACCAGCGAAAGTCACCGCAGTGGTCCCAGCCGTCAGCCTGTATGTATGTGGGAACAGCCATGAAAGAGCAACTACTCCACAGCCACAAAAGACCCTTCTGCTGCTGCCCTCGCCCCCGGCCGTTCGCCCCCGGCTCAGTGTTTGACTTCACACAGGGCAGCGGATGGACAGGGAGGTGACTGGCAACCCGGGGGATCGAAATGTTGTCGTCGGTCATGTGCACTGAGCGCTCAAGACAGGCCTTTACAAACTTGCTCCGTCACTTTAAATCAGACCTATTGAGCTTGTGTCACTCTGTAGTTATAATCTACGACACCCGTGGATCGTTATGTTATAGTTTACACATTTTAAATCGCAATATTCATCTAGAACGACTTAATAAAAGACACAAATCCGCTAAGTTTCGCTTTAGAAAACCGCGGCGCCCAATGGGAGCTGACGTCGCCGTCAACATCATCACAACAAAGCGGCGTGCAGCTGTTAGCCGCTTCTATCGATAGCTGCACATCACAGTAGCAAGCAGCGGATTTGGATTGGAGAACAAAGTGCGTACGTCACAGTGGGCGTGTACCGGTGGAGGTGAAAACGAGGAATAATTGGCAATACGGCGTCTTGAAAACTTGCACGAATCAATCTAAATACAACTTTAAGAGGGGAAATGAGAAGGAAACATCTATAACACATGTCAAACTCAAGGCCCATGGGCCAAATGTGTCCCGCCATGTCATTTCATATGGCCCACAACAAGGTAAATTAAAATGTCAGATTATCAGGAGATGGAAGTTATACAGCCATATTTTTTTACATCTATGGAAATACATGTGCAATATTTGTAAACTGAATAAGTAATAATACAGAAAGTTTATGAAGAAGTTAAAAAAGAAGACATTTATTTTTGATTACATCTGGCCATTTTGTAGAACAGGTCTGATTTAAAGTTTATC
Organism: Periophthalmus magnuspinnatus; assembly: GCF_009829125.3. NCBI lineage: Eukaryota > Metazoa > Chordata > Actinopteri > Gobiiformes > Gobiidae > Periophthalmus > Periophthalmus magnuspinnatus. Next base: position 4,049,415 of record NC_047136.2, on the reverse strand, counting down.
TTAAAACCACCTTGCACATCCCTGGTTAACACTCTGCTGCCCTGTGTGTATAGGGGTGTGCTCAAATATTGAAATACTGAAATATCGTGATACTTAATGTACCTGTAGATATAGTTTTGATATTTCGAGATGCAGTATTTGGAACCATATCAATCTGTGATGGACCCTGTGATTTCCAATCCAAGTGTATGAAGCAGCAGTCGGTCTTTTGGGCAGATGATGACCAGGATGTGGGCCCCCTGCTGGCTGCTGGTTGCAACAACTCCTGACTAGGCCTGTCACAATTATTACCATATCATCTTATCGTTTAATATTTGAAAGCTGGAGAGATATAGTTTGGGGCTAAGTTTTTATCACCTGTAGAGTTTATTTGCAATAATGGGGAGATTTTTGCCATTTTTCTAATAAAATTTGAGCCGTAGACATTTAATAAAGCACGTCTATGGTTAATTATTGCTAAATTCTGCTATTCATGTTTTGCAGCTCAGGTCTTTTAACGATACTTTCTACTTAAAACTTGGTTCACTGAGATTCTCTTGTAGTTTCAGTATCATCATTTAGCGCGATATTTCTCTGTGGCGATATACACGGCCCACTCGTGACTCTTCTACTCTACCTTTTTAACTTTTTTTTACAGAACAGAAACGCACTCTTTCATTTTGTCTGTGTAATTTTGGACTTTAGATTCATTACATCAGAAGGAAAGTCGATGATCAGTCATGAAAGACACTTCTGAAATCTGTTGTTTGGGAGCGTTGATTCAAATTGTCAAAGTATTTTTCCTTCAGTACAAACTAAACGCTTAATAATTGGTAAATGGTAAGCGGTCACATTTTTATAAAGCGCTTTTCCACTTTCTAGACACCTAAAATGTCAGTGTACACATTCATACACCGGTGTACACAAACAATGGGATGAGGTAGATTAAGTGTCTCGCCCAAGGACACAACCACAGTATTCATCTGTGAGAACGGGTTTCGATCCTCCAACCTTCGGATCAGTGGACGAAAACACCACTCTACCAACTCAGCTACGGTCAAAATATCAGATTTCAGAGCGATACTGTCCCTTATTGCAGTTTTGCACGGTTTATGTAACAGTCCGAGTGAGTCCTTACTATTTCACTTAGACCTGCAGCGTTTGACGTGGCCAGTCTGTGATAAGATGTACACACCGTGTCCAGTCCAGCGGTCAGCAGTTTATTAGCACCTCATTCAGCTCGCCATAACAGCACAAAGATGCTCTGGGACAGTCGCTGGCACTGTCCCTGGCACTGTCCCTGGCACTGTCCCTGGCACTGTCCCTGGCACTGTCCCTGGCACTGTCCCTGGCACTGTCCCGGCTCCTTGGAATGTGTCGTAGATCTGTGTCAACTGTACATGTCCCATCAACAACTGCCCCCTTAGTCTGGACGACACTGGACCGGGCATTCCACTCTGCTGCCAATTCCCATGCCAATCCAAAAGTCGGGCATCCACTGAGTACAACAGTTGGAATTTGGATTGTTTTCTGCTGTAGAAATCTATCCCTAATCGATTTTTGATTAAATATTTTTCTTACAACGGTTAATATTTGGACCTAAAATTGCACAACATCAACTTTTTTTAAACTTTTTGTGGGATGAAGTCATTGTTTTGCAAGTCTTGAGTTATTGGCAGATAAAATGAGACAAGTCCCCAGTCCTGGTTTGAATTCTAAACATGCTCAAGTCTTTGACATTCGCTGTAATCATCCTCACCAAACTGAAAAACTGCCTTAAAGGGCTCGTGTTATGCTATGCTCTCATGTATGTTAGAATGTTTCCTCAGCACAAACAAGCCCGGAGTTGTGTTTTGTTTCATTCACACGTTTAACACACAAAGCCTGCATATTTAGGCTGAGTTTTTCTCACTAACAGAAAACACTCTGTTCCACTTTGTGATGTCACGTGGTAATACAGGAAGTGCTGTTTTAAAACACTATACACCTTCACTAGAATAATTTAGATGATTTCAGTCCTGGATTTGCCCATATCTTCTGAACTAAAGGTAAAAAGTAGTAGAGTAAAAGTAAGTAAAACGTAGCTGTTATCTTGAAAACTACCACGTCGTGACATCACAAGGTGGAACCGAGCATTTTGAACTTTGGAGATATAGACAGACTAATAATAAAAGATTACTCAAACATGTGCGAATGAAACAAAACACAACTCCAGGTCTGTTTTTGAAGAGATTACAGCGTTATAACATGACTTAAAGCTCCCAAGAGTCATTGTTGCGTAATATAGAAAAAGACCAACATGGATGCAAACTTAAAAGTATGCGTAACTTGCCTTTTACTAACTTTCTATTGTGCAGCATTTCCTTGTCTAGTAATAACTGTGAGAGGGATTGCAAATGACCCTGTGGCTGTAGAAGTTGTAGTAGGATCTATTTCATATTTGTACTGGTCCTGTCAAGTAAATAAATAAATACGTTTCAGTCATTGGCTCTTTGATTGCGCAGAGTCCCAGATCTTAGTTCACTTCATCAAGCCTGTCTGAAGTCCACTTTGTTTTTAGAGTACTTTTACAGTTCAGTTTTTTTTTTTACATCAAACTAAGAATCAGAAGAAAACATGTTGAACGAAGGAATTTGATTGTGGATGTTTCCTTCTCATTTACTTTCTGGGAGTTGTTTTAGGAGTTTGAGTAATGTTTAATTGCTTATTTTCAAGACGCCATTTTGCAGATCAACCTCCATTTTCACCTCCACTGGTACACGCCCACTGTGACGTACACGCCCACTGTGACGTACACGCCCACTGAGACGTACGCACTCTGTTCTCTAGTTTTATTTTCGTAATCGGAGATACTCGTAGGATTCAATCGATTAGCCATTTAAGTACAAATGAAAAAAAAAAAATCTGCTAGTCGTTATTTAGAGTGATTTGCAGCTATCCATAGGGGGCGCCAACAGCTACACGCCACTTTGTTTTAATGACGTTTACGGTGACGTCAGCTCCCATCGGGCGCCACAGTTTTTTTTAACGCAGAAGTGAGCGGATTTGTTTCTTTTATTAAGTCGTTTTAGATGAATATTGTAATTTAAAACGTGCAAATTATAACATTAACGATCCACGTGTGTCGTAGATTATAACCTTAGAGCCGACACAAGCGCTGTATGTCTTCTTTAAGCAACAACAACTAGCACAGCCGCTTTTCGTTCATCATCTGTCACATCCAAATAACCAAACGAGACGGAATCTGCTTTAAATTCACTTGACGCTCGCATTTGGGCGTTCATACGTTTGTCATCACTCTGTAAGCACACGTGGGATTGCTGGTGCTGAAGATATACACTGCGGTCGGATCCAACAACGTGATCAGCGCAGAGGGCAGAAGAAAGTCCCAAATCCCAAAATGTGCCACAAAGCCAGTTCCGTCTGACAGATTTCCAAACAATGGCAACAGTCATGCATCAGGAACAATAATGGGAGCTGAGTGTCGGCCTTATAAACTGCGGCTATGGGCTGTCCGAGTCTCATGTGGAGATCTGCTGTATGCGCGTTCCGGCGTTCACACGTTCCTATTGGACTGGAGTGCGTGCGTGTACAAATTGTAAAAGTATGAGCTTGTTAATTTCAATAAGGGACACGGCCTTGTTGTGGTTTTGGGCAGATGGGCGGGGGAATACTTGAAGTGGCCAAGCAAGATCGCCAGAAATCTCTCCTCGAATTCCAGCCTGCGCCGTCAGCCGTCATGGGACCGCTCCCTCACACTCTGTCTCCTGTCAAACAACCACCACATCATTCTGTTATTTGTTCAATGATGTTTTTTTCAGTTTTTTTTTTTATATAAAGCCTACAAAGATGTTTCAAAACTTGTAAAAATCCATAACTATAGTGCAGTTCCCAATGCTTTTTGGGTGTTGTCTTACACGCCCGACCCGTGTTTCTTTTGTAATTATAAATCAAGTACTATATTTTGGTGTTTTAATAATATCGATGTCCATAGTTGTAAAATGTACTACAAAGAACATTTTATATTCAAATACTGTTCAGTTCTATCTTTATTTTAAGTATTCTAATTCTATATTTAAAAAAAAGAAAATATATAGACTCTCAGTGACAACATGTTTTTCATTTTTGTGTTTATTTATTCTTTTTTTTTAAAGGATTCTTATCATTGTGTCAATTACTATGAATTCACACCAGCAAAACATTATCAGAAATAGACAAATTATATAGATTTACATGCATTCCAATAAATAAATACTGGATGGTGCAGAATAACCGACTTTATACATGTTCCTTTGTTTTCTAATAGGCTCTACGCACAAGTAAAGCGCCCGGTATCCTCACTGTTAGCGTCACTACTTCCAGTTCGACGTTATCTCTATGAGGTTTTTGCGGAGTCATCCTAAAATGAATAAATATTTTAAGATGAGGCAGTGGACAGTGACAGTATGTGGATGTCACTGTCAACATGTTAAACACCACACAAATGAAATGAATACTGAACCAAAAGACACAAGAGAGCTGTTTGTGTCTCAATGCTAACGTTAATGCTAATTTTGAGGCATAAAGGAGTTCAACAGTGATGGAAATTTCCATTCATTTTTGTCATAGACTTTTCAAAAAAATTCTAGTATTAAGAGTTTAAAGGCATCACAGTGGCTAACCAGCTACGTGCTAACCAGCTACGTGCTAACTAATATCCATAACACAACTGTTTTAAGTCCAAAAAACACATTTAAAACACAAGATTCAGCGAAATGTTTTAATATCTCAGCGGTTTATAACGTTTCAGAGGCAAATTTAAAATAAAATAATAGATCTTGTGGTCATTAGTCACCACGTAGCTGATTATCCACAAGCAAACTTATAGACTTTTAATATACATTTTTTTCATGAAGTCTATGCGAAAAATGAGTGGGAAATTTTGTTTCCAGAACAAGGGAGGGCGGTGACTGTTGAGCTTCATAAATATTAAAACAACACCACAAACTGACATATTCTACATATAAAAATACTTGGTTAGTCTCCATTTTAATTTGAATTGTTTATTTTATGCTTTCAGATTTTATTAAACGTGACTGTTAGCTTAGAAACTATGGATTTATTAAAAGTTAGACACTGTGCGCTAGCTAGCATGCCACTGCACACAGAGCCTATTCTTTCCCCGTTTCTTAAGCTCAAATGAGATCCAGATTGAATTAGTGATTGATTGATATTGAAAGGATCTATTTTTCGGGGGGAAGGATCTTAAGATTTCAGGACAGCAGGGTGGGAACTGTTGAAAAAAGAACACTTCTCTATTCAATTCATCTTGACTTATGCTCGCCGCACTTTAAGGCCCCACAGAGCTGCTCACATTGATTAAGGACGCTCACGCACACACATGGCTTTTGATGTCACATGATAAAATCCAGGCCGGACCAAAATGGGGCGCAGAAGCAGAGGGAAAGATAATTGAAATGTTATTTTGTCATATGATCGCGCAGTCACAACGGCAACAAGACGCCATTTTGTCATAAGACCCGACCAACAGACCACAGTATCAGAAGGAGCTAAGTGAAGATTATCTACAACTTTATCGAAACTATTATGGATAAATGCTAAAATAACACTATAAAGTTTTAATTGCCGTGTTCAGATGCACTACGGTTTTGACTTGTGCTGTTCAAGATAAATCTATAGTTGTCTCCATAGAGATGATGTTCCACAGTATGGCATTTATTCAGTTACAGGTAGCAAAAAAAAAAAAATTAATTTGTAATTGGACAAAAAGTTACAGGAGTGAAGACGTTTGGCTGCTCATCCGTCAGATTACTGCTGGACACTGCTTTATGTCTGTCTAAAGAGAGGAGCTAGCTACACTGACGCTAACACATCTGTTTTGTTTACAGTTTCTCTTTGTTGGCTTGGTCTAATGAGACATATTTAGCGCTGAGTCATATTTAGCATAATCATTCAGGCCCCTAATGGCTGCTCTCGCGTCTATTAGCATACTGGTTGTTAGCATACTGGCTAACACTGTTGTTTTCCTGATTTTTTCTTTGTTTTTCCTGGTTTAAATTCAATCACAGGCATTTTATTGCTTATCATTTCCATGGAGACAACCACCATTTCCATAGTGCACCTCTGAAACCTTCTTCAAACCGACATATCTCTGCGTTTCTTTAATGTTTCTGACTGTAGCGCTGACATGAAAGCAGCGTTCATATTTATATTTAGCCAGTTCAGAAAAATAGCAGGCCCCATGTTTTGAAAATATCTCTATGGCTGTTTTTGTGCTGCATTGTGCTGTGTTTAGTGAACACACCCATGCAGGCTGGTGTTCAGGAAGTACATACCCTCGGCCGGGCATTGTGTCGGCCGAGGGTATGTACTTGCCACTTTCAGACACACATGTGCACACAAAACCAACAACCGGCCCGCCTCTCATGTTTCCATGGCAATCTCCTCTAGCAATCTTCCCACGGTGCAGCGGAACCAGGCGCTCCAGAGAAAAAGGGTTAGGGCTCTGCAGGGACAGGCCTATCTGCTCCATGGAAGACAACACATCCAACACTCACTAGGAGGAGTCGGCTCTTGACCCGGTCCGCTCTGCTCAGCCCGTTCGCACACACGTCTGACAAAATAATCATTATGTTAAGTTTTTTATTTGTTAAACTCCCATCATCCTTTAGTTTAGAAATCGTGTTTAGATTTCTTAAAGGTCCTATATTATGCAAAATCGACTCTAAGCTGTGTTATAATGCTGTTACCTCATCAAAAACATCCCTAGAGTTGTAATCCTGCATTATTTTATTTATTTATTTATTTGATAGGGACAGCGCATATTAATGAACATCTGTAAACACAGTGTAAATATTACAGATTATAGCAAAAATACTAATTTCCATCTGTTGTCCCTAGGCAGGTACACAGACAACAAATACAACATAGACATTACAAAAATACAATAAAAGCAGCTCAAGGTGCTCACAGACCTGGTTTTCCTTCAGCCACAGTTTAAGGTGCAGTTTGAATGTGGACAGAGATGAACATTCTCTTATTGTCAGAGGACGACTATTCCAAATATGAGTCCCTTTAACAGAGAGCACGGTTTGTCCAAATTTAGTGTGTCTGTGTGGAACAACACAACCTCCTCGAGATGTGGCCCTGGTTCCCATCCCAGGCACAGTCTTTATTCATTATTATTAGTCATTATTAGTCTGTCTACATCTCCTCAGCTCAAAATGCTCCGTTCCACTGTGTGATGTCATGAAGTGGTAGTTTTCAAGTTTACAGCTACTTTTTACCTTTAGCAGAGCAGTGACTGACAATTCAAACGCTGAAATCATCCATATTAGTCTAGTGAAGGTGTAGTATGGAGATAAAAACACAGTAAAGCACTTCATGCATTACCACATTATGACATCACAAGGTGGAACAGAGTATTTTCAGTTTCAGAGAAGCCTAAATATGGAGGGTTTGTGTGTGGATGAAACAAAATAAAACTCTAGGTCTGTTTGTGACGAGGAAACATAATAACACAGATCAGAAAACAGCGTAATCCGGCCCTTTAACTATATTATATTAAATAAATATTGTTTTGTTGTGTACCCCCACCTGTGGCAGCCGGTACTGCAGCCTGTGTGAAACCTTAGTATTGTGCGGCCTGGTCACAGTTGTTATTCTCACAGATCATCTTTCCCACACTCCTAACATCACCGCTATTGTTCCACTGGCACAGAATAATTAAAGGAGCTAGAAAAGGCAGTAGAAATACCGGAGTGGTGTTTTAATTGAGGGAAGATGACTGTATATGACTGGAGTGAGAAAAGGAGAGGGAGAGAGAATAGGGAGCCGGGCACTGGGAGGAGGAGGAGGAGGAGGAGGAGGAGGAGGAGGAGAGGGGGCAGATCTGGCAACCCCGCACCAACTGCCAAAGTGCTATTTTTTCATTGGGCGACTGTCACAGAGGGAGAGAGAGAGAGAGAACAGACATCAGAGAGAGGAGAACGTGATTGGATGCCAGCGCTGGAGTCAAAAAACAAAGCATCTTGTTAGTTTTAGTAGTTGTCATGGGCCCTTGGGGGTCGATCACAGCTGACTCACAGAGGAACCAAGAGTGTGGAGAGAACATCCACACTTCTGACAAGGAAATCGGGAGCGTTTGGGGTTTGTAAAGGACGTCCCAGGAAGACCTAAGAGGACACCGTTTTTTGATACTGAAAATGAAGAGACCTCACGACTACAGCTCCCCCGACTCCGACACTGACGAGTTCATCGACGTGGGGCAAGAAGACGGCTACGGGTGAGGAAATAAACAACAGCACTAGCAAAAAGTTAAAAAATATAGAGCAAATAATATTCAGTTCAAGTTAGAAAACATTATTATAACTACAACTGTGCAGTATAAGATGTAGTTGAAATATGTTCTTGCAGAAAAAATCCAAAACGTGATTTTTTTTGACAGATTTGGAAGTTAATTTGCATATTTCACACAGATAAAAACTTCAGTGTGCAAAAGACCTATGCAAAAAAATCTGCAAAATCTATCAAAAAAAATAAAAAGTCTGTGCAAAAACTTTTAGGTATTATTGTGAATGATAATTACTGTATGTTTTTTTTTATTTTAATTTTTTTTTGCATTTAGTTATTTTTCATAATGTAGAAAAACAAAATTAAAAATAAATAAAAAAGAGAAATACCCACCTAACATAATTTAACTCCAAAACATACTTAGAATAACAAACAATAAATATAAAATTATTCAAAAAGTAAAGTTATACACACACAGCTTCATTAAAGTGCCTCGAGACCCCACTGACAGCCGCACTGGTTACATCACTGTCGAGTGGCGAGCCAGCGGCGCTAAAGCCCCAGTTTGGATAAATCAAATTTGGAACATGACATGAGAAAATCCAGCATGGCCCTTTGAAGCTGCGACCCCATCAAACACGAGAACTAAGCAAAAACACACCACAAACTGGCAACCTTCACTTCTCTGGAATCTAATAGAACGCCAAAGTGTGTGAACTACGAGGAGCGTCGCCACGGTGACCATATACGCCTGAAAAATCATCGCCTCTGGCCTGTGTAATCTTCGTCTCCGAGGCTCCTTACAGCTCCCAAAGAGGAACAGCATGTCATTTCACTCATGTCCACAAATCCAACGCTTTCCTTATGGGCACTTCTTGGATTTTGTCTGCCCGAAACGCAAACTAGATTAAAGCTATAGCCTACGTGCCATCCTTTCAGTCCTGTGTCGTATTAGTGATAATAATAACAATATGCAGAAGTATTAAAGTTGCTCTTGTGTCTGCTCGTGTTTTTTGTGCAGCGCTGTGACTGGTTCCATGTCCCCCGGTAGCGCGTCGCAGGTCCTGGCCCGAAAGAAGAGAAGAGGGGTGAGTGGACGTCTACATGGTATGCTATGGTATAAAGCGGTTTTATTGTAACCAGGCGTCCGTGCGTGTGCTAGATCATAGAGAAGAGGAGGAGAGACAGGATCAACCACAGCCTTTCCGAGCTCAGGAGATTGGTCCCGAGCGCGTTCGAGAAGCAGGTGAGGAAGACGAGTTGTTTTTAAGTTAATCGAGCAAAATGGGAAAAGTATTTGAGAGTCTATATGTCGCCGCAGGGTTCGTCGAAACTGGAGAAAGCGGAGATTCTGCAGATGACGGTGGATCACCTCAAACTGCTTCACGCCATGGGAGGAAAAGGTACAATTATTTCAGATGATTTTAGCTAATTAACTGGTTATGTTAATTATTATTGTGGTTTGTTGCTATGGGTAACATCAGCTGGATTATGAAAAACTAGATCAGAACTTGGCTTTATTTTGAAATTGGCACTAAATCAGACATAGATATTAAACAAGTGTGAGGTCAACTTTCTGCAAACTTCTTCCCTTTTTAGTTCATTTTTATGCGGTGATCACTGCTGGAATGTGACAAAGTACAAGAAGTAAAGTACAGTATGCATTTTAGGTATCTAGACTTTACATAAGTACATTTGAAATACTTTTTACTTTCACTTCACTGCATTTGAGAGCAGTATCTGTACGTTCGACTCCACTATATTTTTGAACTTCACTGAAAAGTAAAAGTATTTTTTCTTATTGTCTGAGGGTTTATTTTTAACATTGAGCAGAACAAAAATATACAAAATAAAAACAGCTGGAAAAAATGTGAATTCAGTTGTTTCTGTTGAACAAAATCCAGCACAAATCTGTAACAAAATCACTACATTTGAAGCTTTATTATATCTTAAAATCTGCGTGAAATACTTTTACTTTTTACTCTTTAAGTACATTTTTAACAGGTACTTTAATACTTTTCCTTAAGTAGTTTTTTTTTATACTTTTACTTGAGTATTTTTTTGCCCCCGTATCTGTACTTTTACTTAAGTAACAACATCGATTACTTCTTCCACCACTGGCTGTGACTAATGATGTGCAGTAAATGTGGTTAAAAGTATAAATACAAAAAAACTACTCAAGTAAAATTAAAGTATTACAGACAAGTAAAAAAAAAACTTAAGTAGAGTAAAGAGGTGAAAGTATTTCACACAGATTTGAGAATGAGCCCAAGATGTGATTGTTATAAAGAATCAGGCTGATGTTTGATTTTTATTTCTATAGTTTTGTTTGATCAAGACTTAAAACTTAGCAAGAGGTCCCAAAAGTACTTTACTTTTCACTTAAAAATAATCTAAAGATGAGCAGAGAGTACAGACCGCTGCTCTCAAATGTAGTAAAATAGTATTTGCTGTAAAAATGTACTTAGATACTTAAAAACTGTAGCCTACTTTAGCATAGTACTCTTACTTTTGTACTTTTACTTTTTATGAAGAAGAAGTCTGAATGAAATGTTTACTTCATTGTGACACTAAACTGATGTTGTGGAAGAAGTACTCAGTTTTGTTACTTAAGTAAAAGTACAGATACCGGAGTAAAAAAATACTCAAGTAAAAGTATCACATGAAAAAAAAAAAAAACCAAAAAAAAACTATTTAAGTAAAAATACCTGTTTAAAAATGTACTTAAAGAGTAAAAAGTAAAAGTATTTCATGCAGTTTTTGAGTCTTATAAAGCTTCAAATTTGGTGGTTTTGATAAACATTTGAGCTGAATTTGGCTCAACAGAACAATTGAACACATTTTTTCTGGTTGTTTTGATTTTGTATATTTTTATTTTCTCTCAAATTATGAACGTGTTAAAAAATAAACCCGCAGCCTTTTCAGCAGGTCTCAAACAATAATGAAAAATACTTTTACTTTTCAGTAGTGGAGTAGAAAGTACAGATACTGCTCTCAAATGTAGTGAAGTAAAAGTAAAAAGTATCCGCTGTAAAAATGAACTCCAGTAAAGTACAGATACCTAAAATGTTAACTTAAGTACAGTACTTCACTACTTTTACTTCCACCGCTGAGCATAGATACCGAAAACATGTAGCTTACTTTAGCATAGCACTTTTACTTTTATACTTTTACTTTCTGTGGATATTTTGACTTCATCTTGACGCTAAATTGTACAACCGTGTTCCATCTTTTACACCAGGTTACTTTGACGCCCGAGCTCTGGCCGTAGACTACAGGACCCTCGGCTTCAGGGAGTGCGTGGGGGAGGTGGTGCGGTACCTCAGCTCGCTGGAGGGGGAGTCAGCGGACCCCATCGCTGCCCGCCTCGTGTCCCACCTCTCCCACTGTGCCAGCGAGTTAGACCCCATCCTGCTCCAGCCCGCCCCAGCCTCCGCCGTGCCCTTTGCCCCCTGGCCGTGGCCCACCTTCCCTCCGCTGTCTCCTGCGCCTCCCGCTTCATCGTCACCCCCGTTTCACCGCCGGGATCTGGCTTTGTTGGGGGCGTACTCTCCACCCGTGTCTCTTCGTCTCAACCCTCCTCCTCCGCCTCCTCCTCTCGTCGCTCCGCCCGCCCTGACTACCTCCGTCCCCCGTGTGTCGTCCTCCCTCACCCCGTCCCCGCTCCACAGAGGAACACAGCCGCCCCATCACAGCGTGTCCAACGTCTCGCCGGGTCCACTGTCCCCGCCGACGTCTTCGTCCGCCTCCACCGCCTCCTCGTCGCCTCCCGCACAAGCTTCGTTTAGACCCTTCGCACCACTGGCGTCCCCCTCGGCCCAGCGTAGGGGCGTGAACGTATCAAGCAAGTCGCATCAAGCCTGGGGGACAGAGATAGGAGCGTTCTGACGGCTTTTACGTACGAAGGACTTTTAGCAGTAAATATGGACGTACAATAGGCTCTGTGCACATTAGCACCCGGCCACATCACTGTTAGCATCACTACTTCCTGTCTAATTTTATCTCTATGAGGTTTTTGCAGATTCACGCTAAAATTAATAAATATTTAAAGATCAGGCAGTGGACAGGGAGCTGCAGGTGGGTTAGAATGAATGAATACATCTGTGTTTAGAAAGAGATGTTTGTGTTTCAATGCTAACGCTAATGCTAATTTTGCGGCAAACAAAAATATTAAAACAGCAACACAAACTGAAGTATTCTACGTTTAAACACAACTGAGTAGTAAGAGTTTTTACCTAAACTAATTTGAATATTAATACGCTGTTTATTTTTTGCTTTACGATTTTAATAAAAGCGACTGTTAGCGTCGAGACACGGTGAGCTAGCTAGCGTGCTGCCGTGCACTGAGCCTATAGGTGTCGTGAATTTCAATGCTGGACTTTACACGTGGGAGTATGTCTGTAGTGCGTCGTATCAGATCGGACGAATGGAGAAAGATATGTGCACCCATAATGCAACGGTGCACGTTTTGGTTTAGCTAACGCGAGGCGAATCAGGAAGTGCCCTCAAAGCCTCACTTTTGGTTTAACTCTTTTCAGAACATCATTAATGCATGAAGCCATCTTTGTACAGACTTGAAAGCCATTTTAGAAATATCTGAAGTAGCCTATTCATGGGTTTCGGCTTCTTTATATCATTTCATATTTAGTTTAGTTAATCGCTACGACAACGACGCTAATTTCTCATCATTCTGAAACCCACGGATAAGTTCATGTGTAGAATTTTGCACCAGAGCCATATCAACGTTCCACGCTAAGACTGGCCTTCTGACTGTGAAATTGCTGTTGAAATAATTCTCATTTTATTTTGTTTTCATTACCGACGTCATAAAGTGCCTTGATCCTTGTTGACTGCGTGTTCTGAATACTCTGTACATGTAATCCCCCCCCTTTAACTTCTATCAATATAAATGGCAAAAGGAATAGCTGAGACGCTTGTGGTATTTGTTCCCCCCTCTCGTCCCCCTGTGTCTGAAGTGTCTCCATGACGGCTGGGGGGCGGGGGCTGCGGTCGTGTGGTGACAGCGGATAAACATGGTGGGAGCTGCTGATGTTTTTGGGATGCCACGGCGACGCAAACAGACCCATCGGCCTCTAATTGACCAGTCCCTGTAATCAAGTTCAGACTCATATCAGCCCTCCCTGTCTCTCCGCCATTCTTCCCTCTCCAATCTTGCGGTACACCAACGGATATCTTTCTGGCCCGTTTTGTCTCCGCCACTGTCTCCTTAACAATAGAAAGTCAGAGGGAGAAAACAAATGGAAAGATCTGAGGAGATGTGGTTTAGATGCTGATACTGCGTAGATGTTCACTAGCAGGATCAAAAGGGCAGGGTTGACGGCAGAGGACCACTGCTGACACTTAAGAAGTTGAAAATCAAGTTTAGAAGATACTCTATAGAAAAAAATGTAACAAAAAAGCTGCAAAAATAGGATGATATTCATGTACTTTTGAAGGCTAATTCTACATTCTTTACTAGCAGCCATACTTCCTTGACAAAAGATTATTTTTCCAGACTGATGTAGTTTGTTTCGACATTTTCGACTGCTCATTAGCGCCGTTCCTCAGAGTGGTCACATGATGTTGTTGCAACGTGTCGATCGGCTGATTTAAATAGGTTTCTGCGCCGTCTTCCTACTGGCAGAGGTGGACCACAGCGCCATCCGCAGTCCGACTTCTTCAGGACAGTATCCCAGGTGTGTGAGAGTAAAAAGGCCCCCCTCTTCCCGGTTTAAAGTCCCATGTGCACGTTTACGTATTTCAATTGCCTCCTTAACCCATGTGTTTGTTGTCTTCTGTCCCAGTCCATGATGGGATACTGTCCGGCAGAAGTCAGACTGCAGATGGCGCTGTCGTCCGTATGTTATAATGTTGTTTTCTCATCACAGACCTGGAGTTGTGTTTTGTTTCACACATGTTTAACACAAAAACTCTGCATATTTAGGGTGTTCATATTTAGTTCTTCTCTCAAACAGAAAACACTCTGTTCCACCTTGTGATGTCATGTTGTAATACAGGAAGTGCTCCACTGTGTTCTTAAACTCCACACTCCTTCAGTAGAATCATTTGGATCATTTAAGCTCTGGTGAAAGGAGCTGTTAACGCTATAGCGACGGATGATAGAGCGCGGTTGTGGACTTTCCATCACCGTACCTCTGCAACCAATTGTGCTTCATGTAAATACAAACGGCGTCTCAAAGCAGAGGCATGGGGCTCTTTAAATATGTTACTGTCATTGCGGTAATGTGCGTTGTCCCTTGAAGACGACCAATCAGAGCGCAGGTGCCAACAGGATTCTCCCAGTCAGTTATTCAATGCGTCAAAGGAAAAATAAGGATGGATATGTAAAATTTAGGTAGTTGTGTGAAAAAAGGCAAAAGTACATGCTGATACTTCCTTTAACATGATTTTTATACCTAAAAAAAAAAAGTCTAGCCAAGCTTTAATGGACTATAACATGCTCAGTCATTAAAGGGTTAACTTGAAAACTACCCCTTCATTACATCACAAGGTGGAACGTCGCATTTTGAGCTTTGGAGATGTTACAGACTAATAATAAGAGTTACTCAAACAAGTGTGAATGAAACAAAACACAACTCCAGGTCTGTTTTTGAGGAGGTGACAGCATTAGAACATGACTTGAGCTCACAAGAGTCAGTTTTGCGTTTTAACTTGTCTTTAACTTGTGCACAGAGCTTAAGGGATTGAATCTGGAACTCAACCTCTTTTGCTCACGTCCGAAGCCCTTTCTGCAATGCCAGTGTGACACATGACAGTTACAACAAGTTGTGTCTGAAGCGGGGTATAATTGTGCAGTGCAGGCCCAGAACAGCTCCTCTGGGATGAAAAAGCTGAAATGGACCTTGTGTGTTTATTGCTGCTGCTCCTTTGATCCACTTCAGGATGCGGCGTCTGTGGCTCGTGCTCCCCCGCTGTGCACGCGCTGCTGAGTGTGTATTGTTTGTGTGAGTGCACGAGCTCTATGGGCGAGTGTGTGATGCGAGGCCTGGCGTCAGGAGGGGACCGCGGGGCAGTGTGGTTCCCGTGCGAGGCTGGACGGCGGTCGGAGCGGCGGTACGGCGGCGGAATGTTTGGCATGCTGTTTGCACACACGCGTCGGATGGCACTATTCTAGCCTCTGACGGAGGAGCACAATCAGCAGAACCGCAGCTTCCAGACAGGACAGCCACAGTCACACTCTGCGCAGAAGTTCCCACGGGGGAGGGGCGCACCCACGGGGCAGGACCAGCAGAGAGGAGGGAGAGGGGTTATGTGCAGAGAGAAGGCCCTCTGCTGGCCTCAGTGTGCTGTTGTACATGTTCATATGACTATTAGAAGCATATATTGTGAATTTGCCCTGCACAAACACCCACTACTGGTTGAAGGTTTACAGAAGTCCAGTGATTTGTAATTAAAATGTATTTATTTGGCTCACATTTGACACAATAACACAGTGGAACATATGCAGACATGGTCAAAAGTCATATGCCTCTGCACCCCGTTTATACCTAGGATTTCCACTCCAAACATTTAAACCACAGTGCCCCATAGAGGCTGGAGGTGCACAAATGAAAGGCAGGCCAAATGGCTCCTACAGTTAGTATGAAGTATGAAGTCGAACCTAAACATATCTATTGTATTCATTTTGTGTCTTGGGAAGGGGTGGTTCATAAATGTATTCACGGATTTCAGCTTTGAAGATCTTTCGCCATTCAAAAGACATATTTGGATTTAAATTGTTAATTGCCATAGCAACGGTCATATTTCCTCTTCTGGTAGATAACCTACATAACCACTAGGCCTGCCACAATAATAAATTGTAAAGTGTGATATTTTGCTGAAGAAAATACAGATGATAAACAATAATATTGACTCAAATTTTTGTAGAATATCATTAAAATCAATAATGAGTCTTAGAAGTTATTTATTCAACTCTGTTTAGCTCAAATCTGACCGTAGTTCAGGAAAACAACACACATTCCAAACTTGGGCTTTGTTAACCCTAAAAAGAGATCAACTCAGAGTTTTCTGTTTGACAGAGTATTAACTCTGTCAAACAGTCACCACAGTAACTCACTCTGAGATCCTAACCCCGTCCAGAGCAGGTTTCATTCCTTTAACCTGATTTTTAATGGGCTACAACAGAGGTGCCCAAACTCTTTTCACCGAGGGCCATATCTTGAAAAATATTCGACACGGAGGGTCAGAGACCAGTGGTCAATACAATGGGTAATTCAGATGGGTGAATTTAACAGACTTTAAATAAGGCTTGAAATATTATTATTAGTTATATTATCTGCATGACAATGCAATGTGATGTTATTTTGGTTATATTGGTAGGATTACTCAAATTTGCCATAAAAAGTGCTGATTATGATCAATTAGGCCAGTTCAACTGAAGGCCTGAGGGCCAATAAAAACTGTCTGACGGCTGCATTTGGCCCCCAGGCTATAGTTTGGACACCCCTGGGCTACAACCTACTTTATTATTTCTTTAAATTTAACCTGTCTGCAGTCACATGACTTCCTGTCCCTCTAATCCTGTGATCAAACTCTGGCAGTGTCCCAATTTGCAAACCCTTCGAAGTACCATTTGATGTACTCTTTAATGTATAGTTCGAAGTGCCGTTCGAAGTACCCACCCGACGAAGGGTACTCCTCCATGTAGTCACCTTTGTGCTGAAATGGGACATGGAGCGTAATTCAACCGCTGTCTGTACACATGCGAAGAATTTGGCACCGGTGAATAAGTGCTCA
This sequence comes from Periophthalmus magnuspinnatus, assembly GCF_009829125.3. NCBI lineage: Eukaryota > Metazoa > Chordata > Actinopteri > Gobiiformes > Gobiidae > Periophthalmus > Periophthalmus magnuspinnatus. Next base: position 4,032,387 of record NC_047136.2, on the reverse strand, counting down.
TTCTCCCCCTTCAGGTGGATAAAGTCCGCTGTCTGCTTGTCGCTCCCTAAAGATGAAAGAATATTCTTGAATAAGGACAAATATTAAACATTACAATAACTACACTAATATACAAGTGTATGGGATAATTCCGCTAAACATTAATCAGTTACACAGCGATTACTGTAAACCCACATGAACAGAACTTCACTGAGGTTGAGTCGCTTCATACATACTTTATCTTTACTCAAATTTTAACAGATTCATGTTGCACTGGGAGGTAAACCAGTACTTACATTTGAACGTGTATTGTGTAGTGTACTTTTCGTCTCTTTTTTGCGTTGGCACAGTGCATGATGGGATATAGCAGTGCGTGAAGTGTGCTCAGATGCATACTTCTGCTACAGTTGATCTACATGGAAACGCAGGGCACATTTTCGGCCACATTAATCTGGTGCATAAAATTGCAGCCCAATCGCATTTAAGGACACTTTGGCAAATTGGGATATGGCCTCTACTCTAGGCTGTGTCCCAATATGCCAATACGCTAACTCTGCCCCAAACCAGTTTTCTGGAAAAGGAAACTCAGAGTTGGCCCTGTCTGAGCAGGATAACTCTGAGTCAGGAATTAAAGCAGGGTTGGTTCAACTTGTTTTGTGAAATAAAACCATTATCGTGACAGGCCATAGTGTCGTAAAAACACTCCATAAATCCATACAAATACTTTTAAAATGACATAATCAGAATGAAGGTGGTAGTGGAAGTACATTTTTCAAGAATTTGGACTCATAAGTAAAGTATTCCATCACATCTTTTCAGATTAAACCCAGACACCACGTTGGCCAGTTTGGTTACTTTAGGTGGGGCAGGAACATTGAAGCGCTTCAGATAGCAACGCCGCCTGGAAGAAAACATGGTTAGCCAAATAACAGAACATCTTTTTAATGTTGTTTAAATGACATTACCAATATGCACTGTCAAAGAAGTTCTCATTGACATAGCTAAAAAACTGGCAGTTGGAATCATCATTGCAAGTTCGCTGACAGCTTTCGGCATTGTCCAGCTCAACCAAACGTATGTCAGACGCTCGTAAATCGGTCCCTTCGTAAATCTCCGTGAGCCAGTCTGTTCAAAATGAGAAACAGTGTAAAAATAAGTGAAGACAGTAAAATAATAATAATAAATGTTATATTAGCATATTATGTTGTTGGTCATACTCTTGTCTTGTTGACAGAAGCGTGAAGGTAATCCAGACGTGACTCCAGCTTTATCAACCATCACCATCTCAGCGGGATTGTTCTTGAGGTAACATGTGGTGCTTGAAATATACACTGCCAGTCAAAATTTTGGACACGAACTCTCATTTATGTTTTTATTCTCTTTATGTTCACTACTGTCTACATGTTATATACAGTACATACGGAAGACATCAAGTATTTGAAGCAAGATATATAGGATTATGTGAAGGAAAAAGTTAAATATCCATCCGTCCATTTTCTTTTTATTCTTATCCAGGCTCATCAGGGCAGCAGACTAAGCAGGGATTGCCAGACTTCCCTCACCCCAGACACTTCCTCCAGCTCCTTTGCTGGGACCCCGAGGCATTCCCAGGCCAGCTGAGAGACATAGTCCCTCCAGCATGTCCTGGGTCTCCCTTCCGGTGGGACATCAACAAAGCAAAGGTGGTAACTTTGAGGATTTGAATATAAAATACCATTTACAGTTTTTTCTTTGCTATAAAATTCCATATCTTACTTCATATATTTGATGTCTTCTGTATATATAAAATGTAGTAAGTAGAAAAAATAAAGAAAAACAATTTGAAAAAGTTCGAATGAGAAAGTGTGTCCAAACCATAAACAATTTCCAGGCAAGTTCCATATTTGAAATTCCGACTGCAAGTATCATAGCAACCAAAGACCTAATCGGAGCAAGGCTGTTGAAGGCAACGCCCCTTTCTTCTCACACCGCTGGTGTAGGGAGCAGGCGCTTAGCAACACTGTCAATCAACATTCACGTCGGGGACAGAGAGTGCCAGGTTTGTCTTTATTAATGTCTGTTATTAATGTTCATATCTTGATTTACAGACGCAATAGTGTAATAAAAATACCAGTATCATGTAGAGAAATGTTCTGCACCAAATTTCAGAAATGCTTTGGACTTCAGTTTTTCTCTGCACGGAGAGGCGCCTCTGCGGATACCGCTGGAGCAGAGGCATGTGAACAACACATTTAAAGTGAAGAAGCTCCGGAATCGAGGAAGGGGGAGATAATAGACAAAGGTTTGAACTTTGAGAGTGTTTAAACAAGAGAGAAATGTGAGGAAATGTTAATGCTTGTCTGAGAAAATATATAAAGTGTGTGGTGAGGGGTTTTACAGCCTAAAAACATATATAATAATTGTCAAAAATAAAGCTGACTACTTTGCGGATTTCACCTATTGTGGGCTATTTTTAGAATGTAACCCCTGCAATAAAGGAGGGACCACTGTTTACAGTCTATGTTCCAAACTGTTGACTGGTAATGTAATATGTGAAACTAAATAAAAATTGTCATAAAACGTGACAGTGGGCCATTTACCTTTCAAAGGAGAAGTAAGCACAGGACGGGTGGGCGGAGCACAGTACTTGGCAGTGTGCAGGAGAGGCAGCAGGGAGACTCAAAAAGTCACTCCCAGGTATGTTAGTGTTGGGGAAATATTTGTTCTGGCATTCTTTAAAAAACAAACTTGAAAGTAACTTTATCATTTGCATTCATTACAATTTTATAATATAATTTCACCTTTGAAAAAATTCTGGCTTGTGTCTATCTGTGCTGTGTGTGAAAACCCAGATGCCACGCCGCTCTTTTTTTCCCACAATCGGTGTTAATGGAACTGTCCAACTGAACTTTAGATGACATTTGTACCTGAAAATACAAATAAATCAAACATTCTCTCCCTGTAACTCATTCAGTTGAGAAAGCCTTGTACAGACCTGATCTTCTCATTTGAAAATTCACCATTGACCCATGTGAAAAACTGGCAGCTGGGGTCATGTTCACAAGCTCTCTGACACTCCTCGTAGTCAGGGGTGAATAGGGAGCGATAGTCAGCCCCGGGGAAGTCCAGGTCAGGGTACATGTGCAAACACAGGACTGATACAACAAAGTTAGAATACAGCACTGCAACAAATGATCTGACACTCTTAAGTCATCATGTTTACCTTGGTTATCAGGGCAGGGTTTGAGGGAATATCCAGAGGTCACCCCCACAAGAGGATTCTGGGCACTGGGCTGTCCAGATGAGCTCCTCCTCAAGTAACAGTGAAAATGTCTGACAGAAAAGCATACATTTTAATTTTTTTTTAATGTCTGACCAAAGTGTCAACTTGGATTTATGAAATGAACCAGGTAATGGAGTGTCCTATCAGGTAACGACCATAGACTGTATATATAAATGGACATAGCTAACACGCTGTTCCATATAGGAAGTGAGCACGGGTGTGCTTCCAGCTCACTCGACTCTGGCTCCAGTTCACTTTCTACTGAAATACTGTGGTCCCTCCCTCTGTTATTGATGCAGTGAGTCTCGTCTTTTTTGTCTTAAAATGTTCATATTAAACTATAATAATTGTAAAGTGTGATATTTTGCTGAAGAAAATACAGATGATAAACAATAATATTGACTCTAATTTTTGTAGAATATCATTAAAATCAATAATGAGTCTTAGAAGTTATTTATTCAACTCTGTTTAGCTCAAATTTGACCGTAGTTCAGGAAAACAACAAACATTCCCCACAAGTACGAAGAAAAAGTTCCACAGTAAATCGACTGTCGACATAGTCATTCGCCTGGTTCAAGAAGTAATTTAGTCCAAACACAGGCTTTGTTAATCTTAAAAAGAGATCAGCTCAGAGTTTTCAGTTTGACAGTTAACTTAACCCTGTGTCAGTCACCACGATAACTCACTCTGAGAACCTAACCCCGTCAAGAGCAGGTTTCATCCCTTTAACCCTGAGTTTAGCCAGAGTCTGCTCCTGAAGGAGAGCTCTGATTGGACAATGACAGCTTCTGAAGGAGAGCTCTGATTGGACAGTAACTACTCCTGAAGAAGAGCTCTGATTGGACAATGACAGCTCCTGAAGGAGAGCTCTGATTGGACAATGACAGCTCCTGAAGGAGAGCTCTGATTGGACAATGACAGCTCCTGAAAGAGAGCTCTGATTGGACAGTGACAGCTCCTGAAGGAGAGCTCTGATTGGACAGCTCACTTCCTCCTTCACAACAGTATAGGACAATTAAATCTAAGACGCATTTAACTTTATAAAGTACATTTATTTTCCACTTTCATACATTTTATTTCAATTTCTGATTTTTAATAGGTTACAACTTACTGGATAATTGTTTTTAATTCAACCTGTCCGCGGTCACATGACTTCCTGTCCCTTTCATCCTTTTATAGCTCTGAGTCAGGAATTAAAGCAGGGTTGGTTCAACTTGTTTTGTGAAATAAGACCATTATCGTGACAGGCCATAGTGTCGTAAGAGCACCCCAGAAATCAATACAAATACTTTTAAAATGACATAACCAGAAGGAAGGTGGTAGTGGACGTACATTCTTCAGCATTTGAGCATTTGAACAACCTGCCTTGTTTCACACAGTATGAGTGTTACATTTTCTCAGATTAAACCCAGACACCACGTTGGCCAGTTTGGTTACTTTGGGTGGAGCAGGAACATTGATGCCGCGCTTCAGATAGCAACGCCGCCTGGAAGAAAACATGGTTAGTCAAATAACAGAACATCTTGTAAATGTTCGTTTAAATGACATTACCAATATGCACTGTCAAAGAAGTTCTCATTGACATAGCTAAAAAACTGGCAGTTGGAATCCTCATTGCAAGTTCGCTGACAGCTTTCGGCATCATCCAGCTCAACGAAACGCATGTCAGACGCTCGGAAATCGGTCCCTTCGTAAATTACCCTGAGCCAGTCTGTTCAAAATGAGAAACAGTATAAAAATAAGTGAAGACAGTAAAATAATAATAATAAATGTTATATTAGCATATTATGTTGTTGGTCATACTCTTGTCTTGTTGACAGAAGCGTGAAGGTAATCCAGACGTGACTCCAGCTTTATCAACCATCACCATCTCAGCGAGATTGTTCTTGAGGTAACATGTGGTGCTTGAAATATACACTGCCAGTTAAAAGTTTGGACAAAAACTCTCATTTATGTTTTTTTTTTTTTTTTTCTCTCTTTATGTTTACTATTTTCTACATTTTATATACAGTACATATGGAAGACATCAAATATTTGAAGCAAGATATATGGAATTGTGTAAAGGAAAAAGTTAAATATCCATTCATCCATTTTTTTATTATTATTTAATTATCCAGGGCTGGCTTGCGAGGGCAGCACACTAAGCAGGGACCAGCTCCTTTGCTGGGACCCCGAGGCATTCCCAGGCCAGCTGAGAGACATAGTCCCACCAGTGTGTCCTGGGTCTCCCGCTCAATGGAACATCGACAAAGCAAAGGGTGGCAACTTTGAGGATTCTAATATAAAATATTATTCGCAGTTTTTCTTTGTTATATAATTCCATATCTTACTTAATATATTTTATGTCATCTATATGTATATAAAGTATACAGTGTTTGGCTCCAGTCAAATGGAGCTCATCGAGGCGAGCAGTTATAGGAGCGAATTTGGAGCCAAGTTCCATATTTGCATTTCCAACCATGAGTATCATAGCAACCAAAGAGCCAACCAGAACGAGGCTGTTCAAGGTAACGCCCCTTCCAGCCCACACCACTGGTTTAGCAGAGAGCGGGCGCTTAGCAACACTGTCAATCAAATCTGTTGTTAACGCTAGTGGGAGCGATCTCGGGGACAGAAAGCACCAGATTTGTTTATAAATAATGTTTGTATCTCCATTTACGGACACAATAGCGAAATAAAAGTACCAGGATCACGTAGAACGGGTTAATACGAACATTTTAAGAACAAAATGACAAGACTGACAGCAGCAGATACAAAAAGATGGCCGACAATTTTCCAATGTAAAGTGAAGCCAGAGCCGATGAAACTGGGAACGCGCCTAAGCTCACTTGCTATTCGGAACGCGGCAGCTAGCAGGGTAGCTATGTCCATTTATATATACAGTTTATGTTCCAGACTTTTGACTGGTAATGTAATATGTGAAACTAAATAAAAATTGTCATAAAACGTGACAGTGGGCCATTTACCTTTCAAAGGAGAAGTAAGCACAGGACGGGTGGGCGGAGCACAGTACTTGGCAGTGTGCAGGAGAGGCAGCAGGGAGACTCAAAAAGTCACTCCCAGGTATGTTAGTGTTGGGGAAATATTTGTTCTGGCATTCTTTAAAAAACAAACTTGAAAGTAACTTTATCATTTGCATTCATTACAATTTTATAATATAATTTCACCTTTGAAAAAATTCTGGCTTGTGCCTATCTGTGCTGTGTGTGAAAACCCAGATGCCACGCCGCTCTTTTTTTCCACAATCGGTGTTAATGGAACTGTCCAACTGAACTTTAGATGACATTTGTACCTGAAAATACAAATAAATCAAACATTCTCTCCCTGTAACTCATTCAGTTGAGAAAGCCTTGTACAGACCTGATCTTCTCATTTGAAAATTGACCATTGAGCCATGTGAAAAACTGGCAGCTGGGGTCATGTGTGCAAGCTCTCCGACACTCCTCGTAGTCAGGGGTGAATAGGGAGCGATAGTCAGCCCCGGGGAAGTCCAGGTCAGGGTACAACTGATCCAAACATGGGGCTGATAGAACAAAGTTAGAATACAGCACTGTAACAAATGATCTGACACTCTTAAGTCATCATGTTTACCTTGGTTATCAGGGCAGGGTTTGAGGGAATATCCAGAGGTCACCCCCACAAGAGGATTCTGGGCACTGGGCTGTCCAGAGGAGGTCTTTTTCAAGTAGCAATAAAAGTGTCTGACAGAACAAAAAAGAAGAGTTTGTAAAAAAGTGTTTTGTTTTTTTGCCTGACCAAAGTGTCAACTTGGATTTATGAAATGAACCAGGTAATGGAGTGTCCTATCAGGTAACGACCATAGACTGTATATATAAATGGACATAGCTAACAGGCTAGCCGGCATGTTTCAAATCGGAACTGATCATGTGTGTGCTTACAGCTCATTCAACTCTGGCTCCAGTTCACTTTCTATTGAAATACTGTGGTCCCTCCCTCTATGAACAATAATAACAGATAAATCTTAATTTATATTAATTTAGTTTAGTTTAGGTTATTAATTTATTTGAAGGGACAGTGTGCAAAAAAACATTAATAGATGCTTTGCACCAGATTATAGCCGAAACTAGTTTCCGTCTGTAGTCCCTGAACAGGTGAAAAATACAATACAATATAAAATATAAGCAATATAATACAATACAATATAAAGTGTGAGCAATATAACACAGGAACAATATACAAAAATACAGTAAAGTAAATATAAGGTAAAAGTGCAATGTGTGATGTAATGTAATGTAATATAATGTAGTGTATTGTTATGTAATATAATGTAGTGTATTGTTATGTAATGTAATGTAGTAACACTATAGGTTGGTAATCTGGGGGCCATCAGGTGATACCCACGAGGGTAACATCTGATGGCAATGTACCCGTCAAAGTTAAAAAGTTAAAAGTGCAATGTGCAATGTAATGTTGTAACATTTGATCTGGTAATCTGCGGGCCATCAGGTGATACCCACAAGGGTCACTTAATCCACTTGTTTATACAGTTTAGCAGGGGTGGGCAAACTTTTGACACATGGGCCAGAGGTGTATACATTCACTATCTATCTATCTATCTATCTATCTATCTATCTATCTATCTATCTATCTATCTATCTGGCCTGTAACATGTCGCAAAGCATGAATATGCAAGGCTCATTGTACAAATTGTTTCCCAAATGCATTAATTAAATTAATAAATCATTTATAAAATTTCAGTCAATCAGAAAAACTTTGAACAAGGTTTACCCTTACCTGTTTTAGTATAATTGGGTATATTTTATGAATAACACGGGTTTTGGTGGTTTATGGAAGGGAACACAAGATGGCTCCATTTTGTTTCATGTCAACATCAAATACTTTCTAATGGCTTCTCATTTAGAATTCCTGTGGTAATTTGAGTGTGGCCTACCTGTTATCTCTTGTCCATTCTGCCCGAATAAATGTAAAGAAGAGGCAGGAGGGATGCTCTGTACACATCTGCTGACAGTGGTACACATCTGGAGAGTACACAAACTCTATGTCTGTTCCTGGAAAATCCACATTCTCCAGAAGTTCCAAGCGACACTCTGATGGAAAACACAAAAATACCTCAGGATACTATAACATCATTAGGTAGCACACTGTGAGTACCTTCGCCTGAAGAGTTTGTGCACAGGCAAAGCAGTGACACAAAGGCAAAGATTCTCATGTTGGGACCAGTAGTTCTCACTGCCACACTACTACCACTACTACCAGCACCACCTCACAACTGCACTGGCTTCAACCTGAGCGTCAACTTCAGCTTACGATCAAAGGACATATTTACTTTAAAGTAGGCGAATGGATTTTGACCTACAGCATGCATGTCAATAACACCAGCTCCAGGACAATCAGCTTCAGCACAATAATACTAGCTTTAGTAGAATATCTGTTATGTATTTTAAATTGATTCTTGTATTCATGACATATTATTTGGGTGAATATATATAAACTGTAGTCACACATATGTTTTGTATTAGGTGCAGTTACATTATCAGACCATTTACACACTGGACATTGATTGATCAACAACTGTTTTGTGATTAAATCAAATGAGAAGATAATTCCTTTAATAAAAGGCACAGTTTTAAAGGCCCATGGCAGGACTTTTCTCATTAGAGACATTCAAGAGTTGACTTACAGACTGAGCGCTGCCATCACTGTTCAGTGTTTGTACATCCAAACTAGCATTTCATTTAAATCCAAAATGAACTGAATAATGCTGGTTTGATTGAGATTGTTCTCCATTTACTGATACAGAAACTTCTACAAATATTTGTTTTGTTGTACAGTTCACGCAACAACACAACAAGCTTTTATTCACTTTAGGTTCTTATGTACTAGCATGTTTTTCATAATCACCTTTAAAAACAAACAACTTTTGCACCTTATATGGCACATTATCTACCTCACGCTTCCTCCTTGTATGTGCTTGCCTGTTTGTGTACATCTATTTACTGTTGATGCATGTGTACACTTTGTCATGAGTGTGGATGTGTGCATGTGTGTGTGTGCAGGGGTGTGTGTGTGAGTTTTTTGTTAAATTGCACATTTGGAGTCCGGTGGAACTCATTTTCAGTCCTCTGTGTAATGCCTGTTGCATAGTGATTTGTCAATAAAGTAAAGTATACTTTGAACTTTGTTGAGTCATAAACCTGGAGGATCAGTTCATGCTTTTCTCTTGTCATGTCGCTCACTGTCTGTCTCTCTGTCTCTGAATGTGCAGGGTTCTCTGGTACAAGGAACAAGAGGTCCATCTAGTGGTCTATGTCAAAACAACAAGATATGAACTTATTTTCTCTAAAGAAATGACAGGTTTACCAGTTTGTTATACTTATATTTTAAAATAATATTGCATGTAAGGTCAGGATAGAAATGGGGCTTTATGTTAAACTGTAGTTATGATAGTACAAGTTAAGAGTAACAAAGGTCTGGACAAGGCATTTAATTAAAAACCGATACTACCCATGTTTATATATATATTATTTTATATCAGTACGAGTATTCATGACAGGTGAATGTAAGCTAATTTGAACTTGTACACATTCCTAATGATTGATAGTCCCTGGGGAAGGCTACTTTAGTTTAAACTTGAACTAGAGTAGCCTTTTAATATTGTTTCCAGACTCAAACTTAATGCACAAATAAAAAAATAAATTTTTTTTTGAAAATGACATGTTTTTATTTTGGTTTACAGTAATAAACTAGTGCATTATCTTCATGTCAAAGCAGACAAGTGCAAAATGGAGACAGGACAGGAACGCCATTAGATATCATTGAGCATGGGCTGGCCAGGGGTTTCCTTCCAGGTTGGAGGCCAGGTCTTTTCAATGCTTGGACGAGTCTTTAGGTGGTTGTAGTAGCCAGCAAGTTTGGGGTATTTTTCTTCTGACAACCTACGGAAAATAAAGTTGAATTCAAGCTGTGGTATGTGCATGACCAGAACATAGCCATCAGTCCCACCCACACCGGATACTTACCCCATACGGAAGAGAAAAGCAACAACAGGGAATACGATCACGTCAGCCAATGTGAAGGTCTTCCCGGCCAAGTAGTGTCCATTACCCTGCACATGTCAGAGGCACATTAAAGCGTTTGTGTATATGCAGCTCTATTGCATTGCACATGTTTTATTTAAACCTGTCGTAAGGCTTTGGATTCATCTAAGACTTACTAGTCAAACTGGGTGTGAACATTACCTTTTGCAGATAACCATCCCACAGTTTGACCTCAGCAGTCAGAGCCTCCTTGTTTCTTTTAAGGGTTGCTTCATTTCTCTCAGCTTCTGGGATTCTCCAGAAGTAGAAGGCAACATCAACTGAAAGACAAGGCAAGTTAAAAAAAAAAAGCAAAAAACAAAACAAGATTCTTTACCATTTATTGAAAAGCTGGACATGGTGCTCAAAGTAGGAGGAAGTCCCTTACAAGACCAGGTTTATTTAAATGTATGTTATGAATGCAATATTTCTGCAAAATGAACTTTTCACCCTGAAAACAGAAAATGAGTAACTTCTAACACAATGGCCACATGCACAACTACTTCTGTGACTTTTAACAGCGGCTTACATCCAGGAAGTTGCATTACCGCCCTCTATTTCCACCAACAAAAACCCATACTAAATCCTCACGTACAGTTCATGCACAACTACACTGAAGTCTCCAGTTTTTATCCTCAATCTGTGGGTTACGACCGCCCACAAGACAAGTCCATTGCACTGCTAAACGTTAGGATTCAACTTTAGCAGGCAAGTCGTCACATGTCACGTTTACGGGTTTTAAGTCTTAATAAATAGTGAAACTAAACGCAAGGAAAACAAACCAAGACACAAATATATTGGATCTCAAAAGAACTTCAAACCAGGTCTCCCCTCCACATGGTTTGACCTCACCCAAAGTTTATAAAAATGGCAGATGTTGGCCACACCTCCTTTTAGTCTAAATCATGTGGGAGGAAAAGGTAAGTATGAACGAAGGTGAATATATAAGCTTAAATGAACAGTTTTAGAAATAAACTTTCTAAATTATTTGCATGTTGTGTGAGAATTGAACTGAAGTGTTACAAATAAAACCTTTGAGTCTAATGTCAATCTGTTTAATTGGGGAATCATGGCTGCAAACCAACCTTGTCACTAGTACCTGAGCCATTTTTTTAAATTTCTTATTTTGTAGTAGTACAGATTCACTTCCTGTCTTTCCCAGTCCCAGAGTCTGAGGAATTTTGCACATTATATTGCACAACATTTGACTTGATGAATGTGCTGAGACGAGGCTGCACTAAACCCTGACCCATTTAAAATACGACCGTCATCACCACGGGCTCATTATCTCACCATGGGATTCTTTGTTTAATGAACTGAACATGACTCTGCACTGTGCCTTTTCGCAGGGCACTTGTTTTGAACAGCCCACGTCCTTAGGGGTGGTGGTGTGTGCACAGTCTCTGAGGCGAGTGACTGCAAGAAGTCAACTCTCTGTGGGCCTGAAAACTAAACTGTTGCCCGGAGCAGTGTCCCAACACATAAGGTCAAACACTAATGAGGCCATAAAGCAAACAAATACAATAGGGATCACAAAACCTCAGAGATCCAGTGTAACCTGATCTGCTACATTCAAACTGTAAACATTTTGAATAAGAATGAAATATAAGACGTACCAAACTTGCTCATGAGTGTATTCCCCTCATGCATGCGCTGCCTCATCATGGCTCTGTCCATTGGGTCCTGTGGTACCAGTGTAGTTCCTTGGCCCTTGAAAGTGTCCTGTTTAAAAAAATACATTATGAAAAAGTACAGGGATGTTTGATGTCCGGGTTGTCTGCTGTCCATTGTTGCAAAGTTCAGAGAGTTCGACTATTGCAAGAATTGAAAGAATGTTTGAATTACCTCCAAGTACTCGCAGATGGCGAATGACTCATTTACTATTATTTTTCCATGTTTGAAAGCAGGAAACTAAAAGAAAACAAAACAAAAACATTTGACTAGATGCAGAAAAAATATGTTTAGCTGGTTTATGAACAGAATATAAAATGAAAACAGACCTGGCCCCTTGGATTAATCGTAACAACTTCCGGTGTCTTGTGGTCTTTTTTCTCAAAAGACAGTAACTTGCTGTTGTAGCCCTGCAGACCCTTCTCCTCCAGAGCGATCATAGCCCTCCAGCATGGGGGAGAGCCGGAGCCCCAGTACAGAGTCATTTCCTTGGCCATGGTTTGCTTCTCTTTCCTTGGAGGCAGTGGTTTGGAATGATGCGAGAGGTCTCCAGTTCAGCCTGTAGTGTGGAAGTCTGCTACTTTTATACAAGTCCTTTTGCACACGGATTGGTGGAGTGAAGTCCTGTGACCGTCCCACTTTTCTTTTATCAGAGCAATCACAAACATAGATCGTGTAGATACCTCATAAAAACTGGGCCAAAACGGGACTTTATTTGCATGGAAACTATACACTTTATGAAATTACTGCACAGTTTAATCATTTTTAACCTAATACTGGATTTCACAGTTACAAACGCTTCCTTGTGAATTGTTTTCCTTTGAGTACACGCCCAATAGTAAACTGACTTCAACACTCACAGTGACTCAGCATTTTTCATTCACCTCACTTCACCCTCAGCCAAGAAACTGGTCTGGCCACTTTTCCCTTGCACAGCTGTAGGTCACCATCGTGAATGCATCATATTTCATTGTCAAAAGCAGAAAAAAGGGCATGCATTTGAATTATAAATGCAGATGAGTGGTCTATTATATAAAAAAAAAAGCCTTCTGCACATTTAATATTATTTTGTTGGTGATTGCAACTTCAGTTTGCGTGTCAGAAAACTCACCGTGACTATGCACTGACACACCCAGTCACCTATTAGCCTAATTATTGTCATCATGATTTTAGGTTCCCAGCTGTTAGATAATACGAAGAAATAAAAAGACTTGTGCATCATCAAACCATTATGAGTTTTGGCAGAAATGGCTTCCCCGACCAGCCACGACTGCACATTTAAATTCTACTATGAAACTCCTGCACTTCTGCGTTCAAACATAAAGGGCTCGACTAATGGCCACAGCTCATAAACGAGCATCGTCCCCGTCTCATTAGATAAATAACCTAAACTAAGCCATCTATCAAATTGGGAATCAAATCACTGATAATTTGGCGTATAGGCCACAGGCTTTTAGATACAAATATTTGGGAAGTTAGACACAAAGAAATAGTGATGCGTGTAATTAATAAACCTGATATATTAATGTTGACTTACTTTGACAATAGAGATGCAAGGCTAGTATAAATAATGCTCAATTTTTCCATGCACACAAGCTCATTTTTATTGGCTCTATTGGACATATGCATCCAGTTATGAAAATGTTTTGTCTAATATATTTTTGAGTTTATGGAGCTCAACAGTGACCACCAAAAAACCAACCACCAATTTTTCATTATCTTTCCCATAGACTTTCCAAAAAAAAAAAAAAAAAAAAAAAAAAAAAAAAAATATATATATATATATATATATATATATATATATATATATATATATATATATATATATATATATATATATATTTATTTATTTATTTTTTTTTTTTGGAAAGTCTATGGGAAAGATAATGAAAAATTGGTGGTTGGTTTTTTGGTGGTCACTGTTGTTGATATATATATATATAAAAAGTTTGACAGCTCTGGGGTAATTAATGGCCACCAGACAACCACATTATGGGTATTAGTTAGCACGTAGCGAGTTAGCCTCTGTGATGCCTATGAACTGTTAATATTTGAAAGTCATATTTAGCACCGTGTTGCCATGGCAATGAAATACACCAACGCTTCCAACGTGTGTGGACGTGTGTGGACGTGTGTGGACGTGTGTGGACGTGTGTGGATGTGTGTGGACGTGTGTGGACGTGTGTGGACGTGTGTGGACGTGTGTGGATGTGTGTGGACGTGTGTGGACGTGTGTGTCAAGACAAAATGTTTGTGTTACTTTGGCCCAAAGCCAAAATAACACGGGGACAAATGGTGCATCAGAGGCGTCTTTAGGGAGTGCTGGGTCAGCCAAGCGATGGTCACTACTGACCACTACTGACCAATACTGACCACTACTGACCACTATTGACCAATACTGACCACTACTGACCACTACTGACTAATACTGACCAGTATTGACCAACACTGACTAATACTGACCACTACTGACCACTGCTATCTATCAGACAAACCATGTGTGCAGGTGAATGATAGCGCTCCGTCCTCCCTGTAGTTTACCTCAGGGGTCAGCTTTAGGCCCTTTACTCTTCTCACTTTGTGTCGATGACCTGCCTAGACTTTGCAAACATGTGCAGTTATGTTTGCTGATGTTTTTTAACACAAACCAAAAGTGCTCCTGAGGCTGCGCTTCGTCTGAGTCATGACCACATCCACAACTAATCCTCACTTTGATGAAGAAATAAAGGGCAATTTTTAGTTGTTTTGTTTGGTTTATGAGGTTGAAGTATTTTGTAACGTGATCATAAGGAATTAATTTTAAATTTTATTCTAAAATATATTGAATATATTTATTGTGCATCTGTTTTAACTCAATGTGTTTAATAAGGTCAGAATCAGTGACCAGAGCTGAACCTTTCAGGTGAACAGTTTATTTGCTACATTTAAAATGTGTTTTGTTTTTTTTTTTTATTAAATGACTATCATTGTAAAACTGTTTAATTGTATTTATTAAACACAGTAGGCAGGGACCAGCCGTATCAGACCAACACTGTTTCTGTTTTAAGATTAAGTGTTTCTTGCAGTGGACCTCAGGGATGTGTTTGCTCCTTTTTCTATTTCATACTTAAATAGATATAATTAAATACAATAGAAATGTTAACGATTTTATTCACTGAATTAATAGTTTGTTGAAGTGAAATATTGTAAATGAAATGTGTAAAAGTGTTTATTTATTAGTATGAGTTTTCAATGTTGCTATTACATTTTTTGTTGAAAAGATTATTTTAATATTTAAATTTTTTTTATTTTAAGAATTGCTAATTTTAATTTTATAATTTTTATTTTTGTGTAAATGAACAATGAACGTTTGACTAAACCAGTTCGAGGCCAAATACTGATTGATTAAAGTAGGACTTGCGGTTGTCAGTTGATGTCAATATATTTGATGATTTTTCACTTTTAAAACTTCTAAAATTCAAAATGACAATTCCTTTTTATTTAGACAGTTGTGTAGTTCTTATTAACCTTTTTTTCCCTTTACTACATAATTCCATGTCTTTCGTCATATATTTGATGTTGTGTGGACATATGTTTTAAAAGTCTATGGTTTATTTTAAAATATTTTAACACTTAATGTGTAATAATGGAAATAACACTAGGCCTTTATAATTAAGTCTGTGTAATCCCTCAGTCGTCCAGGTCTGATCCACAGTAAAAGCTTTTACCTTTACAATTAACTAAAAAGAAAAAAAAAAAAACTTACTTGAGGTCCACGATAAGGACCAGGTCAATTTTGACCCTAAATCACGTGAGCTGCTGTGCTCACTCCAAACAAACTTAAAGCTACACATTTGATAACTGTTTAAATAAATTATGAGTTAAATTCTGCATTTATATATATATATATATATATATATATATATATATATATATATATATATATATATATATATATATATATATATATATATATATATATATATATATATATATATATATATACTATAATATATATATATAAATATATATACTATAATATATATAAATATACTGATAGCACAATGCACCAACTGAATGAATGAAAAGCTAAGAATAGTAAATATTTGACGTCCAACTGTTTTAGTCCAACATTTACTCAAAATATTAATTATTAACCCAAAGTTACACAGACTAGAATATCTTTATCTCTATTGTATGATCAGTGTATCATTTATTCTTGTCTTAACAGTTTCCCTTTGCTTTTCATGTAAAGTGTTTTATGTGTTTCTAATCACTCTACACTCTGCACCTACTGATGCATTTCTTCTGAATATCAAAGTGACCAATAATTGTATATAAAAGATGAGGCGTAGTCATATGTGAGTGCAGTGAGTCTTTATTGAAGTGTGTCTCAGCAGCTCCACACACAAACATGCTTTTGATGCACAGCTCTTTATTTTCAGCAGAAGCTCCAGTTGGGACAGAGGGCTGTGTGCTGTGCTGCAGTAAGTGAAGTGTAGCTGTAGAGGCGTGAGCTGACAGCAGAGGGCGCTCTGCAGGCTGATCCCAGTGACTGTGTCAGTCCTGGGAACACTGCAGTGTGCTCAGTGTGTGGGACACTGGACTCTGGGAGCCCTGTGTGGCCTCACAGCTCACAGCCACGCCCCCCTCCCTCCACTGCTGTGCGGGGAGCGTCAGGCTGCTGCTCCAGCTGTAGTGGCCGTCCTTTTGCAGCACCGCGGGGCTCCGGCTCTGCTCCCCGCCCACACCGCCACCGGACACCTTCCAGGACACGCTCCAGTCTGACGGGAAGCCCTTGTTGGCCAGGCACACGAGGGTGGCCTTCCCCTGGGCCAGCTCCTCTCTGGAGGGGGGCAGCACCCAGAGGCTGGGCTCCACTCGGCCCACTGTGGACACACAGCACAAACACACACTTACACAGTGATACACACTGAAGGGATTCAGTACTGTTCACAAATACAGAAAGACTATTTTTATGGCCCAGTGTACTTTCAGATTCAGAGAAATAAAAACAAATGGAAAAGAGAAAATACTTAAAATATTAATCTTTATTCCACATGTTACTTTTTGGCCGAGCTGAGTGAAAACAGAACTCTGACAGAAAGGCTCCACTGAAGCTGAACGACAGAAAAGTTTCAGAGCTAAAGATAAACTGAGAAAAGTCCCCAGACTTTGAACAAGAATTCACATGTTTCTCTTAAAATATTTAGATTATTACAGCTAAAAAAATATGTATCAAAAAGGTTATGATAAAAGTGAAACTTTGTTGAAGGGTTAAAAATATTTACTTCTTTAAATCTTTACTTTAGGAAACAAAAGCTTCAGAAAATAGTTTTCTGTCAAACTTTGATACAAACAGATGAAGATAACTTTTTGTATTTAAGTTTCTACATTTCTGGGGGGTAATAAGAATGCATGGTTCAACAAGAAGCTAGTGGACATTTTAACAATACATCCAAAAATGTAAGAAATAAAATAAACTTAGAGTTCAGAAACATGAACAGATGAATAACAGAAATAATAAAAGTATAATTTCAAGTAAACATAAAGAGAGGACTTACAGTTAAGGTCCAGTCTGGTTCCTCCACCGAACGTCCACCACAGTGATACAAACTCATGGAGCGCTCGTACAAAAACCTGCAGCCGCTCAGAGACCGCGACAAAACCATTCAGCTGTACAGAGACTGGTAAACAACTGAGAAATGGCATTTATAGATTTAAACTGGACAAACTGTTTAGAAGGAGATGACAATGTGCTTATCAGGAACAATTTAAATCATTTTATTCATCAAACATTCACAATATAATAATGGGAATACTTTATTATTATGACTAAAAATAATATTCTCCAACATAGTATTTGTAAAGTAAAGAGCAAATCAGTGAATTAACTACACATCAGTATTTCATTTTAAAATATAACAGGGGAATAAACACTTCTCTGGGGTCTCACAACAAACATATAAAATTCTACCCTAAACTGGAGATAGTATTGCTCTGAATGTGATGACACAGACCCTGCAGCTGTTCAGTCCCTCCATGTCTGTGTGGGAGTCTCATTTCCATAGACACACACTTTGCATGATTAGCTGCATGGTCCAGTGGGACACTTTATAGTCCTGAGAGGTGCACTCTGGAGCACTGGCAGCTGTCCTTCATGACAACACAAGCCACATACGGCCTCCTCATCACCAACATGACTTTGGTGTGCGTCCTCATGTGGACTGTCCTCTGCTGCTGCTTCACAGGTAAAGTCCAGAGAGTCCCACTGCTGTCCTCTGTCCACATCCGTCCCTCTGAGACCAACCAGACTAAACCATCAGGTGCTTTGTGTTTGTGTGTTCAGAGTCCAGAGGAGAGGTGACAGTGAGTCAGGCTGGAGCAGTGAGGGCCGCCCTGGGGGACACCGCCACCATACGCTGTACTGTCAGTCCAGCTGTGTCTTCTACAAGCTACTTACACTGGTACCAACAGAGAGATGGAGAGGCTCCTAATCTTCTTATATATTCTACATCTACTCGAGCCTCAGGTGTCCCCAGTCGTTTTTCAGGCAGTGGATCTGGGTCTGACTTCACTCTGACCATCAGTGGAGTTCAGCCTGAAGATTACACTGTGTATTACTGTCAGAGTTATCACTACATCAACAGTCAGAATGTGTTCACACAGTGAAAAAGACTCGTACAAAAACCTCCTCAGACTGAACTGAAACTGTTCACACTTCACTGAACTCAGCACAGTCAGATACAATATAATGAGAGTTAAGTCCAGACTAAAAAGGTTAAAAATTAAATAAGTGAGAAAGACAAAAATACAGTCATTTTAATCTGTTTATTTTGAGCACATTTTAACGGAAGCCAATCATTATTGGAGTCTTGAGTAATACAATAAACACACTTTCTTTCTTTCTTTCTTTCTTTCTTTTTTGATGTAAAGTTATAGTAGAATTAATTAATTAATTATAAGACATAGCGAAAGCAAAAACAAACTCAGTTGAGTGTGTTGTCTCAAAAAAGTCAGGTAAAGTATGGAAAAATACAAAATTGTTACAACAATTTAATTTATTTTTACTTCTTCTGAGATGTCAAATTAAGATAATGCTAATAAATGTGTCTTGTTTTAATTTTAAATATTTTTATTACACTCTCAGTGTAGTGAACTAAAATGATCATTTTAAAAGATGATGTATTTTACTAAAATTGGAATTAAATTAATAAAAGCAGTAGAGCAGATTTATATATTTATCATGAGCTTACCAGGAAAAACACCAAATAATAATTAACAGAACAGAGAAATATTTTTATTTCATTATTCTTACACATTACCCGCCTAATTTTTACCAACAAAATAAACATTACACTGGACTGCACAATACAGTCTTTGTCAAAAAGAGTTGGAAAAATTATTTTTCTTCAACAAATTATAGAGTTTCATATAATTCATCATAACCAATTTATAAAGGCCTTTTATGATGAATTAATAAAGGAACAAAACACTTCCTTGGGGTCACCCACAGGAAACATTTTGACCTTTGATCCTCAGAGACAGTGTTGATCTGCCTCTGTGTTTAATTAAGTGTCATGTGTTCAATACATTAAATATGATATATATTTCAGAATTTTATAGTTCTACAAAAGAAAATAATTTATATTGATACAACAAATAGACCCAATAAGTCAGTGTATTTATGCATTTACTTGTGTACAGGTGTTTGTTAACATTAATGGTCAAATTTATTGTGGATTTAATTCTTAAAATAATTTTGCTCCAATAAACTATTAATACAACTTTTTTTATTTTTTAATATCCAGCTACTTATGAAATATGAAAGGAGCAAAAACACACCCCTGAGGCCCTCACCAAGGAACATTTTCTCATTGAAAACTAAAGTGGAAATGGTCTGATTCTGATGATACCTGTCTACCATATTTAATAAATGCAACTGTACAGCTTTATAATTATATAATTGTATTAATATTATTAATATAATATTGTTTCACAAACTGAACACCTGAAAGGCTCAGCTCTGGTTTCTGAAGGTGGCATTAAAACATATTCAGTTTTTTAAATAGTCACATTTATTTACTTTGAAATATTATATCATCCCTAAACATATTTAATTATTTAAACCTTGACTAGAATCTAGAAAAATGAAAACCAACAAACTGTCAGGGTTTTACTTAGGACCCAAAAGCAGCACAGAACTAGTGAGGACTTCAACTGTTTAATGTCCAGGTAGTAATGAGGTAAATGTGGTAAGTATTAGGCTGGGACGTCCAGAGGTGAAGGTCAGTACTGGGCTGATTCACAGGCAGGTGACAGACAGGGGACAGGCAGGGGACAGGCAGGGGACAGACTGGGGACAGACTGGGGACAGGCAGGAGACAGGTAGGCAACTTCTAAAAATAAAGGCAGAGGCACCTGGACTCAGAACAGAGCAGCTGTTGAACAAAAACGCTGAAAAAAGTGAACTTGTCTCATGTTTCCAAACACATCTACTAACTGGAGTAGGATCAGTGACAAACTGGTGAGGAGTGGATGAAAAACCAGACTAGGTAAATTGGATCCAAGTGTGTCAGCTGTCAGATCAGGTGAGCCGACGCCCAGGTGGGAGGAGAGACAGACAACACAGAAGAGAAGGAGAGACAACAGGGAAAACAGCAGAAGAGAGGATCCTGACACAAACACACAAAAAGTGACATTGTCGGTCAAATAAACCATATTTATATTTATTTCTTCAGCCAAATTCAGTTCAAAATGTGATCCTCACTGCAGATCCACTTACGACTTTATCAACAAACTCCTCAGCTTTGCTCTGATCCGACAGTGAAGCATTTTAGGGTCTGGTCAAAAGGTCAGAGGTCACCGTGTGAGTTTGTATGTGTGCTGCCTGTCTGCTCCAGCTCTGCTCTCTGTAGTGGACAGTAGTGGTCAGTAGGGGGCAGTAGTGTGAGCTGTGTGCCTGTCTCCTCTGCCTCTCTGCTCCAGCCGTTAAGAGCCCAGTGCTGCTCAGTGTCTGTGCGGGCCCTTCAGAGCCACTCCCACACCAACAACACAATGAGCCTGATGTCCCTGCAGCTGTTCCTGTTTATCCATAACACCATCCTTTACTACAAAACTGACTAGCTGAAAGGCCTAACCCCAGGGAGTTTCAGAATGGAGCTAAATGAACAATCTAAGACCATTATTCATGAGTTTGAAACACTAAAAATGATTCAACTTTTCTTGTACAGCAGTTTCCATCTGCACCATCATGATCATGGCCAAAATATCTGTGATTAATTGCAATATCATGATCAATATTAACATTGCTGACAATTAAAAATGGCATGGACAGATGGTATAATGGTGATTGTCTTTGTTTTGATCGTCACAATTATATAAAATGTATCACGGATAATGATTGTGTAATTATCATGTTAAACTCTATAATTGTTTATTGCCTCATCCTTACTATGTGCCACAGTTCATTTATACCTTCATTGGCTCATCCACTTCTGCATTCACAGTGACAGAATCTGACAGTAACTTGAAAACAAATGCCACTGCCTCTTCAGGTACATCATCGTCCACAATGTTTAAGGGAATCACAGCTGTCACTTGTCCAGCAGTGAATGTTACAGTTTCCATATCAGGTCCCAAATCCTCAGACACAGGAACAATGGAGCTGGAGTTTACTTACACTGGTACCAACAGAGAGATGGAGAGCCTCCTACTCTCCAGTCGTTTTTCAGGCAGTGGATCTGGGTCTGACTTCACTCTGACCATCAGTGGAGTTCAGCCTGAAGATTCTGCTGTGTATTACTCTCAGAGTTATCATGAGATCAACGGTCAGGATGTGTTCACACAGTGAAAAAGACTCGTACAAAAAACTCCTCAGACTGAACTGAAACTGTTCACACTTCACTGAACTCTGCACAGTCAGATACAATATAATGAGAGTTAAGCCCAGGCTTAAAAAGTCATATATTACAGTTATTTTATTTTTTAAACAGAAGCAACTGCATCAGTCATAAAGAATAAAGAATATTTTCATTTGTTAAATTTACTCATCGTATTAAAATCATTTGAATGAATGAAATTAATGATCAACAGTAATCTTAGTGATAGTGTAGAATGAACCATTTTGTCGTCTCTAACTGTCAAAAACATGAAGACAAAGAACAAGCAAAAATAGGAATCAAGTAGGAATATCTATGTGGAAATAAACAGGAATAATTAAATGTCAATTCAATTTAATGCTAATAAATGTGTGTAGCAGTGTGGAGCCCCTCCCCGAACCGCCACCTTAACGTGGTGGAGGGGTTTGAGCACCCGAATGATCCTGGGAGCTATGTTGTCGGGGGCTTCATGCCCCTGGTAGGGTCACCCATGGCAAACAGGTCCTCGGAGACGGGTCTGACTAAGAGCGGTTCAGAAGCCCTTCATGAAGAAAAATACAACAAGGCAGTTTACGTCGCCCGGACTGGCGTTACCGGGGCCCCACCCTGGAGCCAGGCCTGGGGTGGGTGCTCGGCAGCGAGCGCCTGGTGGCCGGGCCTTTCCCCACGGGGCCCGGTCGGGCCCAGCCCGAAGAAACGACGTGGGGCCGTCCTCCCGTGGACCCACCACCTGCGGGAGGAGCCATGAGGGGCGGGTGCGGAGAGATCCGGGTAGCAGTCGAAGGCGGGGACCTCGACGACCGGATCTCCGGACATGGAGACTAGCTCTGGGGACATGGAATGTCACCTCGCTGGGGGGGAAGGAGCCTGAGCTTGTGCGGGAGGTTGAGCGTTACCGGCTAGATATAGTCGGCCTCACCTCCACGCACAGCTTGGGCTCTGGAACCCATCTTCTTGAGAGGGGTTGGACTCTCCATTTCTCTGGCGTTGCCCGCGGGGAGCGGCGGCGAGCTGGTGTGGGCTTGCTCATTGCCCCACAGCTCAGCCACTGTGTGTTGGGGTTCACTCCGGTGAACGAGAGGGTCGCGTCCCTGCGCCTTCGGGTCGGGGACAGGTCTCTCACTGTTGTGTCGGCCTACGGGCCAAACAGCAGTGCAGAGTACCCGGCCTTCTTGGAGTCCCTGGGAGGGGTACTAGACAGTGCACCAACCGGGGACTCCGTTGTTCTCCTGGGGGACTTCAACGCCCATGTGGGTAACGACAGTGACACTTGGAGGGGCGTGATTGGGAGGAACGGCCTCCCCGATCTGAACCCGAGCGGTGTTTTGTTATTGGACTTCTGTGCTAGTCACAGCTTGTCCATAACAAACACCATGTTCGAGCACAAGGGTGTCCATCGGTGCACATGGCACCAGGACACTCTAGGTCGGAGGTCGATGATCGACTTTGTTGTCGTGTCATCTGACCTCCGACCGCGTGTCTTGGACACTCGGGTGAAGAGAGGGGCTGAGCTGTCAACTGATCACCACCTGGTGGTGAGTTGGATCCGCTGGCGGAGGAGGAAGCCGGACAGACCTGGCAGACCCAAGCGTATTGTGAGGGTCTGCTGGGAACGTCTGGCGGAGCCCTCTGTCAGGGGGGTCTTCAACTCCCGCCTCCGGGAGAGCTTCTCCCTGATCCCGGGGGAGGTTGGAGACATGGACTCCGAGTGGGCCATGTTCTCCACCTCTATTGTTGATGCGGCTGCTCGTAGCTGTGGTCGTAAGGTCTGCGGTGCTTGTCGCGGCGGCAATCCCCGAACCCGGTGGTGGACACCGGAAGTAAGGGATGCCGTCAAGCTGAAGAAGGAGTCCTATCGAGCCTTGTTGGCTCGTGGGACTCCTGAGGCAGCTGATGAGTACCGGCAGGCCAAGCGTGCCGCGGCTCGGGCAGTCACAGAGGCAAAAACTCGGGGTTGGGAGGAGTTCGGGGAGGCCATGGAGGAGGACTATCGGACGGCCTCAAAGAGATTCTGGCAAACCGTCCGACGCCTCAGGAGGGGAAAGCAGTGCTTCACCAACACTGTTTACAGTGCGGGTGGAGGGCTGCTGACCTCGACTGGGGATGTTGTCGGGCGGTGGAAGGAATACTTTGAGGATCTCCTCAATCCCACTGTCACGTCTTCCGAGGAGGAAGCAGAAACTGGGGACCCAGAGGCGGACTCGTCCATCACCCTGGCTGAAGTCACTGAGGTGGTTGGCAAGCTCCTCGGTGGCAAGGCTCCGGGGGTGGATGAGATCCGTCCTGAGTACCTCAAGTCTCTGGATGTTGTGGGACTGTCTTGGCTGACACGTCTCTGCAACATCGCGTGGCGGTCGGGGACAGTACCTGTGGAATGGCAGACCGGGGTGGTGGTCCCTCTGTATAAAAAGGGGGACCGGAGGGTGTGTTCCAATTACAGGGGAATCACACTCCTCAGCCTTCCCGGTAAGGTCTATTCCAGGGTGCTGGAGAGGAGAATCCGACCGATAGTCGAACCTCGGATTCAGGAAGAGCAGTGTGGTTTTCGTCCTGGTCGTGGAACACTGGACCAGCTCTATACTCTCCATCGGGTCCTCGAGGGCTCATGGGAGTATGCCCAACCAGTCCACATGTGTTTTGTGGATCTGGAGAAGGCATTCGACCGTGTCCCTCGTGGTGTCCTTTGGGGGGTGCTCTGGGAGTATGGGGTCCGGGGCTCTTTGCTAAGGGCTGTCCGGTCCCTGTATGACCGGAGCAGGAGCTGTGTTCGCATTGCCGGCAGTAAGTCAGACCTGTTCCCAGTGCATGTTGGACTCCGCCAGGGCTGCCCTTTGTCACCGGTTCTGTTCATTATATTTATGGACAGAATTTCTAGGCGCAGTCAGGGGCCGGAGGGGGCCTGGTTTGGGAACCACAGGATTTCATCTCTGCTGTTTGCAGATGATGTTGTCCTGATGGCTTCTTCGAGCCAGGACCTGCAGCAGGCACTGGGGCGGTTTGCAGCCGAGTGTGAAGCGGCTGGGATGAGAATCAGCTCCTCCAAATCCGAGGCCATGGTTCTCGACCGGAAAAAGGTGGTTTGCTCTCTCCGGGTGGGTGGTGAGTCTCTGCCCCAAGTGGAGGAGTTCAAGTATCTCGGGGTCTTGTTCACGAGTGAGGGAAGGATGGAGCGTGAGATTGACAGGCGGATCGGTGCAGCGTCTGCAGTGATGCGGTCGCTGTATCGGTCCGTTGTGGTAAAGAAGGAGCTGAGCCGGAAGGCGAAGCTCTCTATTTACCGGTCAATCTACGTTCCTACCCTCACCTATGGTCATGAGCTTTGGGTAATGACCGAAAGGACAAGATCGCGGATACAAGCGGCTGAAATGGGCTTCCTCCGCAGAGTGGCCGGGCGCACCCTTAGGGATAGGGTGAGGAGCTCGGTCACACGGGAGGAGCTCGGAGTAGAGCCGCTGCTCCTACACGTTGAGAGGAACCAGCTGAGGTGGCTCGGGCATCTGCTCAGGATGCCTCCTGGACGCCTCCCTAGGGAGGTGTTCTGGGCATGTCCCACCGGGAGGAGGCCCCGGGGAAGACCCAGGACACGCTGGAGGGACTATGTCTCTCGGCTGGCCTGGGAACGCCTTGGGGTCCCACCGGAGGAGCTGGAGGACGTGTCCGGGGTGAGGGAAGTCTGGGAGTCCCTGCTTAGACTGCTGCCCCCGCGACCCGGCCCCGGATAAGCGGAAGAAAATGGATGGATGGATGGAGCAGTGTGGATGTGGTGTTCACTCCACCTGCCAGTGAGGACCTCCACTCCTTTAATAAAAACCCTGTGAGTTTGTCACTCGTGGCTTTCCGTACTTCCGGATGCTTGACTCAGGAGCTGTGGTGCTGGGAGCTCCGTTCAACAGGTTGAATATGACCCTTTAGATTCTAGACTGGATGTTTTGTGACTTTATCTCTTTTCTCCTGTGGGGCTGTGGGGGAGTGATGGAGCTGGAGATGGAGCCCCAGCACAAACTCTGCCTTTTGTCCTTGTCATTCCCCAATTTGAGTCAGAGCTGAAGTTGCATGCACATGCTCAGATGCTTCTGGGAAAGAGCACAAACACATGTCACTTACTACGGCAACACGTACAAGGACAAACTACATGAAATACGCTGTCTATATTTATTATTCTTTAAATATGTTTATTTTAAGTTACAGTTCAAGCCAGAAGTTTACAAACACTATACAAAAAGGCACACATGCTTTTTTTTTTTTTTCTCACTGTCTGACATAAAATCAGACAAAAACATTTCCTGTTTTAGGTCAAGCAGGATTACCAAAATTATTTATATTTGCTAAATGCCAGAATAATGAGAAAAAGATTTTTTTAGACAATTTTTCATTGCTTTCATCAAAGTCAATTTACATACATTTCATTAGTATTTGGTACCACTGCTTTTAAACTGTAGGACTTGGGTCAAACATTTTGGATTTCCTTTCACAATCTTCTCACAATATTTGGTAGAAATTTTGTCCCATTCCTTCTGACGGAACTGATGTAACTGAGCCGTTTGTTGGCCGCCTTGTTCACACAGGCCTTTTCAGGTCTGGACATAAATTTTCAATAGGACTGAGATCAGGGCTTTGTGATGGCCACTCCAAAACATTGACTTTGTTATCCTTAAGCCACTTTGTAACCAGTTTGGCTGTATACTTCAGACCATTGTCCATTTGGAAGACTCATTTGTGCACAAGCTTTAACTTCCTGGCTGATGTCTTGAGATATTACTTCAGTATTTCCACAGAATGTTCTTTCCTCATGATGATGGTCTATTTTGTGAAGTGCACCAGTCCCTCCTGCAACAAAACAACCCCACAACATGATGCTATCACCTCCATATTTCACAGTTGGGACGCTGATCTCAGGCTTGTGAACTTTCCCCTTTTTCTTCCCATAAAGATGCTCATCCTGTCCAAACAGTTCAATTTTAGTTTTGCCAGACGGCAGGACATGTCTCCAAAAATTAAAGTCTTTGTCTCTGTGTACATTTGCAAACTGTAACCTGTTTTTTAATGTTTCTTTTGGAGTAATGTCTTCTTCCTGCAGAATGTCCTTTCAGCAGTCCTCATTTCACTGTGGATAATGACACACTCTAACCAGCTTCAGCCTGGAAGGTGAAGGTATCACTGGTGCCCGTGGTCATCGGAGGACTGGGGGCAGTGACCCCCAAACTGGAGTAGTGGCTACAGCAGATCCCAGGAAAAACATCAGACATCTCAGTCCAGAAAAGTGAAGTACTAGGAACAGCAAAGATACTGCGCAGAACCCTCAAGCTCCCAGGCCTCTGGTAGAGGTCCCGAGCGTGGAAAAGAGGGGATGAGAGACCACCCGTGGAGGGTGAGAAGGAGATATATATATATATATATATATATATATATATATATATATATATATATATATATATATATATATATATATATATATATATATATATATATATATATATATATATATATATATATATATATATATATATATATATATATATATATATATATATATATATATATATATATATGCATTTTTATATTGGTTATATTGAATCATTTTAACCATTTTTAATAAATGTATTGTGCGGTCCAGTTTAATGTATATTTTCTTGGTAATAATTAGGTGGGTAACATGTCTAACAATGATCTGATAAAATATTTCTTAATTATAGGTATGCTCATGACAAAAAATATAATTCTTCTTTATTTGTTTAAATAATTTCATTCTAATATTTGTCAAATGCATTTTCATTTTTAGTTCACTGCATTTAGGGTGTAATAAAAAATTATTTCAAATTAGACCAGGACACGTTTATTAGGATTATCTTAACTTGAGAGTTCAATAATAGCAAAAAATACATTTGAAAAATATTTTTAGTAACAATATAGTTTTTTTTTTTGTTTTTTTTTGTTTTTTCCATATAACATATGATCTTACTTGACTTTTTTGAGACAACAAGCTCAAGTGAGTTATTTATGGTTATGGTTATACTGTAATTGTGCTCTGACTGACTGTGCAGTGTCAGTTCAGTGAAGTGTGAACAGTTTCAGTTCAGTCTGAGGAGGTTTTTGTACGAGTCTTTTTCACTGTGTGAACACCCACTGACTGTTGATGTAGTGTAGACTCTGACAGTAATACACAGTGTAATCTTCAGGCTGAACTCCACTGATGGTCAGAGTGAAGTCAGACCCAGATCCACTGCCTGAAAAACGACTGGGGACACCTGAGACTCGAGTAGATGCATGACGTATAAGAGCTTTAGGAGGTTCTCCATCTCTCTGTTGGTACCAGTGTAAGTAGTGCCCCCAGCTACTGTCTTTGTACACATTCTGGCTGATAGTACAGCGTATGGTGGCGGTGTCCCCCAGGGCGGCCCTCACTGCTCCAGCCTGACTCACTGTCACCTCTCCTCTGGACTCTGAACACACAAACACAAAGCACCTGATGGTTTAGTCTGGTTGGTCTCAGAGGGACGGATGTGGACAGAGGACAGCAGTGGGACTCTCTGGACTTTACCTGTGAAGCAGCAGCAGAGGACAGTCCACATGAGGACGCACACCAAAGTCATGTTGGTGATGAGGAGGCCGTATGTGGCTTGTGTTGTCATGAAGGACAGCTGCCAGTGCTCCAGAGTGCACCTCTCAGGACTATAAAGTGTCCCACTGGACCATGCAGCTAATCATGCAAAGTGTGTGTCTATGGAAATGAGACTCCCACACAGACATGGAGGGACTGAACAGCTGCAGGGTCTGTGTCACCACATTCAGAGCAATACTGTCACTGATTTAGAGTTGAATTTTTAATGTTTCTTGTGGGACCCCAGGGAAGTGTTTTGTCCCCTGTTATATTTTTAAATTAAATGCAGATTTTTATGATGGTTTTATTCTGAAAGGGTCTTGGGTAGTGTTAAATTGATGTTAGCAGAGCCGTGACATATCCCTTTGCACTTGCGGAACTGTCCTGAGGTTTTGGGCGACATGGGAATCAACAAACGACAGAACAATGAAGAAAGAAATAGAAACAAAGAACAGTGCTAGCCAGTATGCTACATGTTGTGAAATCACCCATTGGGGACCTGAATGATTATGCAAAATATGACTCTGTCACTGTTCACACTTAGTGTAGTTCAGGTGTTAGTTTCAGACAGATATAAGGCAGTGTCCAACAGCAATTTCACCAGAACTGAAGAAACCTGATGAGCAGTGAAACGTCTTCTTCCTAAAACGTTTTGTCCTCTTGACAGAATTGAATTTTTTGTTTACTTTGGACCATACCTGCATCATTCCTCAAACTGAATAGTTCAAAAACAGAAGTCGTCCTTAAACGCACCTTTTCCACTCTTTCTAAATCCAACTGTTTCTCCATTTCTATCAACGACGTCGTTCCACCCCCTCAGGTCAAGAGTTTGGGTGTCATCCTCAAAAGTACCCTCAATAATATGATCCACTGTGCCTACTTTCACTTCCAGAACATCTCTCACTCCTCACACTGCTGCTGTTCTTCTCCACAGTCTTATCACCTGCAGGATTGACTATTGTAACTCTCTTCTCTTTGCTCCCCCAGAAACTGCAGCTGCTTCAAAATTCTGCAGCACAAATCATCCCCAGGACTCCCCCCTTCACCACATCAGCCCCATCCTCCAACAAGTTCATTGTCTTTACATAAAACAAAGAATCATCTTCAAAATGTTCCTCACCACATTCAAAGCCTTCATAACCTTGCTCCACAAAACCTCTCCAATCTTTTCAATCTCCTCCACATTGCCACTCCCTTTCCCCCTCTCTGCTCCTCTCTCCAGTTCTCTGTCTCCTCTCCTCTCTCTCCGCTCCTCCTCTTCTCTCCAGCTCTCTGTCTCGTTTGTCCATCTCGTCAGCATAGAGGTCCCCCCGCTCTGGAACTCACTCCCACCCAACCTCCACAGCAACGACTACTTTCCTCTTTTCAAATCATGAGTCAAAACGTGTTCAGACAATCCGACACCACATAACCAATCACACCATCGTCCACTTTTGTTTTGTTTTGTGTGTGTTTTCATGTGTTTTTAAATGTTTTTGTCATGACGCACGTATCTCTGCTCCATTTTTGCCTTCCTGTGTGCTCTCCCCCCTCCCTCACCTGTCTGAACCTGGAGCTGGGCGGACCCTCGGCTCCTCCCGCACGCACCTGTGTCCCATCAGGGTAATCACCACCACCTGCCGTGCTTAAGAGGAGCTGGGAGAAGACACTCGGTGCCAGATCGTTCGCGTGTCAACGTTCCAGTTCTCTTGACCTCCCTAGCTCCTGGCTTCTGGCTCTGTTCCTGACTCCGTGTTCCAGCTCTGGTATTGTCAACTCCTTACCTTCACCTCCCTGTCTCGTCCTGGACCCCGGCAGTACCACGCCCCGGCTCCGGTTCCTGCTCTCCTGTCTGCTCAGGCTCTGCTTCCTCCGGTTCTGTTCCTAGTCTGGTCTGCGCCCCGCTCCCGGCGGATCCCTGTTCCCGTCTCAGCGTCTCCCCGACGCGCCCCTGGCTCTTGCACATGCCCTGCCCACGTCTCATGTTGGATTATTGGACTATTGTTTGTATTTATCACTAACTGTAAATAAAACACTGTAAACCTGTCCTGCACGTCTTTGGTCCACCCCCCAACCCCGTCGTTACGACAGTTTTTCACTTCTGTACAGTATGTTTGGGTGTAAAGGGGCTGATAAGTAAAAAGTATTGTTCAATTATTATTATTTTGTTACTCAATACTTCAATCATTATTGTCTTTTATTATTAGTTATAGTTTTGGCTTAACTCTCATTATATTGTATCTGACTGTGTAGAGTTCAGTGAAGTGTGAACAGTTTCAGTTCAGTCCGAGGAGGTTTTTGTACGAGTCTTTTTCACTGTGTGAACACATCCTGACCGTTTATGGCGTGATAACTCTGACAGTAATACACAGTGTAATCTTCAGGCTGAACTCCACTGATGGTCAGAGTGAAGTCAGACCCAGAACCACTGCCCGAAAAACGACTGGGGACACCTGAGACTCGGTTAGATGCATGATATATGAGAAGTTTAGGAGGCTCTACATCTCTCTGTTGCAGTGACGTGCGGTGAGGTTCATGGTTGGTGAGGCACTGACTCCTTTAGTGTCAGATTTACAAATATATAAACCAAAAAGGGTCGCTTATTGAATTGGCTGCTGGGTATTTCATATCTCATCAGCATTCTTCACAAAACACGCACGCACACATACGGTACATATTACAGATATGTAAAGGTAAAAAAACGTGCATTTGCTCTACACCCTCCCTGTGTTGTAGTGATGCTCGGGTCAGGATATTTTCAACCCGCGGGGCCCCGCATGTACGGCAAAATATTACCCGCCCCGCGCGGCTGCCTCTATTTTTCGAACCCGCCTCGACACGATGCACAGAAATAATATTCATAATAAGCAGCATTATTTCAACCTGCATTTCGTGGGAAAAAAAACTGATCAGCCCCAACCTGAACCGAGATCAAATGAGAATTGAGAATTTCAACATAAAATCTGCCGGTTTTCCTTTACCTTGGCATTGTGGATGCTAACGTTGAGCCTCCGCTGTTCGTTTAAAGCCAAATCGATCCTTGAGTTTCCAAACGTTTTTAAAGCAATTTGGCTTTGGAT
The DNA here is from genome assembly GCF_009829125.3 of Periophthalmus magnuspinnatus. Lineage (NCBI taxonomy): Eukaryota > Metazoa > Chordata > Actinopteri > Gobiiformes > Gobiidae > Periophthalmus > Periophthalmus magnuspinnatus. The sequence continues at coordinate 4,000,900 of NC_047136.2, read as the reverse complement.
GTGAGTGGTCGATCTATCATGTTTGCTGAGGCTTCGTGGTAAATTTTTTCATGTCACAATATGCCGTGTTAGTCCAGACATTGTCACAAGTTGAGAACAGAAGGCAGGGGAAGCAGTAAAGACGTTTTTTCGAAGGACAGCCACACAGCCACTCTTTTCGGGTGTACCACTCCGTTTGAAAAGAGCGCGTTATCTTCTGTCCCGAAGTTTGAAGCAAACCTTTTAGCTCCGGTGTTGGTCTACCCGTGTTAATCACGTCCACTTTTGACTGAAAGTCCAGTTTTGAGAAATTTTTAAGCTTCGATATATAATCCTCTTCCATTTTGGCAGTCCGGCGTAGCTAGCAAAATATAAAACGGATCGCACTTGACTCGCCTGGGCCTGGCGCCTCTGCGTAGAAGAACAGCACACGTACCCGTTGGCTCACGTACGCCCTCTTCAGTGCGGCAGAGAACTATCTGCCTCACCCTGCGCCTTTTCACCGCGGTTTTATTTTCCATCAGCAAAACCAAATATGTCACTAACAAACATTAAACTTTAATGGTTAATAAAGACATTAGCCAGAGTGGAAAATCAGGTCAAATAAACGTATCTGCAAACATTATATTGGAAACATGCAGATATATGGCAAGCAGCACGGGCCAATTGCATGTATCAACCCAGTTTGTAATGGATGGCGCATTCAGAGGTGAGGCTTGACTCGTTGCTGCCGCACCTCTCGTTTCATCCCTGTATTTAAACAGGTAATAGGGAAATTCGGCGATTTTGACAATAAAAAATGTTCGAAATGAGTTGTACATAAAAATCAGTGGACAAATATTAATATAAATTTGATGTTATAATTTTATTTTTTTTTTTACTTGTCATGATGACAGGTGAGGCTCTGCCTCCCCTGCCTCCCCTGACCGCACGTCCCTGCTCTGTTGGTACCAGTGTAACCAGAGCCCATATCTTTTGTGATAGTGCACATTCTGGCTGATAGTACAGCGTATGGTGGCGGTGTCCCCCAGGGCGGCCCTCACTGCTCCAGCCTGACTCACTGTCACCTCTCCTCTGGACTCTGAACACACAAACACAAAGCACCTGATGGTTTAGTCTGGTTGGTCTCAGAGGGACGGATGTGGACAGAGGACAGCAGTGGGACTCTCTGGACTTTACCTGTGAAGCAGCAGCAGAGGACAGTCCACATGAGGACGCACACCAAAGTCATGTTGGTGATGAGGAGGCCGTATGTGGCTTGTGTTGTCATGAAGGACAGCTGCCAGTGCTCCAGAGTGCACCTCTCAGGACTATAAAGTGTCCCACTGGACCATGCAGCTAATCATGCAAAGTGTGTGTCTATGGAAATGAGACTCCCACACAGACATGGAGGGACTGAACAGCTGCAGGGTCTGTGTCATCACATTCAGAGCAATACTGTCTCCAGTTTAGGGTTGAATTTTAAATGTTTGTTTTGAGACCCCAGGGAAGTTATATCCAAAATTGTTGTCAGTGATCGGCTCTCTACTTTATTAATATTATGTTGAAGCATATTAATGTAACTGATATTAATAAATTATTCCCATTATTATGTTGTAAATTTACTTTTGATTAATAAAATAATTTAAATTGTTCCTGATAAGCACATTGTCATCTCCTTCTAAACAGTTTGTCCAGTTTAAATCTATAAATGCCATTTCTCAGTTGTTTACCAGTCTCTGTACAGCTGAATGGTTTTGTCTCTGAGCGGCTGCAGGTTTTTGTACGAGCGCTCCATGAGTTTGTATCACTGTGGTGGACGTTTGGTGGAGGAACCAGACTGGACCTTAACTGTAAGTCCTCTCTTTATGTTTACTTGAAATTATACTTTTATTATTTCTGTTATTCATCTGTTTATGTTTCTGAACTCTAAGTTTATTTTATTTCTTACATTTTTGGATGTATTGTTAAAATGTCCACTAGCTTCTTGTTGAACCATGCATTCTTATTATCCCCCAGAAATGTAGAAACTTAAATACAAAAAGTTATCTTCATCTGTTTGGATCAAAGTTTGACAGAAAAATATTTTCTGAAGCTTTTGTAAAGTAAATATTTTTAACCCTTCAACAAAGTATTTGTTGAAGGGAAGCATTTATCATAACCTTTTTGATACATATTTTTTTAGCTGTAATAATCTAAATATTTTAAGAGAAACATGTGAATTCTTGTTCAAAGTCTGGGGACTTTTCTCAGTTTATCTTTAGCTCTGAAACTTTTCTGTGGTTCAGCTTCAGTGGAGCCTTTCTGTCAGAGTTCTGTTTTCACTCAGCTCGGCCAAAAACTAACATGTGGAATAAAGATTAATATTTTGATATAAATAATTTTCTCTTTTCCATTTGCTTTTATTTTTCTGAATCTGAAAGTGCACAGGGCCATAAAAATAGTCTTTCTGTATTTGTGAACAGTACTGAATCCCTTCAGTGTGTATCACTGTGTAAGTGTGTGTTTGTGCTGTGTGTCCACAGTGGGCCGAGTGGAGCCCAGCCTCTGGGTGCTGCCCCCCTCCAGAGAGGAGCTGGCCCAGGGGAAGGCCACCCTCGTGTGCCTGGCCAACAAGGGCTTCCCGTCAGACTGGAGCGTGTCCTGGAAGGTGTCCGGTGGCGGTGTGGGCGGGGAGCAGAGCCGGAGCCCCGCGGTGCTGCAAAAGGACGGCCACTACAGCTGGAGCAGCAGCCTGACGCTCCCCGCACAGCAGTGGAGGGAGGGGGGCGTGGCTGTGAGCTGTGAGGCCACACAGGGCTCCCAGAGTCCAGTGTCCCACACACTGAGCACACTGCAGTGTTCCCAGGACTGACACAGTCACTGGGATCAGCCTGCAGAGCGCCCTCTGCTGTCAGCTCACGCCTCTACAGCTACACTTCACTTACTGCAGCACAGCACACAGCCCTCTGTCCCAACTGGAGCTTCTGCTGAAAATAAAGAGCTGTGCATCAAAAGCATGTTTGTATGGAAGCCCGTTTCCGCCATGAAAAAAAAAAAAAAAGCCCCACAGAAAGTCGAAATTACGAGTTTTAAACTCGTAATTAGTCGTTTTAAACTCGTAATTAGGAGTTTAAAACTCGTAATTAGGACTTTTAAAACTACTAATTATGAGTTTAAAACTCGTAATTACGACTTTTAAAACTACTAATTATGAGTTTAAAACTCGTAATTACGACTTTTAAAACTACTAATTATGAGTTTAAAACTCGTAATTACGAGTTTCTGCGTATATAAATAGGAATCCCATTCTAAGTATTTACAAAATGACTTCCGAGTTGGCAGAGAAGTACTTTAGAGACGGCTTTACAACTAACAAAATACTACGTTTACTTGAACATTCACATGGAATAACAGTGAGCAAACGCACCCTTGAACGCATTTTAAGCAAGAGGGGTCTATGGCGCAGAAAAAATAAAACGAATGTGGCTGAAGTGGCAGCTTTTATTGAGCAACAACTGGAGACATCTGGTCAGTACCATGGTTATCGATGGATGCACCAAAAATGCTGGGTAAACAATATTGTGACAGACAGAGAAACTGTCCGTATTTTACTTCGTTTATTGAACAGTGAAGGTGTTGATCTGCGGTCAAGAAACAGACTACGAAGACGGATATACCACAGCCGGGGCTCAAATTTTGTCTGGCATATAGATGGCTATGACAAACTCAAGCCATTTGGAATAGCGATCAGTGGGTGTATAGATGGTTTCTCTAGGAAGATCATTTGGCTTGAAGCCTATAAAACAAACAATGACCCAAAAATTATTGCTGGGTACTTCATGGATGCTGTAATCACTGCAAATGGCTGTCCTGCAAGAGTGAGGCTTGATTTGGGAACAGAAAATGGACATATTGCAGAGCTTCAGCACTTTTTGCATTACTCTGGAAATCACGCAGAAACAACCCCAGGTCCAGTAACCTTTGGTCCTAGCACGGGAAATCAGCGAATTGAACGATGGTGGCTCACCCTGCGAAGTGAGTGTGTTCAGTACTGGATGGAGCTGTTTGACAAACTTAAAGAAGATGGACATTTTTTGGACAACTTTCTGGATAAATCCTTGATCCAGTTCTGTTTCATGAAAACAATACAGGTAGGCTCTTTTCACTTTTTACACCTTCTGACATAAATATTTTAAAATTGGTCTACTTTAGTCCTGATGTAGACCTGATTTTAAATTGAATTAAATTAATTAATTAAATGAATTGCAAAAGGGTTGGACCCCACTGAGTTAGGGTAATGACCAATGTACTAAACATGCAATGATTACTTCTGTTTGTATTCTAGGAAGAACTTAATGAGGTCGTTTTGACTTGGAACAACCATCGCATCCGTGCAGTAAACAATGCAAGATCACCTTATGGAAGGCCTTCCATATTGTATGCTGTTCCACAACTATATGGTGGTCAAAATTATTTACATCCCATAACTATGGACAAGGTCTCACTCTGCCTTGAGGAGTGCAGCTTCAGAGATTTTCCTTGTGACGAAGATGTGTTTAATATCTGTGTGGACTTGATGTCTGAGCATAATTTGTCTTTTTCAATTGATGTGTATCAAACTATTGACCTATACATTCGTTTACGAGAGCTCATCAATGATGAGTTGCAACAGCAATGAACAAACATATAATTGATCATCAAAAACAGATTAATAATAAATAAACAGTGGCCAGAATAGTGCTCAAGGTCCACTGACTTGTTCAAGACGCCAGAAACTTTACTGGAGCTAAATTTATTCATTTATAAAAGTACGTAGGTGATAAACACAACAGTCCTCTTGTCTCTTCTGCCCTGTACACTCACTTGCAATGTGTGCACTGGCTACAAACTCAGCACGACCTCCGTGAGTCATTCTGGACGAGCGGCACCTGTCCAGGTCTGATAAGGCGCGTAACAAGTCCACCATCTAGTGGTCACATTATGTCATGTTCCTGTTACACAAGACATCTTCAACTGAGTGCGTATTAACTCTACAATCACTGAAAGACAGGCCTTCGTTCAACTCTAGTCTCCATGTCAAAATTTGTCCAACATGGACTAATAGTAAATATAAAGTATAAAAAGCAGCTTTGATTGGTATGCAAAACGTGATGCAAGGTATTGGAGTTGGATGATGAGCGCTCGTTCCAGTGCGCTACTTGCCCAGAGGCCTGGACAGGTGCCGCTCGTGTCCAGAATGACTCGCGGAGGTCATGCTGAGCTTGTAGCCAGTGGGCACATTGCCAGAATATGATTGTACAGAGCAGAGGAGACAAGAGGACTGTTGTGTTTATCACCTACGTATTTTTTATAAACAAATAGCTCTGAATTAAGCTCCAGTAAAGTTTCTGGCGTGTTGAACAAGTCAGTGGGCCGTGAGCGTAATTCTGACCCATGTTTTGTGCCATGAGCGCTGTACCGACCACTTGTGAGCGCTTGTCTTCCGTGGTCTCAGCGGAGCGCTAGTTTGGTCACAAGCCCCCCCTCTTGCACGTGGAAGGCAAAGACAATTTAATCAATAAAAATGAACCAGAAATAATACTTCAAACACAAACTATGTTTTATTTATGCTATCAAACATTCCATCTTCCAGAAAATAATTGTTCACATAAACAGATCACAATATTGTTTACCCAGCATTTTTGGTGCATCCATCGATAACCATGGTACTGACCAGATGTCTCCAGTTGTTGCTCAATAAAAGCTGCCACTTCAGCCACATTCGTTTTATTTTTTCTGCGCCATAGACCCCTCTTGCTTAAAATGCGTTCAAGGGTGCGTTTGCTCACTGTTATTCCATGTGAATGTTCAAGTAAACGTAGTATTTTGTTAGTTGTAAAGCCGTCTCTAAAGTACTTCTCTGCCAACTCGGAAGTCATTTTGTAAATACTTAGAATGGGATTCCTATTTATATACGCAGAAACTCGTAATTACGAGTTTTAAACTCATAATTAGTAGTTTTAAAAGTCGTAATTACGAGTTTTAAACTCATAATTAGTAGTTTTAAAAGTCCTAATTACGAGTTTTAAACTCCTAATTACGAGTTTAAAACTACTAATTACGAGTTTAAAACTCGTAATTTCGACTTTCTGTGGGGCTTTTTTTTTTTTTTTTCATGGCGGAAACGGGCTTCCATACGTTTCCGCCATGAAAAAAAAAAAAAAAGCTCCACAGAAAGTCGAAATTACGAGTTTTAAACTCGTAATTAGGAGTTTTAAAACAACTAATTATGAGTTTAAAACTCGTAATTAGGACTTTTAAAAGTATGAATTATGAGTTTATAACTCGTAATTTTGGGAATGTAACATTTACAAAAAGTGAACCTTATCAATTTTTATTAAATGAATTTGGTATTTTAATAATTTCCTCAATAAACCAGCGGGGTTGTGACCAGCTGGCACTCTGCTCAGACCAGGAAAACGAGCGCTCACAGACACAGAGCACAGCTCATGAGTGGTCAGAACAGCACTCAGGGCCCACTGATTTGTTCAGAGCAGAGGAGACAGGAGGAGGACTGTTATGTTTATCACCTACATACTTTTAAAAAATGAATAAATTAAGCTCCAGTAAAGTTTCTGGCGTCTTGAACAAATCAGTGGGCCCTGAGTGCTGTTCTGACCACTCATGAGCTGTGCTCTGTGTCTGTGAGCGCTCGTTTTCCTGGTCTGAGCAGAGTGCCAGCTGGTCACAACCCCGCTGGTTTATTGAGGAAATTATTAAAATACCAAATTCATTTAATCAAAATTGATAAGGTTCACTTTTTGTAAATGTTACATTCCCAAAATTACGAGTTATAAACTCATAATTCATACTTTTAAAAGTCCTAATTACGAGTTTTAAACTCATAATTAGTAGTTTTAAAACTCATAATTACGAGTTTTAAACTCATAATTAGTAGTTTTAAAAGTCCTAATTACGAGTTTTAAACTCCTAATTAGGAGTTTTAAAACTCCTAATTAGGAGTTTAAAACTCGTAATTTCGACTTTCTGTGGAGCTTTTATTTTTTTTTTCATGGCGGAAACGGGCTTCCATATGTTTGTGTGTGGAGCTGCTGAGACACACTTCAATAAAGACTCACTGCACTCAAAAGTTATCTTAATCTGTTTGTATCAAAGTTTGACAGAAAAATATTTTCTGAAGCTTTTGTAAAGTAAATACTTCCGCCAGTACATGCCCTCCAAACCCGCAAAATACGGCATCAAGCTGTGGGTCGCGTGCGACGCGCGGTCCAGTTACGCGTGGAAAATGCAGGTGTACACCGGTAAAGCTCGGAAGGATGGCCCCGCAGAGAAGAACCTGGCCGCGCGGGTCGCGCTGGACCTCACCGAGGGACTGGGACCGGGCCGCACCGTGACGTGCGACAACTTTTTCACCTCGTTCCAGCTCGCCCGGAGGCTGTTCTTCGAGAGGGGACTCACCCTGTTGGGGACGCTGCGCGCCAACAGGACGGAGGTCCCGCGCGAACTGGCCCGCCCGCCTACTACCCGGGGGAACGGCAGACGGGTCGGGTCCTCCACGAACCCGGGACGCATCCGCGTCCGAAATCGCGACGCGCGCCTGTTCCGGCGAAAAGGAAGAGGTGTCCAACGTGCCCCAGAAGCAAGGACGTCAAAACCACAAACGTGTGCCGGGGGTGCGGTGTGCACGTGTGTGGAAAATGCGCTCTATCCTTCTGCCCCGCTTGCGCCCCGGTCTGATTTTTATTTTATTTTTATTTTTTATTATTTATTATTTATTTTTTATTTTTTATTTTATTCTTTTATTTTGATTTTTTTTTTCTTTTTACGTTTTATTATTATTATTTATTTATTTATTCAATTATTATTATTATTATTTTTTTTTTTTAGGTTTATGGTTCTCATCATTCATCCCTTATTCGTTTTGTTTTGTATCCACGCCCTCTAGTGGTAATAAAGTGGTTTAGCAAAAGATCAGAATTAACCTGGCCCAAATACCGAATTGCCAAAAAAAAAAAAAAAAAAACTGTCAATATCCCACTTTATGTGCAACTGATCTGAGCGTTCTCTGGTTTATAGACTGTGAATGTAAACATAAATAAATGAATAAATAAATGAACTAAACAATTTATTATTATTTTTCCATTACTTCTGTCTCTGTTACATTTTTAACAAGGTATACACGCGTACGCACGCACGCCTCTCTTTTTTATTTTTATTTTATTGTTATCGATGGGACTGGGGTCTCTAGGACCCCCGCCGTCCCAACCCCCGCCTCAGAGTCCTCCTCCATTTTGTTTCATGAAGTCCTCCTCCATTTTGATTTTGTTTCCATGAACGGACTAGGGGTCTCCAGGACCCCCGTCACGGCTCTTCTCCGTTTATTTATTTATTTATTTATTTTCGCGAACAGGCTCGGAGGGGGGGGCTCCCGGACCCCCCCCCCCGCGAGCCACACCGCACCGCCTCTCGGCGGGGGTCTCCTGGACCCCCCCCACACCGCACCGCCTCTCGCGGGGGTCTCCTGGACCCCCACACCGCACCGCCGCTCGCTGGGGTCTCCTGGACCCCCCCACCGCCGCTCGCCGCTCAGGGGGGTCTCCTGGACCCCCCCACACCGCACCGCCGCTCGCTGGGGTCTCCTGGACCCCCTCGCCGCCGCTCAGGGGGGGGTCTCCTGGACCCCCCATCACACTGCACCGCCTCTCGGTGGGGGGGGGGGTCTCCAGGACCCCCGTCACGGCTCTTCTCCGTTTATTTATTTATTTTCACGAACAGGCTCGCGGGGGTCCCCCTTTGAACTGATCGAATCCAGTCGTCATTTTGATAGAACACTCCTAACAAGAGGAAGATGCTAACCACCGCAGAAAAAGTTGGACTTCTAGACATGCTGAGGGAAGGTACAAGTTACGTGTTACTGTAGGGGGCGCCATTACAGAATAAATGAATCTTTGGTTCATCACATAAAGAAGGAGGAAAATAACATAAGGACAACAGCAGCAATAAGTTTTAACAAGGAAGCAAAAAGGGTTGTAACTGCAACAAGACCATGGTAAGGATGGAGTCTGCTTTAGCTTTGAGGATCAGTGACTGCAGGAAAAAGAAGATTATGAGGCTTATGGGGCTTTGAACCCTTTGGAACTATTGGGTTGGGATTTGGTTCATTACTTGAAGCTTCACTGATTTGAACGTGGGCGTCATCTGCTGGCACATTGGTTGTACTGCAGCCATGCAAAAGGTTGATGGCCCTGTGCACTTTAAGTTTCGCTGTATTTGTGCACTTTTGTTATTAAGTTACCAGAGTTGGTAACTTTTACTCTGTATTGTATGCCTCTTTGTTTCTCTTTGTCTTTGTATTTATGTTTGCCAAAGAAGACAATAATTTCCCCCTCTTGCGGATCAATAAAGTATATAGTTCTAAATAAAACTGAAGCAGACTTCAGTTCATGTGTTGCTTTTCCTTCTTGCTCCATCCTACCAATATGTAGATGATTCACTTAATTGTCATCCACCAATGTTAAAAACATGAAGAATGAAATGTCCTCTGGTCAGCATGAACTAAATGATATAGGTGAATATGCAAATAAAAAATAGAATATTGACCTAATGATTCTGACAATTATGAGTTCATGTATGTATATTCTTGGATCAAGTAATGACGCTAACAAGAAGACACTTGTGGTCTCTATTCCACTGAGTTTGTCTTTCAAAATTCTATTTAGGTTTATGCCAAGGTGTTTCGCCATTTCATTTGTGTTCTGTGCAATCACCTCAGTTAAAGAATACTTCAGCATTTTTATCATCGGTATTATTTTTGATCCTGACACTCTTTTCTTGTGAGAGTTCTACAGTGGCAGCATGAAAAGGTGACAAGATCGTTATGCACTGGGATGCACACTCCCACTCGTTTGCAGTCAGTGGTTGCAAATCTGTGGGCAGAGTAGACAGAGCAGCTTCCCTCTGCTCATAAAACTGCTGCATCATCTCATGGTGCTATTCCATCTGGTGTCCACCTCAATTATTAATTTTGTGACAGGACGGCCCATTTGCACCTGGATCTGCTGCAGCTTCTCTTTTGCTGTGGTACTTGATTTAAAATAAGTGACAATCAGCCTCATTTTTGATCATACATTATCTAAACCAGGAGTAGCATCCATGTACTTTTTCACTATTAAGTTCAGTGCATGTGCCAGGCAGACGGCATGCCGCACCTGCACAATATTTGCTGCAGCATCAGTCACCAAGCACTTCACCTTCTCTTCCAGAGCCCATTCCCTTAAAAGCTCTTGAGCAGTTCCAGCGATGTTCTCTGCTGTGTAACTCATAGGAAAAGGCTAAACTCCCAAAGGGTGGTGGAGAGTTCACCTGAATGAATGCTATGACGGGTAACAGCCAAATACACATCCATGTTGATAGAGGTCCACATGACTGCAGTCAGGCCGACACTGTTAGCATTCTGCAGGGCTGCCTTTGCCTGTTCCTTTTCCTCCACATACCTCCTCTCCACCATGGCTTTAACTGCCTGTCTTGATGGAAGGGTGTATGTCGGATCCAGTTTATCCACCAGAGCACGGAAGCCAGGATCAGACACCACAGTGAAAGGCTGGGAACCTTTCACTATGAAGTCCACTACAACTTCATCAAGCTCCTGCTTCCTGCTCCCTAAAATATAAAAGTTGGCAGAACAATAAATTAATTTAGTTTTAGCAGAAACAAAACCATGTAAATGAAACTGCAGGGAAAAGGTTTAAGTGTAAAATTTGCAATGTATAATTCTAGCTCACTATTACATTTTAATAATCATTTTATAGACTCAAACCTGGACTCATTGCTCATAAACATTTACAGAAGTGCAGTGAAGGATGAAAGTGACACTATATATATTGCTTGAAACTGAAAACATTATGCCCACTCACCTGGTGCTGGTGGACACGTCATCACAGCAGCACTACTGGCTCCATCCTCATGTTTGACACATTAATGCCTCATCATTGATGACGGGAACAAAGCAAACACTTCACCTGCAAATTAAAAATGAGATGTATGTGTGGTTTATTCTTTTTAAATGTATTTTTTGTGTAAGTGTTGAAATATATGTTAACAAATAACCTTGTTCAGCGGCACCATTTCAAAATGCTCCCAGACTTGAGATCTCTTCCTGGTTGGTTCCATTGCAAAGCAATAAGAAAGAAAACCTACGAAAGCTAATCAAATCAATCCAAATAATATTGACCAGATAGGCAACGCATCGCATTGTTTCAGCCATTTTAAAGACAACTGAGATATTTTTTGTCATATTTTCAAAGCTCCGCCCATTGAACCAAACCAGTCAGCTGATTCAGTCCGAATGAAGCGGTGAATTGGTTCAGACATCATCAGTCACGTGACTTGAAGCTCGCTCCGGAGCAGTGTTTCAGAAAAAAAAACTGCTGAGTTTTGGGTCTTGGTTCGAAGCTCTGTGTCAGAGGGAACATCACTAACTACAGCGGAGCGGCGCCAGGACGAAGAGGCGCCAGGACGAAGAGGTCAGAGGAACTATGAAATACACGAGTCACTATCAATCATTTCTTATGTGTCCAACCTCGTAGATTGATCATTAAAATGAAATTTGTAACAGCATTTCTAAAAGCTGTCTTTTTTATTTACAGTTTTGTACAGTATTTGGTTTCATTTTATATTATTGTGCTTTTTTTTTTTTTTTAAACTACAAAGGTTTGAACTTTGAAAGTGTTTAAACAAGAGAGAAATGTGAGAAAATGTTAATGTCTGTCTACTGATTGGACCAGACTGACTAATCAGAAGCATTTGATCCTACAAGACAAAAGGGAGTATTACAATAATAAAGGTAATGAAGTGTCAGTCGCCAGGTGGATCAGCCCGTGGAGCTGTGGGGTGATGGGTTGAGGCAGAGGTGTGAAGGGCTGAGGGAGTGGGGCATTGTCAAAATGAAGACTAAGTGAAAAAAAATTAAATAAAAATCTACATGATTTAAAATGACCAGTAATCTTAAGTTAGTCTTTATGATTAAGTCACAGGTCTTTTTACAAGGGCACGAGACAGGGATGTCCACTATGTCCATTTATTTTCATTAAGACCAAACCCAAACTATTGGAGGGGAACCACCCCCAGCCCCACCACAAGATCAGTCTGAATGTTTAACATTTTACTCTACTTCCAAGCAGAAAAATACCCAAAATATGCAATCTTCCAATCCTTCACAACGTTAAATATTTGAATCTGTATCAATATTTAACTCCTGGGATGAAAGTCAAACAAAACAAACATAACTTTATCTACAATGACAAACAGTAAACACTTACATCAAATGTAATACAAAAACTTTGTTCTGTTTTCATGAGATTTCTATCAGTGCCTTCAGGCAAGTGAAAAATCAATGGGCTGAATAAGATATTTGAGCCACTGAAAAGTTGACCTTATCTTTTTTTTTTTTAAATATCTAGTGGGTCTTTGATGACATTAGGTTGTGGGTCTTAATAATTCTCTATAATAAGTCTAACCAGGGCCAGTGCAGTGATTGGTATTTGTAGCATAGTTAGTAGTTGTGACAATAAAGGGGTCATTAAAATTGTCTATATAAAAATCACCTTGTATTTACATTTCTGGTTGGTCTTATTTTGATGACATAGTTTAGGTTTAGGGTCATTTACATATATTGTTCTTTGTAGTGAGGACTTCTGGTTTGTAAGTACAGTCAGATGTTCAGCATTAAGGCTGATTTTCTGGAGGGTCTGGGGATTTGTTCTTCTCTAATAGTTGGGGTTTGGTTTGATGAAAACATATGGGGACAGTGGACATCCCTGTCTAGTGACTGTGTGCAGTGTAAAGACCTGTGAAATAATCATAAACATGACTTGGTGATTGCAGGTCATTGTAGCTCATGTAAATATTTGATTTTTAGCCTCAGGAGGCTGTAGTGAGTCAATGATGTAAACCTGTTTTTTTAACCCATCCCCCTCTCCTCCCCCACACAGCCACATGTCTTCACTTTGCCAGTGCCCCACTCCCTCAGCCCTTCACACCTCTGCCTCAGCCCATCAGCCCACAGCTCCATGGACTGATCCACCTGGCTGACTGACACTTCATTACCTTTATTATTGTAATGCTGCCTTTTGTCTTGTGGGGCAGAATAATGTCCCTCTCTCATGTGAGTTTTGCACCGCCCTCAAACGCTCCCGACTGGCTGCTGTGGTCCAATCAAAAGAGTGGAGATGGGTGGAGGGAGGAGCTTTTAACCAACTGCAGCAATGTTCAGAGACAGAGAAGGGGTAGTCACTGGACACAAGAAGCTGCTCTATATGTCAGGCCTGAAACATAACTTTTGACTGATTAAAGGACTTGGAGAACTCTCTGCCACTACTCCTGTAAGTATATCTTATCTGTCGTCCAGGTGGGGTCAAAGACGGTTAAATTCCCCTGTAAATGTTACCTCAATTTGTCTTTTGCTACTGTTACGGCCCATGACTTAAAGAGCTACCATGAATTTAGAGATTGACATACGACTTGTTTTTATTTTACAAAAATGTCATTTAATAGGTTGATGTAAAGAAAATATGCTAAAGACGCTAGGTTCACTGCCTCTAGACCGATTTGGTGTCCTGGGGAAGAGAGAGAAGAAAGATAAATTAGTGAGTGGTCCACTTTTCCCTTGGCAGGGTCATCAGGTGTCCCTGACAGTAAGACAAGGGGCCATTACAGCTACTGGCAACAATATTACATAAAAATAAAAATTCATGCAAACTGACAACTTGCTTGTTGTAGAAAGCCACATCAAAACACAGTGTTTAGGTCATTTACTACATTAACATCTACTTTCCTTTTTTCTATTGCAGAACCACAGCATCCGAGAGAATGAAGTTCACATGTGACCAGTGTGGAAAGATGTGGTCATGTGCTTCCAAACTCAAAGTTCACTACAGAACTCACACAGGAGAGAAGCCATTTAAATGTGACCTGTGTGGAAAAGAATTTAAAAATTCAGGTGACCTGAATCGACACATGAGAATCCACACAGGAGAAAGGCCGTACAGCTGTGACCAGTGTGGGAATGGATTTAAACTGGGTGGTGCACTCAAAGCACATATGAGAATCCACACAGGAGAAAGACCATACAGCTGTGACCAGTGTGGGAAGGAATTTACACATGCTGGTACACTCAAAGCACATATGAGAATCCACACAGGAGAAAGACCGTACAGCTGTGACCAGTGTGGGAAGGCATTTAAAGACTTGGGTACACTCAAAGCACATATGAGAATCCACACAGGAGAAAGACCGTACAGCTGTGACCAGTGTGGGAAGGCATTTAAAGACTTGGGTACACTCAAAGTACATATGAGAATCCACACGGGAGAAAGGCCATATGGCTGTGACCAGTGTGGGAATGAATTTAAACAGGCTGGTGCACTCAAAGCACACATGAGAATCCACACAGGAGAAAGACCGTACAGCTGTGACCAGTGTGGGAATGAATTTAAACTGGCTGGTGCACTCAAAGCACATTTGAGAATCCACACAGGAGAAAGGCCATATGGCTGTGACCAGTGTGGGAATGAATTTAAACAGGCTGGTGCACTCAAAGCACATATGAGAATCCACATGGGAGAAAGGCCATACAGCTGTGACCAGTGTGGGAAGGCATTTAAAGACTCGGGTTCACTCAAAGTACATATGAGAATCCACACAGGGGAGAAGCCATTTGAATGTGACCAGTGTGGTAAGCAATTTAAATATTCTAGTGCCCTCCATCAGCATATGAGAATTCACACAGGAGACAAACCATCTGACTGTGAAGAGAGTGGGAAGGCTTTAAGATCTGTGAGGAACCGTCTGAACCAAGTTTCCAGACTGAAGAGAAAAGCAGCAGCTGTGACCAGTGTGGGAGGACCTGCTCATCTGAAAGTGCACTGTCTTGAACACACTAAAGGAGACAGAGCTGCTGAGGCTGGATCATGTGAGGCTAAAGTCAGACTCAAAAAGCTGGAGATCAGGCTTCAGAGACTCCAGACTGTGGAGTCGACCTCTGTGTAGAGTCAAAAACCATAAGTGAAAAAATATTAATCTTAACATATAATTTTCGTGAGCTTTTTTTTCCAAACTTTTCAGCTGGAATTTACTTTTTCCATCTTATTTGTATTTTATTTTTTTAAACAAGTTGTTCTGATTCACAGAAACACTCTTGTTAGTTACTCCACAACAAAGTTTATTCTTCATGGATGTTGTGATGACAATATTAAATGTAAAATAAAGAAAATGAGAATATAAAGTCTACCTTTTTTTTTTTTTAGACAATTTGTCATGTCTTACATATGAATCAAGGAACTTTAGAAATGCCACAAATACATACACACAAAGAGCTGAAACAGTGTGAGCTTTTCTTACATAAACATTTGTTAAGTTGTTGATTATTGGTTGTCAAACACTTCTAACTTATGCAATACAAAACATTCTGTTTTCATGGGATTTGTCTGAGTGCCTTCAGATGAATAATCAATAGGCTTAATAATTACTTAAGTTATTTCATCACCTCTGATCAACAATAATTTGCCTTTTTCATAAATTCTCATTCCTCTCTGGGGATTTATATTTAGGCCACCGTGCACTTAAAGATATTCTCTTATGAGTTATTCCCACCAAGGGGGGGGAAAAAAAAAAAAAAAAAAAAAAAAGTCTAATCAGGACCAATGAAGTGATTGGTATTTGTAGCGTAGTTAGTAGTTGTTTTATGGTTTCCTGCTTCTGAAGAGTGCAGACTGTCGTAACCAGCGGGGCGTAGGGACCAAAAGCTGCGAGACTCACGAGCTTTTACAGTGTCTTTATTCACAATAAGTGTTCATAGAAACCAAAGCTCAGTAATAAGTGTTCATAGAAACAAAAGTTCATATATCCACAGGGCCGGGGAAAAGAGGCAGCTTCATAGCGTAGTGTCTGGTATTACATAGTTCATTAATCCAAAGTAGCTGCGGAGCGTGGGTGCGGGTCCGTGAGCGCAGAGAGACACAGTGCACGGCAGTGAAGACACAAGACGTACCAGGGTGGAGGTGCGGGTGCTGGGGAAGTCCGGAGCTGGTTCTGGGGCGGAGATCTGGAGCAGGGCAAAAAGGTTCCAATGAGACAAAATAGACAAGCATGAATCAAAGTACTAAGCCATGAGCATAATCACGTGAAACACGCGGACGTTCCGGCCCGAGTGACTCGTCCGAACCCCTCTTATCAGGTGGCGTTGATTGCGCTGATGGGGAGCAGGTGCGCGTTGGAGGAGTCCGGATTCCGCCCAGCTCCGGAGACAGACAGGTGAGGGAGGAGGGAAGACGAGGGCACAGGGAGAGCAGAGCAGGAATCGTGACACAGACCCAGACCTTCCTTGCTCCTGCTGCTTCCTTCTTGACTTTTTCATCATTTTTCCTCTTCCAGTGCTGGAAGATTTGTTTAGTTATGATTTTCTTTTAAGGAAACCGAGACTTTCAAATCATTTTTCCATTGTTTAAGTACATTTCTGATGTACCAGTGACATGTTGGGGGGAAGAAACCAAAGGAATTCTTTCTGCAAACGCTATTGGAACTATCAACAAAAAAATAATGAGTTACAAGCACAGATATTTGTTTTAGAATCTGAAAAAGGACTTCACCAAACTTCAGATTTGAATTTGAAACACGAGTAAATAAAAAGGGTGGAGGTGTGTGTGCATTTCTTCGAGATGATTTGGTCAGTCACAGGTTGTCATTTGGGGTGTTTATCTTTTGAGTATGTTTCATTCAAAATGCAGCTAAAACAATCCCCCTCCATACTCTACTTAGTCATATACAAACCTCCCCAGCACTGTCTGAGTTTTATTGATGATTTTACTGAGATGCTGTCAGTCGTATGCACAGACTTTGATGGTTTAGTCATTACAGGTGATTTTATTGTACATGTGGATAATGTGTTGGACAGGAACGCTAAAGAGCTCAGTTCTGTCCTTGAAACCTTTGGTCTGACTCAGCATGTCAGCGAGCCCAACCACAACAGAGGAAACACTCTGGACCTGCTCATTACAAAAGGAGTAAATATTTCAAATGTCAGTGTGGTGGATGTTGCTCTGTCTGATCATTTCTGTGTCTTCTTTGACTTGTCTGTTAATCCCAAAACAGCGGCTGGTCCTGCAGTTGTTCAGAGGAGACACATAAATGATAAAACAGGTGCACTGTTCATGGAAATGATGATACACTTTGAAAATGCCTCATGTTCTAATGTTGATGATTTGTTGATCTCTGTGACTTTGAGTGTTTTGAATGTTCTGGACACTATTTCCCAGATGAAGGTTAAAATGGTTAAAGGAAAGCAGAAAGCCCCATAGAGTAATGATGACTTGGTCAGGGCTCAGAAAAGGGAGTGCTGGAGGGCTGAGATTTGCAGAAGTCAAAGCTCCAGGTTCATTATGAGATTTACAGAGAAAAGATGCACATGTACAACCACAGTTTATGTAGAACAAGAGAAAGGGATTTTTCTGACATTACTGGGAGTTGTAGTAACAACTCTCATGTCGTGTTTGCAAAAGTAAACAGATTAACCAACCCCCCAGCGCCGGTGCCATTAGAACTAATTTCCACATCTAAGTGCAATGAGTTTGCAGTATTCCTTAATGACAAGGTTCAGCGCATTAAAAATGCCATCAATTCCACGACGCAAATAACAACCCAGCACCACCAAGACACTTAGAGCGGACTCACTTTGCACCTGTAACTGACAAAACTGTCCAAGAGATCGTCACCAGTCTGAGTTCATCTACATGCTGCCTCAATGTTTTACCCACTAAAGTCTGTGCTCAACAGTTTGTTGTCACCACTCACTTGCATATTTAACATGTGACTTAAATCTGGAAGATTCCTAAGAGTTTTGAAAACTGCGGTTATCAAGCCTCTCCTGAAGAGCAGTCTTGATGCGAAGATATTGAACAATTACCGACCAATCTAAAATCTGCAATTTTTAGGCAAAGTTTTATAAAAGTGCTTATCAACAGCTTATTAACTTTATCTAAATAAACAGCTCCTTTGATCGTTTCCAGTCAGGTTTTAGACCCACCACAGCACTGAGACTGCTCTTATCAAGGTGACAAATGACATCCGCCTGAACACTGATGCAGGCAAAGTCTCAGTCTTGATTCTGTTGGATCTGAGTGCTGCCTTTGACACTGTGGATCATGGGATCCTCCTACAGAGACTAGAGGACTGGGAGGGCATCTGTGGTACAGCACTAAACTGGCCTTATCTTGAAAACAGGGAGTACTTTGTTGGAATTGGAAAATGTGTCTCAAATAAAATGTCCCTGACCTGTGGGGTGCCCCAGGGTTCAATCCTTGGACCCCTGTTGTTCAGTCTCTACATGCTGCCGTTAGACCAGTTAATACACAGCAATAATGTGTCACACACAACTCTGCAGATGACACCAAGATCTATGTCTCACTGCAGCAGGTGAATATGGACCAGTGGATTCACTCACTGCATCAACAGATCAGTGTGTGGATGTGAAACAACTTTCTCCAGATAAACTCAGACAAGACTCAAGTCGTCATCTTTGACCCACAGAAACATGGAGAAAGTGTCAGCGTCACCTCCAATCTCTCTCTCTAAAACCTCCAAATCAGGCTAGAAATCTAGAGGTAATAATGGAGTCAGACTTGAACTTTAACAGCCACATCAAATCAATGACATCTGCAGCTTTTTACCACCTAAAAACATGTCAAAAATCAAAGGTAAACTGTCAAAACCAGACTTGGAGAGACTTATCCATGCATTTGACTTCAGTAGGTTAGACGACTGTAACGTCCTGCTCACTGGACTCTCCAAACGAGCCTTAAGACAGAACAGAACATCCAGAACATCCAGAACACTGCTGCTCGGGTCCTGACTAGAACCAGGAAGTACTTCACACATGTGTCCTGTGCTCAGGTCAAGAACCAGGAAGTACTTCACACATGTGTCCTGTGGCTCAGGTCTCTGGCTCCTGTGGCTCAGAGAATAGACTTTAAAGCAGCTCTGTGTGAACAAGTCTCTCCATGGACCAGCACCAAAGAACATCTCCCACATGTTAAAGCCACATGAACCATCTCACACTCTGGGGACTTCAGGGACCGGCCTCCTGCTGGTGCCCAGAGTCAGGACTAAACATGGGGAATCAGTGTTTCAGTTTTATGCAAATAAAACCTGGACCAGTCTTCCTGAAGATGTGACACAGGCCTTTACTTTGACAATGTTTAAATTCAGGCTCAAAACAGTTTTGTTTAGCTGTGCATGTGACTGAAAGGTTTTTATTCTGCACTCTTCTGTTTAAATATTAATTTTATTTGTGATTATTTGTGATTATTTGTCTTTGATTTGTGTGATTCCAATGTCTTTCTTATTCTGTAAAGCACTTTGAATTACTTTGTGTACAAATTGTGTTATACAAATAAACTTGCCTAGTTGTAGTTACAGTAAAGGGGTCATTAAAATTGTCAGCTCTAGATTGTGGGTCATTCATGTTTATTCTTTGTACAAATGGTGTTTTTCCACTTGATTTTAGTGACCGTTGTCCATTTGGATGTATTTGGAATACAAAAGTGAAAAAAAACACGTGCATAGTAATGAGAGGATCCTATAGACATTTCAGTGAGCAGGGCTTTATCTCTGATCTGTGTTAGAGTGATATCGAGCTAATGACACCATTCCATGGCCCTGATATGGCCTTAAAGTTTTGTTTTCTTTTTTATATATATACATTGAATGAAATTGTTGACCGCCCAAAAGAAAAACAAAAAATAAATGCAACAATCTTTGTTTCAACTCAGAAACTGCAAGTTTAATTAGAGAAATAAATGCTGCCTGGAAACCTGCACACACAACTAGAGCAGATTTGAGCATTTTTCTGCAAAAAGAGAAATAAATGTTTATCAGCAGTTTCCAGCAAAGTCCTGGAGGACAGTCAGATCACTCTCAGAACCTAATATTCATACATTACCAAACCAATATTTTATGAGATTCAGCTGTTGTAATTTCTAAAGAGGAAATACGTGATGCTTTTAATAGGCACTTTATCTCTGCATGTGACATTTTGGATAATAATGGTGATCCTTTTGATCTTGATTATGTTGAATCTGAACCTCGTCCATAGACCCAAAGAAGTCCACGAGAGCTGACGACTTTGACCCAAAATTTCTATTACCGACTGCCCCATATTTAATTCAACTTTTTAAAATATTTTTAATTGATGGACTCAAATGGCAGTTAAAACAGAATAATGGAAAACTGCATGTTTAGCCCTTAAATTAAAAGGATTAGAAAAGTTAGTTGCAAATCAAGTTACAGTTTATTTAAATAAACTGCTCCATTTTGAATCTTATCAGTGGGGTTTCAAAAAAGGGCATAGTCCTGTTACTGCACCACAAAAGTTTTAAATGACATGACCCAGCCTATAAAATCTGATATATGATTAAACACATTTTCCTCTCGTTCTCGCTTTTACTGCCTGGAAGCTCCATTACTATAGCAACCCGAACACGTCAGTGCAGGAAACAAACAGCAGATGCACCGGTGTGTAGATGGAGGAATGTTAGCGCGGAGAACGGCTGTAAGTAGATAACTCCTCAAACCTTTCATGTTTTATATGTCTATATCTGAGTTTTGTGTCCCTCAACCTGCAGATCCCACTGTGACCGCGTCGTGTTACGGCTTTAACCCTTGTGCGTCCCTTGTGCAACTCTCACATGGGGACTCCCCAGAGGGGGGTCATGTAGACCCCCCTGCTATCGGAAGGAGACTAGTTGTGGGTGGGTGGGGGGGTGGAAGACCCCAGCCTCTAAAATTGACACACACACACACGCACACACACACACCCACACATACACACACACAATGGGTAAGAGAGAGAGAGAGAGAGAAAGGTAAAGGGGGTGGAAGACCCCAGCCTCTAAAAATGATACACACACACAATGGGTAAGAGAGAGGTGAGGGGTGGACACATCTACACACACACACATATATACACACATCTACATACAGACACACACACACACACCCCCACATATACACACACATATATACACACACACACACCCCCCCCCACACACACACACACACAGCGTACAGACTCCCTACTCCCCACGGACCGGAGTCGTCCAACAATCGGGTCCTCCGGAGCTTCGGTCAAACTGTATATCCCTCATGTAGACACCCCCCCCCCCCCCTTTCTATCGGAAGGAGACTAGTTGTGGGTGGGTGGGGGGGTGGGACGAGGATGTGTGTGTATGTGGGGGGGGGTGGATGACCCCAGGCTCTAAAATTGACACACACACACACAATGGGTAAGAGAGAGAGAGGTAAAAAAGGGGGGGGGGGGGGGGGGGGGGGGTGGAAGACCCCAGCTTCTAAAATTGACCACTGTGGTCAGTGGCTCATTTGTTGCACTGACTTGATTGTAATTGAATTGTGAGAATTTTAACTTACCCATGTGGTCTGCCTTTGGTGTTTCGGCCAAATGAGTCCCCGGGGAGCCAAAGCACCTTAAGAAGGTTCCGGGGCAGACCACTGGGGGTTAACAAGGAGGGGTGTTATATATTTTAGCTTGTGGGTAATGTAATTATTTTCCACTGTTAAAATAATTGAATTTAAACAGAGCTCTATTTTAATTGACAATTTCATTGAATAAATTCGTACATTGATGGATTGGAGCTGAATTTTAACAACAGAACTGGATCTGAGAAAAGAATGACCTGTTATACAGAATGGACTCACCCAATTAAGGAGAGGCTCTATAAAAGGAACAATCTCAGTGGCTACAGGAGAGGGTGCTGTATGTAACAGGTACTGCAAATGATGATTCTTTAAACTTTTCCCTTGGTTTTTTTTATAAATGGTTGTGGTGGAAATAAAACGCACTTGGGTCTGCACTGGACTAACTGGCTCAGCTCTGCTCTGTTCCTCTTTTAACCGCTAAAGTTGCTATCCGGGCGATTACAGATGGTATAAACATTTCAATGAGCTCCTTCACCTCTGACCTTTATTACAGTGAGATCGGGTTAACACCAGCATTCCCCGACCCTGATATGGCCTTAAACTTTTTTATTCATACATTTAATGAAATTGTAGACCGGCATGTGCCTAAAAGAAAAATTTGAATGAAAACCTGTAACAATCCTTGATTCAACTCAGAAACTGCAAGTTTAATTAGAGAAAGAAATGCTGCCTGGAAAACTGCTCACACAATTAGGTCAGATTTAGATTGGGCTTTTTTCGCTAGAAGGGAAATAAATGTTTATCCGGAGTTAGAAAGGCAAAAACATCATACTTCATGTCTGAGTTGATAGAAAGCCACGGAAATCCAACAAAGTTCTGGAGGACAGTCAGATCACTCTCAGATCCTAGTATTCATACATTACCAACCGATATTTTATTAGATTCAGTTATTGTAAATTCTAAAGAGGAAATATGTGATGCTTTAAATAGACATTTTATCTCTGCATGTGACGTTTTGATAATAATAGTTGTCCTTCTGATCTTAATGATGTTGAGTCTGAACCTCGGGCAGATAATCATGTTTTTTCTTTAAGATCTTTCACTCACATGGAGGTCTTAAATGCTCTCCGCTCCATAAACCTAAAGAAGTCCACAGGAGCTGATGACCCTTATCCAAAAGTTCTTTTACTAACTGCCCCATATATTTAATTCAACCTCGTTTACATATTTTTAATGTATTAATTTAAATGGCAGTTACACCAGAATTATAGAAAACAGCACATGTTTGACCTTTACATAAGGATGGGAAAACTAAAACTGTAAATCATTTCCGACCGATATATAAATTATCTTGTCTTGTAAAAGTTTTCGAAAAGTTAGTTGCAAATCAAGTTAGAGTTTATTTATTTAATTGTTTCATTTTGAAGTCTTATCAGTCGGGTTTCAGAAAAGGGCATAGTACTGTCACAGCAACCACAAAAGTTTTAAATGACATTTTCTCAGCCCATGATGATAAACAAGATCGTGTAGCTCTGTTTATTGATTTAACTGAAGCTTTTGATTCAGTGGATCATGGAGTCGTCTTGAAGCGTCTGAAGCAGATTAGATTTGACAATGCTACATGTGATTGGTTCCAAAAATTATCTTTTAAACAGAACCCAGGCAGTAGTAGCCGATGGTTTTAAATCACATTTTCTAACTTTAAGTAAAGGGGTGCCACAAGGCTCAATTCTGGGCCCCCTACTTTTTGCTATTTTTATTAATTCCATTGGTTACAATTTAAAAGAAATCCACATACATTTATTTGCAGATGATGCTGTGCTCCCTCTGCTCATCAGACACTTAAAAGATTTTAATGAAATCCAAATTTCCCTCATAAATCTTTAACTGTCTTTGAAGGCAAATAAACTTATATGATTTTTCTAAAAATCATTTACCGTATTTCCCAGAGTATATTCAGATATTATAAAACATCTATCATCTAACATCTATGAAGTGGATACAGCTTCAGACCGACACTGCCTCCATTTAAAGATCATATTTTAAAATGTTTCCTGTGAAGGACCCCAAGGAAGTGTTTTTGCACCTTATTATATACATTTGTTATATTAAATAAATGTGTGTGTTAAAAATATTTGACTTTGCATCTGGACTAGCAAGGCACTTTCATTAGTATTAACTTGATTTGATGATTAAATTATAAAACAAAATATTGTTTATTTCCACATAGATATTCCTACTTGATTCGTACTTTTGCTTGTTCTTTGTCTTCATATATTTGACAGTTAGAGACGACAAAATGCTTCATTCTACACTATCACTAAGATTACTGTTGATCATTAATTTTATTCATTCAAATTATTTTCACACAATGAATGAATTTAAAATCTTTTTAACCTTTTTACTGTAAATGAAAAATATTTTCTTTATAACTGATGCAGTTGTTTCTATATATAAAAAAATAAAATAAAATAAGTGTAATATATAACCTTTTGAGCCTGAGCTTTACTCTTATTATATTGTATCTGACTGTGCAGAGTTCAGTGAAGTGTGAACAGTTTCAGTTCAGTCTGAGGAGGTTTTTGTACGAGTCTTTTTCACTGTGTGAACACATCCTGACCGTTTATGGAGTGTAGACTCTGACAGTAATACACAGTGTAATCTTCAGGCTGAACTCCACTGATGGTCAGAGTGAAGTCAGACCCAGAACCACTGCCTGAAAAACGACTGGGGACACCTGCGGCTCGAGAAGATGCAAGATATATAAGAGCTTTAGGAGGCTCTCCATCTCTCTGTTGGTACCAGTGTAACCAGTGCCCATATGTACTCTCATAGTACACATTCTGGCTGACAGTACAGCGTATGGTGGCGGTGTCCCCCAGGGCGGCCCTCACTGCTCCAGCCTGACTCACTGTCACCTCTCCTCTGGACTCTGAACACACAAACACAAAGCACCTGATGGTTTAGTCTGGTTGGTCTCAGAGGGACGGATGTGGACAGAGGACAGCAGTGGGACTCTCTGGACTTTACCTGTGAAGCAGCAGCAGAGGACAGTCCACATGAGGACGCACACCAAAGTCATGTTGGTGATGAGGAGGCCGTATGTGGCTTGTGTTGTCATGAAGGACAGCTGCCAGTGCTCCAGAGTGCACCTCTCAGGACTATAAAGTGTCCCACTGGACCATGCAGCTAATCATGCAAAGTGTGTGTCTATGGAAATGAGACTCCCACACAGACATGGAGGGACTGAACAGCTGCAGGGTCTGTCATCACATTCAGAGCAATACTGTCTCCAGTTTAGGGTAGAATTTTAAATGGTTGTTGTGAGACCCCAGGGAAGTGTTTTGTCCCCTGTTATATTTTATAATTAAATGCAGACTTTTACAAAGTTATTTCCACAATTTTTGTCTTTGATTTGCTCTTTACTTTATTAATACTATCTTGGAGAATATTTATTTAACTAATATTAATAAATTATTCCCATTATTATGTTGTACATTTACTTTTGATTAATAAAATGATTGAAATTGTTCCTGATATGCACATTGTCATCTCCTTCTAAACAGTTTGTCCAATTTAAATCTATAAATGCCATTTCTCAGTTGTTTACCAGTCTCTGTACAGCTGAATGGTTTTGTCGCGGTCTCTGAGCGGCTGCAGGTTTTTGTACGAGCGCTCCATGAGTTTGTATCACTGTGGTGGACGTTCGGTGGAGGAACCAGACTGGACCTTAACTGTAAGTCCTCTCTTTATGTTTACTTGAAATTATACTTTTATTATTTCTGTTATTCATCTGTTTGTTTCTGAACTCTAAGTTTATTTTATTTCTTACATTTTTGGATGTATTGTTAAAATGTCCACTAGCTTCTTGTTGAACCATGCATTCTTATTATCCCCCAGAAATGTAGAAACTTAAATACAAAAAGTTATCTTAATCTGTTTGTATCAAAGTTGGACAGAAAACTATTTTCTGAAGCTTTTGTTTCCTAAAGTAAAAATTTAAAGAAGTAAATATTTTTTAACCTTCAACAAAGTTTCACATTTATCATAACCTTTTTGATACATATTTTTTTAGCTGTAATAATCTAAATATTTTAAGAGAAACATGTGAATTATTGTTCAAAGTCTGGGGACTTTTCTCAGTTTATCTTTAGCTCTGAAACTTTTCTGTGGTTCAGCTTCAGTGGAGCCTTTCTGTCAGAGTTCTGTTTTCACTCAGCTCGGCCAAAAAGTAACATGTGGAATAAAGATTAATATTTTGATGTAAAGTATTTTTTTCTTTTCCATTTGCTTTTCTTATTTTTCTGAATCTAAAAGTACACTGGGCCATAAAAATAGTCTTTCTGTATTTGTGAACAGTACTGAATCCCTTCAGTGTGTATCACTGTGTAAGTGTGTGTTTGTGCTGTGTGTCCACAGTGGGCCGAGTGGAGCCCAGCCTCTGGGTGCTGCCCCCCTCCAGAGAGGAGCTGGCCCAGGGGAAGGCCACCCTCGTGTGCCTGGCCAACAAGGGCTTCCCGTCAGACTGGAGCGTGTCCTGGAAGGTGTCCGGTGGCGGTGTGGGCGGGGAGCAGAGCCGGAGCCCCGCGGTGCTGCAAAAGGACGGCCACTACAGCTGGAGCAGCAGCCTGACGCTCCCCGCACAGCAGTGGAGGGAGGGGGGCGTGGCTGTGAGCTGTGAGGCCACACAGGGCTCCCAGAGTCCAGTGTCCCACACACTGAGCACACTGCAGTGTTCCCAGGACTGACACAGTCACTGGGATCAGCCTGCAGAGCGCCCTCTGCTGTCAGCTCACGCCTCTACAGCTACACTTCACTTACTGCAGCACAGCACACAGCCCTCTGTCCCAACTGGAGCTTCTGCTGAAAATAAAGAGCTGTGCATCAAAAGCATGTTTGTGTGTGGAGCTGCTGAGACACACTTCAATAAAGACTCACTGCACTCACATATGACTACGCCTCATCTTTTATATACAATTATTGGTCACTTTGATATTCAGAAGAAATGCATCAGTAGGTGCAGAGTGTAGAGTGATTAGAAACACATAAAACACTTTACATGAAAAGCAAAGGGAAACTGTTAAGACAAGAATAAATGATACACTGATCATACAATAGAGATAAAGATATTCTAGTCTGTGTAACTTTGGGTTAATTATGTATATTTTGAGTAAATGTTGGAATAAAACAGTTGGACGTCAAATATTTATTTTTCTTGGCTTTTCATTCATTCAGTTGGTTCATTGTGTTATCAATATATATTTAGTCTTATTTTTTATATTTGGACACAATTTTAAAAACAAAATTAATAATTTATTTAAACATTTATCAAAAGTGTATCTTTCAGTTTGTTTGGAGTGAGCACAGCAGCAGAACAACACTGGATTTGTTTTAGGGTCAAATTTTACATGGTCCCTGTAGTTGACCCCAAGGAAGTGTTTTTGCACCTTTTTAATTCATTGTACAGGCCTAGTGTTATTTCCATTATTGAATCATTAAGTGTGTTAAAAATATTTATTTATTTATTTGTTCGGTCATTACATTCAAATCAAACATTATCAAACATTTTTTATCATGACTGAAAGTCTTTAGGCTGAAATAAAAAATACTTATAATGCCTAACCCATTTTAATAATAAGACACAGGAAAGCCAAAAGTAAATTGTACTTATCAATAAAATTATCCAATCTTGACACAAAAAAGAAAATTGTGGCAGAAGAGATATAGGTCTATAGTTGGTAAACTGGTGTCTGTCACTTTTGAACATGGGAATTACTTTTGTTTGTTTGGAAAATGCCTGTTAAAAACAGTTGATTGCAGATAAATGTAAACGATGTGGCAGTTAATGATGTTTTTTACCAAATCCATATCAAAGCAATCAGTTGACCTTTAATTTAATTTAATAATTTCATTTCCATCTGTACCACTTATAAATAATGAATTTGGATTTTGCTGTATATATTTTACAGCTGATCCATGTGACTCTGTTGATTCTGTTATTTTGTTTCCTAATGTTGCTCTAACATTTATAAATAAGTCGTTAAATGCATTTTCCATTTCACTTTAGCCTTTTACAATAACATTATTATCCTTCATAAAATAATCTGGGAATGTGTGTCTTTTCTTTCCTCCATTAATTCTACTGTTCAATATTTTCTAAGTTCCTTGAATATTATTTCTTTGTTGTTCCAGTGTTTGGTAATAATTCTTCTTATTGTATCTAATTATGTCTATACAGTTTATTTTTCTTTTTACATGCAATTACAATTCCACACGTAATCCAAGGATTATTTAGTCCTTATTTAGTCCTTTAGTGTTTTTTGTGTTTAATTCCACATCTGAGGGACAGTGTCATAGACGGTAGTTAAAGTCGACAAAAATGCATCGAGAGCCACGTCGAGATCTGCAGAAGCATAAACCTTGTCCCATGTCTGTGCATTTAAGTCTTTTAAAGCAGCAGTTGCTTCAGTTGTTCTGAGTCTGGTCATTTTATCATGTTTAGTTTTTTGTGATGCAGTTTTGACGTTTTGGAGCGGCTGATGAAAGACACTAAATATGGGTAAAGGATCACTGATGTCATTAATAAGTCCAGCTGTGATTTGACTCCCAGTAGATTTGTAAAGATGTTTCTATCAGTGCAGCTGTGTCATTTGTAATTCTCGTTGGTTTAATAACAAGTGGAAATAGATTATTACTATATATACCTGAAATAAAGTCTGTTGTTTTTGTATTTGTTTGGGGATTCAAGAGATTAACATTAAAATCACCACACACAATATGAACCTTTCTTGAATTAGTAAACAGGGCATCCATTTTTTGGTTGAAGCTGTCGAGACTTGATCCGTGTGATCTATACAGGCGACTAACACTTACACTTTTTGATTTCTCTACATTTATTTTGACAGTCAAGCACTCCATGACTCCATCTACAGCAACTGTTTTACTCTTAATTACGTTGGATTTTAATTCTGCATCCACGTACATTGCACCTCGCCCACCTCTCTTATTAGGCCTGTTTAATGTAAACAGCTCATAGTCTTCCATTTCCACATCACAACCTTCATCAGCATCGAGCCAGGTCTCAGACACAGCTACAACACCACATTTTTTAATTATATATTATAAATAAACCATAGACTTTAAAACATATGTTACATTTAACTGACAATGTTGTTAATGTAAATACACCACCAGACAAAAGTTTGGACACAGCTTCTTATTCACTGTTTTTTTTTACTTTCCGTATTTTATTTACATACAGAAAACATCAAATATAAGATAAAAGATACATGGAATTATGTAGTACAGAAAAACGTTTAATACAAATCCTCAAAATGTCCACTCTTTGTTTTGTGGAGCTCAAACCCTTGTCCTTCTCTCATTGAGCTTCTCCTGAAATGGTTTTCTCTTCACAGATGAACCATGTCAGGGTAAAGAAATGCAAAGAGTGCAAAGCAGCGACTAAAGCAAATGGTGAGTTTTGAGTTATTCTGAGTTTATTTTTTGTTTCCTACATTCCACGTGTGTTCATTCATAGTTCTGAAGCTTCAGTGAGAATCTACAATGTAAATCATAGAAATAAATAAACTAAAAGTGTGTCCATACTTTTGACTGGTCGTGTATTTAAAATGTTTATTCTCACATGGATATTCATACTTCACTTTGTTTGAGCTCAAATAAATGCATGGGTTCATTTTGTTTTTCTGTATTCATATTTTGGGCAACTAGACACAACAAAGTGTTTAAGTTTGTGATAACACTAACATTCATTTAATTCATTTAAATGAAAGTTGGGTTTAAAAACTGTGGAGCCATTTTACTTCTAATAAATAAGTCTGTGGTCAGTGGCTCTTTTGTTTTTGTTCCTGTGCAAAAATTAAAACAAATGTAATGAAAAAATGATTGAATTTCATGAAAAATGGTTGTTGGCTTTACTCTCATTCTATTGTGTCTCACTGTGAGGAGTGAGTTCAGTGAAGTGAGTCAGTTTCAGTTCAGTCTGAGGTTTTTGTACGAGTCTTTTTCACTGTGTGAACGGTGTGCTGTAACTCTGCTGACAGTAATAAACTCCTGCATCTTCAGCCTCAAATCCACTGATGCTCAGAGAGAAGTCTGTCCCATGACCACTTCCACTGAAACGACTGGAGACTCCATCATGAAGAGTTGAAGCATAACGTATGAGGAGCTTTGGAGGTTCTGTGCCTTTCTGAAGATACCAGTGCAGATCATTATAAATACCTGTACTAGTCTGACACCTGAGAGTAACAGAGGCCCCTTTGTCCACAGCTGCAGCTTTAGGAGTCTGAGTCAGGCTGATTTCTCCTGAAGAACCTGTAAAACAGAAGAAGAGTTATTGAGACAGACCCTGCAGGCGTCCAGAGGAGCAGTGCTGTGACCCAGATGCCCTCACCCCCAACCAGGAGCCCCAGGGCCAGCAGGAACAGCTGCAGGGACATCAGGCTCATTGTGTTGTTGGTGTGGGAGTGGCTCTGAAGGGCCCGCACAGACACTGAGCAGCACTGGGCTCTTAACGGCTGGAGCAGAGAGGCAGAGGAGACAGGCACACAGCTCACACTACTGCCCCCTACTGACCACTACTGTCCACTACAGAGAGCAGAGCTGGAGCAGACAGGCAGCACACATACAAACTCACACTGTGACCTCTGACCTTTTGACAAGACCCTAAAATTCTTCACTGTCGGATCAGAGCAAAGCTGAGGAGTTTGTTAATAAAGTCATAAGTGGATCTGCAGTGAGGATCACATTTTGAACTGACTCTGGATGAAATAAATAAAAATATGGTTTATTTGACCGACAATGTCACTTTTTGTGTGTTTGTGTCAGGATCCTCTCTTCTGCTGTTTTCCCTGTTGTCTCTCCCTCTCTTCTGTGTTGTCTGTCTCTCCTCCCACCTGGGCGTCGGCTCACCTGATCTGACAGCTGACACACCTGGATGCAATTTACCTCATTACCTGCAGTATAAGAAGTCTGGTTTTTCATCCACTCCTCACCAGTTTGTCATTGATCCTACTCCACTTAGTAGATGTGTTTGGAAACATGAGACAAGTTCACTTTTTTCATTGTTTTTGTTCTGTGTCCAGGTGCCTCTGCCATTGTTTTTGGAAGCTGCCTGTCTCTCTCTAACCTGTCTACCTGCCTGTGACCCAGCCCAATACCAATACCTGTACAGTTGCCTTTATTAAATATGGTCGACAGGTATCATCAAAATCAGACCGTTTCCATTTGAAGCTTATATGAGAAAATGTTCCTTGGTGAGGGCCTCAGGGGTGTGTTTTTGCTCCTTTCATTTTTCATAAGTAACTGGATATCAGCAAAAAGTCCTGAAAATATTGTATTAATAGTTTATTCAAGGAAAATAATATTAAGAATGAAATCCACAATAGATTAGACCATTAACGTTAAGAAACATTTAAGTTAATATAAACAAAGTATATACATAAATACACTGATGATCAAATCGATTTATTCAGGTCTATTTGTTGTGTCAATATGAATTGTTTGCTTATGTACAACAAAACAATCCTGAAATATATGTATCATGTTTAATTAAATGTATTTAACACATATGACATTTAATGATTCACAGCAGCAGATCAGCACTGTCTCTGTTGAGGATCAAATGTCAAAATGTTTCCTGTGGACGACCCCAAGGAAGTTTTGTGCTTTAATTATTTAATTATAAAAGGCCTTTAGAAATTTGTTATACTGAATCATTTTAAACTATATAATTTGTTGAAAAAAAAAAAAAAACAGACTGTAATGTACAGTCCAGTGTAATGTTTATTTTGTTGGTAATAATTTGGTGGGTAATAATACAAAAATCTAAATATTTCTCTGTTCTGTTATTTATTATTTGATGTTTTTCCTGGTCAGCTTATGACAAATATATAATTCAGTTTAAATTATTTTAACAATTTCATTCCAATTTTAGTCAAAAACATCATCTTTTAAAACAATAATTTTAGTTCACTGAATTGAGGGTGTAAAAAAAAATTAAAATTAGACCAGAACACATTTAATACCATTATCTTAATTTGACGATTCAAAAGTAGTACAAGATTGATTTAAAAAAAAAATTGTTGGCAACAATAATGTTTTTTTCCACATAATAGCACAACTTGACTTGAGTTTATTTTCACTTTTGCTATGTCTTATATTATAATGTAATTTATTCTACTCTTGGCTACTATTGGCTTCTGTTAAAATGTGCTCAAAATAAATGAATTAAAATCACTTGTATTAATAATAATTGATTATATTTTTGTCTTTCTCTCATTATAATGTATCTGACTGTGCAGAGTTCAGTGAAGTGTGAACAGTTTCAGTTCAGTCTGAGGAGGTTTTTGTACGAGTCTTTTTCACTGTGTGAACACCCACTGACTGTTGATGTAGTGATAACTCTGACAGTAATACACAGTGTAATCTTCAGGCTGAACTCCACTGATGGTCAGAGTGAAGTCAGACCCAGATCCACTGCCTGAAAAACGACTGGGGACACCTGAGACTCGAGTAGATGCAAGATATATAAGAAGTTTAGGAGGCTCTCCATCTCTCTGTTGGTACCAGTGTAACCTGTGCCCATATGTACTCTCATAGTACACATTCTGGCTGACAGTACAGCGTATGGTGGCGGTGTCCCCCAGGGCGGCCCTCACTGCTCCAGCCTGACTCACTGTCACCTCTCCTCTGGACTCTGAACACACAAACACAAAGCACCTGATGGTTTAGTCTGGTTGGTCTCAGAGGGACGGATGTGGACAGAGGACAGCAGTGGGACTCTCTGGACTTTACCTGTGAAGCAGCAGCAGAGGACAGTCCACATGAGGACGCACACCAAAGTCATGTTGGTGATGAGGAGGCCGTATGTGGCTTGTGTTGTCATGAAGGACAGCTGCCAGTGCTCCAGAGTGCACCTCTCAGGACTATAAAGTGTCCCACTGGACCATGCAGCTAATCATGCAAAGTGTGTGTCTATGGAAATGAGACTCCCACACAGACATGGAGGGACTGAACAGCTGCAGGGTCTGTGTCATCACATTCAGAGCAATACTGTCTCCAGTTTAGGGTCAGATTTTAAATGTTTGTTGTGAGACCCCAGGGAAGAGTTTATTCCCCTGTTATATTTTAAAATTAAATGCTGATTATATAAAGTTATTTTAAAATATTTTGACTTTATCAATACTATACTGGAGGATATTATTTTCTCTTCTAATTTACATTACTTACATTACTATTGAAGATCAAATGTTTACACACAGTAAGATTATTATACATTTACACAATTTGGGAAAACACAGTGGATGATACCATGTCTTTGAAAGCTTCTGATTCTGGTTGATTTACAGAATTTGGGTTAATTACCATCTCGCACACTGAGGACTTCAAGGACCGACCTCCTGCTGGTGCCCAGAGTCAGGACTAAACATGGAGAATCAGCATTTAAGTTTTATGCAGCTAAAACCTGCACTCAAAAAAATGAATTGTGGCTGTTGTTACTTTTACTAAAGTGTATTTTGTAGTTTTTATTTAAACACTTTGATTTTTCACATATTTTTGACATGCTTGTGTAAATATTATGAAATACATTCAATATTTGGCATTACTCAAGGCTATATGCAAGGGATTACTCAACACTCTTAAGTAAAATGTTTGAGTTATGTCCTTCTGGGATTCCGTATTTGATTTGATTTTTTTTGCCCGCTCAAATGTGAGCACACGCGCATGCGCTAATTTCACCTGCCCTGATCAACGAGACCTGACCATCTTTGGAGTTTTCTCTCAAATTTATTGGTAAATAAAACTTTATTAACTTTGATATACTTTATATCGTTATTTATCCGGACATTTCGGCTGTATATAATATTCATGATTCGTCACGAGCATGTATTGAACGCTAAATTGAGGGAATAGTTTGGTTAGCATACTTTTTGCACTACAGACTGGGGCTGCTGCACGTGCTACACTGGCGTGGGGGAGAATGGGAAGAATGTATGAGCGCGGGGCGGACCGGTCGGTCGGTCGGTCGGTCGGTGTGTGTGTGTGTGTGTGGGGGGGGGGGTGAGCGGACACCAGCGGAGGCCAAATGAAAGCTGTAGTGGTGCGTGCGAAGGCGGCGATGGGCAGGCACAACCGCCGCGATGACGTGACTGCGGAGCCTCGGGCTGTATCCCGGTGAAGAGGGAGACTGAATAAGGAATTCGGCTATTATCTTTTTGTAAATACTTCGATAGGGTTTGAGCATGCAGGATCACTCCTGCCGTTGTATTACAAGTAGAACAAATAATAAATCTTCCCTCCATTTTGTAATAAGATTTTGTTTGTATATTTTTATGATCAAATCAATTAGTTTTATGTATAGAGTTATCATGAAATTATTGAACATGTATCTAATGTAGTCTTTTATAAAGTTATTGTAATGACCATAAGACAAGATAAAATTACCTACACAGATAGAAATTTGGAAATTTGTGAAATTTGGATTTTTTAAACTTTCAAATGTGGGTTTTAGTAGTTTTGTATTTGGAGGGCCAATGTGCAGACAGATAAAGCTCATAAAGCACAAGATTATAGCTAAATAGCTTTTATTACACAGTCCAATTATACATGGTGAGCTTCAAAGTTTGAGAATCCAGTTTCAGAAGGTAGTGCTATAAAATAACAAAAATATTAATTAAAATATTTAAAATGCTATTGAAAAATATATGTCTTATGCTTTGTCTTTTTTTCCACAGATGTGCTGATGTGGCAGTGTAAATTGTGCCAGAAGGCGGTGTCAACAAGGACGCGTTTGTTTAGGCACTACAAGTTAGTTCATGTTTCCAGACCATTATATCCATGTATATATTTGGATTGCCCGTGTACTTTCAAGACTTTTAAAACTCTTTATAGCCATACAAGCAGAGTACATCCACACAAAAAACACATAACTGTTGCAACATTTAGCTGCCATCTGTGTACATTTAGTGGTCTTGCTGCAGAAAAAGAGTATTTTTCTCATATTAACACTCATCTAAAAAGTAGTGAGACAGTGCATTGTATGTTTAAGGGTTGCTCTTACCAAACAAATATCTATGGTACATTCAAGTCGCATAAAACCCGGAAGCACACGCCATACACCTTAGAAGACTTTAAACCAGGGATTGTGAACACCATTGAAAGCCAAACCTCAGCTTGTGTTGCTGAAAGAAAGATGGAGAAAACTTTTCCACACAGGAGACAAGAAATCGTTCGAGACATGCCCTTCATTGCAGATTTCAAAAGTAGATGGCCTGCACTCTTTTCAGTTAAGATAATTACATCTAAGACTTTCCTAAAAAAAAAAATCATAAATGTCATCCCAGTTTGATGAATTTTTTACATTTATAATTTTACTTCCTCATTGTAAACAATGACATACTTGGTAATTACCTTAGCAACCATGTTTTACACTGGGCCAAAATTAAGAATTGTTAATTTGACAAAATTACATCAGAACACACATTTCTTTTTAAACTTTTGCAGATAAAAAACATTTTAAACACCACCAAGCTTACAGGCTATATACATTTATAATTTGGTATTTGGGGCAGGAAAAAAAAAAAATGTAAATACATTTTTATTTCACTGTCTTCTAGATTAATGCAGAGTTCAGACGAATCACCACAATGCCATTGGCCTCAAAGTTCATGTCACAGCTGGATCTTTATGCTCCTAAACTGATGAAAATCTTTAGAAAGAAGGAAGGAAAACCTGGACGGAAGATAACAGAAATCATGACAGGAATTAATGAGGTTTGTCATTTTAAACTTGGAAATAATTTCATTACTCAGAACCACCACTTTCATTTTATTAAAATCTATTTAAATAGTATACACAGCAGGGGTCTCCGACTTGTCGCTCAGGAGCTACTAGTTGCGCTCCACATGCTGTATTGAATAATTCAAATTAGATCTAACACATGCCCTATATAACCACTGTAAATGTATATTTATTTATTTATTTATTTATTTATTTATTTGAAGGACAGTGTGCAGATGCATTAAAAAGATGGCTGCACCAGATTTAGCAAAATGCTAATTTCCATCTGTAGTCCTTTGTCACAAACATTAAAAACAATTTACATATGAAAAGTGCAATACAAAAGATAATATACAAATGTGCAAAATTTTCTATACATAGTGCAAACTACAAGTTATTAAAGTGCAGGACATAAACAACAAATATCAGAATAAATACAGTGTAGTCGCTATCAGATGATACCCACGAGGGTAGCATCTGATAGCGCTGTACCTTATTGGTATTGTGAATGTAAACAAAACAGTAAAATGACACTCATGATCTGGTAATCTAGTGGCCATCAGATGGAGATATATTATTATATATAATATATCAGATATTTAGCTAGCTAAAGATGTTTGTATGTTTCCAACTAAGGCTTACTATTGCTGTTATATTGACAATGTTTTCTTACAACCGTAACTGTTATTTTTGGTTTGTAAAAGTGGCTCTCTAGGAGATAAAGGTTGTATTAGGTGTGCCTTGAAAACATTTCCAATAAATTAGTTACTATTTATAAATGGATGTATTAGACTGTTAACATCTCAACATAATGGTTTTTAACAATACATTTTGTACAGCTAACCAGCTAACATTAATACAGTCTTTATAGGATATTTTTTAGTTTTTATAAAAATTGTAAAAAAAAACATTTATAAATGGTGGTCACAGAATGTCTTCAATCCAAAAAAAGTGTGCCGTCGCTTAAAAAGTTGAAAAATACTGTGTATTAATGTATAAAAAAGTTGATATTTAAAATTTTACTTTTTAAGTTTAAATCAGAATATTATTATTGTATTTTTAAAAATATAAAATGGGTTTAACATTTGGCACATATAGAACATACAGAATGAATAAAGTCACGTTAAAGTATGAAATCCCTGCATAGGTCCTAATTTACTCCCAAATTTAATTTTATTTATTTTTCAGAGAGACTCCATTGACCAAAGAAGATGTTGTACCTTGAAGGCCCTTTCTGTTTATCTGAATGAAGATCCAAGCAACATGATAAAAGAATATGTAGTAAGTTTATTGTATGAAATGTTAATTTTAATAATAATAATAATACTATTTTGAGGAAAATAGTATTATGCAAAGAGATCCGGGCGGCAGTCGAAGGCGGGGACCTCGACGACCGGATCTCCGGACATGGAGACTAGCTCTGGGGACGTGGAACGTCACCTCGCTGGGGGGGAAGGAGCCTGAGCTTGTGCGGGAGGTTGAGCGTTACCGGCTAGATATAGTTGGCCTCACCTCCACGCACAGCTCGGGCTCTGGAACCCAACTTCTTGAGAGGGGTTAGACTCTCCATTTCTCTGGCGTTGCCCGCGGGGAGCGGCGGCGAGCTGGTGTGGGCTTGCTCATTGCCCCACAGCTCAGCCGCTGCGTGTTGGGGTTCACTCCGGTGAACGAGAGGGTCGCGTCCCTGCGCCTTCGGGTCGGGGACAGGTCTCTCACTGTTGTGTCGGCCTACGGGCCAAACAGCAGTGCAGAGTACCCGGCCTTCTTGGAGTCCCTGGGAGGGGTACTAGACAGTGCACCGACCGGGGACTCCGTTGTTCTCCTGGGGGATTTCAACGCCCATGTGGGTAATGACAGTGACACTTGGAGGGGCGCGATTGGGAGGAACGGCCTCCCCGATCTGAACCCGAGCGGTGTTTTGTTATTGGACTTCTGTGCTAGTCACAGCTTGTCCATAACAAACACCATGTTCGAGCACAAGGGTGTCCATCGGTGCACATGGCACCAGGACACTCTAGGTCGGAGGTCGATGATCGACTTTGTTGTCGTGTCATCTGACCTCCGACCACGTGTCTTGGACACTCGGGTGAAGAGAGGGGCTGAGCTGTCAACTGATCACCACTTGGTGGTGAGTTGGATCCGCTGGCGGAGGAGGAAGCCGGACAGACCTGGCAGACCCAAGCGCATTGTGAGGGTCTGCTGGGAACGTCTGGCGGAGCCCTCTGTCAGGGGGGTCTTCAACTCCCACCTCCGGGAGAGCTTCTCCCTGATTCCGGGGGAGGTTGGAGACATGGACTCCGAGTGGGCCATGTTCTCCACCTCTATTGTCGATGCGGCTGCTCGTAGCTGTGGTCGTAAGGTCTGTGGTGCTTGTCGCGGCGGCAATCCCCGAACCCGGTGGTGGACACCGGAAGTAAGGGATGCCGTCAAGCTGAAGAAGGAGTCCTATCGAGCCTTGTTGGCTCATGGGACTCCTGAGACAGCTGATGAGTACCGGCGGGCCAAGCGTGCCGCGGCTTGGGCAGTCACAGAGGCAAAAACTCGGGGTTGGGAGGAGTTCGGAGAGGCCATGGAGAAGGACTATCGGACGGCCTCAAAGAGATTCTGGCAAACCGTCCGACGCCTCAGGAGGGGGAAGCAGTGCTTCACCAACACTGTATACAGTGCGGGTGGAGAGCTGCTGACATCGACTGGGGATGTTGTCGGGCGGTGGAAGGAATACTTTGAGGATCTCCTCAATCCTACTGTCACGTCTTCCGAGGAGGAAGCAGAAACTGGGGACCCAGATGCGGACTCGTCCATCACCCTGGCTGAAGTCACTGAGGTGGTTGGCAAGCTCCTCGGTGGCAAGGCTCCGGGGGTGGACGAGATCCGTCCTGAGTACCTCAAGTCTCTGGATGTTGTGGGGCTGTCTTGGCTGACACGTCTCTGCAACATCGCGTGGCGGTCGGGGACAGTACCTGTGGAATGGCAGACCGGGGTGGTGGTCCCTCTGTATAAGAAGGGGGACCGGAGGGTGTGTTCCAATTACAGGGGAATCACACTCCTCAGCCTTCCCGGTAAGGTCTATTCCAGGGTACTGGAGAGGAGAATCCGACCGATAGTCGAACCTCGGATTCAGGAGGAGCAGTGTGGTTTTCGTCCTGGTCGTGGAACACTGGACCAGCTCTATACTCTCCATCGAGTCCTCGAGGGCTCATGGGAGTATGCCCAACCAGTCCACATGTGTTTTGTGGATCTGGAGAAGGCATTCGACCGTGTCCCTCGTGGTGTCCTTTGGGGGGTGCTCTGGGAGTATGGGGTCCGGGGCTCTTTGCTAAGGGCTGTCCGGTCCCTGTATGACCGGAGCAGGAGCTGTGTTCGCATTGCCGGCAGTAAGTCAGACCTGTTCCCAGTGCATGTTGGACTCCGCCAGGGCTGCCCTTTGCCACCGGTTCTGTTCATTATATTTATGGACAGAATTTCTAGGCGCAGCCAGGGGCCGGAGGGGGCCTGGTTTGGGAACCACAGGATTTCATCTCTGCTGTTTGCAGATGATGTTGTCCTGATGGCTTCTTCGAGCCAGGACCTGCAGCAGGCACTGGGGCGGTTTGCAGCCGAGTGTGAAGCGGCTGGGATGAGAATCAGCTCCTCCAAATCCGAGGCCATGGTTCTCGACCGGAAAAAGGTGGTTTGCTCTCTCCGGGTGGGTGGTGAGTCTCTGCCCCAAGTGGAGGAGTTCAAGTATCTCGGGGTCTTGTTCACGAGTGAGGGAAGGATGGAGCGGGAGATTGACAGGCGGATCGGTGCAGCGTCTGCAGTGATGCGGTCGCTGTATCGGTCCGTTGTGGTAAAGAAGGAGCTGAGCCGGAAGGCGAAGCTCTCGATTTACCGGTCAATCTACGTTCCTACCCTCACCTATGGTCATGAGCTTTGGGTAATGACCGAAAGGACAAGATTGCGGATACAAGCGGCTGAAATGGGCTTCCTCCGCAGAGTGGCCGGGCGCACCCTTAGGGATAGGGTGAGGAGCTCGGTCACACGGGAGGAGCTCGGAGTAGAGCCGCTGCTCCTACACGTTGAGAGGAACCAGCTGAGGTGGCTCGGGCATCTGCTCAGGACGCCTCCCTAGGGAGGTGTTCTGGGCATGTCCCACCGGGAGGAGGCCCCGGGGAAGACCCAGGACACGCTGGAGGGACTATGTCTCTCGGCTGGCCTGGGAACGCCTTGGGGTCCCACCGGAGGAGCTGGAGGACGTGTCCGGGGTGAGGGAAGTCTGGGAGTCCCTGCTTAGACTGCTGCCCCCGCGACCCGGCCCCGGATGAGCGGAAGAAAATGGATGGATGGATGGATGGATGGAAGTTAATTTTTCAAACAAGGACAGCTATTTTAGAAAGGTTATCTTATGTTTTTAGAATAGACCCTATTCACTTAAAGAGGACTGCCCTAAAGAGGCGTGTTTACAAATTTTAATGTTTGCAGGTTGGTTGCTCTTTGTAAAGTTAATTCTTCACAATTGGGAAGCAGTTTTATAAAACTTCATGTTGCACTTTTCAAGTTTAAAAAAAAAAAAAGTTTTGGTTTTGAGATGTAAAAATGTGCGCTAGTTTTGCACTAAAGCATGGTTTTAGAATGTCATGTTCTAAAAAAGACAATAAATGAAGAATTGTAAAATTATTCCTGATGCTGTTTTTTGTTCACTTCTGGGAAACTTGACTTGCTTTTGTAAGCGATACTTAACAATGTTGCATCATCCGGTTGCATGCAACTGCACTGAGTAAATATGAATGTGTTTTATTCATAATATTAAGTTACTGTAGTGATGTTAATTCTATTTAATGGTATTTAATACAAGTTACTTAATATGTTTGAATTAGGGTTAAGAACGCAAATTCTTAAGATTTACCTAAGCATCTTGAGTAATTACTATTAAGTATTTTATAAAGGGATTACGCAATGCATTTATGTAGTTTGCACCCAATAAGGTTGAGTATTAACTATGTAATGAAAATATCTAGTATATATTTAATCCATCTACATAGACCCTATTGAAGTATGTTAAGTATGTACTATATAAGCATACTTTACAACAATTACTCAATGTGATTGCGTGCAACCGGATGACGCAATGCTTTTAAGTAAATCCACTTTGATCTGACAGAACAAATTTGAGATGGTCAGTAATGACATTACATGTTTTTGTATTTGGCAAATGTGTTTTTATTTTAAGCCTTTACGTTTACACTACATTATTAACAGGGGCGGTGCCAGATATTTTAGTTTGGAGGAGCTCGGGGGGGGGGCTCAGCTCTTTAATGAGGGTCCCCACTCAACATATTAATTTAGAGTTTTATGTGGATGTGAGCGGAACTCCTCCTTCTACCATGTTTGAGTTGCTGTTTTCAACCAGTTTAAATATTATCAGCCCCTGTATAATTTATAACAACGAATGTGGAGTTGTTTTTTATTATTGCAGTATAATTTTGTGTTCGCCATTTCAACATTTTTAGTCGAAACTGGAGATTGTGCTACGAAAATGGGGCTAAAATCTTCAGGGGAGCTATCGGGGAAGCGTTGAGCATTTTTAGGGAAGACCAGGGCCCCCTCGAGCCCCCCCCTGGCGCCGCCCCTGATTAGTAATACTGCTGTTTGGACTCCAGTAAAGGTACAAAAAGATGAGAAGAGTAACCAGAACCCCTCATGTAAGAATAGAGGAAGTCACGTCAAGGTAATGTGAGAGTTTGATGTAAAAATAAATCACTTTTCTACACGCGGACGCTATTAAAATGTACCGCTTTAAGTTTTTACATTAGAATCTGAACTCCAAATACTGCACGGACATAATGAATCTTACCTGACAGAAGAAATAACACGTCTGTATCTGGTGTGAATGCGTAAATGTTCTAACAGAAAGAGAAACCGCTCGCACATTTGAACACTTTATTTAAAAGGTGATTCCGTTCTTGGAGTGAAACTCTCTGTTCATGCGGTTGACACGGGCGTGCTGCGGTGTGCCGATCTGCACCGACTCCACATGACGACCGTTCTCTGACGAGGAGCGCACCGGCTCCACTCGACACTTCTCCTGGAGACGCAAAAAAAATGTGTGTTATACTGGAGAAACCCGCTGAAATTAGACTTGTAACGTGAGCCTCGTGAAACCGCCTGAACGTGAACGCTAGGGGGCGCTACAACGGATGACTTGGGCCCATATTATGTTATTTTCTGAACTGTTATAATGTTTCCTCGTCACAAACAGACCTGGAGTTGTGTTTTGTTTCATTCACGCATGTTTGACACACAAACCCTGCAGATTTAGGCTGAGTTCTTCTCTCAAACTGAAAAAAAAACATCCACCTTGTGATGTCATCATGTGGTGATACAGGAAGTGCTCCACGGTGCTTTTAAACTCCACACACCTTCACTAGAACCATTTGAATAATTCCAGCCCTGTAAATTGCCAATTTCTAGTGAAGTAAAGGTAAAAGGACTTGAAAACTACCACTTCATGACATCACAAGGTGGAACAGAGCATTTTGAACTTTGGAGATGTAGACAAATAATAAAGTGTGACTCAAACATGTGTGAATGAAACAAAACACAACTCCAGGTCTGTTTTTGAGGTGGTAACAACATTAGAACATGACTTAAAGCTCACAAAAGGTTGATAATATAATAATACGGGACCTTTAAATACATATTGTACGATACAGTAAGTGCCGTGTTTGTTGTAATGTCCTGATTTAGAACTAGGGCAGAATATAATAATCTAAGTTCAAATTACAGTGATTGAGAGGTACCTGATTGCACCAGCGCCCCCTGCTGTGTCTCCTCTAGTGTAACAAATTGAAATTGTTCTTTTCCAGCTCCACAGTCAGGTTCCATTTGCTTTTTTTATTTGCTTTTTATGACCTAGTGAGTTTTTTAAAGGTCCCATATTACACAGAATCTCTCTCTTGTAGCTTTAAATCATGTCATAAAGCTGTTACCTCCACAAAGACAGACCTGGAGTTGTTTTGTTTCATTCACATTTGTTTGGATGAGTCGTTATTCTTAGTCTGTCTACATCTCCAAAGCAAAAGACAAAATTTAAATCTGTTGACTGGACAAATCGTTGAACTGAACATGAACTGAAGAAGCAGCGAACGTCTTCACTCCTACAACAATTTGTCCAGTTGACAATTTAACCCTCAACTTTTGCTCTGGATCAGACCTGGACGACTGAGGGATTAAACAGACATACAACACCAAAGCTGAAAACACTCTGTTCCACCTTGTGATGTCATGAAGTGGTAGTTTTCAAGTCCTTTTACCTTTACTTCAGTAGAAATTGGCGATTTACAGGGCTGGAATCATTCAAATGATTCTAGTGAAGGTGTGTGGAGTTTAAAAACACACTGGAGCACTTCCTGTATTACCACTTGATGACATCACAAGGTGGAACAGAGTGTTTTTTGTTTGATAGAAGAAGAACTCAGCCTAAATATGCAGGGTTTGTGTGTTAAACATGTGTGAATGAAACAAAAAAACACAACTCCAGGTCTGTTTTGACGAGGAAACAACATTAGAACTTCAGAAAACAGCGAAATATGGGGCTTTTAAATACAAAAATACTTTAAACATACATTTGTAAAACTAGATGTACATTTCTGAAGTAGCCGCCCGACTCAAGAGGCTGTAATCAGAGTGTGATCTGA
The DNA here is from genome assembly GCF_009829125.3 of Periophthalmus magnuspinnatus. Taxonomy (NCBI): domain Eukaryota; kingdom Metazoa; phylum Chordata; class Actinopteri; order Gobiiformes; family Gobiidae; genus Periophthalmus; species Periophthalmus magnuspinnatus. The sequence continues at coordinate 3,958,004 of NC_047136.2, read as the reverse complement.
GCGCGCTCGGCTCCGCCTCCTCTGCAGTGGTCCACACACTCACGACATTTCACCACATAAATAATGACTCCACAGGGAAGTACAAGTAAACAAACACGACTGGAGCAGATTCACACCCGCCGTGGATGAAAGCCAGCGGAGGAGGAAGAACTCAAGGAAAAGTACAGATACAGCGGGGAAAAGTTACTCAAGTACAAGTAAAAGTATCGCATGAAAACATCTACATCTACCTGTTTAAAAATGTACTTAAAGAGTAAAAAGTAAAGTATTTCACAAAGATTTTGAGTCTTATAATGCTCCAAATGTAGAAATTTTGATAAAGATTTGCGCTGAATTTTCAACAGAAACAACTGTTTGTATATTTTAGTTTTGCTCAAATTATGAACGTGTTAAAATAAACCCCTAGACTTTCCGGCAGGTCTCAAGCTATATTAAAAAGTACTTTTACTTTTCAGTCTTGTTCCAAATCCAAAATCCAATCCAAAAATGTAGTGGAGTAGAAAGTACAAATACTGCTCTCAAATGTACTGAAGTAAAAGTAAAACCACTTTAAAATGTACTTAAGTAAGGTACAGATACTTCAAATTTTCACTTAAATACAGTACTTTTACTTGTTTACATTCCACCACTGATACCAACACTCTAAATCTCCCTGATCCAGCCTCATTCCTCCATTTCGAGCAGCAGCTGACGGCCAAACGCTGATTGTGTGATAACTATGTGCAGTTTAATGAGGTGGGTTTAAGTGGAAGCTCCATAAAAGTACCTCATTGTATATGTCTAGGCCTCTTCCCTTCCAGTGCTTCCCGTCATCACGATGCAGTTTCATGTCATATCCCTCGGCCTGGTTGTGCACCCTGTCAAACGTGGTGATCTCTGGTGGCGGCGCATCCTGTAGGGGAAATTATGCCAAGAAGAAGGTCAAGTGAGTTCATAGAGTTTCACATAAACACGAATTTTTAAAGGGCCCATTTTTTAGGCTGTTTTCTGGTCTATGTTCTAATGTTGTTTCCTCGTCACAAACAGACCTGGAGTTGTGTTTTTTTCACACATTCACACATGTTTAACACACAAACCCTGCAGATTTGGGCTGAGTTCTTCTCTCAAACTGAAAACACTCTGTTACACCTTGTGATGTCATCATGTGGTGATACAGGAAGTGCTCCACTGTGTTTTTAAACTCCACACACCTTCACTAGAATCATTTGGATCATTTCCGCTCTGGAATTGCCAATTTCAACTAAACTAAAGGTAAAAGGAGCTGTTAACTTGAAAACTACCACTTCATGACATCACAAGGTGGAACAGGGCGTTTTGAGTTTTGTAGATGTTAAAGACTAATAATAAAGTGTCACTCAAACATGTGTGAATAAAACAAAACACAACTCTAAGTCTGATTTTGAGGAGAGAACAGCATTAGAACATGACCTAAAGCTACAGGAGTCCATTTTGTATAATATACACCTTTAAACCAAGACATTTGAAAACCATGTATGTAGAATTCATTAATTAATTAAATATAGTTATGTTTAATACTTCAAATTATGATTAGTTAAGACTTAAAAAAATGTCCTGTATAATTTTGGATCTTAAAAAGCCTCCAATCGCATCATAGGAAATCAAACCAAGGAGAACTAAAAATCATAAAAAAATAAAATAAATAATTAAAGCCACAAGCGGCATCGAACGGCCCTCGCAGGCCGTGCTTCGCACTGACCCGGCACTCCCTAAGGGTGGCGCTGATGCTCCACTTACCTCTGTTTTATTGGGGCTTTGGGCTGCACTTGTCATCAAACAAAGTCAAAAGACATTGGAAGCGCCAATGCATATAATGCAAAAACATGGGTTTTTCCAGGCATTGCCATGGCAACACCGTGCAAAATACAACGAAGGTAATAAGTCATTATAAGACTTTGAAATGTACGAAAATTGGGAAATTTTCCCATTAGGATAACATGGGCTGTTTTGCGCATCGCCATGGCAACACAGTGAAAACTATGACATGGGTCCAATTGACTTTTTTGATCAGGTTGACATGAAGAGTCATTGTGCCAAATTTGACATTATTCCATGAAACTAATATATTGTCATGAATGGGAAAAATTTGGAGGTTTCGCATTAGGATAACATTGGCAGTTTAGCGTATCACCATGGCAACACGGTGCATAAAACGACATAGGTCTGATTGACTTTATTGATTGGGATGATCCAATGGAATTTGTGTCAAATTTGGAAACATTTCAGAAAACTAAATTTCCGAACCTCCATACAAATATATTAGATATTCTCTAGGGGGCGCTATAGCACCAATTTAATGTCTTTCATAATGAGGAGCTTTAGGCCAAAAAGTTTTACAACTGATTCGAATTTGAGCAAAATTGGACTTCGCATGCGCAAATGGGAGTAAATTTTGACATGTGAAAAGTCCCAAAAAAACGAAGGAATTTTGCGGCTTCGCCGCACGCAAACCGTGACGGGCATCATCATAAATTGGAAAACTTTTGATGCCCCACTTGTCTAGATGATGTACAGAGGTTTTCAGCCCTGCAGGTGAAGCGCCTTCAGAGGAGTTGATTAAAATGCGACGTCAGCGAAAACACTGACTTTACATTTTGGAATTTTCAATCCAAGATGGCGGGACTTCCGGTTTGTCAGGGGGCGTGGCCATAATAATATTTTCTGTTTAGCATCACATGAAGGATGTGTACCGAATTTCGTAGCTCTACAGGAGTCTGTGCAGGGGGCGACGGGCCACGAAGTTGCGCGCTTCGCCCATGCACCCATCGTTGCGGAAGCAATAGGCACAGGCCTAATAATAATAATAATAATATTAATATTAATATTAATATTAATAATAATATTAATAATTCCCCTCACAGTTAAACAAAACCCCACGTGCCATTTGTTCATATCAGGTAAATATTCATATCTACCGTTAAATATTAGCATTAGTCTAACCTAGCTAGCACAGGAGCCGAGTCGGTGGCCGGTCATTCCTGAGATTCTCGGTAGACGTAGGACGTTTGTGTCTGTGCTGTTCGTCTTGGAGGGATGTAACTAAACTCAGACAAAGTGATGAGCCGCCTCTTCTTCATCTCCCGCTCCACGTTCATTTTTATAACAATAAAATCAACTAAAAGCTTCAAAAGTGCATCTACTGGAGACTAGCGTTACTGCGTTAGCCGTTGGTAGGAAACGGAAAGTGCGCGCGCGTCTGTTTTTTTTTGTTTTGTGTTGGTTTTTTTTGTTTGTTTTTTTTCTAGTTTTGATCAAATAAAATAGTTAGTGCTATATATTCTTAACTACACACACATTATTTAAAACAAATTAAAATAAAATAAAATAAAATTGTCCTAAATAAATGCACGTGGTTGTATTTATTCAGTGGTTCTTTGCCCAGTATGTTGTGTGGGCGTGATATGTTGTTTTCTTTTAATGCACTTTGTGATTCTGTTGGAACTGTTATTATTATTATTATTATTATTATTATTATTATTATTATTATTATTATTATTATTATTATTATTATTATTATTATTATTATTATATTAGCTGTGTCTGTCTTACCTGCAGTGAATGCACAATGACTAAAGTCTAAACAAGGAATTATTATTTTTATTAAACGGTAACCTAACTTACAAATGTAATGAAATAAAGTACTTTACTCTTTTTCCACCTCGGCGTGGGCCTGTAGCTCATGTCCAGACGGGGGCGTGGTCAGCTCATCACTTTGACACTCACCACTGTCCATGATGGTCACACAGAGGAATTCAACTGGTTTAATCCTGCAGATTCAGAGACGGGGGATGGGAGGCAATGAGAGTCTAAACTGACGATCGATACAGGCAAACATTCCAGAAAGTGGCTTTTAAGGGTTATTTGTACAGAACAGGTCATCAAAGTCATTCAAAGTGTTTTACAGAATAAGAAAGACGTTAAAATCACAATACAACAAATCAAAACATAAATAATCATCATGAAAGGAACATTAAAGGAGAAAAGTGCAGAGTTAAAACCAGGACTAAACCGGGACTAAACTGGGTCTAAACCAGGACTAAACCAGGACTAAACATGTTGAATCAGTGTTTTTTTGTTCAGTTCAAACCTGGAACATTCTTCCTGAAGATGTGACTCAGGCCTCGACTTTGACGACGTTTAATTCCAGACTCAAACTGTTCTGTTTATGTGAATGTGACTGAAAGGGGTTTATTCTGCACTTTTCTGTTTTAATACTAATTTCATGATGATTATTTATGTTTTGATTTGTTGTATTGTGATTTTAACGTCTTTCTTGTACTTGAGGTGTGAGTTTGTGCAATGATCTTGACGTGAAACACACAGAACAGAGACAGAGAAAACGTCCCAATTTTGAACAGTTCAGGAGGTTATAAACAGCAAAAGCACGAGGTGGACTGGGTGGACACACTGGGACAAAGGGTCAGACTGGAGGAGGGGGGCGGGGCGTTCATGATCACCACCTGTTTTCTTTCATTTCTTCCGGGGCTGGTCTCAGAGCACTGGAGTAATTACGGCTGACATTTCAGAGGGACATATTGCTGTTTGGAGGGGTCACTGTGGGAACGAAAGCGCCCGAAGACAAAGGGTTCTTCGTATTAGACGCAGAGTTATTGAAAAATGCACAATAGCGCCTTGTTCTCGTTTCAATCCGAGCCTGTATTTTGGATTTAAACTGAAAAGAAACAGTATTTAAGTTGACCTATTCGTTTAGTGGCTGATTGTAATTAAAAGGTTGAATAAACTGTTAAAAAGACAAAGTTAAATCTGTCAACGGGACAAAAAGTTGTAGGAGTGAAAATGTTTCGCTGATATAAGACGGAAATCTGACCAGAACTAAACCAGGACTAAACCAGGACTAAACCAGGACTAAACCAGGACTAAACCAGGTCTAAACCAGGTTTAAACCAGGACTAAACCAGGTCTAAACTAGGACTAAACCAGGACTAAACCAGGACTAAACCAGGACTAAACCAGAACTAAACCAGGACTAAACCAGGACTAAACTAGGACTAAACCAGAACTAAACCAGGACTAAACCAGGACTAAACTAGGACTAAACTAGGACTAAACTAGGACTAAACCAGGACTAAACCAGGACTAAACCAGGACTAAACCAGGTCTAAACCAGGTCTAAACCAGGACTAAACCAGGACTAAACCAGGTGAAAACCAGGACTAAACCAGGTCTAAACCAGGACTAAACCAGGTTTAAACCAGGACTAAACCAGGACTAAACCAGGTGTAAACCAGGACTAAATCAGGTCTAAACCAGGACTAAACCAGGTGTAAACCAGGACTAAACCAGGTCTAAACTAGGACTAAACCAGGACTAAACCAGGTGTAAACCAGGACTAAACCAGGACTAAACCAGGACTAAACCAGGTTTAAACCAGGACTAAACCAGGACTAAACTAGGACTAAACCAAGACTAAACCAGGTCTAAACCAGGTGTAAACTAGGACTAAACCAGGTCTAAACCAGGTGTAAACCAGGACTGAACCAGGTCTAAACCAGGACTAAACCAGGACTAAACCAGGTCTAAACCAGGACTAAACCAGGACTAAACCAGGTGTAAACTAGGACTAAACCAGGTGTAAACCAGGACTAAACCAGGTGTAAACCAGGACTAAACCAGGTCTAAACTAGGACTAAACCAGGACTAAACCAGGTCTAAACCAGGTTTAAACCAGGACTAAACCAGGTCTAAACTAGGACTAAACCAGGACTAAACCAGGACTAAACCAGAACTAAACCAGGACTAAACCAGGACTAAACTAGGACTAAACCAGAACTAAACCAGGACTAAACCAGGACTAAACTAGGACTAAACTAGGACTAAACCAGGACTAAACCAGGACTAAACCAGGTCTAAACCAGGTCTAAACCAGGACTAAACCAGGACTAAACCAGGTGAAAACCAGGACTAAACCAGGTCTAAACCAGGACTAAACCAGGTTTAAACCAGGACTAAACCAGGTCTAAACTAGGACTAAACCAGGACTAAACCAGGTGTAAACCAGGACTAAACCAGGTCTAAACCAGGACTAAACCAGGTTTAAACCAGGACTAAACCAGGACTAAACTAGGACTAAACCAAGACTAAACCAGGTCTAAACCAGGTGTAAACTAGGACTAAACCAGGTCTAAACCAGGTGTAAACCAGGACTGAACCAGGTCTAAACCAGGACTAAACCAGGACTAAACCAGGTCTAAACCAGGACTAAACCAGGACTAAACCAGGTGTAAACTAGGACTAAACCAGGTGTAAACCAGGACTAAACCAGGTGTAAACCAGGACTAAACCAGGTCTAAACCAGGACTAAACCAGGACTAAACCAGGTGTAAACTAGGACTAAACCAGGTCTAAACCAGGATTAAACCAGGACTAAACCAGGACTAAACCAGGTGTAAACCAGGTGTAAACTAGGACTAAACCAGGTCTAAACCAGGATTAAACCAGGACTAAACCAGGACTAAACCAGGTCTAAACCAGGTGTAAACCAGGACTGAACCAGGACTAAACCAGGTCTAAACCAGGTGTAAACTAGGACTAAACCAGGTCTAAACCAGGACTAAACCAGGTCTAAACCAGGATTAAACCAGGACTAAACCAGGACTAAACCAGGACTAAACCAGGTCTAAACCAGGTCTAAACCAGGACTAAACCAGGACTAAACCAGGACTAAACCAGGACTAAACCAGGTCTAAACCAGGACTAAACCAGGACTAAACCAGGACTAAACCAGGTCTAAACCAGGTGTAAACCAGGACTAAACCAGGACTGAACCAGGTCTAAACCAGGACTAAACCAGGTCTAAACCAGGTCTAAACCAGGACTAAACCAGGACTTAACCAGCTCTAAACCAGGACTGAACCAGGACTAAACCAGGACTAAACCAGGACTGAACCAGGTCTAAACCAGGACTAAACCAGGTCTAAACCAGGACTAAACCAGGACTAAACCAGGACTACACCAGGACTTAACCAGCTCTAAACCAGGACTGAACCAGGACTAAACCTGAACCTGAAGTGGCCTCATGACCCACTGTGACGTGCTGATTTCCAGATGAACCACAGATTTTGGGGAAAGTCTTGTGCTCCTCTCTGTGTTTCCCCAGGTCTGTGTGGATGAGCAGCAAAACAACTTCACTCCTACAACTTTTTTGTCCAGTTGACAGATTTAACTTTGACATTTTACTATGGATCAGACTTGGACAACTGAGGGATCACAAAAACAGAATAAAACAAGAAAGAATGAGTTTGAAATCAGATCAGTTGTGTAATGGCTCCCTCTAGTGGCTGTAACACAGAGCTGCACCAAACCTTTCTTATAATAAAAATTCTATGCACTGGTTTAATTCTTTTCTGTTGCTATGTAATAATGAATCTTTTATTTAAAACTATTTAGCCATTTTTTGGTAGTTTTAATCATGTCTTTATTGTAGGCCAAAGCAAATACATGTGAGCCAAGCCAGTAAAACAGTGTTGAAAGAAGTACTCCATTTTGTCACTTAAGTAAAAGTTCAGATACTGGAGCATTTAAAAAATAAAAAAATAAAAAAATAAATAAAGTAAAAGTATCATATGAAAAAATCAACTTAAGTAAAAGTATTAAAGTATCTGTTTAAAAATGTACTTAAAGAGTAAATGTATTATAAAACTTCAAATGTGTTGATTTTGATAAAGATTTGTACTAAATTTTGTTCAACAGAAACAACTGAATCATTTTTTTTTCTCACTGTTTATTTTGTTTATATTTTAGTTTTACTCACATTCTGAACGTGTTAAAAATAAACCCTCAGTCTTTTCAGCAGGTCTTACATAATAGTAAAAAAAACCCTTTTACTTTTCAGTCCAGTTCAAAATGTAGTGGAGTACAAAGTACCTGCTGTACCTGTATACTGCTCTCAAATGTACTGAAGTCGAAGTAAAAAATACACACTGTAAATTGTACTTATGTAAAGTACAGATACCTAAACATTTTACTTAAGTATAGTACTTTACTACTTTTACTTCAGTACATTTCACCACTGCAGTGATGTAACGACAGTATCACTATTTAATACTATAAGCTGTAAAATAATGTAATTAAACCCTAAACAGAGAAATGCAGTTCATATCAAAAGCAGTGAGACCAGTGTCAGTTCCACAGAAGAGCAGCAGGTGGCGCCCTTCACGCACAAAAGACAGAACATGAGGCCAGTTTGTCTCCAGGTCTGATTCATTTTATGGGTGTGAGGCAGCAGTCACGTGACTCACCATTTTGGATATTTATAGATGTGTTTATGTCTATATTTATGTATGTTTATGATTATATTTATGTATGTTTGATATTTATATTTGTTCATGTTGATATTTATATATATTTATGATGATATTTATGTTTATGTTGATATTTATTTCTGTTTATGATGATATTTCTGTTTATGATGATATTTATATATGTTCATGTAGATATTTTTTATATATTTATGTTGATATTTTGGATGATAAACATGGCTCATTATATTTCCATGAGTCTTTTACACTTGTCTATGTTGAGTGTTCAGTTTGTGCTCCTTGATGACTCTGCTGTGGGATTATATATATATATATATATATATATATATATATATATATATAATCTCGAAAATCGAGTTTTTCTGGGTCAGATTTAAGTGTTTCTGCTCCTTGACACATGAACACTTTAGATTCTTGTGTTTGTGTAGTGTTTCTGTTTGATGATAGCCTGTTTTCTGTGCTCTGTGGCCCCTCTCACACATGGCCCCACTCACACATGGCCCATCTCACACATGACACCTCACACACGACCCCTCTCACACACGTCCCATCTCACACACGTCCCCTCTCACACACACGTCCCCTCTCACACATCCCCTCTCACACGGCCCTCTCTCACACACGACCCCCCTTTCACACACGTCCCCTCTCACACACGGCCCCTCACACACACGGCCCCTCACACACATCCCTCTCACACATGGCCCTCTCTCACACCCGGCCCCTCTCACACACGTCCCCTCCCACACACGTCCCCTCACACACGCATGTCCCCTCCCACACGCATGTCCCCTCTCACACACAGGCCCCTTTCACACACATGTCCCCTCACACACATGTCCCCTTTCACACACAGGCCCCTTTCACACACATGTCCCCTCTCACACACATGTCCCCTCTAACACACACGTCCCCTCTCACACACAGGCCCCTTTCACACACGTCCCCTCTCACACACAGGCCCCTTTCACACACACGTCCCCTCTCACACATGTCCCCTCTCACACACAGGCCCCTTTCACACACACGTCCCCTCTCACACACAGGCCCCTCTCACACACATGTCCCCTCTCACACATGTCCCCTTTCACACACACATCCCCTCTCACACACGTCCCCTTTCACACACAGGCCCTTCTCACACATGTCCCCTTTCACACACAGCCCCTCTCACACACGTCCCCTCTCACACACAGGCCCCTTTCACACACGTCCCCTCTCACACACATGTCCCCTTTCACATACAGGCCCCTCTCACACACATGTCCCCTTTCACACACACGTCCCCTCTCACACACACGTCCCCTCTCACACACAGGCCCCTCTCACACACATGTCCCCTCTCACACACACGTCCCTTCTCACACACACGTCCCCTCTCACACACAGGCCCCTTTCACACACAGGCCCCTTTCACACACAGGCCCCTTTCACACACACATCCCCTCTCACACACAGGCCCCTTTCACACACAGGCCCCTTTCACACACGTCCCCTCTCACACACAGGCCCCTTTCACACACAGGCCCCTTTCACACACACGTCCCCTTTCACACACGTCCCCTCTCACACACAGGCCCCTTTCACACACACGTCCCCTCTCACACACGTCCCCTCTCACACACAGGCCCCTTTCACACACACGTCCCCTCTCACACACACATCCCCTCTCACACACAGGCCCCTTTCACACACAGGCCCCTTTCACACACGGCCGCAGACGCTCCTTGATGACCCACCGTCTGCTCATTTCCGAAAGCTCCCGGAGATTCACGGAGCGGCCCCACCTCCGCGCGACTCTCCCTCGGCTTGACTCCGAGGAGGAGCCGGTGCTCGGGGCTGGTTCTTTCTCGCATGTCTCCCCGGTGAACATGGGGGTCCACACATGGCTCCTTTAGTCTTTTCCAGCTCCAGACGGCTCCCTGTGATTTTGATGGCTCTTTGGTCCGGGGGGGAGTGATTTTTGTGCCTTTTGTGCCGTTTTTGGGGGAAGTGTTCTCGGGACACGGTGAGTTGTAGCCGCCATGAGCTCAGGGGAAGGAGCAGACGAGACACCGAAGGACGGGAGCGACTCAGCGGGCCTTGTGCAGACAGGTAAGCCCGGGTCTGGACTCAGGGCTCGGGGTTTGGCCCCTGGGAGCCGCGCGGAGGGGGACGCTGCGTGAGGGACATTGTTCTGTTTGTTTGGCCTTGGCTCTGGCTCTTTTACATCTGCTGCAGTTTTATCGCACATTAACGAGTCTAATAAGTGAAAACAGAAGTGTGATTTCAGTAAAGACATGGAAGGTTTTTTTGTTTTGTTTTTTAATAATGACCTAAATCAGACTCAGAGTCAAACAGTTTGAGCTGCAGCGATTATGTGGAGAGTTTATGGAGCTTCTGCAAATGAAATACTCAGATATCTGCTGTTATTGTTGTTCTTCAAGTCTTTAATTTTGCATTTTAAGCTGTTTTCTTTCTCATTTGGCATAATCTGCTCTATTGTAGCTCCTTTACACTCAACTTTGTGCGTAAAAAAAAAAAAAAAAAGGTTTTGGTTTGGTCCAGACGTTCATGTGCCGCACAGTTTGACTACTTTACATTAAACTGTTGTAAAATTGTTGTTTTGTGTTTGAATCAGACGTATTATTTCGTTTAAACATGTGTGTGCGATGTTAATCCACAGTTATAGAGTAAGTTAATGTTGTCTTTGACTTGTCTCGGATGCTCACAGCGTTAGCATTGAGAGCTAGCAACACATTTGTGAATCTGATTTGGAGACTCCTGTGAGCTGGACACGGAGCTAATGGGAGCTAGCAGCGTTAGCATTAGCACTAGCACTAGCATTAGGATTGGCAGCGTCAACATCACTAGCAACATTAGCATTAGCATCGGCAGCATTGGCGTCACTGGCAGCGTTAGCATCAATAGCAGCATTAGCATTAGCGTGCCACTCTGTCACAGCCATGACAAAGCGTCTGTGTTTGCATCGATGACTGTACAAGAACAGCACGTGATTTACCATTAAAGTTTAAGAGAAAAAAAACAGTTTAAGATGCGCATTGTTTGACGCTTTTGTGCTTTTTTCCTGAACTAGCATAAGCAACCGGGCTATGTAAACAATACATGGCGTGGCACATTGAGGGATGGGTGTGCTCAGAGCTAGCAGGAGGCACACAGCTCACTGTTCAGGCACATTCACACATCCACGGCAGGTTTAGCTGTCAAAGTCATTGTATTTAATAATAATAATTGCATTTGAAGACATTTGTATTGTTCTGTAGATGTTGCACGTGTATTTGCTTTAGTAAGTCATAGCTCTGGATGTAAGACTTCACCAGTATCTGTCTAAGGCCACATTTAAACACAGCCCAGAGAAGATTTATCTGAGGTTCTGTGTTCTCTCCCCCATCCTTAAACTGCCTCTAATTGCAGTGTTGAAAAGTGGAAGTAGTAAGTCTCTGCTGCTCAAACAAACAGCACAAACCCTGTTGCAGTTCAGTGTGTTTTGAGTGACTTCTTCATTGGTTTCAGTTGAATATTTGAAGGTGTAAATGACTGAACAAACATGTGAATGCAGCTCTTTGACATCCCGCCTCTGGCTCTTGCGGTTTTGTTTTGTGTGAGATAATAAACCACACACAGAAGTTGAGTATTGGCATTGTGCACATCTGACACTTCCTTTTTAGAAAAAGATGTGAAAGTCTGAGTTGTGATCTTACTCAGATGACGCCACACTATTCTGCTTTTTATGTTTTACATGCAGTGTTAGGAAGTAATGGAGTATGTGTGCAGAGAGTACATACTTCGAATACTAATTTTGAGTAAAAATGTAGAGGCAGGAGGTGTAGAGATTGTGCTAAATTGTGATTTTGGTGCTTTTAGGGACCAGTCTCAAATGCAAAGTTGAAAAAAACTTGGAGGAGTTTGTCCTGATGAAGGCCGAAAGAGAGCGACAGTGGCTCAGCTGGTCCAGTGTTTGTCCACTGATCCGAAGGTTGACGGTTCGAATCCAATACTTGACATAAGCAGTCAGATCCACTGATCCACAGGTTGGCGGTGAGATTCCAGCTCCCACAGATGAATGCTGTTGTTACGGGCGAGACTCTTAACCTTTGAGCCTTGAAGGTGAAAAGCTCCTCATAAAAATGTGACTATTTAACATTTACCAAGGGCCGAAACACATTGCCATAGTTTTAACTTTATCTACCGTGGGGTGGTAATAAAGGCTTTTAATTATTTTGTACTTTCAGCTCCTTAGTTTCTTTCAGCTGATTTTGAGTTACTGTATTTAGGTACACGCTGGTATTTGATCACACAATTTAGGCTCAAACTGCACAGAATCAGTGAGGAAAGTATAAAACCCAGCTTTTGTGGTGAGGTAGGTGAGATATTTCCTTCTCCGATGAGTGACAGGAAACAAACATGAAGCTGTTTTTACTCCTATGTTGCGTTTTTACAGTATAATTTCAATTCAACTGCATCAAAGTATTCTAAGTACTCTATTCATAACGCAGTACTCTGATTGGACCATGCATCTGAATAGGTCACAAGACACATTTTAAAGCAGGTATTCAGTATTCTGTTACTAAATACATTTTCAAAGTATTCTTCCATCTGTTTATGTGACACAGCTGCATCCCGTTCTCCTCGTGGTAATCAGACGTTGCATATGTTCTGTGTAATGGAAGCATCAGTTATGGCCCATTGTCTTGCCAAAAACACATCTGCAGCTGCATTAATGGGGACGGTATTGTACAAAACAGCTTTTATTTACCATAGCAGGCATACATACGTGGTGTGGTGGTCGCTGCCCCTCTGCTCTGACCCATCGCAAGACAGAATTTATTTATTTCTCATCTGTCTATTGAGGTAAATTAATGTTGGATAAAACTGCATCCTAAAAACACAATGCTGTACTGTTTACATGTTTGCCACTGGATTGTGTATCCTAATACTTCCAGCTGTTCTTGATTAATGTGCCCCTTATTTTAGTGCTTATGACACACACCTCCCTTTGAGAAAGTCTGGCCCTGTTACAGACCATAGACTGTATAAAGAAGTGAACTGAGTGAGTGTGACGTCACCCACAGCGTTCAGTCAAATGAGGCTCATAGAGGCTAAACCGAACGTCACTAACATCTGTCTAACTCCTTTTAATATTTGCACTGTCCAAATGCATTTAGAATGAAGTAATGATCTACCAAACCTAATTTCCTATGTTTATGTGATTATTTTACATTTAAAATTAAACAATGACTTTAGTAGTAGCATAAATAGTAAAATAATACAAATAAAATAGATTTGTGAGTTCTGTTTTTGTTGTAGGACACCACACCCGACACACCTGTTTTAACAAATGACACATTTTTGGTATATTTTTGTTATAAACTTTTATAATATTTATTATTGTCCTTGAAAAAGAAACTCATGCCTCATCTCTGACTGTTCAGACCAAGTATTGATCTGAAATGGAACATTTTAAACATTTTGAATGTTTCACCAAATGGCATCCAACACTGTGGCATTTGTTCTTCTTATGACGATGGGTCAGCAGCAAAAACTAAAAATCTGAATCTGTGGCCGCAGAGTGATGTCACATGATGCATGAAGACATCAGATTGTCCAAAATGTCATTTAACTTGGGTTTAACAAATGACACTGATGAAAATAGACTTTTGAGGACAACTATATTTAAGACTTTAAAACCAGTTCTTTTTGAGTTTTAATATTTCTATTTGTTTATGTCGAAACCTGTAAAATTATTATTCCACAGAGAAAAGTTTATGATTTTGTCCCTTTTTTAAATTTGTGCAAACCAATGTCCACTGATTCTGTGCGTGACATTTCAAAACTTTAAACCCATAATATTCTTTCAAATCTGGTTTCTTCTTCCAACTGCGTCTTGATACTAAAGTGATATAAAACAAATCAATTTAAACAATTTAAAGTTTTGTACTTTAATAGCTAGAAAAGTTGCAGCTTCTGGACAAAAATGGCAACGTCACGTGACCCATCCATGAGCATTTTGGGCTTTTATAATTTTCCATTTGATACGTCTTGACAGATTCCGTGTTATCTGCACATACATATCCCACTGTCTGACCCACAGTGAGCACTACCAGTGTTTTTCACACCAGCCCTGCTTCTGTCTTCTCTTGTTTTGCTCTTGAACTTCCTCTTTGCAGATGTGGGAGTCTTGTTCTGACACGCACAGGTTTGAGTGTCTTGCCAGAGGCTATGCTTATTTTTCCTTACGTTACCTCCCTCCATCCCCAGCCCCATCGTCTTCATCTCTTTTTCCGTCCTTCGGCACTGCTCTTTGTGTTTCCAATGAGTTGCCCCTTTCTAACTTCTCCAATGTGTGTGTCTGCTATTTCCACATCAAATAACCCTGTCTCTCAGTTCTTTTCACGTCTCAATTCTGATCATAGACTGTATAAAGAAGTGGACTGAGCGAGTGTGACGTCACCCACAGCGTTCGGCTTCAGTCAAATGGAGCTCGCCGAGGCTAGAGCGGTTATACGGGAGAATTTGGAGCAGAGTTCCGTATTTGGAAATCCGACCTCGAGTATCATAATAACCAAAGAGCCAATCAGGAGCAAGGCTGTTGAAGGTAACGCCCCTTCCCACTCGCATCGCTGGTTTAGCCTGGAGCGAGCACTTAAAAACGCTGTCAATCAAACCTGTTGCTAACGCCAGTGGGAGCGACCTCGGGGAAAGAAGGCGTCTGATTTGTCTGTTATTAATGTTCATATCTTGATTTACAGACACAATAGTGAAATAAAAACCCCAGGATCATGTTTGTAAAGCGGGTTAATACGAACATTTAAGACCAAAATGACGAGTCTGACAGCAGCAGGTACAGAGAGAGGAGACAGTTTTTCAATGTAAAGTGATTTGGAGCCAGAGTCGATGGAGCTGGAAGCACGCGAATGATCACTTCCTGTTTAGAAAGTAGCAGCTAGCACATTAGCTATGACCATTTATATATACCAGGGGTTGCCAACCTTTAACACCTAAAGAGCCATTTGGAGGCTTTTGACATGTAAAATGAATATAACACTGTATATATAGTTTTTCTTTTACCTTTACACTTTGTATAAACTACTATAGCGTGTTGCTTATGAAAATATCTGCGTGAATATTTATTTTACCCGGTTAATGGGACTTCGGCTCCTGAACCTCTGCACAGCGACTGCAAATTGGGGCTGTAGAAGTCACTTTCATCTTTACACGGGACTGTAAGCTGTCGTCTGTGAGGCGTGAGCGTTGTTTGCCGACCCCTGATATATACAATCTGTAGTTCTGATGCAACATAATAAAAAAAGCTAGCTTCCTTTCCCATTATTCTGTCCCCCAGACTGGAATTAATACCTATGGGGCCTCAGCAGAGAAAAGGGGAGTTCTGTTGTGGCATACTGTCAATCACCGAATCATCCCATCCCAAACATCTCGAGCTTCACCGATGACTCAGACGCTGCTGGCCTGAAGTTCCTCTATGGAGAGAGAGAACGTTCCCGTAACTTCATGAATGCGTGTGTAGGTGCTACCCAGCGCCGCTCACAGGCCCGGGCAGTGAATGAATGCCGGTGTGTGTTTTGTCATAGAAGGGAAACAGACGAGCTAAAGAGTTGGAGTAACGTGATCCGAGGGCTGCGTTTATGACAGTGCCGAGTCAGGCTGAGGTCTGCACACTCACCAGCCAGGGCCCACAGACTAATGGGTATTGATCCAGGAGATGGAGACTGATGGAGGCCGCTCGCTAAAGGTTTTCTCCAGGCTTAAAGCTGCCAAAGTCCTACAACAGAAGCTCAACTAATGCCAAACACGAGCGCGTTTCCTTTATCTTCTGTTGTGTTCGGACTCTTCGGATTAGAGGAGATTTACTGGCTCCTATCTTGGAACTATATATTCAGTACTTACACAAAACCGCAAGCCTTTCTACTAATGTAACACAGAAACAGTATAATGTACAATTACTCTTATCAAAGAGGCGAGAGCTCATAAGTGCATCTGTGAGCGAGTAAGTAAGTACTGAATGAACCTAAACCACGTCAGACTGTATAAAGAAGTGGACTAAGTGAGTGTGACGTCACCCACAGCGTTCAGCTCCAGTCAAATGAAGCTCATCGAGGCTAGAGCGGTCATAGCGGCTAATTTGAAGCCTATTTAGCAGTGTCACGGCAACCAAAGAGCCAATCTGGTGCCAGGCTGTTGAAGGTAATGCCCCATAGCAACACTGTCAATCAAACCTGTTGCTAATGCTAGTTGGAGTGACCTCGGTGAAAGAAGACAGCTGATTTGTGCGTTTTTAAACTTCAAATCTAGGTTTACGGACACAATAGTGAAAAAACATGTAGAGCGGGTTAATAAACGTTTCAGGAGCAAAATGACGAGTCTGACAGCAGCAGGTACAGAGAGAGGGGACAGTTTGTCAAAAAACTAAAAATAAACTCAAAACTCAAGAAAAAAAACAAACAAAAAAAACTCAAAATAACTCAAGAAAATAAACTTTTAAAAAAAACTAACTAAAAGTAACAAAAATATTATAAAAAAAATAACTAAAAACAAACAAAAAAACAAAAGAAAAAAAATTTAAATAACTAAAAAAAAATAAAATAAAATAAACTTAAAAAATTAACTCAAAAAACTAAAACAAACCCCAGGATCATGTAGTTCATACGAACATTTAAGACCAAAATGACGAGTCTGACAGCAGCAGAGACAGAGAGAGGGGACAGTTTTTCAGTAGAAAGTGAATTGGAGTCGACGGAGCCTGCAGTGCGCCCATGATCACTTCTTATTTGGAACATGGCGGCTAGCAGGTTAGCCATGTCCATTTATATAAACAGTCTGTGGTGCGTTCTTTGAATAGTAGGTCACTGGTCTATGTCTTCAGGTAGTTCCACAGGTAACTCTAACACCTTTTTTAGAAACGAGATGAATGCATAGGTCAAAGGTTAGTTTGTCACCGTGAGAACATTGACAGAGGAACAAATTTCAAACTTCAAATGTGTGAATATGAGACTTTTTATCACTCCGTTTTACACCAAGAATTGTCATAAAACCTTCCTTTGAGACGTTTCTTGCTAAAATACAGCTTTTTTTTCCCTGCTAAGACCAATAGTTAAATTTGTTTGTAGCCCTAAGCGTGGATGATGTCAGTGTGAACTTTTAGATCTGTCACCGTAATCCAACCTCAGATCAAAACAAAAACGAACAGCTTAAATTTCAGATGGAACTATTTTACTTCCTTTATACTTACTCAACAAATGCTTCTGTTTTTGTTGTCGACGTTAGCTCTTCACAGCAGTAGACACAGACCTAAAGGTGAGTGATATTTTATTGGATTAATCCTCACTGGAGTTTAGTCTAGACCTGTTACTATAATCACTGTATTGTCTTATGGGAACAGTACTTTTTGAGAGGGTCAATATTTATCTTGTGTACATTTACAGTACTGGGAAATATTGTTGTTGTTTTTTTTTTGTGGCTATACGATGAGATTTAAGCCATAAAAGTGTAAATAAATAACTTGTCTGACTCATTACAGACGCAAACTAACGACTAAACTGTTTCATTCTGCTGTTTATTTATTGCAGCTCATGATTTTTAACAATATTGTAGATTTAGAATCGTTTTTCTAGTGTAAATCTGTTTGAATCTTGGGTTTTTGTGTCAGTGGCATAAATCAATGTTTCAATATTATCGTTTATCGTCTATATTTACTTCAGCGATATATATTGAACTTCAAAATCTGTTATTGTGACAGGCCTAGTTTAGTCAGTTTGAAAGGCCTCACTGCTCCGAGAGACGTCAAGGCCGGAGCTAATTTGCAAATTAGATTGAAGCTTCATTTATAGTAGCATCAACTCTTGGCTTGGACCATAGACTGTTTATATAAATGGACATAGCTAACCTGTTAGCCGCTTCACATTGAAAAACTGTCCCCTCTCTCTGTCTCTGCTGCTGTCAGACTCGTCATTCTGGTCTTAAATGTTCGTATTAACCCTCTACATGATCCTGGGGTTTTTATTTCACTATTGTGTCTGTAAATCAAGATATGAACATTAATAACAGACAAATCAGGCGCCTTCTTTCCCCGAGGTCACTCCCGGTAGCGTTAGCAACAGGTTTGATAGTTTGACAATGTTGCTAAGCGCCCGCTCCCTCCGAAACCAACGGTGCGAGCGGAAAGGGGGCGTTACCTTCAACATCCTCACTCCTGATTGGCTCTTTGGTTGCTATGATACTCGTGGTCGGAATTCCAAAAGCTCCAGATTAGCCGCTATAACTGCTAGCCTCGATGTAGTTCCAGTCTGTAGGGTGGTCAGACACGTTGAAAAGGCTGCAGCGGGAGACGTGTGGTCGCCGGTTTCTTAGGCTTGTTGTTTGATTGGTTTAGTAAAATTAATACTCGCTGTTATTCAACTATTAATGAACATAAGTTGTAGTTGTTGACTCTTCAAATCAATTCCACTGTTGAGTTATATTTTATGAGAAAATAACCCTCACCCTGACGACTTTTGTTTGATTATTTAGCACAAATTCACGCAGTCTTGTATTTGTGCTTTGGTACATTCCAAACGGCTCAAGGCCTCGTCTGAAGTGGCTGGATACACGCTTATTTTTTACCTGAGTATAATTTTTTTTTCTGTATGTTTGGTTTTGAAAAGTCCTTAACAAACAACTGGAGACTCGTTTGAATGATTCACTTTCCAACCTGAATGAACTTGGCGATATTTTGACAGAGTTCAGTTTGTCAGTGAAGTTCTGATTTGACTTTAGCTAATTATATGTTAAAACTTGGGATTTAGATGTGTAGAACTGTGTTAAATCATTAAATTGTGCTTGTGTTCGCTTTTTATTTAATAATCTCTGACGCCCCTGGATCATTGTTATAAGTCGCACGTTTTAAATCAAAATATTAATCTAAAACGGCTTGATAAAAGAAACAAATCCACTGACTTCTACGTTAGAAAACTGCGGTGTCCCATGGGAGCCGACGTCGCCGTAAACGTCATCGCAACAAAGCGCCGCATGCTGTTGGCGCCCCCTATGGACAGCTGCGCGTCACACTAGCGAGGAGCGAATTTTTCTTTTTCATTTGTACCAAAACAACGATGCGAGGCTGCCGAAACTTACGAGTATCGCCGATTAAGAAAATAAAACTGAAGAAGGAAACGCGTACGTCACAGCGGAGGTGAAAACGGGGGTAGATCGGCAAAATGGCGTCTTGAAAATAAGCGCTTAAAGATTCCTCAAACGTGAATCACTCCAAATACAACTTCAGAGGCTCGACGAGAAGAAACGACTAGAACATGTCTAAAAACTCTGAAAAGTCCAGTTTGCAGCATGGATCTGATTTACCACGAGACCCGTCACACACTCCCACCTCCAGACTCAAACCCTCGACTCCTGTGTGTGTTTTATAAAAAGCATCTCGTCCCACTTTTTCTGTCTCATCCGCCGCGCTCCCGCTCGCTAATTCCTCCGCCGTGACAGCTAATTGGTGCGAGCTCGGGGAAAAGTCTCATGTCCTTTTTACAACCCTCTTCTATTTGATACAAACTGGAACGAGAGGGGGAACACGAGCGAGGGGGCAAAGGGAAAAATGGAGAGAAGATGGAGAAGACAGGAGGTAGGTTCATTCAGACCCGGTTAACTCTCTAGAACTGACAAACCGTTACTTTACGCGTTCTCGTACAGAGCTAAGAGTTGTGAGCGAGTTTATTCAGCCGACGTGGGACGATATTGAAATTTGGAGTCAAAATATTGCGATTAACGATTAAAATGTTATGAATATCAATCGTTATAATTTGAATTTTATGATTAGGATCCATATTTAAACAACCGTTATAGTGTTGTACTTTGTCATAAGTGAAAACAACAATGAGCTATGCGACAGTGGCTCAGTTGGTAGAGCGTTTGTCCACTGACTCACACGTTGGCGGTGCGATTCCAGCTCCCACAGATGAACGCTGTCGTGTTCTTGCGCAAGACACTTAACCCCCCTCGCCCCAGTGTTTGCATACATTGGTGTGTGAATGAGTGAGTGTTTTTTTTATTTAAAGTACTTTGAGCCTTGAAAGTGGAAAAGTGCTGTATAAAAACATGACCATTTAAACGGCATCACTTCTACTCAGCGCAGGTGGATGAGAATCAAGAAATGCAACAGTTCTACAAAAGGAAAGATGATTATGACCACGAAAAACTATGATGGAGCTACAAAAAGTCCAGTTTGTAGAGCCTCATAGTGAGCTACAATAATTCAATGCCGCTGGAGGCCCCTAGACACAGTAGTGCCTTAAGTTTGCTAACTGTAGCGTACGCTCTTGTTCTGCCGCACTTCCACATTTGCAGTACAGTTTCATGTGTAGACTTAAGAACTTTTTCTAATTGTTTACCTCTAAAATCTGGAATCATTGGTGCTCATGCCCGTGTACTCTTGTGGAATAGATATTATAATATTGCTTATAATATCTGTTTTTACGTAATATTGGTTGATATTTTGTGTATTTTGTTGCATGGACCATACTAACAAAGACTGAAGAAACATGTGACTGCCTGGTTAAGCTTCTACCTGTAAATAAAAGCTTGACAGATGCTTTGGAATGGAGCGAAAGAGTTCCCAGTGTGTTCCTATTTTAAGCAGAAAGAAGGATCTGAACTAGGACAACCACCATTGTCCTCTCGTCTCGGTCCCAAGTGAATCGAAATCTGCCATCTCACTGCAGCCCTCCCTCGTATGTTCACTTTCTCCATGTCTGACCCCGACGTTTTATCTCGAGCGAACGTCCCAACGCCTCCGGCTCCATCGACTCTGGCTCTAATTCACTTTCTATTGAAAATCTGTGTCCTCTCTCTGTACCTGCTGCTGTCAGTCTCGTCATTTTGGTCTTAAATGTTCGTATTAACCCTCTACATGATCCTGGAGTTTTTATTTCACTATTGTGTCTGTAAATCGACATATCAACATTAATAACAGACAAATCCGGCGTCTTCTTGCCCTGAGGTTGCTCCCGCTAGCGTTAGCAACAGGTTTGATGGACAGCGTTGCTAACTGCTGCTATAACTTTTCTAACCTCGATGAGCTTCACTTGACCGGAGCTGAAAGCTGTGGGTCCACTTTTTTTACACAGTCTATGGCGAGGAAGGGCTCTAAAAAAGTCGCTCTGAACTTTGAGCTTGACGACGACGTTGGTTTTTCACACATTTTGCACATGGACGGAGAGGTGTTAGCTGTTTACACACTGCTAGCGTCAAACTGTTGAGCTACAAGAGAAATCCAAACATAATAATCTAGCTTTTCAATGGTCAAAAGTCCTCAAAATGTCACCTACGAACAGAAAGTTGAAATCCATAGTAGTGTTTTGGTGTAAGCAAACACACAAAATATCTTCTGGTTGTTTATTTTTTGAACACGAGGGCTTCTGACGGCCGTAACCTACGCCAAAACTAGAGCAAAACGACAACAGTCTCAACTCACTAGAGCCAGTCTCCAAAAACAGACCAGTAACTGATGAATAGAACCTTCAATCAACTTCTCTCCATAACAACCAAGTGTCCATACAAAAGCGTTACGTTAACAACAACACACAAACACAAAATCTCACATCATTATACTTGAATAGGCAGAGCTCTGTGGCCTCGACAGCTGTCAAAAAGAAAACACACTTGGTATTATCGTGTATCAATGGTACACTATGACTCTATTGAAACCGTTCCAAGTATGTGGCGCCCTCATTTTGAACTTTTGTGGGAAGATTCCGTAATTAGGCTTTAATTAAGTGTGCAGTTGATGGTTGTGTTATTGTAATATGAGCAGGCTCTTGCCAAACAGGAAGTGTTTGTGTCTAATGCCGTCGTTAATAAGTAGTTAAGCTGAGGACTTTGGGGCCTGTGACGGCATTACACAAGAATGTCTCCTTCAGGTCAGGAGATCATTTGTGATAACTTTTTGTTTTCGGTGGTGTTGTTGTCATTCCGAAGATTATTTTTGTGCTAACGTCTTAAAACAAGGTCGTACTGATGTGAAATGGTTTGATTTGGTTATGATGTAAACAACAAATACAGGAAAAAAGTCCTATCTAACCAGCAAACTAGCTACGTGCTAACCAGCTACGTGCTAACCAGCCCTGTGCTAATCAGTCCCACGCTAACCAGCTACATGCTAACCAGCTACGTGCTAACTAATATCCATAACAGTCATTTTAAGCCCAAAAAACACATTTAAAACACAAGATTCTGCAAAATGTTTACAGAAAAGTTACAGAAACAGATTTTAAATGAAATTGTAGGCCTTGTCGTCATTGGTTACCACAGAGCTGATTTACCTGAGCAGTGTTTGAAATTTTAATATTAGTCTATGAGAAAAATAAATGGGAAATTTCGTTCTGGAACCTTGTGGTGGACTGTCACTGTTGAGCTCCATTGTGTTTGTTGTTTTATTATATTGGCTCATTATTAATTAACAATATGTTTGATCTTTGACCTCATGTGCAGAATAAAGTCACATGCACAGATAAACAGAACCGTTTGAGCCTGGATTTAAACATGGTCAAAGTCCAGGCCTGAGTCACATCTTCATCTTTTAGCTGCAGAAACTGAAATGGTAATTCCCCTGGTTTAGTCCCTGTTTAGTCCTGACGTAGTCCCACTTTAGTCCCAGTTTAGTCCCACTTTAGTCCCAGTTTAGTCCCACTTTAGTCCCACTTTAGTCCCGTTTTAGTCCAGTTTTAGTCCAGGCTTTAGTCCAGACTTGGTCTCACTTTGGTCCCGCTTTAGTCCCAGTTTAGTCCCAGTTTAGTTCCATTTAGTCCCGGCTTAGTCCTTGGTTTAGTCCTGGTTTAGTCCTGGTTTAGTCCTGGTTCAGTCCTGGTTCAGTCCTGGTTCAGTCCTGGTTCAGTCCTGGTACAGTCCTGGTACAGTCCTGGTTTAGTCCTGGTTCAGTCCTGGTTTAGTCCTGGTTTAGTTCTCCTCATGTGAGCTGGTTCATGTGGCTCATGTGGGAGATGTTCTTTGGTGCTGGTCCATGGAGAAACTTGTAAATTTACTAATTAAAAGTTGAACAAAGACACTTTTCTTAAAAATCCTGGCTCTGGATGCCAAAGTAATGAGCTCCACCTTATTACTACTACAAACATTTACTGATACCCACTGTTCCACTTTTCTGACCGGGTGCCAAGTATCAGCAGAAACCTCCTTAATCTCCAGGTAATGCCAACTGTGCCGTCTTGTCTAAACCCTCAGAGCCATAACAATAATAATACAAATAATAAAAATACCGCAAGCTCCTAAATTGGGCTGGAATGGCACCAATAGGCATGGAACGATATTGAAATTTTATGTCGCAATTAACAATTATATCACAATAACGAGTAAAGATTCTGACACTTTAAAAATGTTTAAAAACGGACATGAATAATTATATTTTTAACGTTATGAGTAGGTTCCATGTTTGAACAACTGTAATAGACTTGTGCTTCGTTATCAGTGAAAACAACTACGATCTAACGGAGAACTTTTTGGATTAGCAGGGGCTTCAACAGAAATTTAGGGGCCCCGAGTCAAGAAGCCTCACAATTCTGGGCCCCCCTAAGACTTTCGGGCCGGGGACAACGAACCCCTTTGTCCCCCCCGTTGACAGCGCCCCTGTAATTAAGTCGCTTTTTTTTCTGTACATCCGGTGATACAATTGCGATTATCTTTATCGGCGACTGTCACGATTGTGTAAAATGCGCCACGAACGATTATTGTCACGATAAATGACGTCGTTGTTTATTGTTTTTTCCATCCCTTGTCACCAGAATGTGCAGAAAAAGCTACTTATCAACACAGGATGGGGACAAATGGTTCTGTTGTCTTCTTAGGAAAAGGATACAATTCTGGGCCCCTATTTATTTATATTAGAGGGGGCCCCACGTGAGGTCCGTTGCCCCTGGCTCCCCCAAATTTCTGCTGACGGCCCTGCTCATTCATAACATTCCCCACAGATCGTAGTTGTACAATTTACACCAACGTTTTTAAACATGGAACTTATTCATAACTTTAAAATTATAATTCCTAATACCCGTAACATTTTTAAACCGTCAATAACTTTAATCATTGTCGTGATATCATTTGTTAATCGCAGTTATTTTGATGATAATGATCGTTACACAACCATTTCAGTATCATCCCAAGCCTCCTCCTGAGACCACACTCTCTGGACACGTCTCGCTGCGTTTCGTCAACATGAGCCAGACAATCGGTATTTCTGTGTATAAGGGTCGCTTCCTTTTGAACCCGTGAGTCAAACCATGAGTCCTCGCCGAGAAGACGAGGCAGGGGCCCAAGTGAAGGGTGGTCTCGCAGCTCTTGTCTTGACGTAGGGTCGAAAATGACACAAAAAAACCCTGTCTGTCGGAGGCTGCGGGTACAGTACTGATGTGTGAGGCTGCGTAGAAGGGCGTGGATGCGTTAAAGAGACGTAATTTTATTTTACGAGCTTTTAACCCGTGGAATAACTGTGTTCACTCATCATTAGCTTACACAAAGTTGTATTTAGGTTCATGCTTGTTTGGGTAAGTCTGCCATTGTCCTGCGTTTGAGGCTTGAGTGCTGAGAAAATGTTTGTTTTCAGTTTAAACCCGGCCATTATCTCCACCCACATCCTGGTACTTGGTTTACAATATTTGGAAAAAAATATATATATACATAAAAACAAGACTCTGAGTGGTACATTTACATCTTAGATAAAGTATAACGAAGAGGACGATAAGTGAGTGTGACGTCACCCACGGCGTTCGGCTCACGTCAAATGAAACTGATCGAGGCTAGCAGTTATAGCGGCTAAGTTTCATATTGGGAATTCCGGCCACGAGCATCATAGCAACCAAAGAGCCAATCAGGAGCGAGGCTGTTGAAGGTAACGCCCCTTTCAGCCCGCATCGCTGGTTTAGCAGGGAGCGGGCACTTAGCAATGCTGTCAATCAAACCTGTTGCTAACGGTAGCAGGAGCGAACTCGGGGAAAGAAGGCGCCTGATTTGTCTGTTATTAATGTTCATATCTTGATTTACAGACACAATAGTGAAATAAAAAAACGCAGGATCATGTAGAGGGTTAATACGAACATTTAAGACCAAAATGACGAGTCTGACAGCAGCAGGTACAGAGAGAGGGGACAGAGATTTTCAATGGAAAGTGAATTGAAGCCAGAGTCGATGGAGCCTGCGGTTCGCCCATGATCACTTCCTGTTTGGAACGTGGCGGCTAGCAGGTTAGCTATGTCCATTTATATATAGAGTCTATTATGTCCAAAATAAAATCATGTAAATAAAAATTAGCTTGTTGCCATGGTGAAATGCCACTATGAAGAGGCGAGGATTATCAGTTCTGCAATTTTGGACAGAAAGTCAGTGGTTTCTATGAAAAAATTGTGGTTGTTATGTTATGAAATCGAGCAAAACATATTTCCTAAGGACACAGGAAAAAAAAGTTAAGCGTTAAACGTTTTTTTTTTAACTTCCTGATTCTTTTTTGATGTTCTCTTTGTTTTAAAGACGTGGAAAAACCCTGAACAAAGCCCAGACTTGGAGCAAAACAAGCAGAATATTTCATTAAATATACACAAAAAAACAGGCAAAAGTTTCAAATCAACTAAAGACAAACTAGAAATAAGAAAAATATAAGAACAAAATAGGACTAACTTTTATGAACAGGGGAAAAAGTAAAAAGTAGGTACTGGAATTGCCAATCTACTACTGAACTAAAGGTAAAACGTAGCTGTTAACTCAAACTACCACTTTATGACATCACAAGGTGGAACAGAGCAACTCCAGGTCTGTTTTTGAGGAGCTAACAGCATTAGAACATGACTTAAACCTCACAAGAGTCAGTTTTGTGTGATACAGGACCTTTTAAGATATTTTATTACTTCATTTATACTTGAAGCGTCATAATTTCCTCAGTGACATTTAACAGTTAGCGCTGCGTTTATGCTAATGATCTGGCAGACATCCTTGTGGTACGCCAGTCCCAAAGAGCTCTTTACAAAGCTGGCTCAGAATCTGCGCATTTCTGTGGTTGGATAAACTGAAAGATTTAAACAGCATCTCCAAGGAACAACTTCTCACACTTTACACTCCGTTCCACCTTGTGATGTCATCATGTGGCGATACAGGAAGTGCTCCGCTGTGTTTTTAAACTCCACACACATTCATTTCTAGAATCATTTGTTCAGTAGAGACTGGAAATGCCAGGACTGAAATGATCCAAATGGTAATAGCTATCAAAAACTACCAATTTATGACATCACAAGGTGGAACGGAGCATTTTGAGCTTTGAGTAACACTTTATTATTAGTCTGTTACATCTCCAAAGTCCCAAAAGAGCTCTTTACAAAGTTGGCTCCGAATCTGTGCATTTCTGTGGTTTGATAAACTGAAATATTTAAACAGCATCTCCAAGGAACAACTTCTCACACTTTACACTCTGTTCCACCTTGTGATGTCATCATGTGGTGATACAGGAAGTGCTCCACTGTGTTTTTAAACTTCATACACCTTCAGTAGAATAATTTGGATCATTTCACCCCTGGCATTTCCCGTCTTTACTGAACAAACGGTAAAAGTTAGCTGTCAAAAACCACCAATTTATGACATCACAAGGTGGAACGGAGCATTTTGAGCTTTGGTGATGCAGACAGAAAGAAAGTCCCAAAGCGCTGTTAACAAATTTGGCTCAGAATCTGCCCATTTCTGGTTGATTGGACAAAGTGAAAGCTTTAAGAGCGTCTCCCGGGGAGCCACTTGTCGCACTTTCGACTATGTTCTATCTATTGTGTGTTAATGATCTTATTGTGCGTGCGTAATGGCTCCTTTTGTTGCGGTGTGTTTGACTTCGCTCTCAGCTTCGAGTCGTAATGTTTAGATTGTGATAAGACGCTGGAAAACCACTACTGTAGTCTGTGGTATCGTCGCTTAAGTGAGCGCCTTTGGCATTACAAATATGTGGAGCATGCGAGCGTTTGGTCTGCCTCTCGCGCCCGTCCTCGTCGCCTTTGTTTGTTTATTATCCCATTCGTTCTGTGTGAAGTTTTCCCAGGTACGGAGCAGAATTCCCTGAAGCCCGTCTCCACCTCCGTCACCGATCATTGAATCCTAACCCGCTCCGACTTCGACGACATGTTTGCTCTTGTGTTTTATGCCTCTGTGTGTGTGTTTGCGTAAGCTGTTTGGTAGGTTAGCCTAGTTCAGCAGCCAGATCGTCGTCTCACGGAAAACCCAACAAAGTTCACCATTAAACAATATTATCACAGGAAAAATCGACTTAAGTGAAAGTATTAAAGCACCTGTTTAAAAATGTACTTAAAGAGGAAAAAGTTAAAGTATTTCACGCAGATTTTGAGTCTTATAAAGCTTCAAATGTGGTGATTTTGATCTTTTTTTTTTTTTAAAGATGTTTTTATTTGTATATTTTTGTTTTGCTTAAATTATGAATGTGTAAAAAAAAAAAAAACTTTTACTTTTCAGTCCTGTTCAAAAATGTAGTGGAGTAGAAAGTACAGATACTGCTCTCAAATGTACTCAAGTAAAAGTAAAAAGTATCCACTGTAAAATTTTGGTTCAGGTTATCAGCTCGTCGTTCATTATATGTTGGATGAAACGGTTTATCTTGAGGACTTTTTCTTTTCTTTTTTGGGGAATTTGGGAGTGTTTTTTGGCTTTATGATCAGATTTAAGCCGTAAAAGTTTAAACGAATAACTTGTCTGACTCAAACTAACGAGATTTTACTGTTTATTTATTGCAGCTCATGATTTTTAACAAGTTTTTGTGGTTTAAATCTGCTCTTTGGTTTTTGTGTCAGTGGCGTAAATCAGTTTCAGTATTATGATTTACCTCAGTCACATATTGAACTTCAAACTGTGTCATGGCGACGGGCGTAAGTGCAGTACTTTACTACTTTTACCTCGTTATGTTGCTCCAGTGGAATCTACACATGCACATTTCTTTGTAGTCGGTACCACAGTGTTTAAAGTATCTCTGTCTTTTATTTCTACCCTTGGAGCGGGGGCTTTTTGTGTAACGTTACCCTGGTCTTTTAATGACTTCCCAATCGTGACGTCTCATTTTCTAAGTGTATTTCTCTTCAGTGTTTTGGTTTGAGTGAATGAGGAGCACATCAGGAAACTTCAGCCGCGTTTAATCCTGTTTTGTTTGAGTTTTTCCTCATCGTATCAGGACACGGGACTGACTCAGGCTGTGTGTGTGTGTGTGTGTGTGTGTGTGTGTGTGTGTGGTCACAATGTGGCTGACTCACACCTGTGTCCAGCCTCTGTGTGTGTGTGTGTAACAGCACATGACACTGACCACATCCTCACACACACACAAACACTCATGCACACAGACACACACATGCATACAGACACACACATGCATACAGACACACACATGCATACAGACACACACATGCATACAGACACAAAGACCGAGAAAACCATCCTCACACACACACACACAAACACACATGCAAAGACACAAATACAAGCAGACACACACAAATGCAAACATACACATGCAGACACAGACACACACATGCAAGCAGACGGACACAGAGCAACACATGCGCACACACACAAACAGATACACATGCAGACACACACACATAAACACGCAAACACACAGAAAAATGCACACACAAATATGCAGATACACACTGACACACACACACACATACATAGACACAGACACACTGATATACACAAACACACACACGCATAGACACACACGCACATTCAGACACACTGATATACACTAACACACATACAGACACACATGCGCAATACACAATACACTAACAGACACACACTGACAGACACACACTTACGCAGAGACACACACATTAAGACGCACACACTCACATACGCACGCAGACAGACACACTGATAAACACACACACACACACACCCCTTCACAAACACACACACACACACTCTCTCTCACAAACACAGACACACTGATATACACAAACGCACATAGACACACACATACAGTCACACAAGCACACACACACGCACAGTACACTAACAGACACACACTGATAGACACACACTCTCACATACACACGCAGACACACACACTAACAGACACACTGATAAACACACTCTCTCTCTCTCTCTCTCTCTCTCTCTCTCTCACTCACTCTCACTCTCACTCTCACTCTCACTCTCACTCTCACTCACTCACACACACGGCTCTATCCTGGATCAATGCTCTGATTGTTGTTTGGTTCACAGGGCGTGGGTCATGAGTAACAGATGAGCGGGTGACTCGAGTCTTTCCCTGTTTTGTGACGTAGACTTTTTTTTTTTTTTAAACATGATCTGTGGTTTGGCTCATGGTTCTGACACTTGGTCTATTTGGTTTTGGATGAGCACAAATAACGCTCCGTCGATGTTTAAGACCAGATATGTGTTTAAAATCAGTCACTGTAACGTTGGTCAGGCGGAAAACTGTATTTATACACACCAGACATTTCATTTAGCTGTAGAGTTTTGCATCACTTTACCGTTTTAACCTCACAAAATAAACGTAAACATGACCCGCGTAGTTCAGCGTTACCGTAATGAGCCTAATCAGTGTGTTCTTCCTGTGTTTTCCAGACGGACTCCTCCCTAAAGAGCCCAAAGGAGATGTATCGAGTCAGATAGCAGGTAAACACACTCATACACACACCGACGCACGTTATGTTCCTGTCGTTTCTCACGCAGTAACGCCGTTTTGTCACCGCTTCCCACCTGATTTGTTACCGGCGTCTCCATAGCAGCAGCAGCTCATAGATTGTGTATACATATAGATGGACATGGCTAACGTGCTAGCTGCTACGTTCCAAATGAGAAGTGAGCGTGCGTTTTTTTCCCCCCAAAGTCTTAAAATGTCCGCATCAACCTTCTTTACGTGATCCTGGGTGTTCTTTCCGCTGTTTTGTCCCGATATTAAGATATGAACATTTATAATAAACCAATCAGAGGTCGCTCCTACTAGCGTTAGCGACAGGTTTGATTGACAGCGTTGCTAAGCGTCTGCCCTCTGCTTAACTAGCGGTGCGGGCGGGGATGGGCGTTACCTTCAACAGCCTCGCTCCGGATTGGCTCTTCGGTTTCTCGCTCGGATTTCCAAATATTGTTGCTAGTTGCAGATTAGCCGCTATAACTGTTAGCCTCGATTAGCTTCATTTGATTGCAACCGAACGCTCCCTTAGTCCATTTTTTACAAGTTTTTTTTGAGTAGCCTAAATGTTAATGAGTGGCGGGACGTGATTTCTTATTGTTAACACAGTAGCTCAGTTGGTCGTGTTTGCCCACTTATCCAAAGGTTGCCGGTTCGAATCCCTCAACTTCTCGACTTCAAACATCATCGTTAGAGCTGTGCGATCCACTGACTCACAGGTTGGCAGCGCGATTCCAGCTCCCACCGATGAAGACACTTAACCATCTCGCCCCCAGCGCCTGCGCACACTGGCGTATGAATTTGTGTGCGATTGTGTGACCGTTTCCTTGATGTAAATTGCTTCGAGCGACTTGAAGGTGGAAAAAACGCCGTATAAAAATGTGCGGTAAATGAGCGTAGTGAGAATTCCGCTAACATCATTCCGGTCTTGCATGTCAAATCGCCTATTTAATCTTAACGCTCTGAACAAATTGTACAAACTGTTTTACTAGCGGAGCTTACTTTACAAGCCGCTACGCGATGCAATGAGTTTAAAATTACATGGAAAAGTGTCATTTGTGGGATTCTATTTGTATGAAAACGCTATTTCCAATCACGGCATTACAAGTTTTCCCCTCTCACCGTATTGTCGTTAAAAATCCCAAGTCTTCACTGCTCCGTAACAAATGAGGACAGTGAGTTGGCAGGTTGCTCCGAGCCTTGGGGCCTTTATGGAGGCAGTTCGAGCTCTGGAGAAGGAGGAGGAACTCGGCGAAACGACATGACTGCAGTTATATGGAGTCATTTTTGGCTTTGGTCGATGATACTGTCAGTAGAAAGACCTTTAGCACCGGCTGACTTTGCCCGCTCTCACTTAGTTATAAGACACTGGGGGATACTGTCCATCTGCTGGCCTCTTTCTCAGCTCTGGTCGGACACGGAGGAGGGGGTCAGCCTGCCGTTATGTAATAGCTTTAATGCCTTTGGACCATGACAGATGTGCTGAGGAGAGCTTTCGAGAACAGGGATACCAACATATCTTCTCTGTGCTGCTGTAACTCTTGAGTCTGTTCTACGCTGAGTTTTTGACCATGTTCTAGTCGTTTCTTCTCATTGACCCTCTTGAAGTTTTATTTGAGTGATTCGTGTTTGAGTAATCTTTAATTTCTTATTTTGACGACGCCATTTTGTCGATCTACCCCGTCAAACTTCCATTGTGACGTACGCGCTTCCTTCTCCAGTTTTATTTTCTTAATCGGTGATACTCGTAGGATTCGGCAGCGTCGCCATTTTGGTACAAATGGAAAAAAAAATCCGCTGCTCGCTAGTGTGACGCGCAGCTGTCCATAGGGGGCGCCAACAGCATTTGTTGTGATGACGTTTACAGCGACATCAGCTCCCATTGGACACCGCAGTTTTCTAACGCCATTATCAGCGTATTTGTTTCTTTTATTAAGTCGTTTTAGATTAATATTGTGATTTAAAATGTGAAAATTATAACAGAATGATCCACTAGTGTCAGAGATTATAACTATAGAGTATATTATTGAAAAAAAAGAGAAATTGTTTAATTATTTTGCCATTTTGATTTGAAAATGCTATCATTTTTATAGTTAAACCTCCTTTTTCCCATATGTTTTAGAGTTGCTATAGTCAAACTAGTGTAACTTTGAATATTTTAGACTAGTTGTAATTATACCGTTTCATATTTGCAGCTCTAATAATGCCATTCTGCTGAGATGTGCTCCCTGGCTCGCCTCTAGATGGCGTCTTTGGGCACTAATACCGAGATAGTGTTACAACAGCAAACTCCATGAACTGCAAGCAAGAGCGTTTTTCACATTCGGTGCCAAGACTGTGCCCTTTTCACAGTGGGAAATTGATCCAGTCGTTATAAAAGACAAAAAAAGCATTGGTTTGTACAAGTAAGGCAGTCTTCTTTTACTCTCGGGCCTGTCCCCCCTCCCCTGCACATCTCTCCTGCTGTGTAACCCTGGCCCCTGTGTTGCGTTTGGTCTACCCTGCTATTTGAGGTCTGGATGTGTGAGCAGAAATGAGGTACTGGAAAGGCGCTTCTTGGTTCTATTGTAGATAAAAACGCACATATCAGTCGAAGCCGAACAGCTAATAATTTACATTTGGATGCTACGTGTAAAAGCAAAACGTAAATAAACGTTTTTGTTTTTTTTCCCCGAGGTGTTGAACAAACAGACATAACCAAATCCACCGCCGTTTTCCCCATAATGCCTCAAAGAATTACAAGTTTGAGAGCCATCCATCCATTTTCTTCCACTTATTGTGGGGGCAACAGCATAAACAGGGATTCCCACACCTTCCCCCACCCCAGACGCTTCCCCCAGCCCCTCCAGCGCGACTTCCAGGTGTTCCCAGGCCAGCCGAGTTGATACAATCCCTTCAGCGTGCTCTAAGCTGAGTTTGTTCGACACTATTCTATAAATATTAGATGAATTCATACAACACGACAGCAACAAACCGCTTCCCTCATAAGGAAGTTTGTGTTTATTAAAGTGTTAGCGTTTGTATCGTTTAGCTAGCGTAACCGTCCATTCAAAATATCTCAACACGCTTCATATAAACTGTTCATAATAAATATAACGGCACAGTGTCCTAGCTGTAAGCGTGCCGCCTCAGGATGTAGGCCAGTGGCTCGTGGCTCGCACACTCTATTCCTGGCCACCTTCTCATCCTCGAGGAATTCCTGCCGTTCCCCCCACATCCCCTGGAAGGAATCCGCGGCACGCCATGAATGTGGGAAGTCCGCCTCTCTGCCGGGATGATGCGCCCGTCACCGGCTCGGGTTTCTATTGACCCACAACAGCTGGTTTGGAAGTGACATGTCCAGGGTCAGCTGCCGAGCAACCATTATGAGATTATGTCTGTGTAACGGGGCAGTAATCACTCGTCGGACTGAATGTGTGCGCCGTACGGGGATGGGACGATAAACGATAATATTACGATTAAAAAGGGTCAGCCATAATCGTTCATGGGCCATTTTATGTAAACGTGAGAATCGACATTGCATCACCAGAATGTCCAGAACAAACTTACTTCTCCCTGATGATCATTTCTGGATCATTGTTCTATTAAATTTTGAATATTTTTTACTAGAAATGTTAAAAAGTACATTTCAGATCATCAAATGTGGCTGGTTAATTTATACTGTTCTGTATTCAAACCTGCACATAATAATCTTTATATGTGTTTGGACTGTAGGAAACATCATGTATTGGACATTCAGACATTTTATTGTATTTTTCTGCTAATGTTAATGATGAACTGAGAGTCTTATAATGTAATTGTAATGAAATGTGTGTTTTAATGTGTGTTCACTGCCCTGGGACTGCACATGGAAAGTAGCAGTAGCTAAATCTGGTACAAATCATCTTTTCTTTGGTAAGATGAATGAATTTGAACACGGGCCCTAACAAATACAGAAGAAAGAATTCAATCTTTATTTTTTTAATATGTTTTTATGAATTAAAATTAGCATTAGCGTTAGCATTGACGCACAAACACCTGCCTTTATAACCACAAACATGTCCCTCAAGTCACTGTCCATCGTCTTAACTTTAAATATTTATTCATTTTAGCAAAAACCTCAGAGATACAATTAGACAGTAAGTATATTTATTAATTTTAACGTGACAAAAACGTCATAGACACAGAACCGGACAGGAAGTAGTGACGCTAACACTGAGGTTGCTAGGCGTCGCTGTGCACAGAGCCAGTAATAGTGATGTTCTCTTAAGTAGTTATTAAGATACTGAGAATATGTGGTTCATAGTGAATAGTTTTAATGTTAAATTTCTGACCATTATTTGTGATTATTCGTTTTTATTATGTCTGTGTTGAATTTAATGTCTTTCTTATTCTGTAAAGCACTTTGAATTACTTTGTTTACCAATTTTGCTATACAAATAAACTTGTCTTGCCTAAAAAAATTGAAATAAATAAAAAATTACATATATATACACATTATTATGTATACAAACAAGAGCGCCAATGTCTTGTTGTGGTCACTTATAACAAAGTACAGTGTTTAAATATGGAGCCTAGTCATAATATTATTAAAATTGTAATTATTCATATCAATACATTTTTTTAAACCATCAGCAACTCGTTATATAATCGTTAATCTCAATTATTTCAGCCAATATAATCGTGACTCCCAAGTTTCAGTATCGTCCCATGCTCCAAATGCAGAATGTGCCCCGCTGTCCCCTCCTCTGGTTGGGCCACATTGTCCATCTGTCCGGCTGTAGGCGGCTGTCACATTCCCCGTCTCCCGTCCCACGCCTGGCCCATATTTGTCACCCTCTCTCTGGGCCAGTTGTGGAGCGCTGTTGTCGAGTAAACTGCTTTGTAGTCAGAGCCGTGTTTAATGCCCACTTGACCTCTGGAGGCCCCTGCACCTCCCAGCGTTGACACATTCTCAAACCCACACAGCCGCTAACAGCACTGACCTACAACACTCGGACTGTTTTGCGGTTGGGTCCAAACGGTTCATGATGGCAGATGCGGGTGGACTGGTCCCTCATTGCACTTTACTCTGCGTGTATGACAACATGGTAACACTTAATAATGACTACACCCTATTTAGCCTTAACACATCATGGACAAACACTTACCGTATTTTCTGGAGTATAAAACGCACTGGAGTATAAGTCACACCAGCCAAAAAATACATAATAATGAAAAAAACCCCAACATATTTCACATATAAATCGTATCTTGAGTATAAGTCGTCCCCCCGCTAAACTATGAAACAAAAAAGTGCAACTTATAGGCCAGAAAGTACGATAATTAATAGTGAACAAACAATTAATAATGATTTCAAACTTAATTACTTAAAAGAACATCACTTTTATTGGCTCTGTGCACAATGGCACCTAGCAACCTCAGTGTTAGCGTCACAACTTCCTGTCCGGTTCTGTGTCTATGACGTTTTTGACACGCTAAATTTAATAAATACACTTGTCCAATTGTATTTTTTTTTTTAGGTTTTTGCTAAAATGAATATTTAAAGATAAGACGATGCACAGTGACTTGAGGGACATGTTATTGTTGGAAAGGCAGGTGTTTGTGTGTCAATGCTAATGCTAAGGCTAATTTTAATTCCTAAAAAAAATTTAAATAAAACCTCAAACTGAAATAATCCACATATAAAAACAATCAAATAGTCTTTACAGTAATCCATTTGAATTTTAACGTGTTGTTTATCTTTATATTTTATGAGTTAAATAGATGTTAGCATTAGCTTTGAGACCATGGATCGTGCTGAGTCATGCTAATTTTAATTCATTACAAATTTTTAAAATAACACCTCAAACTGAAATAATCCACATACAAAAACAAGCTTTACATTAATCAATTTGAATTTTAACATGTTTTTTATCTTATATTTTATGCGTAAAAAAAAAAAAAAAAAAAAAATAGCATTAGCTTTGAGACCATGGATTGCATTTGCCGAGTCATGCTAAAGTTAATAAATATTTAAAGATGAGACAGCGGACAGTGACTTCAGAGACAAGTTTGTGGTTAGAAAGGCAGGCGTTTGTGTGTCAATGCTAATGCTAATTTTAATTCCTAAAGAAATATAAAAATAACACCTCAAACTGAAATAATCTACATTTAAAAACATTTAGATAGTCTTTACATAAATCCATTTAAATTTTAACAGGTTGTTTGTTATATTTTATGCATTAAATAAAAGTTAGCATTAGCTTTGAGACCGTTTATCTATTAACGGGCTGACAGCTTTCACAAGGGTCTGATTTTCTGGCAATTTTGACCTATTTTCAGACTATAAACAGATTTTTCACAGCTCAAAGTCTCTTTTTCAACTCTTTTTACTGCTCTCCATATCCGCTAGTTAATGTAATGTAATAACGCCACCTGTAAACAATAAAATACCTCGCTTTTATTATGTATAAAACTCGATAGCGCTGCAGTTTACACCTCTACACATCCTGAACTACGTGAAATCCTCGCATGAGCATAAAGAAGTGTATAAAGAAGTGAACTAAGTGAGTGTGACGTCACCCACAGCGTTATAGTGTGTTTGAGTTAACGCTTCATATTTCAGTCTTCTGTCAAAAGCTCTCGTTTAAAAATGTGCAATAATCTGTTTTTCTAATGGTTAAGTTCCGGTGATTATACAACATGGCCGTCCAAGCTTTGCCAACACTTCTCAGGTCTAGATTTCCATTTTTTTTTCTCAGACTTTCTTGGGCTGTTTGTAAAAGACCGTGCCGCAGCCTCGAGCGTCTCCCAACACCTTTATTTTTGGATAACAAGTTGAACACACTCGTTTGTTATAGTCCGCTCTCCTGTTCTCTCTTTTATTAATAGTGTTGCGGCTCAGCTGAACACGATTAATGCCTTTGTTTTACGAGTGGGAGGTTAAATCTAATTAGCGCTTGGATGTTGCTAGGTTGAATTCATGAGGAGATTGGCGCACTCGGGGAGCATATGTTTTAAATAAATGGTAGATTGGATTGTTATGATGTGAAATTAGAGCAAAAACGGCTGATAAAACCAAACCTCTGTACGTAAAGTGGCATTTCTGCAGCAGTCGGGAGGGCGTTTCTGTATAAATGCATTCTGGGTGTATTAAAATGATCGCTCCTCCTCCCTTCTTTGTGGATTACCCCCCTAAAAATCTGCCTCTCAAACGCCAGCACAGATTATCAGCTCACCTAAAACCAAACGTGAGGTTCAGTTCGGCCCTGGCTCGCCCGGCGCTGCGAGTGTACACTGGCACGCTCTGTTTGCGTTTGGAAATGTTTGCTCCAGCTTTTCCATTTGGCACCAAGCGGGAGGTTTTGGTTGTCTGCTGGATTGGAATATCTCCCCTCAGGAATCCCGGGATTAGCCTCAGATGCTGCGAATGTGCCCGCAGCGGATTGGGATTCCTTCAACACATTACCCCTTCACTCCGTCAGTAGCGAACGGTGGCAACACGTGTTTTTGCTTATTTTATTAAGCGACAATCTATGGATGCTACTTCATTTCTTGTGGGGTGAGCAGTTGTAAATGGCGGGGTCGCTCAGACAGGCTCCGCCCTCCTACGCTTTACAGGACTACGATTCTGCGTTCGAGTCTTTTAGTTTAGACGTATTAAAGCGTCACCCACGGCGTTCAGCTCCAGTCAAATGAAGCTCATCGAGACTAGCAGTTATAGCGGCGAATTTGGGGAAGAGTTCCATATTTGGAGTTCCGACCAGGAGTATCGTAGCAACCGAAGAGCCAATCAGGAGTGAGGCTGTTGAAGGTAACGCCTTTCCCTTCTAAACCAGTGATGCGCGTGTTTGGTAACGTTGTCAATCAAACCTCGGGGAAAGAAGGCGCCTGATTTGTCTGTTACAGTTGTCCGTCACTATATCGCGGTTCACCTTTTGCGTTTTTTTTTTTTTTTCCAATGTATGAACGTGCATTGTGTTGTGCGTCCTGATTGGATGTTGGACTGTAGACCATTGTGTTGTGCGTCCTGATTGGCTGTTGGACTGTAGACCATTGTGTCGTGCGTCCTGATTGGCTGTTGGACTGTAGACCATTGTCCATCAGTCTCCTCCGTGCCGTGTCTCCTGTCCAGTACAGAATGTGTTCAGACAAATTTACATAAACGTTGGATCGCGGTGTGACTCTGAAGTGCTGTACGTTTGCAATTTGTTTTCTCCCCGACAAAACCCACAATGTCGATGAAACGTTCTGCACCGACAAAGACGCCTACGAAGGTTTGAACTTTGAGAGAGTTTAAACGAGAGAGAAATGTGAGAAAATGTTAACGCCTGTGTGAGAAAAGTGTATAAAGTGTGTGGTGAGGGGTTTTACAGCAAAAACATAGAGAATAATTGTAAAAAATAAAGCTGATACTCTGATACACAGTTTATTTTTAGAATTTAACCCCCGCGAAAAACGAGGGACCACTGTTTAGATTTATACTTTAATTTACGGACACAATAGCTAAATAAAACCCCAGGATCATGTAGAGCGGGTTAATACGAACATTTTAAAACCAAAATCACGAGTCTGACAGCAGCAGGTACAGAAAGAATCAACAGTTTTTCCATATAAAGAGAATTGGAACCAGAGTCGATGTAGCCGGAAGCGCACTCACGCTCACTTCCTATTTGGAAAACAGCGGCTAGCAGCTTAGCCATGTCCAGTTATATAAACAGTCTCTGGTTTAAACCGAGTTAAACAGAATGGGAAGTCAAGTTGGGTTAAAGTTGTATAATATTTCCCCAGCATCATTCAGCTTTAAAACTCGTCTCGCTCTGGTGTGTGGGTGTGACTGGCCCATTCTATATTTAGCCGCTGTGCCACTTTCACCAATCCCAGAGCCCCGCGAAAGAGAGGTGCGAGTGTCTAAAGTTATACGCAGTGCTTATGAGTGAATATAACACCGCTAAAAAACATTCTCCAAAGCAAAAGTTTAGCAGTGAGGAAATATAAAACTATCTCTGGCTGTGCGCGTGTTCACAAATTATCTGTAAAAGCAGGCTGTGTAGAATTTCTTGGGTTTGAGTTTTGCTAAACGGTTCACTTCAAACTTCTTAATTATGGGTTTTGGTTAAGTGAGCATCCATTTTGAAATAATGGATAGTCACACAATATCACGTGTTTGTTTTTTCTTCCTCAGAGTAAGACGAGGATACTGAGAACAGGAATGCGCTCGTGTATTTATTAAAATGTCACAATATGAAGACGAAACAAGTCTTAAGCGTTAATATCAGATGACATACCTGATGGATGGCTAGTGTTGTTTCATTCCATAGTGTTGAACCAATATTTTTTTTGATGCGATGCCGATACTTGGGCGTAGTTTTCTCGCCATAGACTGTAAAGACGCATCAAAACCCCAGGATCATGTAGAGCAGATTAATACCAACGTTTTAAGACCAAAATGACAAGTCTGACAGCAGCAGTTACGCCGAGAGGATTAGGTATCAAAAAGTAAAATAAATGTCTTTTCTGCCCTTTTCTTTATTAGCGTGTTTTAAGTGTCTGTTAGCATTAGCCACAGACATCAACAGCGTCGGCGGTCGTATCTACGGATCCTCATTCTGGAAAATACAAAGTGGTATTGGATCGATGATTTAACTGAGTACTCGCCGCTGTGGTGTTAGCTCTGTTGATGTTTTAGCACAGTTGTGAGTTCGCACCGTTGTCGTGTTGGCGATGTTGTCATGTTAGCGGTGTTCTTGTGTTAACACTGTTGTCGGGCTACACTCTCCGTAGTTATTTTACTAAGTTGAGCGTCCACTCCAAAGGCTACATGAAGGTATGAAAGAGTAACACAAATGTCCATTATTAGCGTGTTTGCAGAGCCTCCACAGTCTGCATTTTACCTGCTCTGGGTGTTAGCGTTAGCATTAGCCACAGACATTAACAGAGGCAGTGCTCGCATCTGCAGATCCTCATTCTGGAAAATACTAAGTGGTATCCCATCAGTGATTTGCCTGAGTACTCACCGTTATGATGTTGGCCCAGTTGTGGTGTTAGCATCTTTGCCGTATTAGCGCCCTTGTTGCTAATGTCATTGTCGTGTTAGCGCCTTTGCCGTATTAGCGCCGTTGTGGTGTTAGTGCCATTGTTGTGTTAGCACCTTTGCCGTGTTAGTGCCGTTGTGGTGTTAGCACTGTTGTCGTGTTAGCTCTGTTGTCGTGTTAGCTCTGTTGTCGTGTTAGCTCTGTTGTTGTGTTAGCTCTGTTGTCGTGTTAGCTCTGTTGTTGTGTTGGAGCCATTATCGTGTTAGCTCCGTTGTCATGTTTGTGCCATTGTCATGTTCGTGCCGTTGTGTTAGCACCATTGTCATGTTACCACCTTTTGCTGTGTTAGCTCCGTTGTCGTGCTTGCTCCGTTATCGCGTTAGCTTTGTTGTCATGTTAGCTTTGTTGTCGTGTTAGCTTTGTTGTCGTGTTTTAACTTTGTTGTCGTGTTAGCTCCGTTGTCGTGTTAGCTCCATTGTCGTGTTAGCTCCGTTGTTGTGTTTGCTCCGTTGTCGTGTTAGCTCCGTTGTCGTGTTTGCTCCGTTGTCGTGTTAGCTCCGTTGTCGCGTTAGCTTTGTTGTCATGTTAGCTTTGTTGTCGTGTTAGCTCTGTTGTCGTGTTAGCACTGTTGTCGTGTTAGCTCTGTTGTCGTGTTGGAGCCATTATCGTGTTGGAGCCATTATCGTGTTAGCTCCGTTGTCATGTTCGTGCCGTTGTCGTGTTAGCACCATTGTCATGTTAGCACAGTTGTGGAGTTGGTGCCATTATGGTGTTGGCGCCATTATCGTGTCAGCGCCTTGTCATGTTACCACCTTTTGCCATGTTAGCGCCTTTGCCGTGTTAGCGCCTTTGTCGTGTTAGCTCTGAGTTTTTTCCAGCACCAGACCATAATCACAACAGCCCTCTGCGTTATATCGACACTTTGGGGCTGAGTATGAACAGTATTTTAACACGGAGGCCTCTGGTCACAGATGGAAGTCCCATTTAGATGTAATGTAATGTAAATGTAGAACGCAGAGCCCAGTCGGTGTCTGAACTACAGTTTTTGAGCACATTCCCTCTTTTTTTGCGCTCTCGTCGGTGTGGTCAATAGAAATAGTTGGACAAACCGTTCTTTCCACGCGGCGCTGTTCTCATGCTCCATCTATAAAGAACTACAGCTCGCTCTCTACAGGGGCACGCGGGGAAATGTACTCGATCAAGCCAATTTGTTTTTGCCACCCCCTGAGGGACGTCTGCAAATGAGAGGAAGGGGGGTAAAAATAGACACAAGTCCAGATTTTCATCCATTAGCTTCTGCAGAAAGGCTAATTAGCGCCTCATTAGCATACACGTATAAATATGAACGCATGCTGTGAACAAAGATGGCTGGGATGGGTGTACATGGCACTACGAGCGTGTGTGGTTCGCGTCGCTCTTAGACAATGCCAAGCTGAGTACGCGCTCTTGTTATGTAATAATTTGTAGGCACCACCCCAACTAAACAACAATGGAGTTTGTGACACGGAGGAGTGGGCCAAAGGAAGAAACGGAGGCATTTAGCTGCAAAACTTGACACGCAATTACTGAATAGATTTATAACCCTGCTCAGGCGGGTTTCAGGACCTCGGCATTCAGGGTCCTGCGCGTCCTGGCCCGTTTCATTTGTTATGAACAGATCGCATTGAGTCGGAGATTGTTAGCAGCTTTTTATTAAGACTTGGTTTGTTGCAGTGATGGAGACAAAGTAAAAGTAGTGAAGTACTGTACGTAAGTGTAAATTTGAGGTATCTATGCTTTACTTAAGTACATTTTACGGTGGATAACTTCACTACGTTTGAGATCAGTATATGTAATTTCTACTCCATTATATTTGTGAACAGGACTGAAAAGTAAAAGAACTTTTTATTATTTTTTGAAACGTGCTGAAAATCTGAGTTTATTTTTATCACGTTTATTATTTGAGCAAAACAAAACATCTAGGAAAATATGTGTTCAGTTGTTGCTGTTGAACAAAATTCAGCTCAAATCTTTATCAAAATCACTATATTTGAAGCTTTACAAGACTCAAAATCTGCAAGAAATACTTTTTTAAAATAGGTACTTTTTTTTACCTTGATTTATGGACACAATCGTGAAATAAAACACAGAGATGACGTTGAGTGGGTTAATACGAACATTTAAGACCAAATTGACAGTTTTTCAATGTAAAGTGAATTGGAGCCAGTGTCGATGGACCATGGCGGCTAGCACGTTAGCTATGTCCATTTATATAAACAGTCTATGAAAGTAGCGCACACAGTGACTTTCTGAGCTCGCATGTGTGGACTCGTTTGGCTCATCACTTCTGTCTACTTCAAGTTCATTATGTCATCCCGCGGTTTCTCCGTCACTTTCCCTTTGCTTTCCCAAAAACTCGAGGGCAGGTGGACGCACAACTCGCAGGTGTGTCATCATCGTGACTAACTGCACGTCTGCGGGGCCGTCAGAACACCTGAGCCCGTCTGTTCAACTGTGTGTTCGAGTTGCGAGAGGCTTTGCGGTGACGACACGCTGGGGTTGTCGTACATGTACATCTGTGGCGGGATCTTCATCAGTTACCATGGTGACGCAACGCACAGATTAGCAATAACTACCAAAAATGTTTCAAAATCGTCTGAAAACCCAAGAAAAACAAGTACAAAATGGATTTAAACGGCACAT
This sequence comes from Periophthalmus magnuspinnatus, assembly GCF_009829125.3. Taxonomy (NCBI): domain Eukaryota; kingdom Metazoa; phylum Chordata; class Actinopteri; order Gobiiformes; family Gobiidae; genus Periophthalmus; species Periophthalmus magnuspinnatus. The sequence continues at coordinate 3,915,336 of NC_047136.2, read as the reverse complement.
TTTCAGGAGCTTGTGATTTGCTAGTTTGATTTTTCAACAAAAACGTGAACATGGCTGACTGAAAAACCGTCGGCTAACGCTAGCTACCTTGCGACTATAATGTTATTTGAAGAGGGACTTGTTTAACAGCACAAATCAGCTCACCTTTTTTAGTTCCAGTTAAGTCAGTTCTTTAAGGTCAGATTGTTTTAAAATAAAGCTCAGACTAAAGCTTCAGACAGAGCAGAGCCTACAGTTAGCTTCACACCCGCAGCGAATGTTGGCGTTGATGACATCAGCTGCAAAGTATCGGTATTAGCGCCCGGTAGTTAGCCATCGAAGCTCTCATTGACCTTAGTATAAACGTTGACGACCAATTAGCTCACCTTTTGTGGTCAGATTTTGTTTAAACGAAGCTCAGATTAAAGTCTAACTCGAGTAACGGCGCTTCAGACAGAGCAGAGCCTACAGTTAGCTTTAGCATCAACACCCCGAGGGAATGTTGACGACCTCAGCTGTAAAGTATCAGTTCAAGGCTTTAATCACATCAGGAAAAGTTTCTCTGACAGCCATTCATCCACTGGTGACAGACGTTGGCATCACCGTGGCACCCGTGGGATCCGCTCTGACTTTTATTGGGTGACACATTCAAGAATCAGGTTAGCGTTGCCTTGTGACTCCTCTGCTTCTGCCGATCTACTTCTCCTCACTTTTCTTTAGATAAACCAGTATGTAGAGGACCTTCGTGAGCAGATAACGCCAAAAGGAATTTTCCCAGGAATGCGTTATGAAACCTGTGGCGGCGTAAACGCGTGAACCGTCAGGAATCGCATCAGAATGTTAGACATTGCAGAGCACAAGAGACGCAGCGTTTTGAAGTTTATTTTTGAGGCTGGTGAGGTTTGGCGAGATGAAATTTGACGATATTGAAATTTTGCGTGACGATTATCATGCCCCAAAATCATCATATTATATCACAACAATGCTTCAAATTGTTATGTATATGAAAAATTATAACTTTAACAGAGAATATTACAGAGAATATTACTGAAATTTGGAGGCCCGGGGCAATAAGCCTCACTTGGCCCCCCCGTAATACAAATGAATACAAAGAGGGCCCCCTAAGACCCTGGGGCCCCGGACAACAGACCCTTTTGTCCCCTCCCTGTCGACTCCCCTGTGGATAAGTCCTTTTTTGTTTTTCTGGTGTCACTTTACTGAGACTGTCACTCTTATTGTACATAATAGTTTTTGTTGGTATTTTATATTTTGCTCTTAGCCTATTTTTAGTTGTTGTTTTTTTTTAAGTTTATTTTTTTAATTATTTAAGCTATTATCTATTATCTTGTTTTATTGCATGTTACCATTGTCCTGCTGTTCTTTAACTGTGCGGTGCAATACTGGAATTTCCCCACTGTGGGACTAATAAAGGCATATCTTATCTTTCTACGGCCGATACCGATCCCGATTGTTTAGAATCCAGAGCAGCAGATCGCCAATGAGCCCTGCCGATATTTTTGGATCAATATATTGGACCGATTTTTAACAGAGCAGTGCATCACATTCAGGCAGTTATCTCTTTGTATTGAAGTGTGAAAATAAAGCTTTGGGTGTAAGTTTTAGGCAATAAATCGACCAAAACTAAACATCGGTCTGCGCTGCAGACTTAAGGCCGATAGCGATGTGCCAAAAAGCTCAAATATCAGCCCTAATAATCTCTAACAATAGCACATTTTGAATATTGTTGAGGCAAATGTAGACGATAATATTGAAACCAAACCATAAAACAGAATCGCCCTCAAAAAATGACATGACGCAATCACCAAAAATTTGTAAAAGTTCTAAATTACTTGTAGTTGGTCTGTTAAAGCGTTAAACCGCCCGTGGATCATTGTTTATAATTAGCAAAATTCATCTAAAACGACTTTATAAAAACCAAGACTTCCACGCTAGAAAACCGTGGTGCCCAATGGGAGCTGATGTCATTATAAACGCCATCACTAAGCGCCGTGTAGCTGTCGGCGCCCCCTATGGACAGCTGCACATCACACTAAAGCAGCACTTTTTTGTTTTTTTCATTTGTCCCAAAATGACGACACGACGCTGCCGAATCCTACGAGTTTCGCAGATTAAGATAATTCACAGTGTTGACCTGCTTTTTCTACAGTTAAATCCACTGCTTTTTTAATTTTCTTTTAAAAACCTTCTGTTTGTTGTATCTGTTCTTATTCAAATAAACAATAAATGAAACATAAAATTGGAGAATGAAGCGCGTACGTCACAGTGTGTAGCCGTGGAGGTGAAAACGGGGCTAGATTGACAAAATGGCGTCTTAAAAATAATCAAATAAAGATTACTCATGACATGAATCACTCCAAAAGAAGCTTCGGGAGGGAGAATGAGAAGAAATAAGTAAACCGTGGTTAAAAGCTCTGGAAAGTCCATTTTGCACAATAGGTCTGATTTAATCGTGTAAAAAGAACTGTTTTGGATGTGAATCTCGTGTCTGTAGCGGTGGAGTGATTTGGGCTGTGAGACTGAATATTTCAAACGCCACAACAGCCTTTTGTTTCCTCTGTTTTCCCTTTGTCTGACCACTACTTTCTCTGACCACAGCCTTTGTACTCGCTCCCAGCTTAAGTGTGTGTGCGCGCGTTTGTGTGTGTGTTTGTGTAAAATGACCTTAATGACTCTTCACGCACCACACAACCAAGTGATTTGTAATGGCATCAATCCTTGGTGTTGGAAAAATCCAGATCCTCAGATTATGAGCAGAGAAAATCTCTTCAATCCCAAATAATCTGGTTTTAAGGGCCCCCGAAGTAATGTCACAAAAAAGGTTTACATTTCTTTTAATGCAAAACTGACTCGATTTCTTTTTATTTCTCCTGCAGGTTTCAAAAGGAATGAACAGATGAGAGCCATGGAGGTTCTTCCCATCCTGAAAGAAAAAGTGGCTTTTTTATCAGGTAAGAAATACGGAAAATTACAGGTTTATGTACAGCTCATAAACTGTATAAAGAAGTGGACAAAGTGAGTGTAACGTCACCGACAGCGTTCGACTGCAGGCAAATGAAGCTCATTGAGGCTAGCAGTTATCGCGGCTAATCTGGAGCCGAGTTGCGTATTTGGGAATTCCGAGTGCGAGTATCATAGCAACCAAAGAGCCAATCTGGAGCGAGGTTGTTGGAAGTTAACGCCCCTTCCCGCTCCCGCTAGCAATACTGTCAATCAAATCTGTTGCTAGCGCTAGGGGAGTGATCTCGGAGAAAGACGGCACCTGATTTGTCTGTTTTTAATATTCATATTTGGATTCACAGACAAAATTGTGAAATAAAAACCCCAGGATCATGTAGAGGGTTAATACGAACATTTAAGACCAAAATGACGAGTCTGACAGCAGCAGGTACAGAGAGAGGACAAAGTTTTTCAATAGAAAGTGAATTAGAGCCAGAAGCGTGTCCATGATTACTTCCTATCTGGAATGCCGTGGCTAGCAGGTTAGCTATGGCCATTTACATATACAGTGGTCTCTGGTTTATCGTGGGGGTTACGTTCTAAAAATAACCCGCAATAGGCAAAATCTGTGAAGTATCAGCTTTATTTTTTACAATTATTCTCTATGTTTTTGTCTGTAAAACCCCTCACCACACACTTTATACACTTTTCTCACACGGGCGTTAACATTTTCTCACATTTCACTCTCATTTAAGCTCTCTCAAAGTTCAAACCTTCGTAGGCGTCTTTGTCGGTGCAGAACATTTCGTCGACGTTGTGGGTTTTGTCGGGGAGAAAACAAATCGCAAACGTACAGCACTTCAGAGTCACACTGCGATCCAACGTTTATGTAAATTTGTCTGAACATATTCTGTACTGGACAGGAGACACGGCACGGAGGAGACTGATGGACAATGGTCTACAGTCCAACAGCCAATCAGGACACACAACACAATGGTCTACAGTCCAACAGCCAATCAGGATGCACAACACAATGGTCTACAGTCCAACAGCCAATCAGGACGCACGACACAATGCACATTCATACACTGTAAAAAAGCACACAAAATTGAGCAAAAAAAAGTCTGCAAAACTGCGAGACCACAAAAGGCGAACCGCTATTGAGTGAGGGACCAGCTGCAAAACGTCTTGATTTAAAACGATCCACGCACATTAATGATGATTAGAAATGAATGAATCTTGACGCTGATTAAGTCTGTGCTGGTAATTACATTTTCGTTAGCTGAATCTCTCTCTTATTAACCTGCAAAACGGTTTATTTCCACAAATAAAAAGACTAATCGTTCACGTTCAAATATCAATGCTTTTTTTCCCCCACCCTCCTCGATCTCCGTAGATGCTTTTCCAGTGAAGGGCACGAGCAAAAACGCCACAATAAGGACGACCGCGACACAAACCAACAGACGCGCGGGGAGGGGAGGGCCTGTGCGGCGTTGCCATGGTGACGACTTCATATACCTCGCGCTCGTATACGCCCCATACCGCTTTTGTAATTGGCTTTAAACATTAACCAGGGGAGCGCTGAAATGAAGGAAGCTTAAGCCTATTATTCCCAATTGTTGCGCGTTTAATAAATTGTCCGGGCTCGCAGGCGCACTCGCGTTACCCCGAGCCACGTGAGCGCTTCATTTCTCTGTTAGCAGCCGGGTCGAGCCCACGGGCGCAAAGCAACCCAACGCACTCACTGTGAGCTGTGTGTAGTCTGCGTGTGTGCAGCTCAACACGTGAGAGCACAAGCGGGGTTTTTTTTTAAAGTTTTTTTTTCAATGAGAGGTTGAGTTTGGGTCGCGTTTAAAGGGAACGTGTTACGCTGTTTTCAGATCTATGTTCTAATGTTGTTTCCTCGTCACAAACAGACCTGGAGTTGTGTATTTTTGTTTTATTCACGCATGTTTAACACATAAAATCTGCACTTTTAGGCTGTGTTATTCTCTGAAACTGAAAAAACACCCTGTTCCACCTTGTGATGTCATCAAGTGGTAATACAGGAAGTGCTCCGCTGTGTTTTTAACCCTCTGATGCATGAATTATGAAAGCCTTGGTCAAGATTTTTTTTTTCTGAAGTGTTTTTCTTCTTCTCGGGACGTGAAACAACATTGTGAACTGCCTGTAAATATGAATTAACTTGTGTTCTATTGTAAATATACAAACACATCTTTCTTTTTATGCTTTGAAAAACATTTCAACATTTTTGGGGAAATTTCAACACTGTTTAGATGCAATGTTTAGACCTGAATAAGAAAACCAGAGGAAATTTACTTGCAGTTACACCGACTGACCACTGAATTGATCTCAATGGAGTGTGGCAGCAGAGAGCACTCCAGAGGCTCCACCTCATAAACCAATGCATTAAAGAGAAAGTTGTTTTAGTAGCTGAGGGTTAAACTCCACACACCTTCATTTTTAGAATCATTTGGATCATTTCAGCTCCTGGAATTGCCAATCTACTACTGAACTAACAGTAAAAAGGAGCTGTTAATTTGAAAATGACCACTTGATGACATCACAAGGTGGAACAGAGCATTTTGATCTTTGCGTAATCCTGAATTATTAGTGCGTCTACATCTCAAAACATGTGTGAATGAAACAAAACACAACTCCAGGTCTGTTTTTGAGGAGGAAACAACATTATAACACGTCTTAAAGCTCTCAAGAGTCCATTTTGTATAATATATCCACCTTTTAAAAGACTTAAACTGAACATAATCTGCCCAAAATGCTTCACACAAAAGTCAACAAAAACAGACACATAAACAAAGAACAATAAAACATTAAAACGCTAACCTATCCCGCGTAGCTCGTATTAAATGCCAGGGAGAAGAGGTGAGTTTTCAGTCTGGTCTTAAACCGTGTTAAAGACTCGGGTAAACATTTTCAGATTTGATTAGTAATGTAAAAAAAAAAAAAATATTGTGCAGGCTACAGAAAAAAAAGAAATGAAGGGAAACGCTGGAGCAGACATTTTGGGGATTTGACAGCTTTGGGGAGGTTTTTTGACAGTCGCCTCGAGCTGCAGTCCTTCAGTTGGCCGGTTTAATCAGCTGATGGCGTCTTATTCGACTAGTTTTTTTATTAGCTGACTTACTGTTTATTTTATGTGGATTATAATGATTTATATGGGTCACAGCAGGAACGAGATTTTAGCTGGAAGTTTAGTTTGGAAGTCATTCGCTCGGGATCCAGAACACACACTTCTTCAGTACTTTACGAAGATGAAAGTCTGGTGAACGGTTTTCAAGTGAGTGTGATTGACAGGTGGATTAGCCAATCAGGGACGAGCACGGTCCTTCAGTGTTGGGGGAAAAATACAGGAAAAAAATATCACAGGAAGCTGAAAAACATGGCGGATTTATGCTGAATCAGTGAGATGATTTGGATTTTATTTGTAAACCATAGGCGACCAATGAGCTCCTTCGTTTCACATGTGTCTCTAAAATAAACAAATCTGATTGGACGATCACGTTCGACCGGGCTTGAGACGAAACTACAGAGATACCAGTCTGGATCTGCCAGGCTCTAGGTCTTTGGTGTCTTTTTCTACTGATACTTTTGTGTATACGCAGTGCAAAAATATTGAAATATCGGTATATCATAACGTTTAATTTAATGATACAGTGTCGATATCGTGAGCTGCTGTATCGATATATTTTTTTGCATATTTTACCCTTGTTTAGAGGAAAGAAACTTGTTAAGCGGAAAGAAATAGTTGTATTCCTTATTCGGTTCACGCAGACAGCGGTTCAACATAAACTTTTTGTATCACAGTTGTTTTAGTTGATATGTTGTGATCGTTCAGCGTCGTTAAACTGCACGTCTGTGTGTAAATGTTAACGTGGAGCTCGTATAAACTGTGGATGAGTAATATTGACCAATGGAACAGTCTGATGTGTGCTTCTAGTTGGCAAAATGCACTTTATGTTCATTCATCTTCAGTAAATGCACCGTTAATGTTTGTTTTATTTTTTTTTATTTTTGTGAACATGGGATTGATCATTAAGGGTCACGAAAGCCTATGTTTTTCATTGAATCGTGTCAAATTGATTTGAAATATCGTATTGTATCAAATCAAAAAAGTACTGCATCGAGATATGGATCGTATTGTGGCTTGTGTATCGTATCGGCAAAATCTTAATAATACCCAGCGTTAGTCGTTTTGCGAGATCCTTATAATTTTGAGTCGATTCCCAGCTCATGTCTTTACTAAATCTGTCACATTAATCAGTTTATCAGCTTCTCGTCCAGTACATGAAGCTGGAACAGTATTTTTTTGGGCGGTCAGTATTATCGTTTGTACTTTTTCTTTGCACTAATGGGAAATTTTTGGTTATTTTTTGGCTATATGGTGAAATTTAAGCCATAAACTTCTGAATAAATAACTTCTCTGACTCATTACAGACTCAAACTAAGTCATTCTGCTGTTTATTTATTGCAGCTCATGAACTTTTAACAATATTGCAGATTTATTATAGTTTTTGTGGTTTAAATCTGCTCTATTTTTGTGTCCGTGGCATAAATCTATTTAAATATTATCATTTATCTTGACAGATCTCGTCTCTACTCAACCGAGAATATCTTTAGTTCGACGCAGCTCTATAATTCTAGCTTCTCCGAAATGGGCTAAAATGCATAAATGATAGTGTCTGTGTGTGTTTTTAAATATTAAGGAGTACGCCACTTAAAAAAACACTCATAAACGGGCGTATATTTTTGTGTTAAGTGGTTAAGGTCATGATTCGATGGTGCAAACACAGTGCAGTTTTCTTCATGGCTCTTTGTTATGATGAGAATAACATGATGCGTGGATTGATACCAATGACTCACTGTTTGTTCAGTCATTATCGTCTCCAGCCTTTTCAAACATGATGCTCTCTGTTGCCTGCTGCTGGGATTTGGCAGAAACGTAAAAAAATAAAAAATAAACAGTCTGTGTGTTATTTATTTTTATTTTTTGCAATTAAAAATAGGCCGGTCATGATAATCACTGTATCGTCTCACGGTTCAATATTTGATCGATGGAACAATTATTTTTTAGGTGGTACGTTTGGGGATTTTGAGAGATCGATTGATATGTTTTGTTTGTTTTTTTTTCATGGCCGATACCGATACTTTTCTTTAGAATCCAGAGCAACCGTCGCCCAATGAGCTCTGCCGATATTTTTTTGCAGATATGTGGGGCCGATTTAGATCATTTTACTTATGAGATTTAAATTTCTACGAACTCATCCACAAATTTAGAATGTATATATAAATGGACGTAGCTAACCTGCTAGCCGCCGCGTTCCAAACAGGAAGTGATCATAGATGTGCTTCCCGCTCCGTCGACTCTGGCTCCAATTCACTTTCTATTGAAAAACTGTGTCCTCTCTCTGTATCTGCTGCTGTCAGACTCGTTATTTCGGTCTTAAATGTTCGTATTAACCCGCTCTACATGATCCTGGGGTTTTTAGTTCACTGTTTCCCGCCCACACCGCTCTCTGCTAAAGACACTTAACCCACTTCGACCCCAGAGTCTGTGCACACTGCTGTATGAATATGTTCTTCGGTCTAAAGCGACTGTGTAAAAATGTGACTGTTTGACCATCTGTGGCTTTTATTGATATCAGACCAAAGCATAGACTGTTTATGTAAATGGACGTAGTTAATCTGTTAGCCGCCATGTTCCAAACAGGAAGTGATCATGGGCGCACTTCCGGCTCCATCGACTTTGGCTCCAATTCACTTTCTATTGAAAAATCGTCACCCCTCTCTCTGCACCTGCTGCTGTCAGACTCGTCATTTCGGTCTTAAATGTTCGTATTAACCTGCTCTACATTATCCTGGGGTTCATTTTTTGAGTTATTGAATTTTGTTGTTTTTTTTAAGCTATTTTGAGTTTATTTAGATTTTTTTTTCTTTTTTTTGTTGTTGTTATTTTAAGGGTTTTATTTTTGTTATTTTGGGGTTGGTTTTTTTGTAGTTGCTTGGACTTTTTTCTCTTTTTTTGTCATTTTGAGTTTATTTTGATTTTTTTTTTCTTTTTTTGTTGTTATTTTAAGGGTTTTATTTTTGTTATTTTGGGGTTGGTTTTTTTGTAGTTGCTTGGACTTTTTTCTCTTTTTTTGTCATTTTGAGTTTATTTTGATTTTTTTTTTCTTTTTTTGTTGTTATTTTAAGGGTTTTATTTTTGTTATTTTGAGGTTTGTTTGTTTTTTAGTTGCTTGGAGTTTTTTCTCTTTTTTGTCATTTTGAGTTTATTTTGATTTTTTTTCCTTTTTTTTGTGTTATTTTAAGGGTTTTATTTTGTTATTTTGTTTTTTGTGTTTTTTTTAGTTGCTTGGACTTTTTCCCTTTTTTTGTCATTTTGAGTTTATTTTTGAGTTATTTAGATTTGATTGACAGCGTTGCTAAGCGCTCGCTACCTGTTGAACCAGCGTTGCGGGCGGAAAGGGGCGTTACCTTCAACAGCCTCGCTCCTGATTGGCTCTTTGGTTGCTATGATACTTTGTGAGCTTCATTTCACGGGGTGACGTTACACTCACTTAGTCCACGTCTTCATACAGTCTATCGTAGTCACGTTTTGTGCAGTTATCTTTTCATATTTAAGTGTTATCATAAAGCTTTACGTGTGTTCTTTTGGCAGTAGATCGACCAAAACAAAATATTGGCCTCGCTGGAGATTTATTCTGATTTAGTCTGATTGCTCATACGCTAAAAAGTGCAAATATCGGCCCAATATATCGACCAACATATATATCATTTGATCTCTGTAAGAGGAGGACTTGTTATTTTTCTGTTCTACGGTAACATTTGAGCCATAGACGGTTGAATAAATAACTTCTATGGCTCATTATAGATACAAACGTAGTATTTTTTGGGGGTAACCTGCTTTAGGGTTTTTGTATCAGTGGCGTAAACCGGTTACAATGTGCTATTGTGGCAGGGCTAATTAAAAACGTTAAACTTTTCCCCTCTAAAGCGCAGTTTTAAGGCTTCGTTGCAGCAGATGTTGGACCACACGATGTCACAGCGCTCCCCTCGGGGTCGGACAAGTGTCATTTAGACGCGGGGACGATATGGAGACTTTCAGTGACGGACGCACATTCACTTTGGGCAATTGTAGATTCAATTATTCAGCACGAGAGGAGCCCACAGTGAGGAGAACGCAACGCCTTCATCATAGACTGTTTATATAAATGGACATAGCTAACCTGCTAACCTGGTCGCTCCCACTAGCCTTAGCAACAGGTTTGTTCTCCTCTGGTTTCATCGACTCTGTTACTGTTGCCGTCAAACTCGTCATTTTGGTCTTAAATGTTCGCGTTAACCCGCTCTACGTGATCCCGGTATTTTATTTCACCATTTTTTCCTCGAGGTCGCTCCCACTAGCCTTACCAACAGGTTTGATTTGACAGAGTTGACAGAGTTGCTAAGTGCCAAATCTGTGCTAAACCAGTGGCGCGGTCGGGAAGGGGCGTTACCTTCAACAGCGTCGCTCCGGATTGGCTGTTTGGTTGCTATGATACTCGCGGTCGAAATTCCAACTATTGAACTCTGCTCCAAATTTGACTGGAGCTGAACACTCACTTCTTTATACAGTTTATATTTTTAATGGCTGTTTTTTGCTTTTTGTAGTAGAGCAGCTTCACTGTGTTAATAATAAAATAAGAATAAAAATACGAGGTTTTTTTTTGGGGGGGGGGGGGGGGGGGCTCATAACTGAAATCACTATTATTTCAAACATTAGTGTCTGTGCACAGTAGCTCGCTAGCTAGCTCTCTGTGTGTCTCAAAGCTAACAGTCACTTTTATTAAAATCAGAAAACATGAAATAACCAATATATTCAAATTCTAATTAATTTATACTAAAGCCTACCAAATTATTTTTATATGTAGATTACTTCAGTTTGTTGTTTTAACATTTATTATGCCTCAAACTTAGCATTAGCGTTAGCATTGAGACACAAACACGTCTCTAAACGCAGAAGCGTCTCTGGTGAAGTGTTCATTTTATTTGTGTCGTGTTTAACATGTGACAGTGACGTTCACCCGCAGCTGACCCTAACCCCCTGACCTCTGACCCCTGACCCCTAACGCACCCGCAGCTCCCTGTCCACTGCCTCATCTTTAAATATTTATGAGGTTTTTTTACAGAGTCACGCTAAAACGAATAGAGATAAAACTGGACAGGACGTAGTGACGCTAACGGTGAGGTCCTCGAGCGCTAATGACTTCTATACTGTTAAATTACACTGGCGTTTTAGTGTTGTTATTTATCACTACGACAACAACGGCAGTATTTTTGTCCAGTCAGTACAAAATATATTACCAGGTCCATGATGTTCTCGACTGGACCATGGATCTTGTGTAATAAATTCCCTCTCCGTGTCTTTCTAAGTACCACTGTCATGTCTTTTTATGAGTAAAAAGCTTTTATTGGTGCAGACTTTTCAGCAGATGGAGGGACTGTAAACGCGCTCGGAAGGGCATCTGACTCAGCGCGCTCGCCACCTCTCATTTATCAAGTCTATCACTCATTTATGCGCGGCGCTCACTCTCTGGCTTCAGCATTCCGCTCTCGTACAGCTAATATCATGAGCCTTATAGCCGTTAGCGCTGGTGTTACATTAATTTCTGTATTCTTTCTGTGTTCCTCCAGGGGGCAGAGACAGACGTGGGGGTCCGGTGTTAACGTTTCCATCTCGTAGCAATCACGACAGAATACGACAGGAGGATTTGAGACGGCTGATTGCATACCTCGCCGGGATCCCCAGGTTTTTACTTTTTTTCTTTCTATATTCTCTCTATCTGCATGCACAGTTCATAGCGCACGCACCAGCCGCAACACATGAGCGCTGGGGAGAACATGTGAGAAGAAGGAAAAGAAGAGGAAGAAGAGAGAGTGGAATATCTTTAAAGCCCATTTTGAAACGCTACTGCTATTAAAATCGTTAGAGCGTCATTGTGCGTTGAAACGGGACGAGCGAATACGCGCAGCAAAGCCTAAAAATGATGATGTAAACAAATGAGCAGATGACAGGGAGAGGAGAAGCGATGGACGATGGAGGGAGGAGGGAGGGGATTAGAGAGCGCATGTGTGGGGAGGTGTGTGTGCGCGCGCGAGAGAGATGGAGCGGCGAGAGAGAGCGTGGAAGCAAAACAAAAAAGTGTCGCAGTAGCACAGGCAGAGTAGCCAGAGCCGGAGCCGAGGGGTGAGGAGCCGGGGAGAGAATCAGGGGGGAGAACCGATGGGAACCAGTCGACAGGCAGCAGGTAACGCTCGCCTCCGTCCGCGCCCTCCGCTCCATATCTCTCCATCTGCTCCACTTAGCACGCGTGCCGTTATCTTTCGCCATCTGTGGCTTTTGCATAAGGGAGCGCTCTCTGACAGATCTTAAAACGCTGGAAGGCATTTTTAAAAACACACCTTACTCGTGCACGGGGTTGTTTATTAATAGTATCTTGCGAGTTGTAGATGGAACAGATTGTGCAAACTGGAAAACACCTGAAATTTTGATTATTTTCCTAAAAAATCTTTACATTTTAATGATTTATTTTGCATGCAGAGATGGAAATAAGGTTTATCAAGGTTGTGTAGTAGATGCTGTGAACCCTGTGCGTTATAATGATGTAAAGCAGCTCTCTATACCACAGGGACATGAGGCTGCTGAAGCACAAAATGTGCTGATGACTATTTTCTACGTAATCTGACATAAGTTGCAGGTCTGTGTGGGTGTGGGGGGGGGGAGTGTGGGCGTGTGTGTGTGTGTGCTGTGGCTTTAGTGCGTAGGCTGGTCACCATATAGAACTGCGTCATCTCACGGTTTGTTGTTGTTCTCTTGTTTTTCTTCCCCATCTCTCTCTCTCTCTCTCTCTCTCTCTCTGTCATCCTTTCCCACGCCTGTCATCTGTCTCTCTTTACCCGGATTATATTCACTTCAATCTCCCATGGCTCAATCCCTCCGCTCCTTTTACTACTGCCGCCGCCGTCCCTCTGATCCAGCGAGGACGTGTGTAAACATGGGTTCACGGTCATCGTCGATATGCGCGGATCCAAATGGGACAGTATCAAACCGCTTCTGAAGATCTTACAGGAGTCGTTCCCGTCCTGCATCCACGTCGCTCTCATCATCAAACCGGACAACTTCTGGCAAAAGCAGAAGACCAACTTTGGAAGCTCTAAGTTTGAATTTGAGGTAAGCAGAGTCTTGGTTTTGTTTGGCTTGATTTAGCTGTTTGTAATGACCTGTTATTGCTGACAAAACCTTAAACTTTAAACTGCATATCGTGGAATTATGCAACTGTTTGAAATGAAAACTATTCTTGTATCTCACTGAATCGCAGAAAAAGAAATTGTTCAACTGTTTTTTTTCTGTAGTGGATTCTGTAGAAATGATAAACGTACAGACTTCAGGATGTACTTTACACCTGTAGATTCACTCTTTCACTCGGTCGTTTCATGACAGGAGATGAGTTTAAACCGTTTCTGTTCACTCTATGAAAAAGTCGTTCAGTCGTCGCTGCGTCAGAAAAAAAAACACTTTATAAATGTGTTTATTAAATGTGTTTTAGACGACAGACTCAATATGTCGCCTGTTTGTTTAACTTTGATACGAGAAGTTTTAATATAAGATCTCATGAGTGTCTATGGATAAAAACTGAACAGTGGAGAGGAGGAGAGAGGGAAGCAGGAGAGAAATGTGGGAGAAAGAGGAGAGCAGGGGAGAGAAAGAGGAGAGAAGGAGAAAGGGAGTGGGAGGGAGGAGAGAGATGAGGGAGGTAGAGGAGAGGTGTAGAAGAACTGTTAATCCAAGATCCTCATGGTTGTCTATGTCTAAAAACTGGACAATAGAGATGGAGCGAGAGGGAGGGAGGAGAGAGATGTGGGAGAAAGAGGAGGAGAGAGAAAGAGGAGAGCAGGAGGGAAGAGGAGAGAGAGAGATGAGGGAGAAAAAGATGAGGTGTAGAAGAACTTTTAATCCAATCTCACGTTTGTCTACGTTTAAAAACAGGACGATTAAGAGGAGGAGAGAGGGAGGGAGAGAGAGATGTGGGGGAAAGAGGACGGCGAGACATGAGGAGAAGAGAGGGGGAAGAGGAGAAGTGGAAAAGAACTTTCAATACAAGATCTCATGATTGTCAGAGGGAGGAGAGAAATGTGGAAGAAACAAAAGAGAAGGAGAGAGTTAGAGGAGGAGAGAGGGAGGAAGCCAGAGATGAGGGAGAAAGAGGAGGAGAGAAGGAGTGAGAGGAAGGGAGGAGAGAGATGTGGGAGAAAGAGGAGGAGAGAGAAAGAGGAGAGCAGGAGGGAAGAGGAGAGAGATGAGGGAGAAAAAGATGAGATGAGGTGTAGAAGAACTTTTTATCCAAGATTTCACGTTTGTCTACGTTTAAAAACAGGATGATAAAGAGGAAGAGAGAGGGAGGGAGAGAGAGATGTGGGGGAAAGAGGATGAGGAGGAGAGAGGGGGAAGAGGAGAGGTGGAAAAGAACTTTCAATACAAGATCTCATGATTGTCTACGTCTAAAAACTTGATAATAGAGAGGGAGCGAGACAGAGGGAGGAGAGAGATGTGGAAGAAACAAAAGAGGAGGAGAGAGGGAGGAAGCCAGAGATGAGGGAGAAAGAGGAGCAGAGAAGGAGTGAGAGGAAGGGAGGAGAGAGATGTGGGAGAAATCCAAGATCCCATGATTGTCTAAAAACTGTCCGCTCTAGAACTGAAATGGGGAAAAAATCTTCCCAAAAATGGAACACATTTCACGTACTTCCACCTCTCCTCCCTGGCATTTAACACTCACTACACTGGACATTTTTGTGTTGATTTCATGTTATCTGTATATTTATTTTGTGTTGACTTTTGTGTCCAGCTCCTTCAGCTCAAGTTGTTCTAAATGTGCTACAGAAATTAACTTGAATTGAATTAAAGTGGCACAGAAAACTGGATAGATAATGTGGAGATAAACTTTTATAATCACACCAGCTCCTGTTTTTAATGTTTTAAATGGACCTGTGCAGTCATGTGTTTTTGCTTTTGTTCGTATTGTTCTGTATTTTAATTTATCGATGATGCGCGGGCTTTTTCTGTCGTCCCTGTCCCTGTCGGAGCATAGAGCGTGCGACGAGCCAGCTGTCTGTCAGATGAGATGGGATTTAAGACCACGATCATTATTACGTTTTGCGTTTACTGCTGACTACGGAATACTGTTTGGCGTTTGTGCTTCTGGTAAAACTGGCCCCTCAGCAGGGACGGCAGAACAGAAGTTTAAAATGGCTTTCTGTCAAACACGTCGTTATTATTCGCTCCGTTTCAGTGGATTGCATCAAATGGGCACAGATGTAAATTCCATGTGATTATTCCTGTCACGATAATCACTATATTGAATTTTCGTTGAATAAATGAAACATGGAACAAGAATTTTTGGGGAATTTTTGGGGGTGTGTACGTTTTCGTTGTCTCAGTGAAATATTTGGTTATTTTTCTCTGCAGTATAATTAGATCTGAGCTGCCGAAGTTTGGATTATGAACTAAAATGAGAAAATAATTATGTAAGTGTTGCGTTCTGCTATTTATATATGGCAACTTAGCAATATTTAAAGCAGACCTGTTCTCCAAAATCGAGTTTTCAGAGCATTTAAACCATGTTCTAGTCGTTTCTTCTCATTGAGCCTCTTGAAGTTGTATTTGGAGTGATTTATGTTTGAGTAAATTTTTAATCGCTTATTTTTAAGACGCCATTTTGTAGATTTACGCCCGTTTAACCTCCATTGTTACACGCCCACTGTGACGTACGCGCTTCCTTCTCCGGTTTTATTTTCTAAATCAGTGACACTCATAGGATTCGGCAGCGTCGTTTTGGTACAGATGAAAAAAAAATGGGCGACAGCTATCCATAGGGGGCGCCAACAGCTACACGACACTCGTTTATCGCGGAGGGTTATGTTCTAAAAATAACCCGCAATAGACGAAATCTGTGAAGTATCAGCTTTATTTTTTACAATTATTCTGTATGTTTCTTGTAAAACCCCTCACCACACACTTTATACACTTTTCTCACACAGGCGTTAAAATTTTCTCACATTTCTCTCTCGTTTAAACTCTCTCAAAGTTCAAACCTTCGTAGGCGTCTTTGTCGGTGCAGAACGTTTCATCGACATTGTGGGTTTTGTCGGGGAGAAAACAAATTGCAAACGTACAGCACTTCAGAGTCACACTGAGATCCAACGTTTATGTACATTTGTCTGAACACATTCTGTACTGGACAGGAGACACGGCACGGAGGAGACTGATGGACAATGGTCTACAGTCCAACAGCCAATCAGGATGCACAACACAATGGTCTACAGTCCAACAGCCAATCAGGACGCACAACACAATGGTCTACAGTCCAACAGCCAATCAGGACGCAGACCACAATGCACGCTCATACACTGTTTAAAAAAAGCATGTAAAATTTGACAAAAAAAATCCACGAAACAGCAAGACAACTGTATAACATAATGATCCACAGGTGTCACAGATTATATGTTGCGACAGACACTTTTTACTTTACGGTTTGGTTTCATTATTATCGTTTATCGTCTATATTTACTTCGGCGTCAACTTGAAAACGTGCGACCGAGACAGCTCTACGTGTGTGGTATTAATGAGGCTGAGAGTGTGAGACGTATGAGACTGAGCTAAACCCAGTGGGGAGGCATTTGTCTGAATGGAGTGACTCTTTAATACATGCTCTTTGATTAGGCCCGCGCTCGTTCTCCGCTCGCGTGTGACTTTTAACAGCTCCGTCTCCACCGATGCCTCCACAACCCCCCCCCCCGATTGTGCAACGTAACCGCGCGCTTTGGGGAGCTGTTCATGGTGGTAAATATTTTCCCTTTAAAACAGCAGCTGGAGAGGAGATAGCTCTAACTACCCTCCGGCCGATGACACATTGATTATTTGATTGGAAAAATAGCCAGATGCGGTCGGGCTGGGTACAATTATCCAACAGCCGTGCCTCATGCGTCATCGATCAGGTCCACTGTTGGTCAGCGTGTGCCCACTGGCCTCGGGAATCACATTTATCCTCACGTTTTCTCTGCTTCACTTCCGTTTGAAATGGTTTGCATGTGTTTTTACAGCTTTAGCGACAAGTATTAGCAATGTTAGCTAATGTTCAGTGCGTTTGATTCTCATATCTCTGGTTTTAAAATGGGGAATACTCATAGATTGTATAAATATAAATGGACATAACTAACCTGCTAGCTGCCGTGTTCTAAGTAGGAAGTGATCACGGGTGCACTTCTGGCTTCAATTCACTTTCTATTGAAAAATTGTCCTCTCTCTGTACCTGCTGCTGTCAGACTCGTCATTTTAGTCTTAAATGTTCGTATTAACCCTCTACATGATCCTGGGGTTTTTATTTCACTATTGTGTCTGTAAATCAAGATATGAACATCAATAACAGACAAATCAGGCGCCTTCTTTCCCTGAGGTCACTCCCGCTAGCGTTAGCAACAGGTTTGATTGACAGCGTTGCTAAGCGCCGGCTCCCTGCCAAACACCTTCGCTCCGGATTGGCTCTTTGGTTGCTATGATACTCGCGGTCGGAATTCCAAATATGAAACTCAGCTCCAAATTAGCCGCTATAACCGCTCTAGCCTCGATTAGCTTCATTTGACCGGAGCTGAACGCTGTGGGTGACGTCACTCTCACTTCGTCCACTTGTTTACACAGTCTTTGAGAAAACTGCTTTGCTTGAACAATGTGTCTATTGTATCCTCCAGGATCCATTTTATGTGTTTACGCTCATCGGAGTGTTTATAAAGTCCTTATTGTGACCTGTTATTGGCCCAATTGTCTCCCAGTATTGACTCATGTGATGTTATTGGTTTGCGCTGCAGCTTATTTGAAATCGATAAGATAATCTGTGCCGCAAAGCATCGCCGTGTTCTCCTATATTGTATTTTCTCAATTCATTCTCGTCTAAACCACAGACTGTAAAAAGAAGTGGACTGAGTGAGTGTGACTAGTTATATCTATGTAATTATATTTGTAATTCCAATTGCGAGTATCATAGCAACCAAAGAGCCAGTCCGGAGCGAGGCTGTTGAGGCTTTTCCCGCCCGCACCACTGGTTTAGCAGGGAGCGAGTGCTTAGCAACGCTGTCAATCAAACCTGTTGCTAACGCTAGCGGGAGTGACATCGGCGAAAGTAGGCGCCTGATTTGTCTGTTTTTAATGTTCATATCAGACAAAAAAGCGAAACAAAAACCCCAGGATCATGTAAAACGGGTTAATACGAACATTTAAGACCAAAATGACGAGTCTGACAGCAGCAGGTACAGAGGAGAGGACACAGTTTTTCCAATTGAAAGTGAATTGAAGCCAGAAGTGCAAAGCGGCGGCTAACAGATTAGCTATGTCCATTCATATATACAGCCTATGGTCTAAACTAGAAAAGCCCACAGTGGTTCTTTCGGTTTAAAATCTCTTCTCGTCGTGGTCCGTTTGAACAGCCTTGACTTTTGTCCCCACGTCTCATTCAAACACTGATCAATTATACCAAACAATAGAACGTGGACCTTCCCCCAGCTCAGGCCGCCGAGCGTTTTTCCACCCAAGGATAGCGGTAGAACTCCGTATTGTTTGACCCGAACAAAGCTATCTCGCTCTGGTTGTGTCTTCATCCATATCTGGCCATGTGTGTGGGGGAGTTGTGCGGAGGTGGCGTAGCAGAAATACAGGCTCTGAAAGCAAACGAGAGGCATTTCCTCACTGTGTTTGTGAAGATTAGATTGGAAAACGCCATTATTGTTTTAAGAGGAGCTCTAATAATGAGACTGGGATGTTTTTGTTGTTTATAAAGCTATTAGAAGTGTTAGAATGCATAAAGTGTCAACATCCGCCATAACTCGACTTTGTGTTTCATTACTGGACTAAATTGTGTTAGCGCTTTATACATTTGAGCTTGTGTAGTGTTATACTGTTTGTTTCTATCAGCTTTTCATTTAATTAATCTTTATTTACACGAGAAAGCACAATGAGCTGACTCTTTCCACACTTTTTCCATGAGCGTCCTGTTAAAATACAGAATAATACAAACAAAAACAAACCCGTCACTGCACAGGTCCATTTAAAACATTAAAAACAGGAGCAGGTTGATTATAAATGTTTATCTTCACATTTTTAAAGTTCTGCAGTGGAGAGAGTTTTTTAAAATGTCCTTCAAGTCTGTTCCATTTTTGGGAAGAGAAATAATCAAAATCTTTTTTCCTCCATTTCAGTTCCAGTGCGGACAGTTTTTAGACGGAGATGCTCATGAGATCTTGGATTAAAAGTTGTTCTCTACCTCTTCTCTTCCCCCTCTCCTTCTCTCCTTTATTTCTCACCTCCTCCCTCTCTCCCCCTCTCTTTCTCCCTCCCTCTCTTCCTCTTCTTTTCCTTTCTTCTCCCCCTTCCCTCCGTCCTTTCTCTCTCCTCCCCCTCTCACTCCCTCTCCTTTCCCTCTTTCCTTCTCTCCTCTCTCCGTTCCCTCTCTTTTCCTCCTTTCCTTCGTTCTCTCCCACATCTCTCTCCTCCCTCCCTCCCTCCCTCCCTCTCTCCCTCTCTCCTCCTCTCTCTCTCCTCTCCCCTTTCTCCTCCTGTACTCTCCTTCTCTCCCTCTATCCTCCTCTCCTCTCTTTCCCTTCCTCTCCTTTTCCTTTCTTCTCCTCTGTCCTCTCTTCTCCTTCTTCATTCTCCCTTTCTCTCTCCTCTTCATTTCCCTCACTCCATCTCCTTTGCTTTACTCCCTCTCCTTTCTCTCTCTCCTCCTCTTTCTCCCTTTTTCTCTCTTCCCCTCTCTCTGTTCCCTCTTTTCCTCCTGTCCTTGTCTCTCTCCTCCCCTCTCTCTCTTTCTCTCCTCTCTCCCCTCTCCTCTTTCTCCCCCTCTCTCTCCTGCTCTCTTCCTCTCCTTTCTTCTCCTCCTTCCCTCTGTCCTCTCCTTTTTTCATTCTCCCTTTATCTCTCCTCCCCTCTCTCTCTCCTCCTCTCCTCCCTCTCTCCTCTCTCCCCTCTCCTCTTTCTCCCTCTCTCCTGCTCCCTTCCTCTCCTTTCTTCTCCTCCTTCCCTCTGCCCTCTCCTTCTTTCATTCTCCCTTTCTCTCTCCTCCTCCTTTCCCTCACTCCCTCTCCTTTCCTTTACTCTCTCTCCTTCCCCCCTCTCTCTTTCTCTCCTTTCCCTCTCTCCTCCTCTCTGTTGTTCAGTTTTTATCCATAGACACTCATGAGGATCTTGTATTAAAACTTCTCGTATCAAAGTTAAACAAACAGGCGACATATTGAGTCTGTCGTCGTCTAAAACACATTTAATAAACACATTTATAAAGTGTTTTTCTTCTGACGCAGCGACGACTGAACGACTTTTTCATCGAGCGACGGGTTTTAAATTCGTCTCCTGTTACGAAACGAACGACCGAGGAGCGAAAAAGTGAATCTAAAAGTTTAAAATCGAGGCTGACGTCGTTCGAATCACCTGCTTTGAATAGAAAAAATGTTTCCAGGACTCAAAATAAATCCGCTTTGCTTTCTTCCCTAGACCACAATGGTGTCACTGGAGGGTCTGACCAAGGTCGTCGACCCCTCCCAGTTGACCTCAGACTTCGACGGCAGCCTGGACTACAACCATGAAGAGTGGATCGAGGTAAAACCCACCGACTATCGCTCAAATCACGGGCTTAAACTCCCACAAGCCTCTGCTGCTCTGCGTCTTAACCTGCTGTTTATCTGTTTTGCCGATGTCGCCTTCAGGTGCGCGTGGCTTTCGAGGAATTTTCCGGTCACGCCACCCAGATGCTGGCGCGGCTCGAGGAGATGTACGAGACGGTGTCCAGGAAAGACTTTCCTCAAGACCTGGATGGGGCTCGTAAAATGATAGAGGAGCACGCGGCGCTCAAGAAGAAGGTCATAAAGGCGCCGATAGAAGAGCTGGACACGGAGGGACAACGGTGAGACGGACGGCGAGGGGTTTCGGATGACATCACCGCATTCTATAGGCCAAACATTTAACACAGATGGGGGCAGATGATTTGTTTTGTAATACAGTGAGTTTTTCCCGTCTAATAGAAATGATCTGGTTCAACATTTGTGCCGTTTGGATATTTAAAGGCAAAGTACAATATAATCAATGGGGAAATCTGGCTGCTGCCCCCATCTGGAAGTTTGACGTCATTACACTCAACAATTTGTAATAATACGGATATTTTTAGATAGATTTATTCGATAGAGCGTGTTTTAAGCTCGTATGGGACGTCTTGGGGTCTCACCGGACGAGCTGGAGGAAGTGTCTGGGGTGAGGGAAGTCTGGGAGTCCCTGCTTAAACTGATCCCCCCCGACCCGGCCACGGAGAAGAGGAGGAACATGGATGGATGGATGGAGATTATTAAATAGAGCATTAAGCTTGTAGTACACGTTCAGTAAATCTATTTAGAATTTAACATTTTAAAAGTTCTTCTCTTCCTCTTCTTCTTCTCAATCTCTCGTCCTCTTCTCCCTCTCTCCGTTTCTCTTCCTTTCGCTCCGTCTCTCCCTTAGCTCTTTCCTCCTCCCTCTCTCCTCCCTCCCTGTCTCCTCTCCTTCTCTCTCTCTCCTCTCCTCCTTCCTCCCTCATCTCTCTCCTCCTCTTTCTCTCCTCTCTCTTTCTCCCCCACCCCCTCTCCTCCTTTCTCTCCTCCTCTCTTTTCTCTCCTCCTCTCATTTCTCCTCTCTCATCTCTCTTCTCCTCCATCTCTCCTCCCCTCTCCCCTCCTCCCTCTCTCCTTCCTCCTTTCTCTCCTTCCCTCTTCTCTCTCTCTCTCCTCTTCTCTGTTTTTCCTGTCATCTCTCTTCTCCTCCCTCTCTCCTCCTTTCTCTCCTTCCCTCTTCTCTCTCTTTCCTCTTCTCTCTGTTTCTCCTCTCATCTCTCTTCTCCTCCCTCTCTCCTTCTTCCTCCTCCCCTCTTTCCTCTCCTTTCCTCTACTCTACTTTCCTCCCCTCCCTCCTCCCCTCTCTCCTCCCCTCTCTCCTCCCCTCCCTCCTTCCCTCTCTCTCCTTCCTCCCTCTTTCTGTAAACTCAGACGTGTTTTGTCTTTAACACAGAGACACAATGTGTTTTA